>NC_086194.1:106964269-107614269 GCF_035770615.1 Melospiza melodia melodia | reverse complement strand
CAACCGAACAACCCCTGGGATTTTTTCATAATGTATGTCACTTAATGTTTCCTTGTGGTAATTTCATCTGTTACTTTATCATCAGGTTGTTAGTTACAGATCCTTCTGCAGTTCCTAATTCTTTTACAGTCATCCCTGTACACCAAAACTATATAGATGCAAGCTGAGATCCCAAAAATAATTCATTCTTGTCATTTGATATGCACCTCTGCAGGAAGCAGAGGGTTGTATACCCTTCTAGCCTTGTACAAGTGGAAGGTCACAGGCTCCTCTCTTGCTGTGCCATCCAGAGCTGTGTGACTTCAGTGTAAAGGAGTGCAGGGAGATAGGAATGTGTCTGCTGCCAATAAGAAGAAATAAGCTGTATTTAGAAAAGGGATGTCATGATATTTTGCCTTAAGAAGGGTGGGGGGAGGCAGGGGTCAAATTATGGCAATGAAATAGTAAAGGAAATGCAGTCTTAACGATGCAGGCCTTTAATGAGGTTTTTGTGTAGTCACAACTGATGTGCGTTAACCCCAGCTGGCTTCCAAGCCCCATGCAGCAGCCACTCACTCACTCCCCACCACCCCAGTGGAATGGAGGAGAGAATGGGAGGAATAAAAATGAAAAATGAGTTGAGTTAAAGCAAGAGCTGCACAAACAAGTAAAACAAAACAAGGAGTTTATTCACCATTTCCCATGGACAAGCAGATGTTCAGCCACCCCCAGGAGAGCAGGGCTCCATCACATGCAGCGATTGCTTGGGGAAACAAAAGCCATCACTCCAAACGTCCCCTCCTTTGTTTTTCTTGCCCCACCTTTATATACTGAGCTTTATATGATATGGAATATCTTTTGAGTCAGTTGAGGTCAGCTGTCCTTGCTGTGTTCCCTTCCAGTTTCTTGTGCACCCCCAGCCTCCTCACTGGTGGGGTGGGGTGAAAAGCAGAAAAGGCCTCAACAGTGTGTAAGCACTGATTAGCAGTGACAAAAACATCCCTGAATTATCAATGCTGTTTCCAGCACAAATACAAAACATGGCCTCTGCTGGTCACAGTGAAGGAAATTACACCAGTCCAAACCAGCACAAACACTTGAGATTAAAGTTCCCTTTTCAATAAATTCTTCAGTTTTCACTGAAAGCATGTAAGAAAAATTTAATGTATGTAATTTGTAAAATCCTAGCATGTCTTTAAAGTCTCCTTATTTTATTCCCTTCATTTTCTATGTCAAGAGTGTCTGCAATTCTGGTTTTAACTGGTATTCTGTTCCCACTGGTAAACATTTCAGGAGTACTTTGAGTTGAAATATGTCAGTAGTGGTTAAAAAAAATTAAAAATTAAACTCTCTGTATTTTCGTGTAAGGAAGCTCAAAGCTGTTCTTGATTCTGCCCTACTAGTCATGGAAATATGTAGTCTTTGTAACAAAATCTGTAATTTGAGTTGGGCAAAAGAGAATTTCAAAGGTTGGCATTCTAAAATTGTAATGTATACACACTGAAAAAATATATAGAGATTTGCTCTATAATCAAACATTAAACTAATAAAGGCATAAAGTGTCAGACTTGCTAACTTTAGCTTTGAATACCTAGTAAATGATCCTGGTGGCTTATGGGTACTTTGTTAACCTTGCCTACTGTTTTATTTTACCAAAAGGGATGTTTGGTTTTGGTTTGCTGGAAGTGAAAAGCATTTGTCTTTGTGATGCTTTTGTAATAGGCAATTAGACCCTGTGTAAAATCCTGGCATTTGTAGGCCAGCATTCCTAGTGATGGACCCAGAATGTCAGTGTGTGCTACATGGGAGAAGCATGAGAAATATTAGCCATGGGATTCACACAGTAGAGAGTGATACCCTGCTTCCCAAGATGTTCCTGGTTTTCATTCATTGGTGTTGTCCTGGTTTCCAGAGGATCCAGAGAGTTTCTTCTGATGTCATTAGATGTGCCTACCTTCTTTTCCAGTGGCTCAGCAGAGGACTCTGTTTTGGTCACTCATTTTGATGTTTCAGGTGATGAATGTTAACATTATAAAGGATTGGAATAATGCTGCTAAAACTGACCCTATTCCCTTATCTCACTGAAATGCATAGGACATTAATTTTCTTGCATACATCATAACATAACTAAATTGTTACCTTTCAAATGGAGTTAAAATTTCTGCTTTTAGCATCTCAGGTAAATGTTGTGACTTCTTTTTCTTTTTCTTTTTTTTTTCCAGATATAGAACATTGTCTCTCAAACTGGATTAAAAAAACCCTGTTGACATTTTTATTTATACTTTTTTATTTTTGTATTTGACTTAAAGTGCCATGAAAAAATTTGCATATTGCAAGGTGGTCCTTGCCACCTCTTTGGTTTGGGTCCTTCTGGATATGTTTCTATTGCTGTACTTCAGTGAATGCAATAAATGTGATGAGAAAAAGGAACGAGGCCTGCCAGCTGGAGATGGTAAGTTTTCTGCCTAAGTATTCTTTAAAATTGCACTCTTTTTAAAGATTTGGGATTTTTTTTTTTCAACAATCTAGCATTGTGTCAGCATTTAGGAGTCACAGAATATTCCGTGTTTCTTTGAATGATTAGAGAATAACCACGTTGCTTAAGATATACGTTGCAGACTCAAAGCACATAAGATGTAGAATTTTAAGCACTAATGTATATGAAATAACCCTAAAAAACTGTGCAATAAGAAATGCAGAAATCTAAGCCATGTTAATGCAGTCTAAAGCATATTTTAAATTTTCATGAGTAAGGAAGCAGAGGTGCTATTAACTTCATCAGACCTGCTAATAAAACAAACCAAGCCAACAACCAAGCTCGCTTGTCTGCCTCTTGCTGCAAAAAAAGACTTCAACCAGCCAAATTGAAAAAGACTCCCTGCCCTACAACCCACCTAACCCAAAATTTGGACAAAGACTGTAGCAATAAGACACAGTAAATATTGTAAGGTTTATGATAATAGAATGAACTTGGATGTAAAATGACAAATGTGAGTCCATGCTTATCTAGATAACTTTTAAGTGAGAACTGTATTTTTCAATACTGAAGGTTTTCAGATAAGCTTTCAGTTTTGTTATTGCCATCTTAGGGTTTTGAGCACCAATTAAATGAGCTGAATGTGGGGTTGTTTTGTTTTGGGCTTTTTTGACAGCACTACTATTGATGTTGCCAACCTTATTTTTAGGAAGTTAGCATAGTTGATCACATGGGAGAAAGGACTGGTGCAGGGAGATTTTTCATCCCTGCAATGTCTCAGTGTATGCATTTAGAACTGCAGGCAGCTGCCACCTCCAGTTTGTTTGTGAAGCATCTCATTCTGTAGTTTGGGGTCTCTCCCTCTGAAAAGGCTGTGTATGTAGAAAGTACATCTTCTACAGGAACTCAGTCTTTTTTTGTCCTTTTTTTTCCTTTTTTTTTTTTCCCCTCCAGAAATTTGGAAATTTTTATATGGTAAGACAGTGACTGATGTGGTATTATGTAGGATTAGATCCAATTTTTGGCTTCCCATAAAGCAGATAACTTATGCCAGAAAACAGCAGGTGAAGTCAATATCTATCAACTTACTGTGATATATTGATAATGTTGAAATTTCAGATGAGTTTACGTATGAAGTCATTGGGGGAACCTTCAGGTGAGGGAAAGTCTTCAGTTTTGACATATTAGTATTATGATTTTCCCTATGCAACACTAATTTTACTTAGTTGAGTACAGCCTTCATTCTGACCTTTATCCAAACCTGTGTGTGTTGAAATTCCTGATATATTTTTAAGATCTTATAGCTGGCTGGTAAACAAACAAAACCTTGTATATAGCTTTGTACATTTTCTTGTTTGGGGGGTGGGGGGTTTTTTCTGGGTGTTTTTTTTTTTTTTTTTTTTTTTTGGTAGGGTTTTTTTTTTAATGGCTGATTTGTAGTAAGGTTCAGGAATAGGTCTGCTAGAAACCTTGGTTGACCCTGTGACATTTCCTTTTAACCAAGCTGCATGCCTGATTATAGATATTTTTACTTGTTCCAGTAGTTTACTGATTGGGAATCTCTAGTGGGTTTACTCCTGCTCAGAGTGCCTGGAGTCATCTCAGATAACATTGAGGCTATTTTGTCTGTGAAGCTTTTATCAAAATCTGCTTTTTCACTTCACTTTTTCCGCTGCTTTTAATTTCCATAATTGAATTAGTTTCCTTGATTCAGCATAAATTATGCTAGTGTTCTGAATTTAATATCCTCTTGTCCATGTCACTCTGCTTTATCTCTGCAATTCATGGAAGAATTCCATGCCATTTGATGAACTTACTCAACATAGGAGCAAGTTTTTCTGAGGAGTTTATGTTTATTTCAGGTTGTGCTTGTCCAGTTGGAAAAACCATTCTTTAGCTATTTCATCAGGAGCAAAGGATTTTGAGGACAACTTTGGACAGTTTGGGCTTTCATGAAGTTTGAAGGATGTTTTCCATGGGTCTTTAACACAGAAAATGGAAGGATTTTCTTTTTATAGAATTAGGCAAGAGCCATAGCCAAAATTGTCTTTGGGCTCTTTTTCATTGGTATTGATGGCATAAGATACCATAATCTTAAATCAGTAATAGTAAAGGAATAGTAAAGGAATAGTAAAGGAATGTGCAACTGTGGAAAACTCAGTGTACATGGTTATAGGGAACTGTAAGGCGCATGAGATAGAAGCTTTGGTGTCTGCTCTGACAGGGATTAAAGCTGGGAGTTGAAGTGACACAGGTGTGGAGTTGAGGGCACAAAAGGTGAGGTAGAAAGGGGACAGGCCACTAGCCAGCTGAGGTGGAGGTGCCTTGGGAAAAGGGGGCCTGGCTTGGGGTCTGCAGAGTACAAGACTGAGTAACTAAGGTTGTACCAGAGGGGAGGGATAGTTGTAATCCAGTGACTGTAGTTGTGTGGGATGGTTTTTCTGTGGACTTAACCTTTGCTGCCACCACTGCCATGGTGGCCCACCCCCTCCACCATGGCAGAAGACACCTGCAGTGGCTTCCCCAGGTAACCTGGGGAGCTGGGATCAGAACACCCAGCAGAGTTGTTTCCAGCAGCAATCCCTGAGCTGGGAGGAGCCTGTGCTATGCTGACTGATACTGCTGCTCTTTCTTCTCCCTGCCATGACCACCCCAGAGGGGCTGGGAGAAAACTGGGGGAAGCCTTCTCCCAGTGCTCAGCTCTGAGGCTGTCTCACCTCCGCTGACGTGGATGGTGCACACCCCTTATCCAAAACACCACGCGTGTTCTTCCTATTGCCATATCTTCTGGGTTGTGGCTCCCTGTTTGTAATTCCTGAGGATTACTCAGTAAAACCCACAAAGAGTAATTAATTGTTGTCTAAGGAAGGTGGCTGATGTAAGTTTAAATGTTGCTGTGAATTGGAAAGAAAATCACTTAACTTTAGTAAGCATCATCCATGTAGTATTTTTTTCCAAATCTAATATTCATAGCATAGTTACTTGAGCCTTATTGTTTTCATTTGGGGATTGGCATTGCAATTTAGATTTCACAGCCTGGAACAGAGCTTACTTAAAAAATGTAAACAAGTTCCAGACTTAAAGAGAGGGCTCAAGCTGTTCTCTAACAGTACAATTAGGGACCATTCTTGTAAACAAAATATACCTAGGTGGTAGTGTGGTTTTACTAATAAAATAATAAAGGGTTTTTTTTGTGTAGTTCTGTCTTATTTCTGTAAGAACCCTGAACGTCATCCCTCTGGTCTTGACTTAAATGGAGATGGAATGAGTCATTCTTTACCCCCAGTTATAGGCTTCCTAAAGGTCTGATTGCAAAAAAAAAAAACAACTTCCAGCTTTGGCACTTGATGTGGTTTCTAAATAAGCTTAATTCATCCTCTTTCTCCTTTTTTTTTTTTTTTTCTGACCTGAAGGTGCATTCCCCTTATGTAATGATTAGAAGCCCTGGATGCTGGGGAATCTTTCAAAATTAGGACTGGTGAATTGCAAGAGTCATGGAATCTCAGCTCCTTGGCATTTACAATGACAAAGTTAAACTAGGACCAGTCATTTTTGTCAATTGCCAATCAAGACCTTGCATTCTGAATTTGGACCTCTGATAAAGATGGAATCTCTAAATTGTGTCTTGGTTCTAAATAATCTCATCTGCATGAAAAAAATCCTAAGAAAAGGGAGCAATTTCAAGATTTAATTATTGAAAATGTGAACCATTTGTCATAAATCAATCTTGTTGTATTAAGGTTGAGGGGTGTGTAAGAGGCAGAACTGCTCTGAACTTTTACATGTCCAAACAGCTTCTTGTAATTATGGTCATGCATCCAAAGGTGATTGGACACTTTGCATTGGTTTATGTAGGCTGTAAAAACATCTCACCAGAAAAATCCACCCCTTTTTCCTGGCTTTAGATGGTCTTAGATTTTGAATTATCTGATTTTCATCAGGCATATTGCCTGGTAAAAAGAAATTTCTAGTCCACAGAAATAGTTCCTGATTTTTAAATGAAGATCTGGAAGAGATCAAGCCTTCTTTGAAACTAAGGGTTTGCTGATACAAATAAGAAGTATCTGGAAATACATTACTAGATCTCTTATTTAATCAGGTAGTGATTCAGTCATCCATTTAGTTCTGAAACCTGTAGCTATAAATTTCATTTCCCTTTGTTAGAAGAATGCCATCAGTACATAGAGTCCTTCAAAGGAAATTTTTTTCTGTGTTTAACTGACAAAAGAACACTGTGGTCTGAATTCTTAATGATGCATTTATTAGTAATTTGGGGAGAACGTTGTTGGTTGGTGTTTGTGTGAAACCTACATGCTTCTGTGGGAAAACAGATAAACATAAAAAAAACCAAGAGAAGATGGTTCTCAGAAACTTGAGAGAACATCTTCTGATGAATTAACTTTTCTTGGAAAGTCATTGCCCTGCCTGTGCCTCAGCTTGACTGTGAGTTGCACAAAATATCTGGATTTAGTTAGTTGTTGCTGGATTTTTTCTGCAAGGAGAATGAAGTACTGAGGTAAAATATGTAATCAAGCAGTATGTATTTACTAATGAAATTTAAAAAATTAACTGATTAAATTGTGAGATTTGTACACCAGTATCCAGTATGTGCTAAACTCTCATCTTAACAGGAAGATCTGCAAATGTGAGAGATGAGCTTTTGGCTGATTTAGCTATTCAGTTTAACTGGTTTAGTGAAAGTTAAGAAAGAACTGGAAGTGTAAATGAAACAGGAAATTATTTTTTTCTTTTAAATAGGTCATTTGGTATTAAGACACTTGCTCTTCAGAACTCAGAATACTGCATACAACTATATTCTGATGGGGTTTTTTAAATTGTTTAAATTATGTGGAACACCCATTGTTAAATCACTTTCTGTCTAAATGAACCTATGTACTCACTGCTACACACTTAACAAAAGTTGCTGTGATAGCCCAGATAATAATAGCACACTGTATGTATGAAATTAAGCCCAAATAATTACTTTATTGTATACCATAATTTTAAGTTAATTACCCCCTGGAAGGCACGAATTCTAGTTGAAAAGGTTATGCAATTGCAAGTCAGCAGTTTGATGCAGGGTCCAGCCATACCTTCTGAAGAGGCAGAGATGCAAAGCAGACTGCTTGCTCAGCTTAGCCTGTGGCCCATCTGCTCAGGATCTGCTGGAACACACTTACTCCATCAATTTTCACTGGTTGAGTAGCTGGCTGGCAACTTCTAGGGTTTTATAGCTCAACTGGCCATCAAGGGGAGTTTGGTTAAAAGAAAGCACCCCTGTGATGGGAGGAGGATGGGAGGATTTTCTCTGCTAAATGCTCCTGTGTGAATGCAACTAATGCAATCGCTTCAGGTACTTGAAAATGAAAGTTTCTCAAGGAGGATGTGATGCTTGTTCCCTGTTAGGACTAAATGCAGACCAGCAAAAAGCCTCATTTATTAGTAATATATATTTAAGTCTTAGTGTTTCAGCAAGGATGGAAGGCTAATTTTTTTTTTATTTTCTTTTTATTCTTTACATGCCTGTTTACTCTCTGCCTAAGGTTTAATTACACTGTGCTATCCTAGATGCAAATTAAAGATAATTTCAAGCTAGGTTTGTTTCTTGGGGATTTGGTGTCTTTAATTTAAAATACTTTCCATTCCTCTGTTTAGATCTTAAATTGCTATTATTTAAATTTAAACTTTTGCTGAATTTGTAAAGCAGTAATATAGTTCAAATTCAGTATTTGGGAATTTCTGTTTGGGGAAAAGTGAATGGTACTTGTAAAGAGAAGTGTAACTTTTTAAAAACTGTTCTGATTTTTATATGTATTTGATATAAAACCCTAAATAATTCAAGGGTCTGAATTACTTTTCTCCCATTTTTCCTCTTCAGTTTGATCAGATATTTGTTATTTAAATTTCTTTGGGTTTAGGATGTGTATTGTTACTGTTTTGAGTACTAATGTTAAACTAATTACTAATGTAATTTTGTTGCATAAAAATAACATTAGTATAAACAAGAGAAATTCTTTCTAAACTGTTGCTGCCAATGTCATTCTGTCAAAATAAAAATGTGGAAATAGATGTAAAGCTCCACTTTTACTTTAATTGAACCTTTACTGTTCTGGGACATTATTTATTACAGAGTCACAGAATAAGCTGAGTTGGAAGGGTCCCATCAGGGTAATTGAGCCCACCTCTGGCCCTGCATAGGACACCCTAAGAGTCTCACCGTGTGCTTGGCACTCTTGTTCAAAGACTTCTTGAACTCTGTCAGGCTGCTGCTGTGACCATTTCCCTGGGGAGCCTGTTCCAGTGCCCCAGCAGCCTCTGGATGGAAAACCTTTTCTAATATCAAACCTAAACCTCCCCAGACACAACTTCAGGCCATTCCCTTGGGCCCTGTCACTGTCAGCACAGAGAAGAGATCAGTGCCTGCCCCTCCTCTTCCCCTCGTGAAGAAGTTGCAGACTGCACTGAGGTCTCCCCTCATTTATATCCCAGATTTTTTTGCACATGCAGGCTTTCCTGGAAAAGTTGAATTTTCCTTTACAGGAACTTTATAAAGTGGATAGAAATAAATCCTTATTGGTTTTTTACATGAATTCTGGTGTGTAAGAGAAGCACTTAACTATTTCTGTTAAACTCCCAAATGTGAAGATTTGTTTTCACTTTCAAAACCTGGTGGGTTTAGGACTGTTCTAAATGATTGCACTCCTACAGTGTAAATTAATTTATAAACAAACAAAAACAAGCTTAAAAGGAGTTAGTAATATTTTATTTTTTCAAAGTTCCAGAACCCATGCAAAAACCTCATGAAGGACCTGGAGAGATGGGGAAGCCTGTGGTCATTCCAAAAGAGGAGCAAGAGAAAATGAAAGAAATGTTTAAAATAAATCAATTTAATTTAATGGCAAGTGAAATGATTGCACTCAACAGATCTTTACCTGATGTCAGGTTAGAAGGGTAAGTACTTTCTCTTGTATTTAAAAATGTACTCTCTTTAAATGAAGAATGTGTGAAGACTAAGCCAAAAGAACAGTACAGGTCTCTAAGATATTACCATTTGAGGAAACAGTTGGAGGATTTCCTGTTTATAAGATACTTATTAGTAAAATAAGATGGACCAACAGGAACCAGTTTTCTTCAGTGTTATTTAACTTTGAATCTGATTACAAGTATGAAGCCTATTCAGGGAATGGAAATTAATTTGGCTGAAGGAAAGTTAACTTAAGCATCGGCATTTCAGGAGAAAATCACTTGTTTGAAAAATTCATGCATTGCTTGAATAAGGCAGACTAAAATCCTACATTATATAAAATAAAAGAGATTGGGTGATGAGAGAAATACTTCAAAAATTTTCTTACCTAATGAAATGTGCAAAGGCTCATTTGGATTGCATTATAATGTTTTCTAATATCCATCTGGTTTGGTTTTGATCTTGCCTCTAGAATATTGATCCTTTCAGAGCTATTTGAGTCATAAGTAATTAAAAAGAAAATTGTAGCCTTGTTTTAACAAAAAATAAGATTGCTTTACTCTCCTGGGACTATGACAGGATAGATGATGACTCCCCCCACCTCAGCCCCTCTTCTTTATGAAAGGGGCATTCGGGTTGAATGAAACTTATGAAACAAAATTTTCCTAATTATCTACATTATCTTCTTGCAAGAACAATTTCTTTAGAAGCTCTGCTTTGCTGCTGTATATACAAGGCCTAGCTCCTGGATGAATTGTTTTCATCTCTTCTGTCAGAAGATAATATTAGCAGAGTGAGATGAAGCTCTTGCTGCTTTTCATTTTTAATGAGTAATAAAGAACTGGTTTGTAGGTGCCTTCATCTGTTGTGATGAAAGTGATTCTGTGAGTTCCTGGTAGGGCTGGTGTTCTTGATGCATTGCTGGTGTTCCTAATAATGAAGGCATATTTTTCAAAATATGATTTCACAAGATTGAAATAATGTATTTTAATTTTTAATAGATTTTCAAATATGAAAACATACTTTTGTGGCTCTAAAAAGTTGACTTAATTGTAACCTTTGTGAGGTCTAGACTTTGAATTAGACAAAAATGGAAAAAGAAATTGTTATAAACTATTAAAAAATTATTACCTAGGCATAACTCAAGTTTGCAGGCAATTGAAATTGCTATTTCAAAATCCAGTTTAGCGAAATAGAAATTTTTGTCTTTCACATTTGGCTATGCTCTGCAGTTATTGTGTTTCACAGTGAGACATGTGCTATAAGTTTTGTAGTGTTGCATTTGCTTCTCTTTTCCGTTTTTTTTCTGTGTACAATACTCTCACTATACTCAGTGTGTGAAAGTGGAATCTTAGTATAAAATTTTAGGTATAGCCTCAGGACAGAGTTGGTTTTTCTGTTCTTGTAAGTTCCTGCCAAAATTTTAACATTTATGTGTGTGTGCATTTTTAGTATTTTTGAGAGAAAAATGCCTCCCAAAAATCTCTTCCATTTGTCATCTTTTCAACGTGTACTTTATAAGGTCATGGTAATTAAGAAGTCATGGAGAACGTTAACCTTTCTCTGTCAAATTTGAGAACAATACTGTGTTTACAATGCAAGGGTGTCTTAATCTGTATGTGTGGCTCAGTATTACTCTTTGAGAACGCTGTAACCATTTTCAGAATTGTGAACACTATAAATACACTCTGGTGTTGTGTGTATGTCTGATGAAACTATTTATCTGATTAGTCAAAATACTCCAAAGTCGGAAACACTCTGTGCTGCATTAGTGGAATTACTTCTGTTATAATTTGTTCTATCTATGTCCCTGGTAATATGGAAATAGTTTGTGGGGAAGGAGAATGGATAATTTTTAATCATTCCTTACCACATTTTTGTGCCTACAGCACAGCTGCCAGTAGCACTTTCAATCAAGGTTTTGAAAAAGCAGGATATGTTCAAAGGCACGCTTAGCTGTTCAAGCATGTAATTATTTTCTTCACAAGTTTTGTGGGTTGCTTCCTTTAATGTGGTGTGGCGGGAAGAAGTGATTATTTCAAGTCCTCTAATTCTCCAGCATGTCAGTTTTTCTGAAGTACAGAAGCCTGCAGAGGTTTTGCCTAGCGGTTAATCATTGGAAAGCTGGTGGAATTAAGAGTGCCAGGACCAATTTGCCACATCTATTTAATGGGAATGGCTTGACATGTCAGCTTGAGAGCAGTTTTTGAAGTAGAGTGCTTCATCCTTCAATTAGTTTCTAGTTCTGCCAAACCCCTATGACCTGTGCAAAAACAAGTGTGTTTGTCCCGGAGTGCTCATAGGATAATCTCTGCAGTTGATCCACTCTGGGCACCCTGTTTCTGTTTTGGCCAAGAAATTTTGTTCCCTTACTAGAAGAACAAAAATGTGAGCTTCTTTAATAGCTCCTAGGCACTTCTCCAGCTAAGGGAACTCCTCAGTACAAGACGTCTACAGAAGTTGGCATCTCTGCTCTGCCAAGTGTGCCCAGCTGTATTTACAGGTTTATATCTATTTTTATTATTTGGCACAAAATTACTGATGCACACAGACACCTATAAAATCATTGATGTGTGCCTGAATTGCTGGTCACTTTGTGTCTGTAACCAGAAACACTGCTCTACTTCTCTTTATCCCAGCTGAGTGTGATTTGCTCAACAGAAAAAGCTAAACCAGAACAATTTTTTTTAGCCTGGATACTTCCCTGAATCTGGATTGGGACACGTTAGTATAACAAACTAATATGATGGACTAGGCTACAACCTCTGGAGGAAAGCTGTTGCAGGGGAAGAAGCAGCTGTACATACCAGATTGGTTTGAAGTTGTTAATAGAATTATTCTTGCAAGCATGTCTTATTTCTAGCCTGTGAATCAATCATCAAAGTGGGAGTTGATTCACAGTTGCCAGGAAAATATGCAGCTGTGGGTTTGACATGACAGCAGAGAGTAAAAGATGGATGATCAGGAACACTGGTGTCTTGCCTTGATTTTGCTGAAGATGAGGGAGGCAATGAATAAAATAGGTGCCAGTGAGTAAAGTACATGTTCAGCTGTGGCTGTGTGCCTTAGATTGATGTTCAGGCAGGAAAGTGGGGAGGTTGAAAGTATGAAATTTGCACATGTTGTATGACTTGGTTTGGCTCTCAGTGCTGTTGGAGGTGACTTCAGAAACTGCTTTGCAAAATGAAGAATGAGTATTGTGTTCTAAGGCTGAGCTTTCCAGCCTGAACTCATTAGTTAGCAATTTGTGGAATATATAAAACTTTTAAGTAGACATTTGTTCCCTGTTGTGAGAGTTTAAACCAAATTCTGAGATTTTTTTTCTCTTGGAAAGAGCTGCTTCAAACACTTTTTTTCTAGGCACAAGCAATCAAGTCTTCAAACACTGAAGGCATAGCTGCAGCAGAATGATTTTGTGTTCATGTGGGCTCTGGTCCCCACTGGAGCTTGTGATGCAGTGCTAGCAGGGTGTCATATTTGCAGGTTGATATTTCTTGGATTGGTGATGGGCTTCCCCAAGCAGACCTGCAGCAAGCAGGAATATCCATGCTCCTTGCTGATCCCTCAGCAATCCTTTTTCCAAGGCTACGTGATCTATACAATTTATCATAAAAGATTTTCCTTTTCCTTTTTTCCAATTGGTATAATTTTGCCAGAATTAAGGGTATCAGGCATCTTATTATACCTCATTTAGTTCTGCAGAGTGTCTTGGATCTTTTAACTATCATTTTCTCAAACTGTCTGTACTTAGGAAGGTAGGTGTACTGGTATTTTGAGTGCTATAAATCATGTTAAGGTGTAATCAGAGTTTTTAGCTAGATGACCCTACATATTTTGAGTCAACTGTGTTTAAATCCATACAAATTACAACTTCAGCCACTTCATGGAAAAAAGAAAGGTGCATGTCTCTGAGACCTTCATGTTTTACTGGTACATTAATGTTGTCAGATTGTTATTATTGAAGGGTTTTTTTCTGGATCAAACTACCCTTCTCAGTTCCTGCTGGCAAGCTTGCTTCCACAACTGGGAGGAAGTAGACAATTTTCCAAGTTAAAAGCCATTCTTCTCTGTTACGTGTAAGTTGTGGAGTTCATGACGATTATGCTGGTCCTCTTGAGTAAATCTAGTAAAATAGTAATTCTGACTGATTCTGTCATATCTTTGGTTGGAAAGAACAGAATTTAGATTTCAGTACTGTTAATTAGATGATACAATATAATTTTTTTCAGTTACCACAATGTGGATTTCATATCTGTGCTTTAAAAATGTAATGTTAATTTTAAGTATGACATATGCATGTGAGAATATACTGGAATTCAGAATTTTAGCTTCTCAAAGCAAATCTATTTGCTCTATACTTTAGGTTACTATAGTTGAATCAAAATATAACACATCTATAAAATTAACTCAATCTCAATGTGAGGAAAATAGCTTGAGTAGAAGTATTCATAGTAAAACAAATGAAGGCACACATGCAAGAGCGTAGTCTTGGGACTCAAGTGTGATATTTCAGTGTTTTTTAAAAGACAGCACTCAAGGTATTTGCTTCTATATGAGGCTTGTGTAAGTGTGCTTTCTACTTAGTTATTTAATTTAGGAGAATAGCTAAGGGGTAGTTTTATACTACATATAATTTGGTATAAATGTGGACTGCAGATCAAAGATGTTTTCTCATCACTTCTGTTGATACTAATCTGATGATTGTGTGGCCTGGGTGTTCACTGACTTGATGGACACCAAAAAGTGGAAAAAAAGTATAGTTTGTTGATTCAGCAAACTGAATCCATACACAGCAGCCATGTGGCTTACCAGATCTGGTGGAAAGAAGGGGATGGGACAAAACTGTAATGGCAAAAGGTAGGTTTATTGCTTTTGGCAGCAGCCCACAGTTGCACTGGATTATGTGGAATGTGGTGGGAAGAAAAGCTTTCTTATAGAACCTGAGCATTAAAATCCCCATAAGGCCATGGGGATTTAAGCTCCATAAATTGTGATATACTTTGTGAACTTTGGGTAATCATTTAGCTCAGGTCATAGTAATGTAAAGACAATAAAAAAAGAGTAAAATTGTCAACGTAAGTGGTGGAAGACTCAGGAGCTTTTGACTTAAGCTAGAAATCCAGGCTGTTAATTAACCTGGCATCTCTAAAGAAATCTGCTGACCTCATCACCAGCAGTGTAACTTTCAGCAATGTCATGGAAGTCTGAAAGCACGTGAGGTATTAAAGACTTTACCATTCTTTCAAGCAGGAATGTTTTTTCATCAAGCTTTTATGGTGCCTATAGCTTGCTACTGGCCCCTTGCAGAATCAATGTTTGGAATTGTTCTTGCTCACATTGATTTAGTGAGTTAGCTGAAAGAATTCCCTATAAACCTTTTCTCTAGAGAAAGCTTAGAGGGGAAAAAAATAGCATTAAAAATCACCTTACTTCCTGTAAACCATTTTGGTTTTATTTTGGTGGTGGGAGGGGGTTACACTATACACACACAGATATATATATATATACCCAGATGTATATGTGCACAAACACTTGGCAGTCTCACAGTCTCATTCTTAATTGCAATCTTCTTATTCATGCTCATCCATTTTGGATGAGCTACCGTATCCCGAAATTTATTCAGATTGTTAGGTCAGGTATGGAAAATAATTGGTCTAGAGATCTAGGTGCAATTTCAGTCTCTGAGGACAGAATTGGTTTTGCTTCTGTCAAGAGATGCTTTTCTGTGATCGCTTTCAGGATAAGGAAAATAGTATTATTTTTGTGAAGTTCTGCTTGAATTCTGTAACCACAATGGTTTTAAGAACCATTTTGGATTTTGTTTTCAGGGTTTAAGAAGATTTCTACTTGACTCATGAGATAATGCGACCTTTCTTATATCCAAATCTTTGAGATCAGAAGAAAGGAAAATTTCATACTCTTGATGTCAGGTAAATTATGTAATACTATTGAAGGCAGATATTAAGCAGGCTGTGTTAAAATGTTTAAATAAGGATAAGGGATTTGCCTGCATCCAGGGCACCTGTTCAGAAAGAATAATTGAAGTTGTGATATGAATTACAGAAAAGAATTCTGAACTACAGAAAAGAGTTCTCTTCCTAAAAGGAATTGTTCTGATTTGATTGGAAGAACCAGATTCAGGGTAGTGTGAAGTTTTGTTGCAACCTTATCTGCAGCGCTTTCTCTTTGTTCAGTTGCAAGTTAAAGGTGTGTGGTATGCAAAATCTGAGTAGTGAAATGTGGTTTGGCATGTTGCAAAAGCTAGTGATCCCATATCTCTCAAAAGACTTGCTTTTAGTCCTCTTAGCTGTATTGCTTCTATGTGAAAATCAGATCTTTATTCAGCTTGATTGTCTTCAATTTAGGAGCTTGGAGTGTTCTTAAAAGTTATGGAAAAAGCAGATTTATTAGCACCCCCTCTTAAATGATATTATGAGGCTGCTGCTTATACTCAATGATCTTTGTGGGTCCCTTCCAACTCAGCACATTCTGTGATCCAGGAAAGACTAAGTCAGTGTTTACCAGAAAAACACCACATGACTTGAGTCCTGGTGGTTCTTGATGTGTTGTTTTTACATTTTCTCTGACACCCTGCTACAGGGCGTTCTCTCTTGATGGAAATATAAGTCAGTCTCAGCAGCTTCAGGGTGACTCTCAGAGTCTTATTTCAAAACTTGTTTTCACCTGGATTTAAGTAGAGAGGAGGTTTCTTGTTGGGCATAGCTGTGCCTCAGCTCTGTAACATTAACTTTATTGCAGGCTATAACTTAAAGCATATGAACAGGTAAGCAATGGAATACTGACATTTTATAGCTCTGCAGTGATATTCATCAGATATCAGTAATTAAACCTGAAGTTTCATGAGGGGAGTTCAGATTTTCTGATTTTGTTTTCTATCGATCTGGAATTAACTTTTGTAACCTCAAAGTAAAATAAATGTGTGGTTTCAAGTCAAAGGATACTGATGCTTACTTTCTAGAGACTCTCAATGTATTTTAATACTGAAATGTGAGTTGTTTGTACTGCATCAGTAATATTAAACAAATTTATTACAGAAGCTGTGCTGTGTAGTATTTCCTCAATACTTCAGCTCTAACCTGATTTTCAGCAAGACTTGGATTATTCCTATGTGTCATTGTCAAATTTAAGTCCTGAGATGCAGTTTATTTATAACTGCAGTTTTTATTTATAACTGTTGTTTGTAGTATCCGAGATGAAAGATTGTATTAAATTTGTAAGATGACTAAACATGCTTCCCTTCCTGCCCCAGTCTGTTGCTGGTTCAGCTTTCAGAAATGCATTGGCACTGTGTTATCGTGCTGCACGTACAAGCACCAATCTGAGCTCCACTGGGATTTCCCAGCTGAGCTGCTCAGTGCACAGGAGACACTTCTACTTGTGTTCCATCTCTGTCCTTTATCAGAGTGCTTTGGGCTCTGTGCACTGGGCTAGAAAACAAGGATTGCATACATGTTTTACTGCTGTTAATGTTTTTGAGCCATTGTAAATTATTGCTCATGGCTTGTTCCTTTGAAAGGCTGGTGGAACAGGGAATAAAACTGGAAAGAAGTAGAGCAGGTCATAGCTCAGGTAGTGTCTGACTCTGTTAATTTTCATGATTATTGTTTTGAAGCATCCATATTAAAAAAAAGTTCCAATGTGTATCTTGTTCTCTTATTTCTCCTCTGTGGAGAATAACATGTTGGCAGCATCAGAAGGGGTAGAAATCTGCCTTGTTGTACTTTAGAAATTTAGCATTTATTTCTAATGCAGACTATAATTATGGCCTCATCTTCCTATAAAATGATCTGAAATTTATTTCGTATTTTGCCTCAGTGAATGAGGTTTTCCTCATTGTGTCTTGCTGCATAAGCATTATGGTAGTGTGTAACTGATTTCCTATAAGATCTCTTCCCTGCTTGTAGCTTTGTTTGGGATGTGATTTTTTTTTTCAGTCTATGAAAAGGTATTTAAGAACCATCCAAATAGTAAATCCTTATTTTTCTCTTTCAGAAATGATTTAGTATGCCTTTGAAGGGTGTGCAGAGATCACTACTAGCATTGTAAATATCTGTCTTTCAAGACTTGCTAACATTAGACACGTAGCACTCAATCTTGAGTTTCAGGAATAATTTCTAAGTCAATTGATCCATGAATGCAATTTTAAAATATTGATAAAATGCCAAGTGCTATTCTGTAATAAGATGGCTGCACAGTTGCAAAGTTTTTCTAATGTCATATTTGGAATACTTGTCAAAGACCCAACAGTAAAATGAGAGAGACAGCATGAGGACAGCACAGGTGTTGTCCCAAGTTTCTGGAGTCTCTGCATGCCTGGCTGTGGACAGAGTGAGTAGTGTTTTTATCTCTGATTGGACACTGAGGATATCAGACAGGGATCAGAAGAATATCACCTTCTAATGAATTCAATTGGAGCATCTTGTAGGATCATCTCATAGATTTCTTCTACCCTTGCAGTAGTGAAGTACATTTGTTCCCTTATTCCCTCACTGTATGAGAGAAGAGAAGCTTCCAGTTCTGTCAGATGTGGAGAAGGATTGAGTGTGTATGGTTGTGATGTTGTAGAAAGTGCAAAATGAAAACTTGTCTTCTTTGCCTGCAAGTTTGTGCTGAAGCAACAATTAAACTCTGAGATTTAATGGCTTAATTTTATTTGGACATAATTGCCGTACTTGTTGTCTCTTCTGATTATTTTTGTAATGTCTCCTGTGGACTATTTGTACTCTGGGTTGAAAGAGAATGTAGGAAAGCAGTTTATTTAGAGGCTCTTCAGATGCATTTGAAGTAGCATCAGGTAGTTTTCAAGTGGTTATACTTAGTCCACTGAATAAAATACTCTCCGGTTTTTTGTCTGAACATTTTCCCATGTAAAACCTGCAAAGCTTCTCTATGAAAGATTCAAATTACCTTCACAAAGAGTCACAATAATGAACAAGGCAAACAAAATTCATAGTAGCTTTTAGCCTTTCATTTAAAAAGCTTTTGTAATGGACTTATAACTTTGGATTCTGGCTACAGGTGGTCAGGGACAACATGTGTTTATTTTATTGTCATTGATCTTCTTTAGCAGTGTTACAGATAAATGCTAGGATCTGTCCACCTTTCTTTGCTTTTAGTCCATTAAATTTGATTTCAAGTTATAAAGTATTCTGGCTTCTAACACTGCCCTGTTCTTGGGGAGATGTGGACTAAGTATGTAGTTGTAATGAACTGGGCCAATCTATTCTCATGGAATCATGGAACAGTATGGTTTGGGTTGAAAAGGAACCTTAAAGATCGCCTAGTTCCAGCCCCTCTGCTGTGGACACTTTCTCCTAGACTGGATTGCTGAAAGTCCCATCCAGCCTGGCTGTGAACACTTCCCAGGGTCATCCACAACCTGGGCAACTTGTTCCAGTGTCTCATCACCCTCACAGTAAAGGATTTATTCCTAAAATCTAATCTAAACTGGCCCTATTTCAGTTTAAAGCCATTCTCCCTTGTCATGTCATTACAGACTCTTGTAAGAAGTCCCTCTCCAGTTCATTTATACCTGCTCTAGGTTCTGGAAGGTGCCATAAGGTCTCTCCAGAACCTTCTCTTCTCCAGGCTGAACAACCCCAGCTCTCTCTGCCTGTCTGCATAGGAGAGGTGCCCTCAGACATCTTTGTGGATTTCCTCTGGACTTGCTTCAACAAGTGCATGTCCTTCTTATGTTGAGGACCCCAGACCAGAATGCAGTACTCAATATTCTGAATGTGTGATGCAAGATTGCAAAAAGATAAAATTCTGTGAGCACCTTAAAAAGGTCTGCAGATGCAGAGTCATGTCTTTATAGTGGTGTTTTTGTAAAACAGCTTTAAAAAGCTTGGTACTAAACTTAATGTTTTTTTCTCACATCTGATTTTGATGGGGCATTAAAAATCTTTGATAATTTAAATTCTATTTCTTATGTAATTTTCTCCTTTATTTCTGTTGTGGTTTGACCCCGACTGGCAACTAAGCCCCATGCAGCCACTTGCTCACTGCCCCCACAGTGTGCTGACAGAGAGAATCAGAAGAGTAGAAGTGAAAAAACTCATGGGTTGAGATATTCAGTTTAATCAGGAAAGCAAAAGTCACATGTATGGAAAGGAAAGTGGTACAAGGAATTCATGCACCACTGCCCATGGGCAGGCAGGTGTTCACCCATCTCCAGGGAAGCAGGGCTCCATCACCTGTAACAGTGACTTGGGAAGACAAATGCCATTACTCTGTATTTTAACAATCTGAGCTATTTTTTTTCTGTGTCTGTATTTAAAATATATGATGTTTGTGGGGAGTTTCCACAGTATAAATAATATATGGAGTCACATTAGTTGAGAGTTTGCATAATCTACAGTGAATGCTGTAGATTAAAGGAAGGATGATGCATTCCATGAGGAGTAGACATTCTCAGCTGCTGTTTGGAGTCTTCATTAAATTACTGGGGGATGGTATGCCTTCCTGATGTTATGCACTCAATTTTAAAACAGTTTGAGGCATGATCCAACAAAAGGAACATAATGTATTAGTAGCTCATTAGAATGCAAATTGTCCTTAATTCATAGCCTGTGTGTCATACCCCTCATGGTTTTATTCTGCTTCTAATGTTGCATAACTTGGTTGAAGCTAATGCTTAATTTTAAATTCTATAGTACTCCTTTCTGGGGTAATTTGTTTTCAAATGAAAGACAAAAGAATTCTTAATTTAAATGTTTGTTAATAGAATAAAACATGAGGTTTCCTTAGAAGGCTAATGTCTAATCATGGGCATCAAGTGTTCTATTTTATTTGTCTTATGTTCTGCAGCAATATATTCCTGGGGAGGAAGGAGTTACCAGTGTTTTCCAAATTCAAAACAGGAGGCTTAATTTGTATGTATTCATAGCAATTTGTACAGATATAGCTAAAAGGTATATATAGAAGGGCAGGTAAAAGGAATATTAAAAACAAGGTCTTATATTTCAACCCTTTCATTTGTCTTGCCTGCATCAATGAATCCAGAATCATTTCATACCAAACACTTTGTTGAGAATAACATTTAAAAATGCCCAGCCAGTTTTGGTTGGAAACCACCCCTGTGTTAGTCCTGGCTGCCTTTTACACTTTGGTAAACACATGCCATCAGTTAAACCCAGCCAGCAGCCACGTGCCAGTGCAGGGTCACTTCTAAACTCTTACCCCAGGAAGGGCTGAGCAAAATGGAGCAAAAATTCTGTTCTCTGGAGGGTGAGAATAGACACACTCCATTTTGGCAAGGTGGAGATTCACCTTCTGTAGGACAGAGCAGGAGGAATGCCTTGCAGTTGGGGACGAGGGTCCCCAAAAAACTCCTGTAAGCCTTCCTGTTAGTGCTAAAAAGCTTCCCCTCAATGACAGATTTCAAATGTTTTGATTTATTTGTGCTTCAGACAGTGCAATGCTGTATAAACATTGTAGGCCCTGATCACTTGGCTGATGTTTATACCAGCTCATTGATTTGAGCTCAGTAAAATAAAATCTTCTGTAAAACCATGATAAAAGGTAAGGCTGAAGATGAGAGATTTCATACTACAATAGTAGATCCTGTGGCTATCCCAGCATGATATTCCTGGAGAATGACACATTGTTACTGTTTTTCATAGAGAACTGCTAACAGGCTTCTCTCAACTTTTTTTACAAATATTCTTCCAAAAAAGAAGAGGAGCAATTGGTAGATTTGTATTACTATTGTAGCTGAAGGTCTACAATCAGAAATTTATTTTCTGGTCTAGGGAGCAGTGCAGCAGAAGGAATAAAACATTTTGGGTTTAAAGTAGCAAAGTAGACTGAACAAATGGCAAACATGGCGATAAAATTATTTGGCTTATGATTGAATTTTTCATCTGAAATTCGTCGTGTTTTTGTGAAAAGCTGTTTTATTTTTCAAGGTATACCAAAGAAGTAGCTTTTTCAGTTGGCATGCTGTGCAAGTTTTTGGTTTTTTTTTAACATGTGAAATAAATCAGGATAACGTAGGGATATATGGGAGCTTTCCATAAAGATTTTATAATGTTCAGTTCAGTGTGATGAATAATTAAATTTGGCATAGTTGTATAATAAGTAGGCATAATATTGAAGGCAGATAGTGCCTGATCTGACTGCTTCAATTGTCAGAAATGGTTTCACAGAAGCCGTTCCAGGTATTTCTTCATTTGCACCTGGACTTACTGATCCTTTCTGAGATGTCTGTGCATGCTGTGCTTTTGTCACCACCTCAGAGCTGAAATGCTGGTTTGCTGTGAGAGCTGCTCTGAGAAGAGCTCTGGCTAAATGAGTTATCCAGCTAATAAAATATTGAAGTTGGGAGCCTAGTTCTGGCTGACATTCCTCGTGTCACTGTTTGGCATGGTACTGGATGCTGACACCGTGATCTGTTGTGTTGGCAGGCTGCTCCTTAAGCTCTGCTTTTGGATATTTAGGGTAGAGGATATGCACTCTGTGCTTCTCAAGCCCTTGGACAGTGCTGCTGTTAGGGTGATAGTCATGAATACGTGTTAATGTATTGTAGCATTTAGATCAGGTTACATTAGAGTGAACTGACTCAACAATTTGGGATCTAATAAAAGCTTTTTTGTTGGAATGGAGCTCTGTTGAATATATTTCTTTTTCCACCTCGGTGTTTTCCTGTCGTTTGAGATCTGCATATATCCCTTTAATTTGGATTCTTAAAGAATTAATAACATCAAAGCTTACATAAGTAACTGTAATTTTTAAATGTACAGGAGGAGCAGATCTGTTCAGAGAACACTTGTAGTTGTGTGGTTGTTTTTTAGAGCAGAATTGGATTTTTTTCAAAATTGTGATCAGTACTTTATGTACAGTGCATCGATTTTTCTAGAAGATAAGGAAAACATCATTTGTTTCAAAATTGCATTGCAGAATGTAAAAATTTGGGGTGTGGGGTGGCCATGTGGGATCACTTGAAGTGTATGTCATAGTTTACATAAATGCCCTAAATATGCTGTTAGGAGAGGTAAACCTATGATTTTCCATGCTAACTTTTGAAAGTGAATATAATTCTCTTTTTATTTGGTGAACTTTACAGCACTTTGAGCATGTATGAAACGTGCACTGTGTGCTCCTTTGTCACACTCTGCATAAAACTGATATATCCGGGATGTTAGTAGGCAACCTCAGACTTGCAGCTCTAACTGGAGCCTTGACCTTTACAAATACCTGCTTTACCTTGGTTTGCAGGTGTAAGACGAAGGTGTACGCAGACAACCTTCCCACGACGAGCGTGGTGATCGTGTTCCACAACGAGGCGTGGAGCACGCTGCTGCGCACGGTGCACAGCGTCATCAACCGCTCCCCGCGGCACATGCTCGAGGAGATCGTGCTCGTCGACGACGCCAGCGAGAGAGGTAAGGACGGCGCCCGCGCCCAACCCGATGCTCCTTGCGCTTCCAACGCTGAAGCTGGCTGCTCTCAGAATCTCTGCTACAAGTCTCTTTTCCCAGACTGGCAGTCGAAGAAGGAGTCAGGATTCTTTTGTTCTCATTCTCAAGGTTGTTTATTTATGCAGCCTCCCGCTGGGTTCAAGTTTGATCCCGAGCTGGCTGCCCGGGTCCGGATAGCTTAGTCCTCCTACAGGACAGACTGCTCGAATACTGGAGCAGTTCTCAGCCTCTGGCAACCTAGCATGCTTCAGTGATATCAGCTCTTTAGTGATGATCAGCTCATTGTGATTTCAGCTCTTAGCTTGCTAGGTGCCCAGGCAGGCAGACACAGGGGAGAGAGGAGAAGGCAGTTCTGATGTTCCACAGCGATGTCTTTGTTGGGTGGTCTGCGAAGGTTCCAGTGACAGCTCTTCCAACCAGAAGAGGCTAAACCAGCCCATTATATAGGATACAGGGGGATCAGAAATTGTCCAATAGCAGGGCTTAAAGGAGGGTAACCTATAGGGTTACAGAGAGCTAAGCAGGGGTCTGAAGGTGGAAGAGAGGGGCTTCTAGCTATTCACCATGGCTTGACATTTCCTATCTTTAGGCCTCTGTTTGCCCCTTGCAGGGCCTGTGCTTGCTACAGTTTCTTTCTTATCTATTTCTGTCTCTGACCCGCCGCAGGTCTGTCTGGCAGGTCGGGTTGAGGCACACTGGCTGCCCTTGGGGCAGTGTTATCTTTTTATACTAATAACTATGTGTATATTATTTACCATAACTTACCAATACCTATCACCTATGTTAGACCATGTGTTTCTACTCTTAACCAATCCAAAAGTGCCACCATCACGGCAGAAGATGGAGGCCAAGAAGAAGAAGGAGAAAGACTGGACACACCCAGATTCCTCCATCTTGCCTCCTGAACCCTCATTCTAAAAACCCCAAAATTCTACATTCTCACCCTGTGATGAATTCACTATCATTCTACTTTAACTTTCATGGCTTGTAATTCCTCATATAAAGGTGGTAATTTTTTTCCATGGTCAAGATCAAAGGCACAGGGATCTTGGGCTCTGTGTCAAGGTCTCCAAGCCCCCTGTCAGGGTCTCGAGTCCTCCAGGGCAGTCAGAGGAATTTCCTGGGTTCTGACATCCTTGATGTGAGCTTAGCTCTCCTTAGCAAAACACAGCACCTGGGGCAGGGGAAGGCAGAGGGAGCAATGCCCATTTTGAAATACAGATGGATCATTCTATGCTGAAAGCTGGTGTAACTTCATCTGTCTGCTTGCTTTTCTGTTGGCAGCATGGACTTTGTGTTTTGCTACAGTTTTTGCATTTTGCATTTAGAATTCGATCACATTCATACAGCTTGAGGGTGTTTAATAGTTGAATCACCTGGTGAATAATAGCAAAGGCAGCTCTGTTTGTTGCACACATTTAAATTTACTGTCACTGCCACCGTAGGCTCGGTGTTCAGAGGGATCAATTTTGATTATTCCATTCATGGGAAGTTAAAATTCAGTTTCTGTGCTGCAGGAGGTTCCATTTCTTAATAAATAGTGCTCCAAATGAAACCTCCATGCTACAGAATGACATTTGCCATGTGTAATACACAAAACCTGAAGCTGATTTTTTGGTAAAATATAATAATATTATTTAGATTTTAATTTTCATAGTATTTTAATTGCAATATATTAGAAATTAAAATAATATTCTATATAATACTTTACATTTAATTTTGGTTAATACTTGATATTTGGCTTGTTCTTAATATTTCTTGATGGTATGGGTTATGAAGTACTTTTTTTCCTTGTGTTGGCAAATGGAGTTGAGAGCGTAGTACAGGTTTACTAAATAAAACCTGTCTGTATTTTTATATTGATCCACCCTTTTTTCATTCTATTTCTATTTTGAATGTTTTCTACTGGAACCAATGTAGTAGGCCACTAGAGAAAAAGTCTTGACAGTCACCAGTTGTAGGCAGAAGGAATTCCCGTGTATAAGACATAGAAGGGTTTTACGGCATGCTGACATCTCAGCCTGTTGCTTCTCATTCTAGTGATGCAAAATTCATGTTTTGCTGCCTATGGTAATTCCAGCTTCAGAGTAAGATGTCTGACTGTTGTCCAGGTGACAAGATCTGCCCAAGACCTGTGCATATGAAGAGAGGAGCTGGATTTGCCCCAAGTAGCCCCATGATACACAGGTCACAGTGTAAGGGAAGGTTTTAGGGTACTTACCGTGGTTAAGGGGAGCTTTTGTATCTGAAGAGCATTAGAAAGGGATGTTTGCTCTGCCACTTAGTAACAAACACACTGAGCTGCCCCTCCAGGTTCTGTGTGTGTGCCTGATGCCTGGCTGGTTGGCTGGGTCGGTGTGGGGCACAGCTGCCTGTGGAGCATGGACAGATCCCATCAGCCGCTGAGCTCCCACCGCTCTGCTTTCCTGGGGAAGCACAGCACACACACTCGGGTTGTGTTTGCACTTGTCTCTGCTCCTTTCCTCTCTTGGGCACCCTCTTGCTTTTCTTTTCCTTTTTTACCCAACTCTAAGTACTTCAGCTAATTCCAGTGCAATTTGGAAGAAAGAACAGAAGCATTAAATACAATTACATTCCGGCAGCAGAGGAGAAATGCCTATGCAAAGTGCCACAGAAACGTGTTCCAGATTAAATGAGAGGCATGATCAAATTTTGCCTTTTCAAAGGCACAACATCAAATTTTTGCTTTTTGCACTTGTGGGTAATTTGTAATTATGCTTCTTGATTTGTTGTTAAAAACCTTCATGTAAAAAATTCTATATTTTATTTATCAAAACAATTCTTAGCACTAATTCAAATCAGTGCTAATTATTAGTTGTGACGGGTCAGCTTTCAGTATGACCTAGAAATAAAGAGCAAGCTAACATTAGAATATGTAGACATCATATTACTTATATTTTGCCTCTTCAGTTTCTGTTTTAGAAAAAAATCTATTTCAATAAGCAATAAGAAATAAGATGTCCTCACTATGAATCACAGGATTTTAGTCCACTTAAAAAAGCATGCGGTTTTCTCTAGATAAATTTTCTCTTTCTGGGTTTGGTAGTAAAAACATATTAACTGAATTCCAGGCTGAAAGATAGAGCATTTCATACTTCCTTTGGTGCTGTTACTGAACCTGTTCCAGCATTTCTTTTTGAAGCCTGTGATCTTCATTTCAGATCACTTAGGCATCTTCTATTTGTTGTTATTTTCAACAATTACTGAGAGGGGTTATTTTTGTTCTGTTTTCCAAGAGCTTGTTATGGTTCCATCAAGCATGCTTTTACATTAAACAAAACAGAAGGGTACGATGCCTGAAGATGTGAAGGGTTTGTGTTTGCTACTTAAGCATTCTGTTTGTGTTGAATTAAACCAGCGTACTTTTCCAGAAAAATACAATGTTCAGCCTGAGTATTGTATATTGAATTCTAACATCAGAGTCATTTTAATTGGAATAAAGTGAGCATTCAGTCTGCCTGAAGCACACTTTGTACCTGCTAGTGTCATGCTCTTAGAAGAATGAATTTGCATAATAGCATGCATTTATTTACACCCAAAAGAAAAGCATTGGAGAAACAAGATGTATCTGTAAAATTGTTCTCTAGTTACTTATCACAATTGCAACTTTAATTTTGAAGTATTGATCTTTGGTAACTAGTCTGACACAGTTAACAGGAGAAATCACGATTAGCTGGTACCTCTGGCTAGATCAGCACCCAGTAGCCAAGTGTGGCATCAGGATAGACCACATCCACAGAACTTAGCTACAGAGATGCAGGTCAAAGCAAAGTGACTGCAACTAAGTCCTGCCACCAATGCTTGCAAAAATATTTGTACTTCTTAAGAAAACATGTTTGCATACTTATAAAAATGATAAACCTGTGGTTTAGTATAGTTTAATAATAAAAAAGGGGTTGAAATATAATTTTTCATTTATATTCATATAAGTGTGACTTGGTAATAGAATTGGCAAGGTATTTTTCAACTAATGCACTTAGTTGACTTGAACTGAATATATTTGCTCTTTTGTCTTCCTTTGTTCTGCTACTTCCACAGAACGTTCTCAGTCCTAGGTGAAACTATGCACCCTTTTGACAGAGAAAAGGCTTGAAAAGAATATCCACCACAAAGAGTTATAGTTATACCTGTGAAACTACATGAATTCTTAATGTTCCAAATTAGAAGTATTGTGGAGATGTTTGGGTTTTTTTTAAATATTATCAAACCTCACTCTGTTGTGAAGTATATGAAGCAATGCTAAAAAATTAGTCAGCTCTAATCCTGGGTCGTTTATAAGCAGCTGACTCTGTAATGCATGAAACTTCTCATCTCAGTGTTCAGTGTAGAATTTAGTATCCTCAGTAGATTTGAATAAAAAGTCATCTTCATGGCTCTATCCTAATGTTTCTTGTAGGTCAAAGTGTATTACATTAATTAAAAGATTATGCAAATATTTGGGGTTTTTTTTCTCTAAGGGAAAAAATCAAGTCTTCCTTAAAAAAACTATTACTAGTTTCTGGATGCATGACTAATCAAAAAAGCTAGTTTCCTGCTACTTAAACAAAGGCAGCAATTTGTAAGGGATGTGTATTGCTCTTAGAGTGTTCTGGAGGGAAAATAGCTGCTTAGATTTGAACTTTTTACCCTAACTGCTGGTAGCAGAGGAACTTCAGAAATCTGGATGCCTGAATTATTTACTATGCTTTTATAGGGATGAGAGATCAAGCTTTATCTTTTCTGCATATTTTGCTGGAGCTCTAGTGATATTTTAAGGACCAAGTTACTGGAGGTCTGTCACAATGTTTTGTTTCTGGGAATAGTCCCTTCTGCAGTTTTGAACCAGGTGGTAGTTCATAAGAATGTTCTTATGGACATGGTTAAACATGAGAGAAAGACTGTTCTTAACCTTTTTCCCTCTGTAGTGAAAACACTGCACACATCTCTGATTCTTTCACAGAGAAAAAGAAATTAAAAGTACTTGATAAATTGAAATTTTAAATACTTTACTGATAAAATGTAGGTAGGACTCAAGATTTTCAAATGCAATACATTGAGCATGACTTTCTGTATTTAAGTTTGTGTTTTATGCAAGTTCTTGACTGGCTGCAGTTGTATTATTGCAATCTTTCTCTCTTCCCTCTGCCAGAATTTTACCATTCTGTTAATGTAACTACATTCAAGAACCAATGTCACAGGCCATAGTAATTCATTCTAAGTTTAAAGTAGATGGAACTACTTTGAAAGCTTATCAGTATTACACCTGAGATGTGCAGAGAAACATATTGATTTGTGTAATTTGCTCATGAGCATAGAGAGAAATGCTGCATACACTCTCTATGTACATCATGTGTACATTAAAGCTATAAACATAGCCCTGATAATAGTTCTTTTAAAATAGTGGCTTTGGAAAGCTACACTGTAAAGAGATGAGGCTCTATTTGCTACAGACTCAGTTATGATCTCTGTGCTCCACCCCAAAAGCCTTGCAAAATGTTCTGACGTGTACACTTGGTTGGTAGTAAGAAACATGTAATAATTTGAGTCTCTGCTCATATGCAAAATAAGAATTAAGATGCTTTGAGTTTTTCTGGAGACAAATATTTAGATGTATCAAACTCTTATGTACTTTTAGCACAGTTTAGCTTTCAAGACACATCAGAACTTATTTCTGTGGGTTTTAGTGGCAGTCCAACAATGCACAGAAAAACACGAGAAGGCAATTAGAACTCATTCATCTGGAGAAGTGGTAAGGATTGGTAATCACCTTTAAGTCAACCCTCCCTCTTGAGGCTTACAAAAGTGTCACTAAGAGTTCATGCTGAGCTTCCCCCCCACCCCTGCAATGTCACACTTATTTTTGTATGAGGTACTGAAATCCTGATACAGGCCATGCACTGTTGTGGTACAACTTTCTACTCCCATGTGCTTTGAGTGTACAATCTAATATTCCATAGCTGAGCAGTAAGGCTATTTTGCCTTTTTTACACATTTTGAAACTGTAAGTTATTGCAGAAGTCTGTTTCTGTGACCGTCCATTGCGTTCTCCCTCACTTCTTTGCTCTTCCTTTGGCATCAATCATCACAACCCAATAGCTCTTTGCAGTGCAACTAATTTTGACTCTCTGGGTGTATGGTAACTGACTGCTGTTCTTCATAATTTGTGCTACTTTGAGATTTGTTGGTGTTACAGATTCTCATTTATGTATAGCTTATTATCTTTTTTTTTTAGCTGTTACGGTGATAATCTAATATAAAAATATTAACCAGAAAACCCTAGAGAAAGCACAATTGAAATATCCGTTTGATTGTGTTTTAAACTTCTCACAAAGAAATTATCTGTAAGTTGCATTACTGTCAGAGGCAATTCATTACATTCAGCTGGTCAAAACATTTCTGTATTTCCTTGGTAGAGAAGTCCAAGAGCACTTATGCATGTTTTTGAAAATAAGCGTCACATCTTCTCTGCTGTAAATACTTGTGAATTCCATCTTGGTTTTGTCTAAGTGTCTAACCCTCTCTTCCTTTTTGGGTTTTCCATAATGAAGAAATAAAGAGGAGGAAGAACTTTCTGTGCTATCAAGTGAAACACTTGGAAGATGTAAAAAGGAGTATTGTGAAGTGTAGAGGAAACTATCTGAGAAAGTAGAAAAAGGATAGACAAGAACAGGGGAAATGTATCTTGATTCAAGTCTCTCCATTAAAAAAAAAAAAAGCTGAACTACATAACTAATAGTTTTGATCATTCTTTACAGACTTCTTGAAAAGACCACTGGAGAGTTATGTGAAAAAATTAAAAGTACCTGTTCATGTGATTCGAATGGAACAGCGTTCTGGATTGATCAGAGCAAGATTAAAGGGGGCTGCTGCTTCTAAAGGCCAGGTCATCACCTTCCTAGATGCTCATTGTGAATGTACAGTAGGCTGGCTTGAACCTCTGCTGGCAAGGATCAAAGCTGACAGGTAATTATCCATCTATTCACCCATCTTCAGTTTTTTTACTTATTAAGAAATTTTCCAAGTATTACAAAATAGCCTACAAGCAAATATCTACTTTCTGAAGAGCTGAATAAATTGTCATTGGTATAAGGATAAAAGGCTAATTCAGTTAAACTTTTTTAAAAGTAAAACTCTGTTTCAAGCGAAGTCTATATTGGGGTGCATGGAATAATGTGTTAAATAGCAGGAGCAATGAATGAAATTGAGGAACTGGGGGAAATTGAGGTGTTCATTCTGCAGCTTGGCCTATTCCTTCATGAATTTCAGTAGATATTCTTGAGAAAGGAATCAAGCCCTGATTTTGTGTAGCACCAACATTGTGAACAAGAACTGTTTTCAGGCTCTTGTTGTGATTTCTTTATTACATAATGGTTTTGATTGTGGAAATCTGGGCTGTGTCTTGGTCTTCTGGGATGTATATTCTAAAGTTAGAATAATTACTGGAATCATGCTGATCTGCACTTATATACACAATGGAAATTGTATTGGGGATGAAGATGAGAGAATTGTCTGCTTTATAAAATATCCCTACCTCTGAACAGTAGCTGTAGTTGTGCACTAGGCTCTTAGTCTACATATTAAATAGAATACAACATGGTGCTAAAAATCCCTAGTTTTTTTTTTTATAGATAAAAATCACGCTTAAAATTTGATGCTACAAAATGTAGCATTACATGAGCGAGCTACAAATAGCGAAGAATCTTTGTTCAGCACTGTTCAAAGACAAAGTAAACTTTGTTATCATTAATCAGGCTTGTGAGACTACAATACATACATTGTTACAATTTGTGTAAATATCTCGACTTAAGTCCTTTGAATTGAGTTGCAAGCTGCCTCTGAATCTTTTTACAGAGCTTCCCATGAGAAGAAGCGTGCTTTGAGCATGGTTACTTAAGTGTCTTTAGGATGATTAGAATTGGTTTCTGAATATGTGTGTTAATAATGTCAGAACAGTGGACAACGAGGCCACTTTCTGTCAACTGTGATGCAGTAGTTGTACATTGTTAACAGTTACTGTCATCTCTTAGTCCTGAGGATGCATAAAAATACCCAGACTTAATATCCAAGTTTTCATTTCAAAACATGCAAATTACTTTTACCACTCAACTCGAAACAAGAACCTCTTGTTTTCTATCTAATCACTCTGTAGCAATGAGAAAGTTGGTATCATTATTTCTGTCTGCAGAGGGATGAATATTTATTACTGGTGATAATGAAAATATGATTTAAAAAAAGATCTGGCATGGCCAAAATTGTATCAGATTTTTAATTATAAGACAGAATTTTAGTATGATTCCTGTTAATTTATTTAATAATGTTGTTAAGAGATGGTATGAAAATTTCAACTACATGTGTAAAAGCAATAATTAAAAAAAAAAAAAAACAAAAATCTTTTTTACCCTTTTGATTAATAGATTTTTATTAGTTCAAAATTTAACAATTTTGTTTCTTTCCTTTTCCTAGGAGGACAGTAGTGTGTCCCATCATTGATGTAATCAGTGATGACACCTTCGAATATATGGCAGGTTCTGACATGACCTACGGTGGATTCAACTGGAAGCTGAATTTTCGTTGGTACCCTGTTCCTCAGAGAGAGATGGACCGACGGAAAGGAGACCGAACCCTCCCCGTTAGGTAATGAGAAATTATTAAATGGCTTAATATCCTTGTCTGATATCTACTTTTTATGATATACTCAAAAATAAGTACTTAAGGTTGTTAAGTACTTAGTCAAATGTTATAGCATCTTTTTTGTCTGATTGAAGGAACAACATAACAGTTCTAGCATGGCGTGGTTGTCAGTAACTTTTGGTAGAAGTAAGGGAATCTATCACTTTGTCACTTTGAAAATATTTTTCAGTTCTGTGCTAATTACTGCAGAATTACTAGTTTTCAGGTAACACTTACAATGATGCGCAAGATTTTAATACAACTTTTTTTTCTTTTTTCTAATTGAACCTTGTTTTTATCTTTTATTATGACAACGTAAACTGTATTTTGTAAAGATGCATTGATTTTTCGGTATATTTATGTGTGTATATATATATTGTTGTGTGTGCATTTATATGCAAACTTTAAGTCTTAAAAGGTGGTAGGGGAGGTAAATTTATACTTGGATGTCATGTAGGTTTATAAGAAAAGTAATGAGGAAGATAGTCTGTGTGTAATGTGTACCTTTTAACAATTGCAAACTTACATTTTCTGTCCTTACTTTTCTGAAAACTGGGCATTATTTACTTACAGTAAAGCTCAGGATCCAGCATTTGCTGATTTTTGTTTGTCTTTAGTTTAAGAAATTAAGAGGTCTGCTCAGGATATTGCTCTCTTCCCTCTGTTTGCTTTTAGCAGGGGTAAAGACCCATAAGTTTTTAGTTAGGTTGTGACCTAGCTTGTATTTAATGTGTCTTTCAGAAAAAGCCCTAAACATTTCAGGAAAATAGCTAGAGATATTTAATCATTTATGCTAAAAGTGTAAATAATTGAACTATAAAGTTATGTCATTGGTCTAACATGTGATTTACTTATTGTATGTTTGTTGTCTAAAAAAGTTGAAATTTGGGAGATGTTTCTAAAGCTCTGAGAAAGTACTAGCAGAGTTGTAGTTTTTGTACCAATAAGGAATCTGTAAGGAAAATCTGGATGCAACCTTGACTGTACAATTTTCTTGCATGAAGCAATAAAAATGAAAGCAAGCAGGCTGCTTAATGGCCTTCCCAAAATTTTTCAGGGGCAGTAGCCTGATGTACAATTTTCCTGTGTGGAACTGGTTTCCTTTTTATGAGTTACCAGCATTGAAGACAGAAGTCTTTCTAAGTAATGACAGCAGCTTTCTAGGGACTGTTTCTCTATCCAGACATCAGTTTGAAGTGAGAAGATAAGGAGAACTGCCACTACCTAATTCCATCTCTGAAAAATTTTGAGCTAGCAACTACACCAACAGTAACAGAGTTTGAAGGAAAGCTTACTGAGAAGGAATATGCTAGGAACTTGGGAAATAAACAGCTATTTTGTCAGTGTAAGTGTGAAATGTATCTCAGCATGTTTTTACAGTGACCAATGTGTTTTTTTTTTTCTCCCCCCAGGACACCTACAATGGCAGGAGGCCTTTTTTCAATAGACAGAGATTACTTTCAGGAAATTGGAACATATGATGCTGGAATGGATATTTGGGGTGGAGAAAACTTAGAAATTTCCTTCAGGGTAGGTAAAACTCTGCTGGGCTTTATTAATCATTTGTTTATTAATCAGGACAGTGCATCTGGAGTTCTGTAAAACACAGATCTGCCACCTGCACCAGCGTCCTCTTCTGTTGCAGCTGGCACTTCCCTTCCCTGTTAAGTTCCTCCAGCAGAGATACACAAAGACTGTATCTGCCAGTAAAAAATGCATGATGAATTGTTGGTATAGCTTTGTGATTAAAAGATTAAGATGGTTATTCTGAAGAGTGAGTGTTTGTGTGTTGAAAGGAATTCAGGTAGAAAAGCTGTTGTGGGAGCAGCAGTTAAGGGTGATGTCGTCAGTGCATTGTTTCATGTGCCAGTGACATGTGAGCACCTCTGTTACAAACCCTCTCTTCTTGCTCCTTACTAACTTCAGGGGTTCGTTTGCTTGTGGACCTAACCAGTGGTATTCTCATTTTTGTTCCTACCAAATGGCACCATTTCCTTTAATTTTGTTAGCAGAAGGTACATAGGTGGGAATTCTGAAGTACTTCAGCTTTCTGAATCTATTTTTCAAGATCCAAGATAAAACTGAAAGTATTCTCAGAGACTTGGGAAGTGTGTGGGTTCTTTTACGTGGATATTCTGTTTTATAATGGACTAGTTTAGACACCTGTTAGTTCCTGTGATTCATGTGAGCCTTTTCCTTCCTTTGTGGTCAGCTTGCCCTGTTCTTTAAAGTAATCTCTGGCTGATGTGGTGTTGCCTCAGGGGCTGAAGTACTTTCATATGCTGCCTTGCTTGAGCTTGTGAGCATCTTTAGCTGTTGAGCAGGAAAAAACATGCAGTTCTCTTCCAAGCAGCATGCATTTGTTCAAGACCTCAGCTAATGTTGTTTCCCCACCTTGAGCAGAAGCAAGTGATTAATGTTTTGGAACTTTTTTTAGTAACTTGTAACTATGCAATAATTGTTCTGTTGCTTCCAGATCTGGCAGTGTGGTGGCACTTTGGAAATTGTAACTTGTTCACATGTTGGGCATGTGTTCAGGAAAGCAACACCATACACTTTCCCAGGAGGTACAGGGCAGATAATCAACAAAAATAACAGGCGGCTTGCAGAAGTCTGGATGGATGAATTCAAAAACTTTTTCTACATTATTTCCCCAGGTGAGCAGGTCTTTGGTTATGAGAAATACTTATTAAGAATTAAAATATTGCTACTACTGGGAAATAAAGTGAGTATTTGTATAAGAATGTTATTGCTTTGAAGTTTGTTAAGACAGAACTCACTTGAGGTGTACAAAAAGTAAGGTCTTAATTGAAAAATAATTTTGTTAGCCAGAGACATGCCCTGAAGGGGTTTTTGTTTGTTTGCTTTTTAACATGAACATGATTTATGAATGAGCTTCCTATGCAATAGAATTGAAGCTCAGTGGAACATCAAAGAGCTCAGCTGTAGTGCTGAAAATTAGCCATCCTAAGTCATATTGAGATGTGCTGAATTTTGGGCTCTGGCTCCCATGTTGTAGGCATTCCATGTTGAATGCATCACAAGTGATTTAAGTGAAACAGAGAAGGAGTGGCAAAAGTGAATATCTTCTGTCTTGATAGAATTTCCATTTCACTATCTAGAGTATAGGGGCAAGTTGCCAATATAATTGACTGTGATGATATTTATTATTGGTTTTTTATGTGGCTGTTAGCAAAACAAGAGGATGTAAAAGATGTGGGAAAATTTCCTGTAAAATCAGATTTTCTGCAAAAAATTCAGGAGAAGAAAGGAAGCCTGGGAAATATTGAATTATTAGTTTCATCTACAGGCTATTTTTGTTGTTGCATAAAAAGACAAGCTTCAGGTAGCAAAAGCCAACCTTTCTAAATACTTGAGCCATTAGACTTTATGTACTAAGTGGTAGTTTTATATACCACATCTGTTTTTCCAAAGAAATTTCTTTAAAACTAGTATTTCCTTATGACCTGCTTATTAAACCTGCATTACTGTTGACATTTAAAAGCTGTAATACAATGTAATATGGGTCTGAACAGTGTCAAATTTTAGATTATGGATTTTACAGACGCTTCTGAAAGCAACTGACATTGTGGATTCACAGTGGTTTTTTCTTAAAAGAATGCTTTACTCAAATGAGACTGTATAAGACTTTTAATTAAAAAAAGTCTGGCTACTATTCAAAGCTTTTTTAGGTGCAAATCAGAAGCTAACAGCTTATTGTTATTGCCCTGTTATGTAATTAATACAGCATTATGAATTCAAACATGAACATGTAGAAACGTTCAGAAAAGTTGGATATAAATAGGTGCAGTCTTTTTTGGTAAAGATTGCTCTTATGCATCCATGTCAAGCTAGATTTTAAAAGGTACAAAGTTACAGGAAGACTTAATTATAAAAAATAACCAAGTTCTTCTAAAAATGTAAGTTACTGATAAGATGTGATGAGGCTCTGTTACTTTATATGTCACTTCTATATTCTTTCCATTTTGTGAGGTAAGTGTAACCTAGAAAAGGAGTTACACTCTTTGACTTTTGTAGGATTAGGGGTTTTTGATATGACTTTCACAGCATTGCAGTACTGTAGAACATGCATGCATTCCCCAAAGACAGTAAAAATTCTGAAACGGTGAAAGTAAGTTCAGCAGTTATCTGTAACTGCACTGTATATTTTCTTTCCTTTCAAAAGATGCATGTCTGCATAATTTGTATGCTAATGGCCTGAGTGATTGTTGGATAGGGATGTGCTCTGGCTAAGCTGCTCTTAGAGCATCTGCCCCCTGTCACATGCTCCCCTTTGTGCCCCTGTGACTGTGTTGGCCAGGCACTGAAGTTTGATGCCAAAAGTTTCAAGTGTCTCAGGAACAGGATAATAGTGTATCTGAATAAGTTGGGTTATTCTGAAATTGATTGGTTGCCTGGGGCTGTGAGGAGGATGCCCAGTACTGTGGGTCATTCTTTAGCTCTGATGAAAACTTGTTGTTCAGAGTGTGAACACACAAATGTACTCGGAGCCACTCATGCTTGTCACCCTCCCAAATCCCCATAAGTTGTGAGAGCCAGTAGGTATCAACTAACAAGGATTACCATTTTGGGAAGTTCACAAACAGCTTATTCTTGTAATTCTGGCATCTCCAATTTTAGCTGAGTGTTGCAGATTGTGACTTTGCCCGTTGACAGCAAATAGCATCAGTACAGGTTTCAGTAAGTCTCTTAGTTGTTTAGGAACTCTGCTAGTTGTTTAGTGAATCTCTGCTAGCTTGGCTCACTTAGCTTTTCCAGATATGCTTCTAATATAAAAATTTAAATGTATCATTCTTACAGAGTGCTGGTGTAGTAATCTTCAGGCAGAACACAGTGTGCAGCCTGTGAAACTGTTTGCTGGTACAAATGTGTACTTTCAGTATTACTGTGACAGTGTCACAAGCCCTTGCAAGGAGAGAGGTGAGGATTCTTAGGCTGATGCTGGTTTGCAAGCCTTTGGTGCAGATGAATGAGGAAAACAAGCAATCCTCTGTGCACCTAGGATTTTTCTCACTAGTTAATATGGATACAAAAAATTGCATTTTGGAGGAGAGAATATACTGACAAGCATCACTGAGCCTAGCTAACAAGACACACTTGTTTCCTTCTTTACGTTTTCTTTCCTCTTCCCCTAAGATAGTGAATCACAGAGGGATTCATCCAGGGAAGCAAATGTAAGATTCTCAGGTAGCTTTTGCACTTTGTGTGATCTGTTTTGTCTGGGAAAAAAAGTCTTGCTGCTTGAATGATAGGAACTCAAGAGACTTTTTACTATTGATGCAATGTAGTTAAATGGAAAGCTGCCCACTTGAAAAGTAAGCCTGAAATTCTTTCCTTCTTTTATAAGTATAACCCAATAGAAACTGCTACTTGTCTGTACTAAGCTTATGTGAATTTTAGAAGCCACCCGTCTGCTTAGGAGTGGTTAGGTACAGATGGAGGCTGGGCAGGAACTTGTTGCAGCTGCTGCTTGGCCAGAATGGAGCCTGTCTCTTTGCAGGCAGCAGCTCCTCTCCCCAGCAGTGCAGGCACTGGCTGCAGGCCCTGCTCATGAGCTGCTGGCTTTCCTTGCAGTCATGTCTTACACCAGGGCCCTGTTTCCCAGACCATTTTCACTTCAGCTTTCAGAAAACAAATCCAACATGTGAATAATCTGTTTCCTGGCTCCAGTCATTCTTTCTGTGGACTCTGCCACTTTATTTCTAGTGCTGGTCATTCATCGCTTTCTCCAGGCTAAAAGCTTAGGACTGTCTTGTCCAGGGTGAGGAGGCTTCACGAGATGTTGATGTCTGTCTCACAGCTTGCTGTGAAGGGACTGCCTTGCTTTTCCTGGCAGGTGTAGGGAAGGTAATAGGGCTTCATCTCCCCTCACCTGCTGATCCTTCATCTGCATCAGCTGCTTTTAGGACTTTGTGGATTTCTCAGGGGTGTTCCTCCTGTGGGCTGGCTCCCTGGGGTTGAGTTAGAATCTGTCAGCGCAGGAGGTACAGCAGGAGTCTGAAGGTGAGCAAGGGAAAGCTGCCCCTTTGGCAGCAGCAGCAGCTGCAAAGCATTAGACTGGACAGCTTTGCCCTAAAGGGTGTATTCTGAGATATATTTTGGGATGTAGTCAGGAGGTGTATTGTGCTGGGCAGGCAGAAAGCCTGGATAGACAGCACTGTGGAATTACCTAAGCAAGAGTTGCCTAGACAGAGACAGGGTCTGTGGGGTCTGTCTCTGGGTCTGAAAGCTGGGCTGGCTCTGTAGGCCTTGTATCTCATCGCTGCATGCCCTGGTCTCTAGCCAGGCACAGCACGTCAGGGTTCAGTATGTAGAGACTGGAAATGGAAAACTTTATTTATGGTTGATAGGGAGGACAGAAGAGGGACTGAGTCCACATCTTGCAGTGTAGCTAAGCCTGTGTTCAAAGTATATAATAAATGTTTCCATGTGGTTTTGTGTTCAGATACCAGTCCCTATTAGCATTAATTGAGAATGCAAAGCATGTAGCTATTCAAATTGGTTTTAAATAATTATTGCTTATAGAGTTTCATAATACTAAATAAAAACAAGTTATATTATTTTTATCAGAAGGCTAGATTTAGATGAAATAGTTTTCATACTCTGTTTTTGCAAATGACTGAGCAATTTATAATCATGATGATAACATGCTATTTTTTTCAAAGGATTTTAGCATAAATATATTGACACACATTAAACTTGGGCAAGGAGATCTTCAGCTCCTGAAAATTTGAGGATGGCACAACTGTTGCAACATGGCTGGTGTGGCTGGATGATTTGGAGATGTTTTTTGCATTACCAATATTTTATGTATTATATATTTTAAAATTTTATATATTTTGATTGTCTTTAAACAGGTGTGTGGAAAAAAAAGCATGTGATTATCTCACAGCTAACAGCAAGCTGTGTGACAAATAGAATCATCAGGGAGGCCCAAACTTTTAAATGTAATTAGGGGTAGGGGCAGGGAGGTTGAGGAAAAATATAGTTATGGTCAAATAAAGACAACAGTAGCAAGGTTTCTTAAATACTATTTCTGATTTGTGTGATATGGATACTCCATCCCTGAAAATGTTCAAGGTCAGGTTAGATGCATCTTTGAGCAGCCTGGTGTAGACCAAGGTGTCCCTGCCCATGGCAGAGGGGTTAGAATGAGATGATCCTGAAGTCCCTTACAACCCAAACTATTCTGTAATTATATGATTCTTTCCTATATATATTTTTTTTAATGGACAAAAAGTTTGAAAAAAACAAGTGGATGTTTTTTCTGTATTCCTTATGATCCCTTTGGAATCTGGCATAATTTTCTCCTCAGAGGAAATCTGATATAATTTACATTTTGCCATTTGGTTTTTGTTTTTAGCTGAGCCTTTGATCAAATGCCCAAAGCCCCTAGAAGCTTATATGTCCCTGTTGTAGGTATACATATAAATTTTACCAGTATGTGGAGGAAATAATGATTTAAACCTGTACCTAATTTTTGGTATGCTTTATACTTTGCTGCAGTTTTCCTTGTTTTCTTCCATTCTTTTTTCCCCCCAAAAGAAATTCCCCATAAGTAACTGGCACTGCACTGGAGAGAAATACTCAAGCTGGTTTACAGTAATATTGATAAGGTACCAAAAATCTTGGAAACAGAAAAATTCAGCCTTACTAGAGGACACCCCAAGGGCAACTCTAACTGTTCTGCTCTCCAGTCCTGCTGCTAACCTGCTGCTAACTGTATTCTTTGTGTATGGTTTGGGGCAGACCTGACTTCAGAGAGGATTTTTTGAAAACCTTTCTGAATAAAAATGGTTTAATGGAATACAATGTAAGAGAAAAATCAGCTGGCACTTTTTTTGTGTGTGGTGACATTTAAAATGACTTTAAGAAACAGCTTGTTTGTATGCTATTAAGTCTCACTTTACATTTAATTATTTATAGATGTGACTTTAATTCTTATTGCCATTCAGTGATGTGACACAGCCGTAACAGTGCTGGTTTTGGGAGGTCAGTGTAGCAACCTGAGTATGTTTTGAGTCTTGTTGGATGTTGTTTGTAAAGTTGTTGTGAGAGGGGCATGATAACTCCTTCATCCATCAGCTGCTTTTTCATCACTGGAAAATGAAGAATCCAGTACTTAGCTGTGGTCGGAACCTTTCTGTTCTCTCATTAGCTTTTGAGGGAGTATTGCTTTCTTGTAGAGCAAATATTTGCTTTCATGAAGATGGAGCAGCATTCTGTGGTTTGTTTTTTTGGTTTTTTAAAATTTGTCTTGTATTTCTCAGTTCTGGGATTTCTTCTGTGATTTGAAAGCCCGGTCAGAAGTTTTCTGGGATTCTATACAAACAAGATTTTCTTTGCTTTCATTCCTTTACCAGTATAGCTTTCCAATATATTTATGAAAATAAAGTCTTTCATTAAATATAAAATCCTAAAAACCTGGCTAACATTTTTTTCTTTCTCAAATATTATGTTTGTCATTGGCATTTACAGACAGTTAGCTAAAGTTTGATCCAATTATCTATCTCAAGTGAGTAGAAAGACACCATCTGCTGGCAAGTCCATTTAACACACAGTATGCCAGCTTAGAAATGTCTCAAACTCTTTCCAAGGTCAAGAATTTTCAAGGTAACTTGTAGTCCTCCAAGTGGAGAGATTTCTGAAAAATGTGTGCAGCTGGAGGTCTCTAGTGTGGTGGCCAGCTGAGCCATATTTGTAGTCTGTTAGAGGAATTTAAATTGCTGGGGCCAGTTTTTGTTCTTTTTTTTTATTTGAGTTTTTTGGTAGTGTACTGCATTTGACCTGTGTGATATGGAGTGTGGTGTGGGAAACAGAAGAAAAGACATGATGCTTGAAAAGTAGAAATTATATAATAGTAGTAGTAATAATAATAATAATAGAATATTAATTACAGTAGTGCTGAATTCAGGTGAAGCTAAAATATCTACTGTTCATGCACACTATCCTCAACCCATCTGCAGATGGGACTTGCACAAATTAATTTTCAGAGGGAATTAAATCAACCATAAAGGAGTGGGAAGGTACAGGAAGAAGGAGCACTTTGATAAATGAGGAGCAAAGGAATAAAAAGGCAAGCAAACTACCACAAAAAAATGATAACAGTCATAATGGTGAGCATACTTCCTGCAAATGCTGCGGTTATATTGAACAAATGCTGAATTATTTAAGGTTTAGTGCTCTGTATGAAGGCTGCTTTCTGCCTGCTTCTTTGTGCAGTTAGATAGATGATGAAGAGTCCAGCAGGTGGTACCTGGCTTACAGAAATAAATTAAATTGGAATTCTGCTTGCTCCACAGAAGGAGACTGCTGTGTTATGCTGCATAGATACGCACTCCAGTTACCACTGGGGATAGAATGGCATTAGTTACTAAAAAGGTTTCAGCCTTGCTCCTCTATTAACTTAGTAAGCAACTAGACTCAAATTGTTCCACAAACCACAGGTAAGAAATTGTCATGCACAGCCCAGATAGAGTGATTCTATCTGTTGTGGAAAAAGAAGTCACAGGTCTTGTCAGACATGTTCATAATGCTATATTAAGCAAAACTCCCTTTGAATAGAGATGACTTTTCAAAGACAAAGTCTTTCATGGAAGTAGTAAATTATACTGATGGATTTTCTTATGTTTAAATGGTATTTATTGGCAGACATTGAATACAACTTCTTTTTTTTTTCAGGAGTTACTAAAGTTGATTATGGGGACATATCGTCACGACTTGGGCTAAGGCGCAAGCTCCAGTGCAAGCCTTTCTCCTGGTACCTGGAGAATGTTTATCCTGATTCCCAAATCCCACGCCATTACTTTTCTCTGGGAGAGGTGAGATTTCATCTTTTATATGCATCTTCCCTGTGTAAAGTATATTGTGCAGTAAGTTGTGGTTTGAACTGAGTAGTGCATGCAAGTTGTCTCTAGCAAAGTTCAAGTATCTTGCACCTGTGTTTCTGTCCCATGTAGAATGACAAATCTGGCTTCTCAGCGGGGCAGACAATTGAACTTTGGTATACAGTACTGTAATTTGAATGTTTTCCTTTTTTTCTACTGTAGTGCAAAATGTCATATAAATGGCTTTAGAAATAATCCTTCAGAAATATAGTTGTGCATAACATTCTGTATAATGTTCTCTATATAGAGTATGAGTGAAGTTTTGCTTGAAAGCTATACAAGGTCAAGCAAGGTTTTTGCCTAAAAGCTGTCCTGAACTTTATCCCCAGAACCCTCACCAGTGACCAGCAAATTCTGGTGACTTCTAAGCCTTGCTGAGCATTTCTCTTTTTTCTTTAACCTTTTTAACAGATGATGCTGTCCTAAATAAGTAGGCACCTTCTCCTGTACAAGTCATGTTGAACTAAATATCAAGTTTTCTGTAGAGTGATTTTGTACTGTTGATTTTAAAAGAAACACTTTTAGCAGAATGTGCTTCTTCATGACTATCAAGAGACTTGGTATTCATGCCTGCTCACTATAGTGATATAGAGACTGGTACTTTTGAAGGTTTTGGGCTGCAGACTCAATTGTGTCCATTCTGTTATAGCTGAATCTTTGAGCAAAAAGGGCCCCAAAGTGGAAGGATCCCCCAAAGAAAGCAAAGAAACAATCATGGTTCTGTAACCTGGTAGCTTGAACATTTGCTTGAGAGTTTGGACAGTGATGCCTCATTGCTAATATGGGTCATTTATTTCACATAACCTCTGGTGCATGGAGAGAACTGGTGCCCACTGTGGTTTGATAAGGACCTAATTTTCTCCTAAAAATATTAGCCTTTAGTGATGTGCTCTTTTTTCCCTCCTAGATAAGAAATGTGGAGACAAATCAATGTCTGGATAACATGGCAAGAAAAGAAAATGAGAAAGTTGGAATCTTTAACTGCCATGGAATGGGTGGCAATCAGGTGACAATTTTTAAAAAGGAATTTTCTTAATGTATTGAATTATTTGAGGCCCTACTGCTTATTGTGACAATTCTTGGATCTTTTCAGTAGTTATCTTCAAAGTATACTTAGGAAACCCTCATGAAAGAAAATACCTGTAAGAGGAAATGCATGAGAAGATTTGGTGTTGGTTTCTGCTTGTATGTTTTTCAGACCTGATTGCAATACATTTTAGATCAACTTTAAAGTAAAAAAAAAAAAAATCATGGGAGGAAAATACTTCTATGAGCTAGACTTCACCCCCTGTAGGTTCTTTGGAAATGCATTCTGGTTAGAACTCCTGATTGGCATTGTTACTTAAAAAAACAAAAACAGGCCTGTGCCTGAAATATATTTCAATATATCTTTTTCTGGGTGTCAGCTGTGGGAATTATGTTTCATCTGGTTTTTCTGTTCTACTTTCTTAATGATTCGTGATGAATTGTTTTCACATAAACAGAGATTACGTCTGTTTGGGGAGTCTCCTGTTCCTTCACAGCAAGTAATCTTCAATTCAAAAAAAGTCTGTTTTGACTGAACAGCTTGTGATTGTGTTAATACTTGATCCCCCCCCAAAAAATTTAAAAAGTCTTTCCATGCCTTGCTATTATGAAGGGAACAGAAAGCAAAAGAAAAAAAAATAGTGGGAATAAATGAAGTAATGCACAAATGCTCCCCTTTCCCCTCACTCCAGGAATCTTTTGGTTGAAGCAGTTCTTTTTCAGTTCCTCTCATTCTTTTTCTCTCTAGGTTTTCTCATATACTGCCAACAAAGAAATTCGAACAGATGATTTGTGTTTAGATGTATCCAAACTTAACGGCCCAGTCACGATGCTCAAGTGCCACCATCTAAAAGGAAACCAGCTTTGGGAATATGATCCAGTGGTAAGTCTTCTAAGGACTTTTGACTGTAAAATGAGGCAACTTTGGCTTTTACATGAGCCTGCAGAGCAACATATTCCAGTGTGGACCACTACTGGACAGACAAAATTGGAAACAAAGTCAGGATTATGGTCCCTCTGTTAGTAATTCACTATGTAGTCACACAGTGGGCATCTGTGTTAATTACCTGGGGAGTTTGAGGGAGCTTTTGGAAGAGCATTTTGCATGTGCTGTGGGACCCTATGGAGAAATACTATCTGACAGTGTAATGTCATGTTACAATCAGATCAAAAATGGAGAAGTATTCCAGGTATCCATTGGAGAAATAAGAGTAATGAAAATAATAAAGTGGTGACAAATTTAGCACTCAGTATTTTGTCTTTCACAAAGTTAAAAGGAAATACATTTCCAAGTGAAAAATGAGCATTGCAAACTGATAAAGGTGATTTTACATTTCTAATAATGTTACATCTAAGATATATCTATACTTAGATATACCTTAAAACACCTTTACTTAAATCATGTTCTTGATTCTACAAGGTGCTCAAATTTACTTTGAAGTTCATATGTTGAAGTGCCAGATCTAGAAATCATTGTCCAGAGATCAATTCATCATTAATTTGATTTGCCAGCTCTAGAAATGATTTTGTGATTGAGTAATGCATCAAGAACTCTGACTTGATGGATAATTAGAAAAAAAGTAGCTCTCGTGCTTTTTAATTTAATATCAGTCATTCCAAACGACAGTTTTGAGACAATTTGTATGAAGAATCTTGCCAGTATTTGCAGTGACTGTTTTTAAAAAGAACTTTCAGATGTTTAGCTACTAAAAAGTCATAATTACTACTAATTAAAAAGCAAGGTGGAGGTTATTTCTGACTAAATACACTTGCTGTAGACTTCAGTAGCTGAGGTGTTAACAAATCCTGCGGACTTTTAGACCAAGAGCAAATATGTGTGAATGATGATTTTGTGATTAGGATGGCAGTTAATGTGGAAGACAATGGATCTCTGCTAGGATTTCTGCACATTGCTGGCAGTTGTTGATGGGACACTGAAGAAAGCTGAAGGTTTGCAGGATTAAGTTAGTCTTGGGAACCATTCATTTTTGGTTTTAATGAAGTTAGTTTACCTGACTTAAGCAGATAATATAAATAATACTACCACCTACAGTGATTTACCAAAGAGCAAGTGCTTTTCATTCGGTTTCTACCTTATCAGTGATAATAAAAATGCATCTTTAGACATGTAAATGCAATAATCTGTCTTGCAGTGATTGTCACAGACTTCCCCTTTGTTGATCCTCAGCCATAAATTTGGTTATATGTATTTTATCTCTCTATTTTGTCCGTAGAAAATCTAGGCATAGTCTTCAGAACGTAACTGAAAGCTGGCTAATAAAGCACAAAAAAAAGTTATAGGGCACTTAAAAAGAACTCCCGCTCACATAGCTGAGTGATTTTTGTTTTTCCTTTGGGTTTTTTTTCTTTCTTCCTCTGTTCAACTCCTTCCTTCATTCTTCAGCACCTCTATGAGTGCAGGAAATTGATATGCTCAGGTTTTTGAATTTGATTTTTTAATTACCCTTTGCTACTTGTGCACATAAGGCCACTACTTCTCAGTCATTCCCATGTCCTGGCTGAGCTGCTGAATGAGAGAGGAAATACAGGTAGAAATGCCTCTGGTGCTGTAGGCGAGTTGGTGCACTGGGGAGTAACTGTAGAAGGAGTATCTGTGGCAGGGAATGCAGCTTCTGAGGATCTCTTCTCCATGAGGTGTAGATGGAGTGGTTTACCAAAGATTGCATAAGTGGGATTAGTAGGTATTGCAGAAGATATACACTTATATGAAGTTGCAGGTACTTTTCATTAAAGAACATACTTTTTAAAAAGAGCCCAAAAAGTGCTGAAGGAACGTAGTGTAAGGTCAGTATTGTGTCCCCAGCTGAGGAAAAAAAATAGTTTTGAAAACATATTCAATGTGTTCATTCTGATCTGATAAAAGCTACTATTATAAGTAATAACTGAAGTTGTATATCTTACCTACTTGTAATTTCTGACTCTTCAAATATCTGTAGCCCTGTTTATAGAATGGTGGGTGTTGACAAAGAACATCATGTACAAGTTAAGACTGTTTTGTTTTTCACAAAGCACTGTTTTTAGTGTCTACCATGTCATATAGCATGTTTAAGTGTTTTTAGGATAGGGATCTGCAGTCAATAACAACATAGTCTTATCTAGTTCCAACTTGCCTATGGAAAAGTTTTGATGCCAACTAGAAATTTTTTGGTTACCTTATGCCTGGTGATTTTTATCAAGCTAATTTCTTTTTATTTTCTCTTCAAGAAACTAACCCTGTTGCATGTGAACAGTAACCAGTGCCTGGACAAAGCCACGGAAGAGGACAGCCAGGTACCCAGCATCAGAGACTGCACGGGCAGCCGCTCGCAGCAGTGGCTGCTCCGCAACGTCACCCTTCCAGAAATATTCTGAGAGGTTCTCGAGAAGAGCAAGGATTGACTGGGCTACCTCGGCTGATTCTTTGGCTACGCTGTCAAGTAGCAACAGGAGAAACTTCTGCTCGGCAGAATCCACAGCTCCTCAGCTGTTAGAACTCCTGCAGCTTCTCAGTATCTGTGAACCAGCCTTCCTGTATAAGGATGTGAAACTACCACACATAGCAGTGAAACTGTGCCCACTGATGTTTACAAGATCGAAAGAGTTTCTTCCAGCAAATAATTTAGAGAACATTTGGACAGTGGAAACATAATCAATGAAATAGTCTCTCTGAAGAGCTGCATATCGTTTTAGTTTGCTTGCACATCAGTAACCTCTGCTGAAAGTGCTGTTGTAATGAAGAAAGTTTCAAGAATTCTTTTTTTCCTGGTTAGCAGTGGTAACCAGACTACTAAGTATAGATCCACAAATAAATGAGAGAGCTGCAAACCAGATTCAGTATCATGACATAAGAATTCTGTGGTTTAAAAGCAAAAAGTAAACAGGGTTTAATGAAGCTAAATCAGAACTATGAAAAGTACAATTTGTTATAGTGAAGTATCAAATTTATATGTAGATTTTATACCTCAGTGGGGGAAAATAACCAAGTCAAAAGGCAATTGTTTCTCTTTTTCAATTGTGTGATAGTCCATAAATACTTTTTTTTGTCCTGGTGAGTCTAAAATTATTTTGGGCGCAAACAAAATGAGCATAAGAATAAATTGAGCTCTTGAATGTCAGATCCACTTTCCTTTTAATTTTAATTTCTTGGCTGTTGGAATTGTATCTTTTTATTACTGTCTGAAAACTGGAGGTTAACATGCTGTCTAACTCTTTTTTTTTTTCCAGACCTGCCATTTCAATTTATACTTGGGTCAGTCAGCTTATGGACTTTCATGGCCAAACAAAAGATTTAAGTACACTTTGAGATTAAGTTAACTTCAGTATGCTTTAGCGCCCAAGACTTCTACTACTGTACTACAGTTTTGTTTTCATAGCAATAAATCTTTTGTTCCTCGTTTGATTTCAGTCATCAGAAAGCCAGAAGAAAAGACACATGATTTGGGTAGAAGATTGGCAAAACTGAAGGTTTTCTGGAATCCTTTTTCACTTCATATTCAGATGTGCTTCATTGTCAAGTGCATATTTAGATTAGACTCTGAATTGTAATGTTGATCTGCTGCTTTTTTCTAATAAAACCTAAAGAAAAATAGTGAAATTGGCATGGTTTTTAAAGTTAACATAGCCAAAAGCAATATGACTATGTCATTACATTGGTCTGCATTTTTTAACTGAATTGCTTTGTTTTGTTAAGAAAAATCTGTGTGGGCTGATCTTGAAAATGAGCCACTGACTGCTCAGAGTATACATTGAATTTTCTTTTGGAAAGAAAAATGAGATTTGCTTAATGGAGAGGATATTTTTATGATAAATGTCATTCTTTGGCCAACTGTCCTGTAAATCAAATTAAACCTAGACTCATGCAAAAGTTGTGTGAAATTATATTTGGCTGTTAAGGCCATTTAGATTTACTATCCCAAGTTTCTCTTGTCAGTGTTATCTCCATTATTTCTGCTGCAGTACACAAGAGTTTCATACAGAATACAGGAGAAAGGTTAAAAATTTGTACTATTACATTGCTACTTTAAAATACATAGGATGAGACAATGTGGGTTTAATATTAGATAAAACATCCAAATATCGAACTATCTTTTACTGACCCCTTTGTCTGGATAGCCCTGCAAATCTTATGAGATTGAAGGGGATTTATGAAAGTAATTTATGAGAAATATATTGAAGTATGCCAAGAAGACTTAAAAAAAGGGAAAAAGTCCATCTTAATGGTTATGTGAGAAGACTTATTCCTTTCTTATGGTCAATGAAGAGGACAAGGTGGGTGACAGTGCCAACTTTTTTTTTTTTTTTTTTTAAATCTTAGCAAACTAGCAATTTTTAGGGTGTGTGTGTAGTGGTGCCTAAGAATGTGTTATCTTTTACTTCAGGAACAATTTCCCAAACAGAAAACATTATTTTAAAAACATTTCCAGCAAAGAGACTCTCTATCAGAGTTGGGTAAGCTTTCAGGGAGTGAGAAGCAGGAGCATCAGAAATGCAGTGGGAAATTCCTGTAAGTTTTAAAAATTTCTTAATTTGTTTCGGATTGCATAAGCACACAGCACATCACTGAACACACAAAGCAAATTTTCACTTTGTATTTTCCACTTTTATGATCCCTGCTGTGATCTCCTGTTAACAAAACCGAAGTACCACAGCTTGGGAGCTAACTAAACTTGTAGGCAGGCCTCAGTGTTACTGTGATTCTGCCTTTCTTAGTTCAACAAGTCATTTTACATGTTGGTCACATAGAGCTGCAGTACAAATAATTGCACGACTTAAAATGCATGTATCAAGTTGTCAGCAAGCTGAAGGAGCAGTCAGATTTCCAGCCTATATGTTGCCATTTCCTTCCTGCTGAGCATGAGCAGGGGAAGCAGCAGTCCCAAGAGTGGCTGCAGCCCTGAGGTGTTTGGCTCCAAAGCCCTCAGCTCAGCCAGTCCCATGGTGGGTAACTGGGGCTGCTTAGGGGCCGGGGGCTGTGCTTTGAGTGGGAGTATTAGTTGGCTCTATCAGTTGCGGACATACTTAATTCCTTCCCATCTAGTCTGTCTTCTTGTACTTGAGTCTTCAGAAAGAATTTTAAGGACCTCTGTATGTGTTTTTATTTAACCTGTTCTGAAAAAAACCCAAAGCATTGCCTTTTCTTTATTGTGTAACACACCTGTGTTATGAGATTTATGAATAGTTTCCAGTAGAAATCTCACTTTAGTTCCTTTAGCATTTATTGCTGTTCAGATGTAGGAGGGGAAAAAGACCCCACTGCTGTCTTATTTAACCTTGACAGCAAATAGTTGCATGGTAGTGAAAAAAAAAAATCAGTAGCTATGTTTTGAAGAGAATTGGTAAGCTCCCTTATTGTCCTTTGTCTGTCCTGTGCTCAGTGTATTTAGCATAAATTTCCTATGCATGCTCTAAAGGCAGTGTTCTGTTCTCCATCTCTTTTCATTCGCTTGTCTGAAGACATTTATTGAGAAATACCAGTGCCTTTTAACTGAGTTGAAGTAAATTACACATTATGATACAAACTTTAGATAACTACACTGTGCCAGGTCTGGTTAGGTCGTCTTGAGTCTCTTCAGATACTGAAAGTCACAAAAGTTATCTGTGTCTACAAATGACTGTGATGTTGTCTCAAACTGTCAGTTTGTTATATCAGTATTAAGTTGTATTTTAATAGTGTTATTTTTATGATAGTTCCATTCAAAGGGGCTCAGCAGTTGCTTTTCATTTTATCACAGTAATGGTTCTCATCTGAGATATGTACTGTAAGCAAAAGAAAGAATCTGTGTTACAAGTTAGAAACAAAATTAGGATGATACTTTCTGATTCTTTCTTGTATTTGTTCAAGCAATGTAGCACATTCAGAGAGATGAGCAGAACACTGGCAGATTTATTCTGCTATATTTCCCCTTCAAGGTAAGTGAGGAGATGCAAATGTGCTTCAGAAGATTAACTAAGAAATAGTAACTCAAAGCTTTCCTTCACTATGTTAACTGTTCCTTCATGCTTTCAAATGAAGAAATGTAGGAAAGCAAGGCCTACAGAATAAATTTTGGTAGCTTTAGGAGCCTTGTATCTGATTTGAACTAAATTGTAAACAGTAGAGATTTAGGGTAAGAGAGGAATGTGCAAAGTTTAAAACTTGCGCAATGTCAGAGTGCTGTTTGCTCGCAGTTCTATTACAGCATTTCTTACAGTCATTTTAAAGTAAATAGTTCTCAGGTTTACATCTTACTCTAACCACTGATGATGGAGAATTGTTCAGCTAGGCATAGTTATGGTATGTGAAGGTGGTGAGCATGGTGTTTGGTATTTTGAACAACAAAATAGTAATTATATAAGTAAGCAGTTATATAGTAAGTTTCTAAAGCAGAAAACAAAACTGACATAACTAATAGGTTATGTAAAGACTAGAAATTATGACATTGAGATGAAAACTAATTCACTACATTGTTCACTTATTTTCTTTATGAATCTTGGAGAATGTTTTTGTAGCATTTTGCTTGTATTTCATGCAGTGTAAGCTGACCCTTACCTTGCTAGGCCATTCAGCTTGGTGATGCCGCTCCATATCAGAATTGAATTCTGAGATGAAAGCAAACTGCTCCTTCTGACAACAAGCCAAGTAATTGTCATAGCACTGATTCAGGGCATAGACAGTAGCCTGCCTCTGAAACAATCATGACTGGTTTCCTTGCCCCTGGAGTAAATAGTAAGACACAGAACTTCCTTCAGTTTTAAATGCATCTTATTTCTTTTTTTCAGTGGATGGATATCATTAGGAGGTCTGATAACTCTGATGTTTTTCATTGTTGTATTCTTTAGAAAAGCCTTTTGGCCTCACCTCTTGTTGTGTCTCATTTTCATCACCTTTCTCTGAGTCTTTTTTTTTTATTTTATTTTTTTATTTTCAAAGGCTGGATTGGGGTTTTTAGGATAGTGATGAGGACATAATATATATTGCCTTAGAGATGTGTGTTATTTCTGTGTTATTTGTTAGGCATTCCAATAGTGCATTAAGTAAATGTTTTCAGGAAGTGATCCTCAGAGGCATTTTAGTCTTCTGAATATTTATCTTGTTATACAGGACTATAGAAGTAATTCTTTTTCCACTTTGCATTAAGTCAGATTTATAGATTTTTGAGTTCTCTCCATGTATGCTGTTTAGTAACCTAGGATTGGTTATTTTGCTGTCTTAAATAACTTGGGACTTGTTCCTCAGTACCTAATGATACTGATTCAGTCACATTTCGAATGTTCCCACTTTTGTTTTTCTCTTGGGTTGGAACAGACCTTGGCAGGTCACCTGGTCTAAACCTTTGCAAAAGCAGGGGTGACATCAAAGTTAAATCAAATTGCTCAGGACCTCATCCAGTCAGCTCCTCTGTGTCTTGAAGGATAAAACCTTCTGGCCAGCCTGTGTCTGACATCTCTTGTGGTGAAGAATCCCCCACCTCCCCACCAGTACCTAGTCAAAACTTCCTTTCCTGCAATTTTTATGGGCCTTTCACTGTGCATTTCAAAGTTAATCATAAATCTTTACTTTGCAGATACTGTCTGCTCTGTCATTCTCCTGCCTCTGGGACTATAACCAATTGGCTCTGTATAGTTAATATACTGAGAGTGAACTTGCAGTAGAACAGAGGTTAAACCAGTGTTTCAAGAGACTTCACCACCACTTCCTCTAAATTCTAGAAATATGTATTTCAAACAAGCTTAATTTTGGCAAAGAGAGGCACCTATCTTGTGAAGTGGTCCAAGAAAAACTGTTGGGTCCATGTCCAGTCCGCAGGAAGTGGGAAAGAAGCCCAGCCTTTATTGCTGTGGCAACTTCAGCATTGGAAATATTCAGACCGAAGAACTTGAGAGTAAGTTTTGTATTGCCTTGGCTGCCCAATGAGATCTGGATTGTATCAGAACAAAAACCTGGTTTCAAGTTCGGTGAAAACAGGAAGAATTTTCTAGCTGCTGTTTTCTCTCCTGGTTTGAATTGATTAATTGAGGTATCTGAGTCTCTAGTGGATCTTTTTGGTCTGAAAATGTTTTCAGGTAGCTAACCAGATTAGCAAAATAGCATTTTCAGTCTAGGCCAGCTGGATAGACATGGCTCAAATGACCACTTCTGGTGGTAAGTATTCCAGGGTCTTGGGATATCAGAGCTGTCGCTACAGATGATGGCTGTGAAACGGTTAAGTGATGGCTTGTTGAACATCAATGACCCTTTTCTTGTGCTTTCTCCTGTACTCTTTTAGAGCCAGGGAAGTGCTGGGAGGGGGAGTGTCATTTCCATTACCCAGAGTAAAGAACCTCTCCCTGTGTGAAATGATGAAAGAAATGTATGCTAGAGGCAGTGAGATCAAGTTGCACATATAGTTCCATTTAAATGTGGCTGTACTTACATGGTGAATGAACTGGAAACAAATCTCAAACCCCAAAATCCTCTCTCACATTCCCAGATGCTGAAAACCACAGGAACTGACTGTATTACCCATACTTAGGTCATGCATGAATGTAGTAGCTCTCAGAATTACCCTTTGTAGTCAAAGCCAATCATTATTCTGATCTGGTCTTGTTTTTTGTGATCTTGAATGTGAATTACAGAATGAAAACAGAGAATTACTCAATTACAGATTGTGCATATGTGTGTATTTATGTGAAGTAGTTCAGACAAAGCACATTGAACTACTTCAATCAGAACTGAAGTTGAACCCGGCATCAGGAGCATGTACACCCAACTTCCATCAAGAGGCTGTTGTACAACTTTGTTAAATGTTGCAGGCATGCTTAGCCCTGCCTGTCTTGTTTGGTACAGAAATCGGTCAGGGCCACCTCAACCCTGCTCAGTCAGATCCCTGTGTGAGGAAACACTTCATGGTTCTCATTCCTTTCCACAGCTCTGGGCTGCCACAAGGCATCATGTGCCATTTCCACTATTCTGCCTTGTACTTTTGCCTTGAAAAAAATGCATTTCAACCCTGTGCAACAGTGCTGGAATGTAACTTGGAGGGAATTGTATCTTCTGAGTCATGGCTTTTGTAGAAGCCAGATCCATATGGTCTGGGTTTTTTCTGGCTATGGACTTGCCAGGGCTGGGTCTCCTGGGTAGAGTGGTAGAATGGGTAGAGATCAGTCTCCTTAGAAATGCTTTGTTCCTGGACACTTCAATCCAATTGGATCTTCCAGCCTTCTGCAGGATTCAGAAACCACTTAAGTATAATCCATTAACCCTGTTGGTTCCTGAAGTCAGATTTGTAACAAATAAATCTGGAGTGATCTTAAATGATCACTGACATTGTTAAATTGTTTTCTTCGGGTTCCAAAAATCCCCACCCTTATCCCTCAGCACTTGGTCAGCATAGAAGAGGTTTTTTGCCTTTGCCAGGCTGGAGATGACTCTTCAATAATGCTCAGGCTTTGGCATTTTAGAGCTCCTGGTTCACTGCAGTTCAGCACACGTGGTCTGCTCTGCGGTTGGTTTTGGAAACCACCAAAACCAAGAGAGTTTAGTTTTTGTGGTTTCTAAAACCAAGACCAAGAGTCTCAAGTTTGCTTGAGAGCACTTCTCTGCCTCTGCCAGCGTGGGGCTACCACTGTGCAATGTGGATATCATGGACAGGTCAGATTATTCTGCATGGCAAACAGGCAGTGCCTTTGGCATGGTGCAGCTAACAGCCCAACATAACCAGCTGGTGTAATATCCACAACACAGGGAGCCCTTGGGTTTTGGTGTAGAAGCAGTTGACCATTGCTGTCCTGGTGCTCTGAGCCTCAGATTTGCTTCTGGCTCATTTACTGCATACTCTGAATATTCTGCTTCAAGTCTCAGTATCTTGTGTGGGAAATATCAGAGGAATATGTAATGGACTTTCTTCCAGACATGGGGTTATTTGAGTCTGCCCATTAATTGAGTGTTTGACTTGGACATCAACAAGACACAATAATTGTTCTCATCCTGTCAGTGATGCATGGGAAATTAAAAAAGATATCCATTACATGTGATCCTGGCTATAGGACTGGAAAGACTGATGTACAAGGTTCCTTCATTTTTCAAAGGGATGACAGAACTAGAGCCATAGTAATGATGGCAGTGTGGTTTGATGGGGAGTCTGATGACAGTGGGAATGCCTTTATCACTTTCCCAAAGCTGTTCAGTGCTGTTGCCCCTTCTCTCAGACCTCTTTTTGGAGAACTGTGGAGCACTGTGCCAAAGAGTTCTCCAGTGCTTTATCCCAGGCATGGATGTGAGACAACTCTCGGGATCAAACATCTCTCTTCTGCCCTTCAAAATGCTCTCTCAACAGCAGAAACAATTGTACCACCTATAGGTATTTATTATTTTTATAGTGGGTTGTTTTAACAGTCCTTCATATTGCAGTGGTTTGCCGTGTTTTGCAGACATCATTAATCTAAGGAGTTTTTGGTTTTGTTTTGTGGGTTTTGGGTTTTTTGTATATTGCCACACTTTGATGCGTTAACATTCCATGATATTACATCTCCATAAGGAAGTTACATGAGTCTTAAGCATCCTCTGATAGAACTTGTCTGGAGATGTCAAAAGGACAAGTTCTACCAGAAGCACAGAGAAGGTAATAGCACTCAGAGATAACAACTCCCCTGCCCTGCACCAACCTTCACCCAAATTTTTCTTGAGACGTGCAGTGAGGTAGCTCATTGTAGATTTCTTCCTGTACTCATCTGAGGCCCATACACTCTAATTGTTACATGAAGATACCTGTTTTTTTCATTAAACCCTGCACCAAAAAAGCCTTACTTCACAGTTTTGCTTTAGTTAATGTGTGAAGCTCTTTAGTTTCATTAGTCCACCTGATGTTGTCTGTAGTATCAGCTGTCAAAACTAGGGCCCAGCCATCTCAGTGTCCTCCACTTGTTCACTGCAGTTGTGTGACCGCTGCGTTTTTACTGTGTTCTTCCTGCCCCTTCTCAAGCAGGTGATGTCACCTAGGGCTGACATGTCAGTGAGGTGTTTGTGAGAAGCAACCCCTGGCAAGCAGCTATCAATGTGCTGGGCACTTCACATTAGCACCATAGGTGCTTCCATACCTATTTCTTTTGAAAATAGAGCAGTTTAAAACCCACAGGTAAATTAATCCACATGTCTTTGATCATTTTCCTCTCTCCTTGCCCCTTCTGTGAGAATCCTTAGAATTTGTGGCTAAGAAAAGAACTTAGATGGTTCTAGGCATCCTCACTAAATATGAGAAGAGGAAGAATTACATTTCCCACCATGGATACTAGAAATAAAGAATTTGGTATTTGTGCAACCAAGATGCAAACTGCAGCTTGAAGAACCTCAGCAAGAGGTAATCTCACTGTATGCAAACTTTTGTATGTTTTTTTTTAAAAACTGATGAAGTGAGCTTTGACTCCTGACTGTCTTGATTATTCAGAGCATGAAGCTTATTGAAAGCTAAGCTGTTGCAAAAGGCTAATGAAGTGATTGTTCCTGCATCCTGTGGATGTAGCTTGATGACTGGAAAGTTCAGCTCGATTTTTTTAGGACGTGCCTGGACTAGGAATGTTAACTAGCTAAGATAGATTTAATATAGCTGCATATGATCAAGGAGAGAGTATAAGTAGAAGCTCATATTCTACCTGGTGGTGTTCAGGTTAAAAGGTAATAGGGTAAATGTGATATTGCTTGCTGGCACATAAAAATGGAAGGAAAAAACAACACAGAAAAGTGGCAGCCCCGCTAGTTGCAATACTATGTTCAAGTTTTGGCAGTTATGGGGATAGTAAAAAAAACTCAATGAACAATTGCTTCTCTGATTTCCTGAAAGATTAATGTCCACTGCCTCCTTACTTATTGAAAGCAGGAATTTTCTCTTATAAAGTCCAAGTTGCTGTATCTTCTTAACCAGTTTTTGCTGTCCCTGCAACCGCTGCAAACGAGAAATGTTTTGGGTCAGCACAGGGGCAAGCTGTGCTTTCCCAGGAGTCATTCTGTTGGTTTAAGTAACTTACAATAGATACATATAGCTGAGTCCTAGGAAAAAACAAATTATTTTTCTTAAAGTTAGGAGAGTCAAAAAGTGTGTCTGATACCTAGTGGGAAAAAAGATGTCTTCACAAGTTTGAGCCAAACTTAAACCATTATTTTACAATGCTTTCTCTGAAACAATTGACTGGGCTCAAGCTCATGTGCTTCTTACAGACAGGCTACTAATGCCTGTCACCACTGTGAGGAACTACCAGCTCAGTGACATGTTCTATATGTCTGGTGTATGCAGATGCATAGGGAGCTTTTGCTTTGGGCTGCCCAGAGACCTGGACTCCCCAGTTTTGTGGCAGACACAGAGACAGGTTATTGAGAGACAAGATAAGAGGGCCATTAAAATGTGATGACAACTGGAAACGAACATGAAACATTGTGAACTGAAGAGGCTCCCTCTGAAGATTTTTTTACCCTGACTCCTTGTCACTTGCATGGCATCACTTGTGTCTGCTTCACAGGAAGGATTTCTGAATATCCTCAAAGAGGTAGGCATGCTGAGGCTGGGGCAGTGCATTTTTAAGGGTCAAAGCAGCACCAGCTGCAGGAGTGGAATTTTGGTGACAGGGCACAACAGTGAGACACAACAGTGCAGTTGCTCCATGCCCTGTTCAGTTTTCATTCACAAAAGGGATAGCCCACAAACGCCATCCTTCTCAACCCATTGAAAAGATTGTGCTTGTCTTCCTGTCCCTTTTCCTGTGCATGTGTAGAACAGGGTTATTTTTAAAGAAAAGGAAGCCTTGCTTAACATTCAAAGGATGTTTTTAGATTCCCTTTTCATGAAAAGGGAGGGTGCAGGTATGGGGAAGCAGAAATTCTTAAGATAATGTGTTTAGACTTACATGTCTCTGGTGAATCGCATGGAAAGTCCTGCTAGTCAGGATTCTGCAACTGTCAGCATTAGTATCTAGTTCACAAGGAAAAAAAATAATACATAAAGCAATTTTTTAGAGAAAAAACCCCAAAACTACACTAACACTTCGGGTGTTGAGATGGCTGAGTATTTTGAAATCTTTACCCTAAAGGAAGAATACATAACACACAATTTTGCAAAAGAATTGGCAAAATATTTTGATGATGACAGCTAAATGAGCTCACTTCTGCCTTTTGGGGGGTCTATTCTCATTCTGTTAACACTGCACCATGTATTTTCACTTAGTTTTTCCCCTTCTCCCTTGTAAAAATGTAACTCTGTGGTTACATCCCAGGTGTAATGCTGGAGCAGAGCAGGAGATAGGCGGGTGTGGGGTCTTGCTGCTCTTGGATTGCTCTGTGCTTTCCTGGGTTATCATTTTTCTTGCAGTCATGCCTCCTGCCATTTCACTGTTACAGTCACTTCATGAGCCTTTTCCCTCACCAAATGAGAGCAACCACCAGCCACCTTCTCTTTCTGAACTCAAACCAGGTACAAAAGACCGCACCAACTTTCAGAAGCTCCCCTACACCATCTCACTGACTTTATTGCCTCTCTGCTTTTCCTTCCTGTTGCAAAAGCGTTTTCTATCTGGAGTCTGAGCCCTGGTGATCGACACCCCTGGCCTCACTCGGCTTCCTCTCTGACTGAATCACCGTGGCAGGCACAGCCGAGGCGTGGGCTGCCGTGGCTGCCAGTGCCCGCTCAGCTCCTGCTCTCCTTGCCACCCTCCCCAGGTGACACACATTGCCTCAGATCACTCGACTGCTCATGGCATGAATGGGTTTTGTTGTTGCACCCACCTGTAAGGCACAAGCCTTTGCAAAGTGGCAGCTTAAAGCCACGGCAAAGGCAAAATTGTTTGTTACAGGATTGGTTCCACATGGCGTGTAAATTCCACATTGTTTTTTGACAATGTTTTAAAGGTGTAAAAACAAAAATCCCAACAGCTGCTTCTTTGGTTTTGTGCTATGAAGGGTACCAGGAATCTGGAGAGATCAGCAAGGCTTTTGTCAAGCTAGGAGTACCTATGAAAATCTGACTTAAAATCAGGGAACACTGACCAGGCAAAACTCTTTTTACAGCAACTTCCTCACTCTGGAGCTGAATTTTGAGTTTCTCCCAAGATGTTCAGTCTTTTTTTTTTTTTTTCCCTCAGTGTAATGAAAACCTTTCAGAAAACTTCTGGGCACTGCAAGCAAAATCTTTTGTGTAGCAGCAAGGGATTAGGTCTTAGAGAAAACCATTAAACAATTGTTTTAAACAGAATTGAAGTGTTTGTATTGGACCACTTTTTGGCACCCTCTTTATTTCTTCTTAAAGCCAGAAGCATCAGTTACCATGAGTACAACTGTGCAAGGCCACAAGCAGCTGCTAAATCATATGAAAGAAATGAAAACCTCTTTTCTGGGCCTAATAGTGCTGTAAATTCTGTGATCTTTAAGGAACTTGAAGGTTAGCAGTAATAATCAGCAGTCCTGTCAAACTTTGTCATAGCTGGCCTAAAATGCAGGGGGAAGCATGGAATTACACCTATCCAAAGCAGTCTGCTTTGGGGCCTTTCCAAAAGCTGAGGAATACAAAGAATGAGAAAGCAAATCTTGCATGCTTATATGAAAAGGCTTTCAGGCTGTCACTGAAATATTTGCAGCTGCCCATGTAAACCCAGCCTGCCACTGGCACTGCATTTTGATTCAGTGCACAATAGTTAAAATTTGTAGTATGGTTATGCATGATTTTTATTTCATTTGTAGATTTTGCTTTGATAGACACCACGTGCCCAAATTTAAAGAGCAGAGGTGGCTTCAGGTTTTAATTTGCACTGCTGATAAATGATCTCTCCTGCGCTTGACTGGGTAAGTAAATGGAAAGTAGCTGTGGTAATTTTTCTTTTCTTCTTTTCTTTTCTTTTCTTTTCTTTTCTTTTCTTTTCTTTTCTTTTCTTTTCTTTTCTTTTCTTTTCTTTTCTTTTCTTTTCTTTTCTTTTCTTTTCTTTTCTTTTCTTTTCTTTTCTTTTCTTTTCTTTTCTTTTCTTTTCTTTTCTTTTCTTTTCTCCCTTTCCGCTGAGGGTTAGGAATGCAAGAATTTCCCTGTGATTTAAAAAAAATACTAATCTGCTTCTTTGGTTTTCAGCTTAGCTATATAGTATTGTGCACATAGCACTAATACAAAGTATTGTGTTTTAACTCTCAGTCTTGTTTGTTTTAAAACCAAATAAGAAATTTGTGGAATCTTATGTCATTTTCACCCTGTTTTTAAGTATGAAAATAATGCTGATTCTTAGGAATTTTCTTTTCTGTGCTTATAGCTTACTGTGCTTTAAAAATGGGCCTAGAATTGACTTGAACTTTAATATCACTCAGCCGAAGTAGGCAAGTAAGTTTTCAGTTATTTCCAATAAACTGAGAATGCTGAAAAGAGAGAGGAGACAATTTGAGTTAAATATCATGGCCCGCTTTTAACTTAGAAATAACAGTGCTGCTCTGAACCTGTAAGTGAGGGTTAAAGAAAAACCTCTGAAAAAGACTGTGGTTTTCTACTATGACACAACAGGACTCATTTCCTGGTGCACAGAAAAGCTTCTCTGGGCTATAAATGTCATCCTCTGCAACTGTGCCATGTGCTGAAGACTTAAGATTGAGAAACTGTTTCAGATGACAAGTTTGACTTTTTTTAAACTGAGATCAGGCATTTGAAGGAAGTTCCTGAGCTGAGTTTGGATCACAGCAGAGTTCAAAACAGAAAAGTGAGGGGGAAGGTGCTGAGCATGTGGCTGTGCCATCAGCCTCGAGTGCATTCAGGGCCACGCAAGTAGCACAAGTGGTTCTCCTTTGTGCTCCCACTTTCTTAACTGTGGACATGTGGATTTAGTGTGTTAGCTGTGGTTAAAGTAGGCTGTTTAAATAATTACATTTCAGAGACCATTACTCAGCATTTTTACTCTGGTTCATGTCACACAATGGTCATCATCTGTTTGAAATTCAGGTTTGTATGGAAATAATCCAGAGTGCAATAGCTGTGTTCTTATTTCGATGTGTTCCTGTTATTTTTTGATACATCTAGTTCTGTCAAAAAAGAAAAAAAGGGAGATTACAGTAGTATGTGGGGTATTTCATTCTCAGAAGCCACCCACAGTATAGCTAACTTCAGTGAAAGCCTGACCACCAGCTACCAAATAAACTTGCATTATTGTTCCTCTGTTTAAGCAGCACTTCCAGTGGACTTTTCCTTCATTTATCTGCATTGTGCTGATACCAGCAGTTTGCTCCCTGTCAGGCAATATTTCCATCACATTGCAGATGGTTTTGCATGAGGGGTTTGGCAAGGGAGTGTGTCAGTGCTGCCTCTGAGTAGGCAGGATGTATTAGCCAGCTCTTTTCTCCCTCCTTGCCCTTTTAATAATCTCCTGTCTTTTCTCACAAGGAAGGAAACATTGCACAATATGAAGGTGAAGTGTAAACAAAATTGTTATCTTGAGGCCTTGAAGGCTGGGTAGTAGGCTCCTGAGGGAGGTGGTCCCCACACCACATCCATCTTTTCCCAGCTAAACCCAATTTTGCAGGCTGCTGCAATACAGCATGAGCTCCCAAGATTGCACCTGGTTTTACCATTGGTGTTCACATAATTTGCAAGTTGCTTCAGGTGGCTGCTTGGGCTTGCAACTGAAACAGCCATATCTGTTTATTGTAGCACTCTCAAGGCACTTTTTAAATCTGCTGTGGTTGTGGCCAGAGGTTTTTGGGGGAGCAGGAGTTCTGTCCTCATCCTCTCTTGGCATCCTCCTGCCCTGGAACTGAGGGTGGCTGTTATCTCCCAATGCACACTTCTCTGAGTGGGAAGCTGGTGGGATGACTGCTGTCTGAAGCCCCTGGTGTCCCCAGAGGATGTAGGCTTGTGTTGCAGAAAGTGGAGGTGGGACCTAGAACCAAAAGTTTTGATGGAGCTTGCTATGAAGATTTATCTGTCTCTTATATATCCATAAAAAGCCAACTGCTCTGATACCAGCTTTCAGCCTCCCACCCTCTTGACATTAAAACACCTTTTTTACCAGAAATCTGTTATATTGTAGATCAGTTCTAAATTTAGATCTGTCTCAAACACACTTTAGCCTAACATCCATTATCAGTTGCTTCTTCATTATTTAATACAGTTCCCGTGTTATGAAACTTGCCTTGGTTTGTGTTTGTGCTGGTTTTTTTGTGCTTCTTTGTGCTTCCTTATATGGAGGAACACATTCCAGAAGGAAAGTGTTTGGAAGGTGAAGCTTTGTAAGATGTAATTTTATAGTGTCATAACCAGATCTTCAGGGTTTATATATTTAAAGAGTTGAATTTTTTCTTCCATGCTGCTGCAATGAGAAGGCATTCTCATCCTTTATCCTGTAAAGGTAAGGCGCTGTGTTTCCTGAGCACTGGTACAAGTATTGTCTTCTTCATTAATATTGATGGTGGTTCAATCCTCAGCATCAAGTTTCCCTTCTCCTATTACAGGACAGACTCTTCACAATAAAGCCCAACTCCCTGACAAATTTTCAGAGCTTAGAACTTATTTTTCCATTCAATACTGTTGTTTCTGGCAACTGACTTGTAACTGTGTGATGGTGTCCAGTTGAAAGTTAATAATCTCATTTGCTTTTCAGAGTGCTTTGCAGCAGGCTGTGGACAGATTGTCAATTCCCCTTAGCTAGCAGGGCTTGAGATGATCATTTCTGTCCACTGTGTGTTTGCCAAAAATGAAGCAATACATTGCATGCCTCTTATTTTTTTTCTTTTCTCCTCTATGTAGTAATAGTGTCTTGACCTGTGGAGAGGAGCACACCTTGCTTGACTGGTTTTAAGCTCAGCATGGCTTCCTGCTGCAGGATTTTGGAGACAGATGGTCCTGACTGCAGCATCAGACCTGTGCTCCAGGTTGTGTGCAATCTTCAGAAACGAAATTGATTTATCCAGGGATAAGTACAGGTTTCCCCTAGGGCTGCTGCTTTGGGCTCCCACTGCAGTCTGATTTCTTTTCAGGCACTGGCAGTGTCAGAGAGGCTGGTCAAGGGCCTGGATCTGTCACAAACTCAAAGCTGCATTGTTTTCTCATGTCATCCCAGACCCTTCTTATTGCTTTCCTCTGCCTGCCTCATCTGGCAGTTGCTAAGGTACCACGTGCATCACTTTGCCAAATGACTGAGCTCCTCCTCATTGCTGCTGGCAAGTTTTCACCTCATTTGCTGCTTAAATATTTCCATTCCAGTGGGTCTCCATGTACTCAATACCATAACATTCAACTCCTTCAGTCTTCCAGGTGTGTGTAAACCCAAACTACCCTTTCCATCAGTTCTTCTTAGGGGGGACTGATGTTTGAGAACTGCACAGGTGCTTGGACACACAGCTTTGGTGTCTGGTGAGCTGGTCCCAGGGCACACAAGTGGCTGGAAATGCATTTCTGCCTTGCTCAAATCAGGCCTCTAGCAGCCAAACCACCTGCTTGTGGCCTTACCCTGCCTTCTGGCCACTGTACGTGCATGGATTCAGCTGCTGCTCTTTGAGAGGAATGTGGTGGGAACAGAGTTTATTTTGCAAGCACCAAAACCATTTTTGTGTGCAATAAAGTGTAACAAGTAGCTGCAGCAGAAAATAGCTGTAGGACCCTTTTTTAGTAGAAGCCTCTGTGTGCATATTAAATATGCTTAAATACATGTAAAAACAGTCACAGTATATTAATATGTATCTATATGGTATTTTTGGTGGGGTATTTTGCAGAGGCATTATGGTCTGTGGATGATATTTTGCAGCTAGAAAAAGACAATTAGGTCACTGTCCATAGTTATTGATGAAAATTGTGTGCAGGTAGGTGAAGGTATTTTCCAGGTTATTGACAAATGGGCCACAAAATGAGGTATATCCAAACAGGCAAACTGCTGTGTATGGACATGTTGAAGTGCAGTCTTGGTTAGTCCACTTCTCTGTGTTGATATAATTAAATGGGCACCTTCATGTTCAGTTGCTGCTGCACACACAGGCATAGAAACAGATTGAGCGTAATCTCTTTGTCATTTACTTTGCTAATTGGCTGTTAATCAGCGCTCCGTGTGTATTTTGTTCATCTGTGGAGTTGAGCAGTGACATTTCATGTGTTTGGCAAAGCAAGGTGCATTGTTTTGGAGAGGCAGCTGTCCTCTGTGGCCTGTTGGCCCAGCTGTGACCCACACTGGGTGCTGCAGGGTCCAGCTGGGCACCAAGGCAGCAGCTGAAACTCACCCATCACAGACCTTTTCCTCTACGAGCGTCTTTATCCACCAAACTTGATAGGGGTTTTTTGTCTGTCCAGGCAGATATGTTTTTTTTTTTTTCAAGATAAGAGATTTATAAATTTTGGGTTATCATACCTGAGGAATACAAGGCAGGAACTTCATTTCTCAAAGTTTGGGTTAGGACAGTGTGATATCAGTGGGGAGCTGTGAATGATTATCATTCTTTGGAGAGGAAAGATGCTCCTGCATTTTGCATATTGACTGAGGGGGGAAAAAGGAGGAAGGAGCCTCTTGGGTTCTCTGGGGCCTAGCAACAAAAAAGGACTCTCTAGATGAACAGTTGTTTGCAACATTGCAACCCTGTTTGTGTACCCTGAGCTTCACTTCAGGTTGTGTGCAACTTGCAGCAAAGGAACTGCCTTACCAAGGGATAAATATGGTCACTTGGCAATCTGTCTGGGTAGTTCTGTCAGCAAAGGTTTCAAGGCACCTCTGTGCTCCATCGCCCTTCTTTCTGCCTTGCTCTGCTTCTCCACACTCTGGCATTTGCAGCTGATTTGTTGGTGGGGTACAAGGAGTCAGGAACTGGGAGTGCCCCGAAGTGAGGGCAGAGGGATGGCCAACAGGTTTAACACTTTGATTGTCTTGGGCCTGAGAATGCTTTTTGTTTTCTCTGTTTCTGTAGAAAATACGGGGAGTCAGGAGTGGTGTTATAACTTCTGGATTACAAATGCTTCTTAAAAAAAATCAGAAAAGCAAAATCCTGGCTTAAATCAGGTTTGTTTTGATATTAGCTTCCCAGTGTTTGTTCTCTTTTTCTGCATGTTTAAAAAATTGACTAAATAAGGCATATTGGCCTCACATGAAGAAAAGGAACTCAGTTGAAACTCAACTCTTGGTTTCACATTGGATTAAAGTCTCCAGAGATGGAAAGGGGTTTGAATAATAACAACATTCAGAAATAGCCTTTTTTTTTTTTTTTTAAGTGCAGGTGTATTATGGAAGCATAGTTTGGATTATATTGCCTCTATCAATGCAAGGTCTGGATGTAGAAGTCAGAACCTGTCAGCAGGTGAAGCAGGTGGTTGTCTCAAATGGCTGTCTCAAATTGTCTGCTTTGTACATGGATGGATGGATGGATGGATGGATGGATGGATGGATGGATGGATGGATGGATGGCTGTGCTCATCAGTCCACATTTCTGTTTAGCTATTGTGCAGGCCTCCCATTTTCTCTCCTTTCCTCCTCCCCAGACAACCTCCATGAATCTGATTTTTGTTCTTTGAATGCTGGCAACGTAAGTTAGAGGTGGAAAACCAAAAATAGTAATTTCTTTGTCCATTTTACTTGATGTTCTGCTCTCTCAGGCCTTAATCTGCAGTTTGCAAGTTCTTCACCCTGCCTGGGTGTTCCTTCACTTGGCTGGAAGTGCATGTTCATATAACCTGCTGAGAATTAGCAAAAGTCCTTCAGAAAGTAAGAGGAAGCTTAGCAAACTGGGAAAAAGTACGTGTAGGAATAGGAAAAAAAAGGCAGACATCTTAGGAGCAGGTATAGTGCCATACTTTTTAGTTCAGTTTTGTTTAAACCAGACAGATTTTAAGTTTCTTCTAAACCAGTGTGTGCAGCACAGCAGCAGTGTGTGCAGCACACTGAGACTAACATAATATGCATGTATCACACAGATTTCTGCAGCAGCCAATATTGCACTCATGTTTATGGATGACATAAAATTGACTGTTGTCATATATAGGTGGAAGTAGTCCATAGAGGCTTTTTTTCCTCTTTTTCTTGTCTTTTTTTTTTTTTTTTTTTTTTTTTTTGGTTGAAGTAGTCCAGAACTTAGTGTGGAGCAATCCCATTTCTCCAGAAGTTGCAGGTGGTGGCAGAGCACAGGAGATCACAGAGAAGCAGTGACACACTGTGCATCCTTCATATCTGTATTCTACTGAGTAGCTGTTGTTAAAAAACAAACCAAAACAAAAAAGCTCCAGAAATCAGGAGCAGCGTTGGCTTGTGTGTGTGTGCAGTCCCTTGCTTCCTGCCCCCTGTTTTTGTGGATCAGAGGAGCAGCCTCCCTCTTTCTCCATTTATGCTCCTATCTCGTAAGTGGTGTCTAATGGGGATGCCTCATCTGTGGAAACACAGATACCAGGAGGAGATGGTACCCTGAGCTCATGTGGGCAGAATTGCATGAAAAGAATGTCTTATACCAAACTAGTCTGGTGGTGGATTAACAGAAAGTTTATTAAAGTTTGAAGTTTGCTCAGATTCACGGTAGAAGGAGATGGGCTCCAGAGTTTCAGCTGGGAATCCCCAAGGGCATGAAGGGCATGTGGGATCTCTTCTCTCATCCACAAAGGAGCAAAGGTTAGAAGCAGGCACCAGACATGACTCATATTTTTGTAGATGAAGTGGAGAGGAATATCCAAAAAATCTGGGAGGAGCTGGTATTACAACAGAGGCTTCTAAAAGTAGTTGTTAATCAGAGTTAATCTCTTTAAGGAAGTAAAATGATGAAAATACCCTTGGCTTGGGGATGGAAAATGTCTGTTATCACAGATGTAACTCTCTTTCTTAATTTAGCAATTCACATCTTTCACCTCCACCCCTCACCCCCAACAAAATCTGTGGATCAAAGGAGCAGAAAGTTGTGGCTCAGCCTCGCTGCTGCTGAAGCTCTGAAAGAGCAAATGAGCTGTCAGGATGTTGCAGTGCACAACCACATCAAAAAGCTGTGATGATATTAACAGATCCTTTCTATCTAGGTTTCTGGGTAGGTATTTTCCAGGGTTTATCTAGGATAGCACTGGGCACCAGCCTGTTTTGACCTGTTCTTTCATTCATCTCCTAAGAAATTCCTCAGAAAGTATCTTGGCTGCTGAGTTAAGGGGAGTTTCTGTAACTCCTCAAAGGGGAGTGATGATATTGCTCCCACATAAATGCATCATTGTGGTGAGGAGATGCAGTGGGTTTTAGGTAATCATTAACTTGTGAAAAAAAGTTATTGTTGGAGTGAAGCAAACAGACTCAGTGGGGGTTGGTTGGTTTGTTGTTTGTTTGTTTGTGGGGTTTTTTTGCTGTTTTTGTGTCTCCTCCTCCCACCTCCACATCCCCCACTCCCCAAAAGTCACAAGTTCATATGGAGCAAAAGGTGTCCTTGTCTTGGTGAAAGGTTCGTGCTTCTGGAACTAAGTATCAATACAGTTTTGTGTAGGCAGTGCCTGTGATTGCTATTTCAGATGGCTGAGGAGTCACTGCTGCTATCTCTGACTCTCTGTACTGAAGTCAATCTATAGGAATCTAAACAGACCTAGAGGTGCAAGACATTAACTGGGACACAGCAGTCAATTTATCAGAATCACAAGGGTGGTTACTTGTGTTGCAATGAGTAACAGGCTTTGTAAATGGATGATGTGGGTAATTCTAGCTCTGACTCTTGAGATTTAATGCTTGTGTGCTTTCTTGCCAGCCTCTCCTCAAAATTCCTTACTGATATATATTGGTAGCAAATTGTAGGCTGGCATACATAAATTACACCTAGAAAATTTCTGCAACCTTCACAGTCTCTGGGATAGCAAAACCAAAGCCACTAACATCCAGCTTACCTATGTGAATTATAGAAGCCTGAGCCGCCTGCCAGGTGTCTGAGAATGAGATGCATTAGTGAGCAGAGGGTAATGTAGCCTGATCCTTAGGTGTGGAGTTACCAAGAAGCTCTTGGAGGTTTTACCAGCAGTGTTGGTGTCTTCTTAGTGCCAGACATTCCTTTTCCCATCAGCAGCCTGGGACTGCTGCCTTCCAGTACTTGCAAGGGTCAATGTTTTCCTCATTGTTCTATTTGATGTTATCAGCTGACATACAGGGCATGGCTTGAGTTCTTTACTGTGACTAAAATTACCTGTCCAACTGAGAACTGGCATAGGAGAGATTTAATAAACCACTGCAAATAGCCTTTCCCTTCAGTTCTGTTCTTTCTGTTCATACAGACTCAATGTAAACCAGATGAACAAGTTACTGTGTTGTTTTGGCATTTTGCTGGAAGAGTTGAATATGCAGGGGTTTTTATTGTAGCTTGCACTACCTGCTGTTTTAAAATATCTGATATAAAAGCAGGGAGCTTAGGAAATATTTTACAGATACTTGTAAGAGGGAACATTGTTCTAGAGAGTGTCTCTGTCCTGCTCTCCCAAACAATTCTCTAAATCAAGAAAACTAAAAGCTCAGTTAAACCTTGATATGGCCCAGTGAATTGAATCCCAGTCTGTTGATGGCTCTTTCCCAAATGATGTGTTATTTTCCTTGTCTCTGTCCTAAAATGTGAAGGTCAAGATTCTGTATTTTTAGGATGTTGACAGAAATAAGTGTGGGTCCACATCATTCAATTAGGATGAAATGTACTGTGCAGTGTTAACAGCATATTCCTTGTATTCCTTTTGGCAAGCAGCATGTGGCAAAGTTTGCATTCAGATTTTTCTCATGAGTTCAACTCCACTGTGCCATGTATGATGGAATTAGATTATCCAGTCAAAATTGTAGAAGTTCTCTGCAGTCTTTGAGGCCTGAGAGTGAACCTCCTTACCAAGCAGATTTTAATCCATCACAGACTTCAGCTACTGCATTACCAATATGCTGCATTCATGATTTGTGGGAATTTAGGCTGATTGTGGGGCATAGTGGCCTCATCTGAAGATGATTGCAAAACTCACAGATTTTAATGGTAACAGAAGGGAATGTTTAAGGAGACTATGTAAGCTTTTCCCCTGGTATTGGTCCATGCTCTTTGTAGTTCTCCATCATAAAATTATGCATAACACAGTTTCACAGCTTTGCCTAGTCCTTTCAGAAATCACTCATATATTGTCTTGAATTTGTTTAATTACTTTTTTAGCTGGCTGATACTATTGACATCCACAATCTCCCATGGCAGCAAGTCAGAGAAGCTCACTACCTTCTGTGTAAGGAATAATCTTTCAGCTTTTTAAAGCTAGTTTCCATACAGTTTCTTTGAGTGTCATGTAGTTCCTGCAGTATGGGATTTGGTGAGCAATGGTTTGGCAGTCAGCAGGGCCACCAGCTGTCAAATTATGTCATGATATTGATATTGCACTGTTATGATATCCCCCAGCTTTTCTGTTTGCAAGTTGAAGAGTCCCAGTCTCTCACAATTTCTATTTTTTGGAGCCTAAGAGCTGTCAATGATCACCCCAAGATCTCTTTTCTCAGTTGTATCTGCCTTTTCCAAACTTCACATCCTGTAGGCACAGGTAAGCTATTTTCCTTTAGGTGTATTTCCTTGTTTTCCTTGACACCAAATCTGACCTGCCACTTTTCTGCCTGCTCAGCTCTCCTGAGCTGATAAAGTTCAGAATGGCCTGTGGATCAGAGTCTGTAAACAGGAGAAACTGACAGTGAAGTGTGCACATAAAGGAATTGCAAAATGTTAGTTCTGAGTGTTGACAAACATGCCAATTGAGTCTGTGTATCAGCTGTGCTGGAGAAGCACTGATGGCTGGGCAGCACACCTGTGTTTGTCACAGAGGTCAAGCATAGATAGCCCTGCCCTGTAGGTAGGGAGAGCTGGGATCCAGAGCCAAGAAGTACGAGAGCTCCCAAGCCACATCTAGCTGCCAGCCCTAAGATTAACTGGCTTTATAATGTACCTTCTGGAAATTAAAATTATTTTTAAAATAATTGACCTATATGCACTTGCAGTAAATCTGCAAATCTACCTTAACTTCTTAAGCTCAGGCTGTTATGGCTGCACCATTAATTTCAGAGCTAGCAGTGAACTAATGAGGTAAATTACCCAGTTGGTCTCATGTGACTGCAGGGACCACCCTGGCACAGAAACCAGCTTCCTTACTTTCCCCGAGTCTGTACAGCAGCAGAGCTGAAAGTCTGGCTTTGGTATCTCTGCATTGCACACAGTCTGCAGTGTGATGCTGTGTGTATTAATGAGTCCTCAGAAAGCTGGTTGTGACTGGGACAAATCAAACAAAATCCAGCTATTGCAAATATGTCAGAAAACATTTACTTTTTAAGGAAAAATGTTTGGTTGATATTGTGGACCAGTGTTAGGGGATTATGGAGATGTGTACGTGCTGTCTCTACGCATTCTAATGTCAGGGGCTACAACGTGCTGGTGTATGAGATTTACTTTAAATTGTGTCTTCATAAAGAGCAGGTGATTAGGCAAGACTTGTGATATGTAAAGAAGAATCAAGCTTTTGTTTGCAGTTGCTGCAATGCTTAGAATCACAGGCTTGCCTGTGGATAGAAGAACATACAGACACCAAACTCAGATTTGCATTGCCTAAACCCAGTATCACAGCACATAAAGAGCTCATTTCTTTAAAGGCATGTTGAAATCCCCAGTTGCAAACTCTCCTTCTAAATGAAGCTTTGAGGGCAACCTAGGGACCACAGGGCAGTGAGTCTGACTACCAGCAGGGGCAAGATAACAGAGCTGATAGTAAGGCATACAGCACTGGACAGGTAGATATAAACACAGCCTGTGGGAAGCAGCACAGCTACTTTAAAGGGCAGCCCGACCAGTGCAGCCTCCTGGGTCCTGTTGCAACCTCCTGGTGGGGGTGGTGTCATTAAGTGGGTCGATAAGTGTGGCCCAGGAGGAGGCTGTACCTGGATTTCCAAACAGCATTACATAATGGTTCACACTAGAGGTTAGTGAAAAACTAAGTTGCTGTGGGACTGGAGAAAAAACTTGGTAATCTTTTTTTTAATAGACAAAAAGCTGTTTAGAGGATGGGATGCTCTCCATTCAAATTTCAGGTGCTTTGAAAATGAAGTAGAGTCTACTCCAAGGCTACAATTAAAATTCACATTTTAGTTTCCCTGTGATAAAAAATGCTTATTGAACATTGTGTAAGACGGGTTTTTGGGTGAACAACCACTGTGCGCCATGTCATCAGGGGTGAGTCTGTGGCCTGTTCCTTCCAGGACTTTAAGGGCATATGTAGTGAGAAGGAAATTGATGGCCCATGGACACACAGAAGGCAAGCACATAAAGTGAATGGTTTTAGGTTGTTGGCCCCTCAGAGCTGATGCTGATCATGCCACCCTGCCCATCTGTGAAACAGAGGGATGAGACACTGAAACTGAGCTATCAATTAAAAAAACGTAAGGAGGACACAATTTCCTTTCTTTTATTTCTCCTTCCACTATATCCTAAAAGAACTCCCTTCCTGGTCATTATTCAGACTCTCATTCCTCCAAATAGCATTAATACAAATATTTCTGAGGTAGGAAAAGGTGTGTATGAAACTTCAGCCCTGAGGAAAGATGTTCCATGCAGTGGAAATTACCTTTTGCATTGGAAATGTTTGTTCAGCTTTAATGGTATTCACCAATCCCACAAAACAAAGCAGGGAGAAAGAGCGAAGCTGAGTGAATCCAATGCAAGTTTTGCCTGTAGGGTTTTTCCCCCCCTCTTTTATTCTGAGCTGAATTTGATCCATTTTCTTTTATTTGCTGTAGAATAACAATGATCCTCTGCTCCCCCAACAGTAAACATTGCAGCCTGTGAACATCAGGGTTCAGCAAGCAAACTCTGAAAACCCCTTTGCAGGGTAAATGTCAGGCTGTTGTTCAATTAATTATTTTTTAAAAGTGAATTCACATGCAGCAGTGACCTTTAGCTGTGCTCCTCACACACTGCTGCTTTTTATGATCTCATTTGGTGTTTCATCTCTTGGGCTGATATGAGGGACTGCTGGTCTGCACAGCAGCAGGAGAGACGCCTGCAGTGCTGGGGTGGGGGCAGAGATGCTGCCTTCACCCTGCTGGCTTGGGGCATGGGGATCAGCGAGAGCCCCAAACCTCACAGGGAATCTGAATCTACTCTCCCTCTCCCCCTGACACATGCTGGGACCACCTTGGTCTTGGTCAGAGTCACCTGGGCTTGGGGAAGGGTGAAATGACTGATCCCACCTGGTGTCTTGTCCCCTTCTCACTGGTGGTATCTTCTGTCACTAACAAATTATTCACAGCTGGGGCTCGTGCGCTGAAAGAGACAAAAAGCTGAGGTTTGGAGTCCTGTAAATGAGACTGGGCTGTCTTGACCTCTCCATCTGGCATGGTTTGTTGTCTCACCTGGTGTCACTTCAACATTCAAGTGAGAAAACAACAATTCCTCTTTGCAGGTGGGCTGAGAATGGCTTTCTTGACAGGAGGAGTACATGTGCATCCCAAGGGAGCAAGCAACCAGCTGGGAGTGAGTGCTTTGGTTTTGCAAGTTTTCTCACAAAGGTCTGGATTTGCCAGCCCTAAGAAAATATACCCAGAAGCAATAAGAACATTCACCTGAAAATGATCTGCTTGAATGAAATTAATGGGAAACACCAGTGAGGGTCTAAAGTAATTCCAGGGAGGTTTAGGGCTCTTACCTGCTCTGCAAGAAAATAATCAATCATCCCCACCTTGCACTACAGCTGCTCTCCTGAACTCGGAAGCTTAAAGAAAATCATACCTCACTGGAAGCAGAATTTTATTAATTTTTTTTTAACTCCTGAAGTTACTTCAGCAGGTGATCATGTTAAAGACATTTTGATATCCTCTCACAGATGCATAGCAGATCACCAGCCATGGTGAAAGAGAGAGAGAATGATGGCAGGAACCTGCATTGCCCTGTTGCACAGGTGGGGACCTAATGGAGCTCCAGGGCCCTGCCATGCACTGCCTGGAGACTTGTGTCTGTTTAAGTCCATTGGAATTTTACACATCTGACACCCTTACTTGGCTGTATGAATTTCCCAGACTCTACCAGCTTCATATTTTGGTTCTCTTTTGCTATGAGGCAGAGATTTTTTTTTGTCAAGGCACCACTCTCCAGCAAATAAGGTTTAATGCTATGGAAACCCTCCACCTTTTGTTTTCTGAAGCATTATTATGTTTTCTAAAACAAACTGAAAAGTGAGGTTCTATATCAAGCAATTTCTGTTTTGTCTTCCCCTCTTTGCTCTCTATCATTCTCATGCCCTATATTGTTTATATTATGGACACTGTGCAAGCAAAAAAACAGAGGAAGCACATCCAGATGCCCTTTGATCATATTTAGCCCTAGTGCTCAGCTGTTCCTTGCTTGTGGCATGTATATTCTGATATTCCTTAATCCACTTAAAAACTCCAACCAAAATAGTGTAAATACTCAAAAATGTAATTGCCCTATTCCTCGCCATTTGCACTGAAGAGAAAAAGGAAAACAAAATAGTAGTAAAAAAAGGCAAAACTTGCAGAAGCAGAGGAGTTGGTAAGGTCTTCCTGTTAAGGATGAGCTAGACATTGTACGTATGCATATGTATATTCCAGATAGAGTAACTCTATTTGTGATTTTTGAAGAATCCTCAGTATAGAATCATTCAATGTTCACTTATTATTTATTCTCTTTTAAGACTGGGGTAATGAAATTCAGAATCAGATTTGCTGTTGTGTTTAATGATATGCTATAAGGAAATTTTTTCCATTCATATTAGACTTTTGCCTAAATTTGTGTGTGATGGCTCAGGACCTGGGTTTGCCCTCCTGTGAAGAGGAGACCTGTATATATTAGTGACATGATCATAATTTTGGCTCCCAAGTTGGGTTCTCTTTAGTAAAACCACTGCTGGGTTTCTGGCAGGTGAATATGATGAGGTACCAGAGTTCAGCTGGGGTGGATGGGAGCTAAGGGCCTCAAAGCAGATGTCTGTGAGAAAAGTTCCATCTCATGTGTGCAGTCCTGTCTGACCTACTGAGCCTGATGAGAGCATTCCCTCTCCCACTGCTTTTGTGGTCATGCAGCATCATCAAGGGGTCAAAGTAACTGTTTTACCAGCTATTAAGGATGGTAGTGGAAAAGGTTTGTGACCAATGCTTCCTTTGAATATTACTTAATTGAAGAGCAGAGAAGATCCTTGCAATAAGAGACATTTAGTATGCAGAGCATCAGTGCCTGGGTCCATTTCCTTTCATTAGCCTTCCTGGAAGCACTTTCTGTGACTAATGTGACCCTTTTATACAGAGTGGGGTCATGCAGTTTGTACCCCCTGGCAGCACCTGGTTTCTGAAGCAGTGCCACAGCAGCTGCTGCCAGCAGGATGAAGGGGACCGGGATGGCAAGGCTGAAGGAATTGGGGCTCATCTCCCCTGGGGTCTGGCGAGAGGGGGGAAAAAAGCAGCTCATAGGTAACAACAGCAAGCTGAATAGCTTAGGGGAAATGTCCAGTTTATATCCATCTTTGTGGAAACAGGACCCATTTCCTAGAAGGTGGTGCCAAGAGGCAGCCGAACATCTCTGCTGCAAAGGGGAGATCTGGGTCCCCCCATGCCATCCCTGCAGATGTGCTCCTCTGGGTGTCTGGCTGATGAAGTGTGCTAGCAAGAAAAAACAAACTCTTATTGTTTGCCACAAATTTATCCTGGAGATAAATACAATACCTTGATTTTCTGTGCTCTCAATGTGACATTCAGAACCTACGTTGCAGACCCTGAGCTAGAGCTCCAATGCATATTTTCCTGGTGTTTTTGTAGAGCCTCAAACACATTACAGTGCATACTCAGCCTGAGTTTTCTCCTGAATTGGGCTGGTCCTTGGTCTCCCTTCAGAAATGCCATTAAGGTAATTCATTTAAATGCATTTTAAATGACATTCTCCCTTTCTGCTTGTTGAAGCTGTCAGAAAACCATGTCTCTGCTATTGATACATAGGCTTGTGAGGCAAAGGTCTTGTCTCAGGGTTACTGCTCTTGGGTGCTACAGGTACAGTGCTGAAGTGCTGCCCTTCACAGAGGTTTTTCAGTCAGTGCCAGGAATAGCACTTTTCTTCAGGTCAGAGCACATTCTAAAATTAAAATTCAGCCTCATTACTTGGTCACTGGGGTTATGATTGTGCACAAAGACTAACTACTGATGGGGATATGGAAAAAAAAAGCTTCTGGACAGATTAAAGCTGGTTGTAGAGCAAACACTGAAGGTCTAACACAGTGATTTCCTTGTCCTGTGATGTTTTTCCTAAAAACCATCTTCAACAAAGAGGGTCTGAGAATGTCCACTCAGTCTGGAAGCATGGAGGGATATGGCTCTAGGTTAACCATGCAGACTTGGAGAAGACAGACAAGAAGCCAGACATGACATCATGATAAACTGAATGTAACAAGGGTTTCCAGTGGTATTAATATTAGATGATAATGTCGGAGTGCAGCTGGTAATTAGACAGGACAGCTGCCAAGGCCAGTAATTAGCAATGTTGATCTACTCCCTTGAAAACCAGAGGAAAGGTATTGCAGATGTTTCTGTGTCACTTTTGTTTTGGCTGTAATGGACACGATAGCTCACTGCAGGTAAAAAGTTCACCTTCCTGCGTAAGACTCCTGGATTGTTTGAGTTGCCACAGGATGTTCTTATTTCTTACTTGTTGTGTTTGGCCCAGAACTGTAAATCACAAACACCAGGCTGTGTAATTCTGACTTTTATTACGTTAATGTATTTTAAGAGCAGGAAATCTATAGACTCTTGGCTCAGTGCAGCAGAAGCAGAGCATGGTGGGTACTCTGTGGTCAGGAATGTTCTCAGAAATACGCCTCTTGCTGAAAAGGTGACCTTAAGATAATCTTTCCTTGGCTTCTAGGCTGGGGAAGCAAGGACATCTCAACCTCTCAGCACAGGTGTGAGCTGGGAATGGGTTCTGGGTAGAGGAGGAATTTGTTCCCTAAGCATAAGAAGGGAGGAAAGGAAGGGTGAAATAAATTATGTTAAGTGCCGAGACCAGTCTGTGGATGCAGGATTCTCTTTGCACAGGGTCATTGCAATACTCTTAATTGCATAACATCAGCAGCACAGCTGAGATACCAGTGGAAGGTCCCTGATTCCCCACCCTGGTGCCTTTTCTACTGAGCCCCAGCAGCAGCTTAAGCTCTACCTGCAACCTCTTCAGGAAAAAAAAATAAATCCCCAAAGTGCTGCACTGAAGTGTTTCCTCAGTCTCTTTCTAGGCATTAAGCCATTTTAAATAAACCTCATGTATTTTGGGAAGCTCCCCTCCAGCCCCACTGAGTGTCCATTGTGTCACAGCGTGCAAAAGAGACCTGCATGTTGTCAGAGACTGGAAAAGGGGATTGATCTGTTTTGAGACATCTTGGGGGCTTGGAATGAGTGGCAGAAGTGGGTCAGGTTTTGCTCTGGTGAGGTGGTGCCCTGCCCCAGACCCACAGCCCCACAGTGTCTGTCGGTCATGGCACACTGGAGGCAGCACCAGTGTCACCCATCTCAGTCCCCAAGAGGTTGAAAGACAAGAAATCCCTCCTGGAAAGAAGGCCCAGGAAGGGCCAAGGCTTTAGGAAGCTTGACCACAAGGCAAGCACATTATTCTTTTACCCTACCTTCATCTTGGAGTTTCACATCGCTCCAACCCAGGAGCTGGTAGCTATGTGTCTGGTTTTTTATATCTTTCCTGTCTTTCTGTTTTTCTCCCTTTCTTCTTTTAACCCTCTTCTCATGGAATGAAGCATGAAATAGCTTTAAAGGTTTTCTGTGTTCAATGGGCTAAGTCTATGCTGTGATAAATGATGTTATTTTGTATTTACTTTTTTACCAATGTTCATTAATTTTCTATCATTTGCCATAAAAATATCTTTTTTTGTGTTTTTACCTCTTGAGAATATTTGGTTGGAATTTTCTCCTTTGCATCTACCCAGAGCAAAAGAACCTTGGTTAAGCCCTAGGTCTGAGTGATCAGCATGTAGCACATGTGCAGCAGAAAAATCCCTCAGATTTGAGGCTGGCTACCACCAGAATCCATATTACATGTGCAAGTGAACTCACTGACAACCATGATCTTCTCCCTGAGCATGTCATTTTCTACTCTGCTTTTGCACAGCTATTTTAATATGGGGAGAGGGAAATCAGAGAAACCAGATTGCTAAACACTTGGTCTGCAGGGCCAGGACTGCTCTCTGCATTTAGGCCAGACTTTATACTGCTGTGTCTGGAGAAAAAAAATCTTGCCTGTGTAAGCTGAGAGAGCCCTGTCAGTGGCATTCAACAGGCTGTGCTATATCTGTGGAGTTGCCAGTGAATACAAATATTTGCAGGAGAGAGGTTCAACAAGCATCCATCTCTTCAAAGGCATAAAAAGTGGATTGCTCCTTTATTTTAGTGCTTCTGAATATCCTACCCTGAATGCGCTGCTTTCCTTCAACTGTGAAAGTGTGCTGGAGAGTCTTGAACATAAGAGTCCTGTTACAGCTCTTGATCCTTCTCATCCGTGAGTTCCCTGCCTGCCCAGGAATGCCTCAGGTAAGTAGTGCTGAGCTGCCGGGGCAATTATACCACTGGGATGCCTTTTAACTTTTCTTTTAGCTACCATGCACTGGGGGAATTACACTAAACCAGGTCATAATAGGAATGTTGTGAAATGGAACTCGAGATGAGAGAGAGACGTGCTTCAGTGAAAGTGAAAGTGGAGAGGGAGCGATGCGAGGGGGAGATTTGAACCACATCTCCAGGTTCAGCCTCTGAAGAGGAGAGGCAGTGGAAGCTAATGCAGTGAAATGAGCTGTAACAAAGCCACACCAGGAGTTATTCAGCTGTTCACAGGAATTTTAGAAGAACTGTAATTGGGAAATGATGTGAATATCAAACAAAATGTCACTTGACTGGAAGCCTTGAAAAGAAGGGGAAATAAAAGAAAATGAAGAAAAAACCTGAATTACATGTCACCCTCTTAGACACACTCTGAAAGAGTTCCCTGCTCTCCTCTCAGACCTTTTGACACGCTATTGTGTAGCATTGTGTATTTCCGTGTGGGGTGCTTCTCCTTGAAAGAAATTAAAATGATGGGAAAGCTGGCATGCCACATTAAATAACATCACATGTTTTTCTACTGGGGAGGAAAAAAAAGGAAGAAGTAATATGCTGAGTTCCAAGAAAATAACTACTGAGGAAATGAGAGCAGCAACCAGCTCAGATCCTGTCCCTGGAAAACAGCAGCCATGCCAGCACAGGGAAACATGGTCTGTATCCTGGCAGGGTTCAGAAGGAGGCTTGAATTTCTTCTGTGTGCTGTTTGCTGGTGACCTGCAGGCCAGATTGTCCACATCTCTGATCTCTCCCAGCTGCCTATAATGATTTTCAAGTTCTAATGTTACAGGTTTTTTTCTAAAATTTGAAATATGTGTAAAAATATCAGGATTGTTGACCACCATTTCTGCTCTTGTTAACCAGTATTCACTTTTTCCTTCTAAATTCCCTGTCTGCCATTCTTCTCTGGGAACAAGTCATCTTGAAAGCACTTTGGCCCTTTCTTCTTCCTCATTATTATCTTTCACAGGCGGAGAGCACTGCTGGGTTGGGTCCTCTGAGCCCCTTGATGTTCTCCTCAGCACTCACAGAATCATTGTCCTTTGGACGGCCTGCAGCTCCTCTCCCTTTAATTTAGTGTGGTTTTGTCTGGAAACTCAAAGAAACCACCTGCATGTAGAAACATAAGGACCCTGTGGGCCATTGAGCCCACTGCCTGGAGAGGGAAAGAGAACCAGGACAAAATTTGCTTTGAGGTTCACCTGGGTGGAAAAATCCTCTTTTCTCCTGAAAGGAGGTGGTGACAGCGCTGTGGAGAAATTATCCACCAAGAAGATAAAAAAAGCATTCTGATTTTGATTAGACAGAATTTCTCAGTGGCTTCACAGTGCTCCTTCTCATCTCAGATCTTCTGCAAAGAGGAGCTTTAAAAAGAGGTTAATATGGGTTTTGCATGCTTTACTTGCTGGATCTATATGGAGAAAAAAGGGGTGATACAAGGCACTGCAGTAAGACAGTTGTCTGATAATAGATACAGTATAATATTATGTACATAATATTATATACATTAAATGCATTAGTAACAGATACTACATTTTTAGTAATGTTGTTATGCATCTGCCATAATTTGATAGGAAACCCTTCAGGCAAATATTCCTAAGGGTCCGATGAAACAGCTCTGCTGATTTCTATCTGTAAATTGTGGTGATTTTGATGGAAATGTCCCAACTTGTTTTTTAAAATAATGCTTCATGTACAGTAAGCATAAGAAAAGTCCTGCCTTGGAGCATCACAGGAAAGCAACAAAACACTAATCCCTGTTGTGTTTTTTCCTCACCTTCATGTCTTCACTATAGAGCTGGGAGACACTTGCCACTATAGAGCTGGGAGACACTTGCCAGCTTCAAAAGGAGGGAAAAAAGTAAATTCACTCTTTTGCTGTGAATATCAGAAAATCAGAGGTCTGATTTTAGGTTTCCAGTCAATACCTTCTTATTCTGTCTTTGAATGTATATTTTGCTTTTTTGAAATTTGGGTTTTCTGGATGCTTTTTTGTCTGGTGCTGTTTCTCATCAAGTCTAGTGAAGCATCATCTCTAAAGGCAACCCCCCTGCCGCCTTCTCCCATCAAGCTGCTCTGGGGAAGAGTTACAAAGCACAGGTCCACAGGCAAGTGAGTGACTGTATAGCCTTGAGGCAAGGCTGGAAGAGAGCACTAGGTGGAGCCTGAGCAGTAGTGACCAGCTGCCCTGTCAGAGGGTGGCTGAGCAGGGCCCCCTGTGCCCCACCATGTGCCCCTCAAGCACAGAGTGACAGGAGGTGACTGGGCTGTCATCACTGTGGGCACTCTACTCCCAAAGAGAGAAGCCCACTCAAATGGGGCTGAAGAACCATTTTCAGGTTCTCTGGGCCTTTTAAACCATAAATTCAGGTTTAAAAGGTCCAGAACCATAATTTATTTGGGGAAGCTCCCGCTGCAAAAAGAAAGCAATAGAGGAGCTCAGCACTAAAAGCCAGCCTCATGCAACCTCTCAGCAGATGATTTTGTTTTCTGCATGTTTCTCCCTGCCTTCTTTCCAGTTCAGAAGGATACATGAAGCAATGAAGGTGATTTGTGGCCTATTCTTATTCCTCCTACAGAGAATAAGTGTTGTTTTCAAGTCTGAGCAGGAGCAGGTTTTGTATCTCTCTCAGCTGTACAGCTCTCAATTGTTTTTCTCCCCTCACTTAAGGACCTCACAGAGGCACACCTCAGGTGTACTTGTGCTTTTATCTTTGCTCTCTGTTATTAACGGGTCTAATAGCTAACATTCTTTTGGATGAGACCTTATTAATCAAAGACTGTCTGCTGTAGTAAAGGTCTAATGGTATTTTAAAGCTTTTCTTCCAAGGGCAGAGATTTGCCTGTGAATCTTTAACTAGAGGTTCCCCCGGGGCTCTCCAGTGTGTGGTCAAGCACTGGCCCTTCCCCTTGCAGGGATGGCTGCTTTTTGGTGGGTCTGAGATGCAAAGGGCAAAATCAAACTGAAATATTAGCTCTGTGTTTAAGTTAAATAACAGTGCTGCTGCTATTCTGAATTCAGTAGCGTTCCCTGAAATAATTTCCTGGGAAAGGGTTTGGCAGACTTTACTTTCCGACTCACACAAATATGAGCTGTTCTTGCTGCTTTGGAGTGACTGAATGGAGGAGGTTTGCACACTGTGGTGTGCTTTTGATTTCCTTTTTTACCTTATTCCTGCATTTATTTTTCCCCATTTTAAAAAACATTATAAAACACTATTAATTCACTTGAAAAGCACTGTGGTTTCTTTTTCTCTGTTATGCTATACAAAGTTATACCATCAAATATTACCCTTCTGTGGGACTCTTTTCTAGCTGGCTGCATGGCAATGCAATTGAGGGCTTGGCAAATACCAGCAAGTAACTCTTGATGTTACCGCAATGTTCTGAAAAGCTTGTATCAGGATAAAGTGGTTTTCAGTTATGTTTAACTGCAATGCAAAGTGAAAAAGAAATACTGGAGTGTGACCAAACAGTTCCTGATGGTTTTGTTCTTGTGCATCAAATGTGCTGGGGACAGAAACTGTTCAGCTTTCAGTGCTACTGTAATGGCTCCCTCTAGTAATGCATTGGGCGTTATTACAAATGGAATGGCAGCACTTGCACTTGGGAATTGAAGCTATGCACAGCCCTGGCAGCAAATTCAGCTACTTCATGTTCTTGTTCAAAAGCCTGATGTGGTGGTGGGGGAGCCCAGACCAGCAGATTTCACCTGCAGAGGAGGGCAAGAAGCCAGTTTTAGGGGAAAGCAGGAGAGCTGGTCTGGGCCCTGGGCATGGTGGGGAGCAGCAAGGGACTGATGGAGGATGCAGCAGGCTGCCTTTTGTCATCTGTGTGGCTTCACCCTGCTGCTACCTAGGAGAAGGAGACCTGAAAATAGAGAGTGAATAGAAAGGGTGGCTCTTTTAGCAGCTTGTTTCCCATCTTCTGCAGTGGGGCACTTAGGAGGAGAGAAAGGGACCTGCAGTTATCTTGTGGTGACTCCTCTTGCCCCCTGCTCTCTCTGGCAAGCCCAAAAGCTGCCACTTCCCAGCCCGGTGCAGCTGGACACCACTCAGCATTACACCAGGCATCTTGCTGTAGGAGACAAAGACCTGCCTTTGAATGCCCACAGAAAGACACTGAAAATAGCTGGAAGCATCCCAGCACAAACAGATGAGGTGAATGTGCAGACATGGGGGTAACATTATAAGAGGATTGACCGTGTTTGTCCAAGGTATGAAAAGCGCCATTATTCCCAAACAAAGAGGTAACCTGAGGAAGCTGCAGCTGTCAAGGAGGAGCAAATCAAATGGGTTCTCCTCTTCTTTATGCCACGACAAAGTGTGCCAGGGGCTTTGTGAGCAAATAGAAGGTAGGGCCCTGAGGCAAACATCTAACAGTTTAAGGCTAGACCAAACAGTGTGTGTTTGCAGGTAGCAGTCTGCAGGTTAGGGAAAGGGGAGAGGAGATTAGAGAGGAGATAATCTGCACTCCCTAGGGGATAGCACACAGGCTAGCCAGATCAGAGGGTTCAGCTATCACAATAAATCTGTTTGCTGTCTATCTGGATTACTGTGTGCACTTTTGGGATGGGCACTGCCTTTGCTTCTGGAGCAGTCTGACCCTCTAACACCCCTGCTTTACAATGTGCTTGGAGGTGGGGCAGCTCTGTGTACTTCTCTCAGCTTCCTGATGAGAAAATCCCTCAGACTGACCTTGAGGGAGCCTGGAGCAGTGCAGAAAACATTAAGCCCTGAGTATCTGATCTAGATATGCTTCCTATCACCTTATTTTTGGAGTAACATTTACACATTTAAAAATTATTTTTGACTGGAACGTTTAATTTGGTAGCTGAGACCAATGTTGTGGGGTTTTTTTGCTGGGCTCTCAAGCCGCCCTTGGAGCTGGGTCATTCAGGCAGATCACAGGTAGGACAATGTTGCCTGTGTTCAGCTAACCTGGTGTAATGATACAAGCTCCAACCTGTAATGCAATGCAATATCCTGCAGCCCAGAGATTTTATGCCGGTGCAGTTGAATCAATAAGCTTGGTAAGTTAGGCTGGTACAGATATTTTTAATCGCACTCCCTACGGACAGCCTCACAGTTCCAATGTCTAATCAGAACTGCAAACTATTCAGAGGAGTTTTCTTTGCAAATAGGGTTATGAGTAATCAATAGCTCAGTGTATGTGTGTGTGCACAAATACTCATTTAGTAATTCTGGCCTGTGAGCGCATTCATTAACCTGACTGCCTGATGTTACCCCAGCCTCCCTCCCCTCTTCACAGACAGGAAAAAGGAATGCATTCATTGATTACACTGCTTTAATTTATTTGCCTAGTTCCAATCTCTGCACAAGATAAGACTGCTGAGAATTGTCAAATTGCATGCTTTGGAGAATTGAAAAGGCCATTTCCTCTCTATTTCCTACATTGTATGATAATGTTAGTATTTTTGCTCTCCATGAAAACTGTAGGTTAGTGCATATAGCTGTTAAGTGTCACTGTTTTGTGCTAGTATGTCCCATCATTTATGCACAGAAAAATTAAATAAATAGTTAATACCAATGGAATACAACTGGACTTTGAGTAAACAAACAGAATTACCTACCAGCCCTTGTCTTTGGGAAAGGCTGGTCCCAATTAAATGAAAACAGATTGGTCCTGTTTGATGTATGTCATTTTGATGTTGAAGGTTTATTTAATTACAATTGTTTTAATTCTGTCTCCTGTGAGTTATTGCTGTATTCCTCCCCCCAAGCTCCTTATTCCAATGTTGCCTGCCAGTGACAGATTGCTCTCTGCTTGATGTGCCTGTTGCTTACTTGTGAGAGTAGGAGAAGCTGTGCAGCAAAACTGCCCTTCCTTCAGTGGGTGTTGGAGGTGTCTTTGTTCTCAGTCCTGCAGGATTGCTGTAAGCAGCTGCTGGCTTTCAGGTGGAGCAGGTTCTGTTTTCATTCCAGCAGAGGGAAAGGGAGGCAGCACTGTCAGTGCTGCAGGTGCAGAGCTGCAGGCGAGTGTGGATCTAATAACTTGCTGGAGTGTGGCACGATGCCCTCTCCAGGAGCCACGGCACTGACAGGCCAGCCAAAGGCTTACACTGCAGAGGATAAATTACAGGGAAAAAGACAAATTGCAAGAGGGAAAGAGAAATGAGAGCAAAGAGAAGGAGATGAAGTGATGGAAATTTGCAGATGGGGAGAGGAAGGAGCAGCAGCAAAGGCAGCTAGTAGGGAAGAAGGAGTAACCTTCCATGACCTCAATATTCCCAACAACATGGAGTACCCCAGGGCCCCAGCCTTGGCACCCACATGGCTCCAGGCACCTGGTGATGGAGGTGTGGCATTCATTTCACTGTGGGCAGCATTGTTATGTGGCTGGAGAGCTCCCCCCTTCCACCCTGCCTGCACCATGTAACAGCTACAAATTGTCCATGAGGGCCGTGATGTTGTGCCTCAGATTATTCCTCAAAACCTTTTCCTGACTCGGCCATGAGTAGGCCCTGTTCCTAACCTTCTCTGATGCTGGGGTTTTCCTAAAGCCCAGGGGATCCTAATCTGGGTCAGGGGGAAAGGAAGGGGGACTTAGTGCATGGTGGAGTCATAACAGTATCCCACAGCTTGCTTTTGTCTTCCTATTGTGAGTGCCTTGTTTTTCCCCAGACGGATCTGAAATGCAGTTGTGTTTCCTCTCTGGAAATGATGAGGACTGGCTGTTTCTCAAGGGGTAGAACAGTGCTGCACATTGTGCTGGGGAGACCTGGGAGCCTTCCATCAGCTTGGGTCCGTCTGGAGAGTTATTGGGAGGTCCTGTTTAACCTTACAGCCTGGGGAAGAGACTTTCTGCACTGAGCTGGTGAGGAAGCTGAATATCCACAGAACCTCTTGCCTTATCCCCCAGGTCATGAACTGCACAGGGCTCAGACAATAGGAGCATTTCATTTCTGGTTGACTTCAGTGCTCAGATAAGAGTATCTGCACGCAGAGAAGTGCTACACTAATGTGACATGGGAGGTTTATTTGTCAAGAGTGTCCTGGGTATTTCTCATCAACTCTAAAGTCACGTCAACAGCCCTAACATTATTTGTGGGTTTTGGGTTTTTTTCCTAAGTGGGAGTAAAATAAAGATAAAAGCAGAAATGATGTCTCCCTACCAACACTTGCTGTGGTCAGCCCAGGTGCACGATTTTGAATGTGCTGATGGCTATAGTATATGACAACCCCTCATAGCCTCAGAATGGCTGTGTGCTCTGGGGAAACACAGCTTCCTCCTGCAGGCCATCAGAAAGGAAAGGGGAAAGAGAGGGGGAGTGTTGCAAACACCATTTACATATCTGGGAGATGAGCTCATCCTCTTCTGTGCAAATGGGAATTGAGAGGATCCATGAAAAAAAATAAATTCAATTAGTCTTTTCTGAAAGGTAAAGAAAGCACTGCTTGCCTCTGGTAATGGGCTTAGAGGAGGAGGAAGCTGCATTGCTAATGTGCTGCAAGTGTGTAAACATCTCTCTGGCTTGTAAATGCTCTTTCTTTAAAGCAAAACCGGAAAAATTCCCGTATTTCTGAGTCTCCAGCCTCCTGACCAAGGGGTGTTACTTCTGCTCATCAATTTCCCCTGCCAGCTGAATGACAGAAACCCCCTACATTTGGGAACACTCACCACCCACCACCAGCTAGACACTTACCTAAGGAAGGAAATTGTTTAGTCTATGGAGTAGCTCCTCTATTTCCCTCTAATTGCAGCAACTCTGTGTTGGACAGATGGCCAGGTCTCTGCACCATGTCAGGGAAGTTCTGCTTATTTGTCTGTGCACCAAACTTTATTGCAGCTCTTCCAGACACATTTATTTTAAGTTAACTTCGACCACTCTGGTGCTGCATCAGAATAAGGCACATCTCCACAGCAGCACCTCCTCCTTAGTCGCTCTGTCTGTAAAAACCTTCCTGCTGCTCCTCAAGCAGACTTTGCTTGATGTTTTACTCCCATCTAGTGCTTTCTATTAAAACTGCTGGTGCTGTGTTTGTGACATGGGACTAGTCAGAGCTGAACAAACATCATCTTATTTCTAACCTAGGTGTTCATCAAATTTCTTTCCATCTGGCAATGAAAATCCACAGCTCTTTGATCCTCTCTGGACGTATAGTAAGGAGGGAGATCCCTGCAGACTTTTACTTCTGTAAAAGTCTTTTGTGCCTTTCATTTACAAGACACTTCTTTCATGATTGCTTTCTTGTCAGAGGAATCTTGACACTTATGATTGTTTGAAACAGGTTTCTTGAATGCATTTTTGTTGATATTGATGGGAATGGGAAGGCTGCTATATGAAATAAGAGTGGTGTACTTCAGTGGTCCGTATCGGGACCAGCGTTATTTAATAGCTTCATTAATGACACAGGCAGAGGGATCAAGTGCACCCTCAATAAACTTGCTGATCACACTAAGCTGAGTGGTGCAGTTGTCACACCTGAAGGATGGGATGCCATCCAGAGGGACCTAGACAGGTACAAGAAGAGGGGGTCCATGGGAATCTCAGGAGGTTTAACAGGACCAAGTTCAAGGTGCTGTACCTGGGTCAGGGAAATGCCCAGTACCAGCACAGGCCTGGATTCATCAGATGGAGAGCAGCCCTGCTCAGAAGGGCTTGGGGGTGCTGGTGGGTGAGAGGCCAGCAATGAGCACTCAGCCCAGAAAGCCAGACATGTCCTGGGCTGCATCCAAAGCAGCGTGGCCAGCAGGTGAGGGAGGTGACAGATATCCCATGAGTCTGGGTACTACAGGAGTGAGACAGCCCCAGGCTGAATGAGCTGCTGGGCCCAGAGGAAGCTAGTCTGATTGTCTGTGCATTCAGTGTGAGACTTATATACATAAAAAACACTGAACTCTTCCAGGGAGTAGCTGATGACCAAAGATTCACCCCTCTTCAGATTGGTGTGTCAGGGTAGAACCCCCATGTGGGAGGGAGGTGAGCATCCAGGGCAGCAAGGCGCTGACATGGTCCCAGTTGTGTGCTATTTGTGTGCTGTTAGTTCCTTGCAGTGACTGTGGTTTGTTCTTGTACAATGGTTAGCACATTAATGAACATTAGAGGAGGTGATCATGTTGTTTGGAAGCTGGCAGTAAAACCAGACCCCTGAGGTGGAGGGCGCTGTGTTTTGAAGCAAAGCTGCTTCACGTGGGTTAGTGCTGACCTGGTGGGGATCCTGCACAAATCCCACCTTGGCTGTGCTGCCCAAGTACTGACATCCTTCCAGCCTGGATTCCTCTCTACTCTGCTCTCTCCCACTGTTTGTTTTCTTCCCCATCAGGGCTTCATGGAGCAGGCTGAATATGGAGTAACCTGGTGTCTCCACATATCTCTGATGCGGCTCCTGATAAGTCTGCTGGTCTCCTTGGTGTTGAAATTTCAGTCCCACCGAAAATAAATGGTTCCTTATTTTGCACCCATTGCTGAACTGCACTGAGAGGTTTTGCTTTTCCTGCTGAATTTCTGTTGCTCACTTTCTGTCCCTTGTGCTGCTTGTATCACCAGTTTTTCCAGCTTGGATTGATCCAATCTCTGGTTTTGCTTAGCTTGCAGCTGTTTTCTGCTGAGTGCTTTGTTCCCCTCTGCCACCCTCAGAGACCCCTTCTGCTAACAAAACTTCCACCTCTGGGTGCTGCCACTGCACTGAACCTAAATTTTCTCCTCATCTTTCTTTTTCCTTCTCCACATTCCCATTGCATTTGTCTGCCAGCAGGATGCACCCTGCTCTGTTTTCATTCCCCTATTCTTCCAATGAATATCAAGCCAAAGCTATTTTGCTCTCTCTGATGTGGTCTGCTCTCTTTTTTTCTACCCTTCTTTCCCTCTCTTCATGGTCAGTTAAACCACATCAATGAAACTTCAACCCTATTCCATCTAGGAGCAGAGACCATATTGGTTAAAGCTATAAAGCTCTGTGTTTACTTAGCATAGCAAAGATAATTTTTGCAAGTAGGTGGTGAGACTGCAGAATAAGAATACTTCCAACAGCAAAAAATGCACAAAGGCAGGAAAAATATTAAGGAATGTTTACAGGCAGATAAATATGAAATACAATGCACTGATTAATATTCCAGTGGGATGGACTTTGATAAACTGGCATGCCATTTTGTAGGTTTTATTTTTAACAGATGGGAGAGAAAAACAACATTTGGTCTAGAGCCTCTGTCTGTCTGAGTGAGGTTTTGCTCATTTTGGGGGCTGCAGCTATTCTAAACATGGTAACTTGATTTAATTAGCCGACTAGGATCCTGCTTTGTCAGGGGTTTTTTGTTATTGTTGCTTTGTTGATTTTTTCTTGTTGATTTTTTTTTTTTTTTTTTTTTTTGCCTAAATGCACTTTCACAAAACTGACAGTACCCAGAGCTACCAGACTTCTCTGGCCAAGTTTCTGTCTGAAATGTGCAAACAGAATAGCTGATGAAATAATACACACGTCCATGCTGGAAACCTCTCTCTTCCCTTTTTTAGGGAAAATTGAATATCTATTGATTCATCGTTTCTACCAGATGGGGAGCACAGCAGTAATTCCTTTGTGTTTTTGAAAGCAGTAGCTTTCACAGAGTTTGCTTCAGTTGACAAGTTATTTTCCCTCTGATTTGAATCTGTCTTTAATGTGTTCTGTTGGGGTATTGACTACACGAACAGACAGGCTCTGATTACAGCTCTTGCATGGCTGCCAAAGTCCTGCAACGAGCAGAGAGCTGATTTAGTCTGTTCCCCTTGAAAGCTCAAGATTTCCTAAGGATGGAATAAAAAGCTCTAGGTCCATTAGGCAGAGAAGCTGATTGTGATGCCTAGGAGAGATGCAAAGGCAGTCAGGCTAGACAACAATGCTATGTCCTTTGAGCATATTTAAGTTTGGCACCATAAAAGGGCTCGTGCCAAGTCCATCTGAAATGTTTGAGAACACATTTATTGAAAATAGTCTGTTGTCCTAAATAGAAGTTTCAATTACAGCACAAATCAAGCATTATGGGTCTTCTTTTTCAAGCATGCTGTGCTGAGCTAAGCTTATGGGGGAGAAGACAGTGGAAATAACCTGGGCTTACTAAATTTTATTCCACTAATGATGCAATATCAAGTTGCAATATTAGCATCTCCCCAGCTATGCGGAGTAGATACCCACATGGATTGTTGAACCAAAGGAGTGGTTTTGGGAACCTGTCTGGCCAGTTCTCCCAAGCCTTGTGTGGCACATGTCCCTGAGTGTCCCCGTCCTTTCTGTTGGCTGGTTTCAGTCTCATTTGAAATGGACATCAAAGTCCCCAGATAGCAAAGTCCCTGCTGATGGTCTGGGACCAACCAATGAAAAAAAATCAAGATTTCAGCAGTGCCTCAGTGTGTGTGATTTCTGGCCAACAGGTGTTTTCAAACTGGCTGCCACTGATGTTTCACTTTGTTACTGCCATCAAAGGCAGATAGAGCAGGTAGAAGCAGTTACTGCTCCTAGAAGGAGAAGAAACTTTATGGAATATGTCACAAATCCACGGCAAAGAAAGTTTGATGATTTCTGCTGTTCACAGATCGCCTAGAGTACTTGGGTGCTTTTTTTCTTTTGTGAAAATTCTGAATTGTTACGTTCATTTGTTTTTTAGTTTTCTGGTTAATTTATTTAAGGTTTAAAGTTGTTAGAAAAGTCAAGCAAAGAAGAATTTTTGTCCAGGGGTTTTTCCCTCTGCTTATTCTAGATCGCCCCCTTCTCCTCTGAAGTGCTCCCAATATGGAAACCAAGACAGCAGGCTGCTGGCTGAAGAGCAGCTTTTCTGCAGGGACTGGAGCCATGTGTGTGAACAGTGAGAGCTGCAACAGTGCTGAGCCTGGGGAGAAGGCCACAGCAGCCCCACAACTCTATATTGCTCATTTAGTAGCTTCAGACACAGCCATCCTGCCTACACTGCAGTTTTTCAACGCACTTGAAGACTATCATTGCATATATTTGCATATATTTACACATGTATGCCAGCATATGCCTTGCTTTCTGAACATGGGGGCATTTATTGCCTGGACTTATATGCTTGGTGGCAAAAGCATCTGAAATCCACTGCCAGCATCTGGCTGGTACCAGGAGCTAGGTACTCCCTGTGAGGCGTGGGCAGTGCTCCCTCAGCTGCAGCAGGAAACACTCTCTGGCCACAGCAGCTTCGTGCAGGCAGAGGGGCCATGCGTGTTCCAGTTCTTTTCTGCTTATCCACACTCTCGGTGACCCTTTTTAGAAACCCAAGGGTCTCCTCCTAACTGTGCTCAAATGAGGATGGGAAGAATGTTTTGGGCTCAAACACAGCCTCCTGGCAGTTAGGTCAGAGAAATACAATATAACTGTAGCTTGGCCCTTTGTATGCACAGTAATTAGATTTTAATTAAAATATCATGTTCTGTTATTTTTTTCCACAGACGGCTGCCTCAGTGGGTGCCCAAGAGAAGAGCAGAAGAAACTAATGAAAAGGAGCAGGACTGTGTAGTGAAAGCACTTTCTGTCTGGAGAACTCTGGCTTTGCTTACTGGAGAAGGCTGCAAATGCATAATGAATGAGGCAGGATGCTGCAGAAAGACATAAAATGGTCTCAGAGGGGATGCTTGACGCCTTCGTGGAGAGCTAGGTTCTACAGCTTGCTCAGCCACAAACTTTGTCTCTTTTCTATAAACAGAAAAATTGACCACAAAGTGCATGATTGTCATTTTTTTTTTTTATATCCAAGGTAAGACATACAGGAGTTTTGGAGGATTTTTAAGAAGAGATAACTGCAGAGGCAGTTGCTGGGACTTTTGTCTGGTTGCTGAAAGAAAGCTCAGTACTCTGGAAAAGGGGTCTTAGTCTCATTATTCAAAATTTTCAGGTGCTGTTGTTAGGCCTATACTTCAGTTTCCCCATCTCTTAGTCTTCTGTTAGTAAACTGAGGAAAGTAATTCTTAGATATCCTCAACTAACTACAAAGAATTCTTAGAATTTGTGGAGTACAAGATGCTGCAGTGAGAATAATTGGAAGGAAAGCATAATTTTTTTCCTGAGGCAGGGTTTAGATGATGTAAAGTAAATAAGGATAAGGGATGTGCATTATAGTAGCAGAGTAGAAATAAACAAAAATATTTAGCTGCTCACTGAGGAAGACAGGGGCTTTGTATAAAAATATCATCTACAATCACGTAATTAAAGACTTCATTTTAACTCAAAGCTGAAGTAAAAAAGCTGCGTGGGTGGTTTTAGCTTTTACATTTCTTAGTCACTGAGTTTCTGCTTTAATAGGTAGCTCTTCAGATGTAGTTGTGTTTGTAATGGCATGGTAATAACTTCCATAACACAAGCTTTACATCACATTAAAGGCACACATCTTACTTTATGCAGCTCAGTAAACAAAATAATCCACTTCTCTTATTGTCACTCAGTCTCCTTCCTACATCCATCTCTGCTTGTCACCCCTGTGCTCTCTGGGACAGGACACGAGGGTCAGTGTCATGGATTTCCTGCAGGTTTATCCAACACCAGTTTATCCAACTGGCACTTGAGCCTTTGGACCTGCAGAACCTCTCACAACAAATGCCAGCTGACAGTGACAGAGCTGGTGCTTCAGTTGCCAGCCCTGCTCTCTCCCTGGCTTTTGAAGCCTCCATGACATCCAAGGGTTGCACTGGCATATCTTTGCTGAACTTGACATCTATCAAGTTGGTACTGAGTACTGGCACTGCTTATTTTATTTTTTTTTTTTTATTTTTGCTTTGCATCAAGTGCTCCTGAATTCTCCCATTTAATCCCACTTTATTGGAGCTCTGTAGTTTTCTTGGTGTGCATTGCCTTTGTCTAGCTGTGGTTTGTTCTGATACAAGATTTCTCTTTATTTCCCTTGCAGGGAATAAGGGGTGATGAGGAAACTATGCTGGCCACTCACTGCCACCCCACTGTTGTACTTTTCAAGGCCATGGAGTTGTGTGCACCTGCAGAAAGGAGTGGTGCTAAATGCAGGAAACCTGCAGCCAGGATATGTTTTACAGCATGGCACTTAAAATGCAGGATCGTAAGAAATGTTTGCATTTTAAAATGTTTTATCTTATGTTTAAAGGACAGTGTTTCTGGCAGGGGAAAAAATATATAAGGGCATTAAATTGCTTTCTTTGCAGGCAATTAAACAATGAAGCCAGTATGAGGCATTTAAATAATTGTAACAGATGTTTATTGCCTAGTGCTGTTTACTGCATCCTATTATTCCCTTTACATACAGGAGAGAAGAACACATGACAAACTATACCATAAAAGAAATTCTTTACTGCTTTGTGAGCAATGTGGCTGTTTCTCTGACTTCTTAATTGAATCACCTTGGGAACGGGCTGGTAATAAATAGTATTTGGAGAGCAGGCAAGTGACTAACTGCCTGAAGCAGCAGCAGCAACTGGTGTGCAAGGACCTGGGCTGGAGGTAAATACCTCTGAGTAACAAACTGCAGTAGGATTGCTCCAGGAGGGATGCTTGGCTCACTCTCCTTAACGATTTCAGTGCCTTCCAAGGCTCTGTGTTTTCTGGAGACTCTCCTTGCCTGAAATCTGTTTTGTGTGCTCTATTGAGAGAGGAAAGATAAGATTCTGGGTCCTTGGGTGGACTTTTGATAGGGCATTTGTAATCCCATGGTACTAGAAACGTGCTGTGTGGCTTTATTGCCTGCACCCCATCCCAATGAGGCAGGGAAACATTTCAGTCTGCCCAAGATGCCACATCCAGTGTAGGGGTGGATGTCCTCAGCCAGGCCAAAGGTGCACAGAGCCCCACGGCTTGTGATGACCTCTGGCCTCTGGGGTATGACTAGGAAATGATGAAGGACAAGTCTGTGTGTGTTGCTTCCCCCAGACACTCTCCAAATATTTATTTTGCAGAGCCAGATATTTTTTCTATGTGTTTAATAATGTATTCATTCAACCAGGTAATGAATTTGTGTATTTATCAGTGATTTTTTTCATCCATTCTTCCCTTGAAGAATGTCCTGCAGACATTTAGTGTTCAGAGCACTCTGTGAAGGGCTGTAGGATAGTAAATGCTCTAGATAAACTCATAAGCTTACCCGGCTAGTAAAAAAAGGCTCTACCTTCTCAAAACAAAGAAAAAAATCTTGATCAACTCCCCTCCCAATCCCATACCCCCAAAGTCCTGTAGACATTTTAACTCTTGCCTAGTATCCCTCCTGTTGTCTTATCCCTGGCTTTGACTAAAATTTGAGGGGTTTTTCACTGAGTATTTCTTTTCAACTTTCTGGCTTAGTTCAGCCAAAGCTGTTGTGTGACTTCAGGTCAAATTTGGCAAAATTTGAGAATTTTCAAGAGTCTAAAGACATTTATTTTTTGTTTCCAGTGGAAAATTTCATTGTTTCTAGCTTACATAATATTCGGACACCAAGTTTTGATACTGTAAATCATGAAAGAAAGAAAACCTTTGTTTGCCCAGTGCCTTTTGCAGGGAGAGAAGTGGCGCCAACATTTTCTTCCTCACTCCTTTTTCCTTCCTTTTTTCTCTCTCCACCATGTTTGATTTGCCATTTTGACTGTAACAAACTTTCAGACCTTGCTCATTTCTCACTGTCTGCAGCTCCATGTTATGCTGAAACTGTATATGTAACTGAAAACTGTATACGTTGCCTTTTATGTGTGTTGCATCCCGTGTCTGGTTCTCTTCCTTACCCTTAGCACGAGTTTTCTCCAGCCCCAGGTCTTCACTCCTTTATCTGGCTAATGGTGAGTTGTTTATAGCTGTGGGATCTCCAGGCCCAGTCTGTGTCCCTTGTGCCATCACCCCATGCCAGTATACTTCAGTGTGTGCCCCTCTCACACCTCTGTCCCCTCCAGTGCATCTTCACCTTAGAGCGGCGCATATCTCGTTCTTTGCAGAAAACCTGCTTGTTGCTGTGATCCACCGAAAATTACTCTGGTATCGTGGCAAGGTAAACAGAAGTGAAGCAAATTATCATCAGAGAAGCTGCTGTTACAGATGAGCTGAGCTTTGATGATGTTTCTGAGTTGCTCAGGTCGGCTGGTGCCTGCCCTTTCCCGCCCAGCGTTTCATCCCGAGGCACGCGGCTGCGGCATGTGTGACCTTCACGGGCTCTGCAGCACAGGCACGGCTGCCTGCGAGGAGGAGGGGAGCACAGGAGGAGTAGCCCCAGCTGCAGGATGTGGATCAGTGCCTCTGCTTCTCAGGGTAATCAGGAGCTTTTATGAAAAGTCCTGTCAGTTTGTCAGAAGCCCGTCAGCAGGTTTTGATCTGCAGCTTGTCCTGGCAATGTGAGTGGGTAGCAGATGATAGCTGAACTGGGAGTTCTTAAAGTTTCTTTCCTCTCTTTCTCTTTTGATTATTGAAAGAAGGCTTCACTGGGAAAGCTGAATCACTTCCCAGATGTCTGTGGAAAGACCATATTATTTTCTCAAAGCTAAAGAAACCCCAGTGTAATATCTCAGCGCTGATTTGGGGTCACTCCTGGATGAGGCACTGGGCTTCCTTTTGAAACAGAAACCGATCCACACGAATAGGGATGACAGGAAAAGGACTGATGGAGACTGACAGAATAATTTAGAGAAGAATCATCTATTTAAGGATGAGGACAAGCTGAAAGGCCTCAATTTGGAGGTTGCCTGCACCTGCCTGTGCAGCTCTGAAGGGGATTCTTTTCATTGGAGACTCTTGCCCATAGCTTTGGATACATCAAGCAAGAGCCTTACCTGCCTCTGTCTCTCTGGATCATCCCCACAAACAGCATGACACCTCAGGGAGAGGTGAATGGTGTGTACAGGTCCCAGCTGTGCTAAAATCAGAGCAAATATTTAAGCAGTGGTGGAACCTGGAGTCCAGTTCAGAGCAATTAGGTGAGCCCTGGTCTCAGCCTGTCTGACCAAGCTCAGTGGTGGCAGCTGGGGACCAAAGGGTGAAAGAGCCATCTTAACCCTTGGCTTTCTCATCTTCACCTTTCCCATAACTTGCTAAAACCAGCCTTCTGTCATTTCTCTCCTAAGTGGGACTCTTAGCAACAGCCTTTTGGTATGTTAGAAAGCAATAATCAAATCAGTCTGCCTTCTCGCTGGAGCAGAACAAATCCATGGCTGTGTTCCCAGCTGTAAACAAAGGTAAACAGATGTGGGACTGTGGTCATCTCCTTCCCAGCAGGAGGGATTATCAGAAAAACTCCATAAATAATGAAAATGTAAATGGGGCATAAAAATCATTTTAAATGAAACTGGGAGCCCTTTGTATACCCCCTATCCAGTTTAGGTAGAGAACAATCCCTGGCTCACCTTATAAAATTAATTTTCTTCTTGATGAATATTTTAAAACTTTGAATTCTCAAGAAATCCCCTGTCATATTTGAGTGTTTGTTTTCCCCTTGTTTTTTTTTGTTGGCTACTTAAAATGAAGAGGTTTTCTTACTAGTGATTACCTTTTTCCTTTTTCTTTTGTTTAATATTTTTTCCTATTTAGAATGCTTCTTACTCTGCCAGATTTCTCAGCTGTGCACTATCCCCTTTCCCAGATTGTATCCGAACCTTTTAGGCACCAACTCATGCTCGTATTTGTGTTTTCACAAGCAGTATCAGACTAGCAGCCAAGAGGGAAATAGAAAATAATATAAATTTGAGGCCAATACAGCTGCATTCTCAGTTCATGTCTCACCACTGGACATAGAAAATGGTATGTGTTATAATTTCTTATGTACATTGTTATAATCATTGCCATTTGCAGGTTATTTTAGAGACTCAACCTCTCTTCAGGGAAAAAAGAACCAACAAAGCAGAACAACCCACCCTCCTCCTATATCTTCAGTCCTGACACAAAATCTGTTGTGATGGATTTTATATTGAAGTAATGACAGCCTTGAAGTCAAGGAGGAGCTGTGCTGTGGCTGAAGTGCTGCTGGATGCCTCCAGATAGTGTCTCCAGGGCCTCTCTGCAGACTGTGGGTCCCCTCTGGAGTTAGGTGATCTGGGAGATAACTGGATTTCCGTCACCCGCACAAATGCCCTGCCTCTTGTTTGGGATGGGGAGACTGCCTGAGCTCCTGTTCCTGAGCTTTAGATGAAAATCATGTCAGACTGGGGGTGCTTCTGCCACATGTCAACATAGCGGTAGATTTTGTTGTTGTTGTTTTTCTTTACTGAAAATTGTATTGGGAACTCCTGATGAGTGAAGGCAGATCCCAGAAGATCTCAGGCTAGCCTTTAGGAGGAACCTCTGCTGGAAGCCAAGCACTGGACAAGTAGTTAATGTGCTTTAAAAGCAAGCCCTTGAAAAGCATTTAGGCTGCATTCAGTGTTGCCATAGAATGAGGTCCTAGCTTTTTGTGAAAGGAGAAAATGTAACTGCACAGAAAAGCTTGGTAAAGGCACCTAGACCCAAGGCTGCTGTTGTGACCTTATTGAAATCTGTTGGGGAATGATGAAATAGCAGCCAAGAGACCACCCCATCATATAGCTCTTCTGAAAAATAAGTCTGTAGAGTGAGGTTTCCTCTTTCCCATGTGCCATGTGGGTTTCCACGTGCTTGGAGGGTCAGCAGTGGGGCTCCCGGGTGTCATTCCCGTGGGCACAGGCAGCTCCTTCCCTGCGCCACCAGGACAGCAGGCATCACAGGAATCCACAGCCAGGGTCTGTGTCTGCCTGGGGGTGCCTCCTCCCTGTCACTGCCACAGCTCTGCGCTTGCACAGCGCTCTGCTGTGGTCACAAACTTCACTGCTGGCCGCCAGTCTGCCCCAGGAGCATTGCCCACAGCTCCAGCAGCCAGAACTGTCATAATCCACTAGATGAGCAGCATTACTGCCACATTTCTACTGCAGCATTATGGATTATAACAATCCTATCCCTTAGGAAATAGTTCCAAATTTATTTTCTTTCAAAATGGACAGAAAAGTAGAAAATTGTGACTATTTCTGCAGAATACAAATTAAAGAAAAAGCAGTTTGGAAATACCCCTGAGTCTTGACAATATCAAGTTGTTCGATTTTTGTTCCTTTTTTTGGTCATGTCCAAATACTAAAGGACAAAATGTATTATAAAATGGGTATGCACAGTTTTAAAATATGACAGCAGGCTGAGTATAGCCCAATAATCTGATTAATCCAAATAATATATTAAAATATTCACGAAACAAGCTGTGGTACTTGAAGCTGCACTCCAGTCCCCATCCAAGCTTCCTCTTTCTCAAACTTATTTGAAGGTAATGCTCCTGTAAGAAGAAAAAAAACCGGCATTTTTCTATTTTTTTGAGAAATCTTGTCTGGTTTGCTTAAGCATCCATAGTACACTGTATTTTACATTTCATCTTTACAAAAACTGGTAAGGATGCTGCCGCTGTAGGAGATGCTCCCTTTCATGAGTGAGTGGGGAAACTTTTTCCTTGGAATGGGGAGAAAATAAAAACTAGTTTGATCCACACCAAAATAACAAAGTTCTATTTTATTCCTAATGAACTGAATGGTGTTGATTGAAGCTTGGAACAAAAGAAGTGCTCTTTCAAATAATTTAATTTTATTTCTATTCTGAGCATCCCTTGGCAAAAACAAGACAAATGCAGCAAATGCTGGGTTCAGACCATCTTGCAGGTTGTTGTGGGTTATGATTGCCTCTTCATGCATAAAACTGAATGTGAAATCACCTCTTCTGCTGCTCAGAGCACTTGGAGAACCCCTCATGAGTTTAACCTCCTCTTTCATGGGAGATCACTTGCACCCTCAGGAGACTGCCCTAGCAAACACCATGGATCAGACAGTATCCTGGGATGGAGAAATGCCATCTCTCCAGCTAATGGTTTCCAGTGTCTGTAAAGCTGTTTAATGTTTATTGGAACAAAGTCTGGAACATAAGGGTTTCTCCTCTGAGCTGAGTGCCCTCACCAGATGACAACTGATCTGGCTCATTGAATGTTTTAGTCTTTGTGGAAATTATATCAATTCCAGCAGGAGGGGAAGATGAAGCAAATTTACCCCTTAGTGCCCAGAGCTGTGCTGGTAATGCTGCTCTCTTGAAAAGCTCTGGTCCAGGTTCCCTCCTCTACTCGGGCAGACTTGGGGTTATACAGTTATTTGATTTCACTTTTTTGGATTCATAGGGGCAGTATGGCAGGGACAAAAAGGACTCCCTGATATTTTTAAGGGAGAAGCAGGAGATTTAAAATATTGCAATGCTGACAAGCGTTTGTCTACATGCAGTCCACAGGGGATTCTCCTTCCCTTGGATGCAGAGACACAGTGGAACTCCCATCATGGTGTGCCAGTCCTGGACCCTTTCCTTCTGCATTTCTGCCTTGGCTGATGCCTGCATAAGTCAGTCTCTGCAGTCTCTTTAAGTGATGATAAAGTAAGGTTTAGTGCCAGAAAGAAAAACAGGTAAGTGCTGATTTAATGTCCCAGCCCCTCTCATTTTGAGTCACAGGAAGAGAAAGTGGAGAGGAGAATTGCATCCCAGGGATGAAGAGCCATGGTGCTGATGCTGATGCTGGAGGGGAGTTGCTCACTGGAGTGAGACTGATGGCTAATGACTGGCACAAGGGGCTGCATAGATCAGTATTCAGTGTTTGGTGCACACTGATAAAATTCCAGGGAGCTGACCTGCATTGTCCTGTGCCATTTCTTTAGTTTGTGTCTTAGGAGATCTGGAGGGAGAGAGACAATTTATTTGTTTGTATTAATAAAAGCTTATTATAGCATAGTGGATTTACACACTGCTTTGCAAACTTAGCTGTGTTCCTTACCCTCTAAGTCTTTCATAGAAAATCCATTGAATAAACTCAATTAATTATTTGGAGTGGAACAACAGTGAGATGGGAACCATCTAACCCTGTCCTTAAAAGTGATTTTACAGCTACATGAGGTGAATTTGAAGCATTATGCTTATTTGCTTGCATGCCTAAAAAGCTGAGTTTTTTGTTTGCTATCTTACCTTTGTCATGATTTTTTGTGCCAGAAACTGTGCTGCTGTCAGGAGCTGACCCCTGCTCTGTCTGACCAGTAGGTCAAGTAATTAATTTCTTTCCTGCACATTAAAAATGCCTTTTCTTGTCTGCATGCTTCTTGTTAGTACCTCATCTGAGAGAAACATCGGCTGCTTTCTCAGTTTCCTGCTTGAACTCAGACCTCCTTCTTATTCTGATTCAGATTAAGAGGAACACCTCCAACACCTCTGTGTGCCCAACCCCAGGATGTTGCCTGCATGTGGATTTGAAGGTGGTGGAGCAAAGATCAGGGGTGTGAGGTGGGCCTCACCTTTTCCCTAAGGCAATCTTGGATGTGCAGAGGCTGCTGGATGGGAAGTTTGGCACAGAGGAGCTTTTGCAGTCTCCAGCCCTCACCCTCTGCCCTCCCATCTGCTGTTCAGCTGTGAGACCTTGCCTTCCAGCTATAAGAAAGGGCTGATCATCCTCTCTCCTCCCTGCTTGGCAGCGCTGCTGGAGTGCAAATTTTGGCTAAGCACCATGACAAACCTTTGCTGGGGCCAAGCAGGGAGGAGAGGACCTAGCAGATGTACTCTACAGGATTCAATTTTGCCATCCCCAAGAACATGGGATAACAAAGATCTGGCACTGAACTTTAGGTAGTGATTTTTATTTTAGCCTTTGTAAGGCTGTTGTCTTATAAGGCTGTGTCCTGCTTGGATGGTGCCAAGGAAGGGTCTTGGAAGGGCACTGCTCAGAGACCATGGTTGAATACTGAGGTCCTCAGCAGCATTAAGGTAGCAATCCCCAGATGTGACCACAGGGAAGTCATGCTGCTACGAACCTGGACTTGGCTTCCCTGCTTACAGAGGCCTTTCCTCTGCCTTAAATAAAGAGGAAGGGATTTGTGTCCACTTATGGGAAAGGCATGTTAGCTTGGGCCCACCTTTGTAACAAGCAGCTCCCAAATTTGGGTCACGTTCAGATACAGCAGCTAACTTTGTATTTGGAGCCCACCTGTAGCACTGGTGGAAGTGTTTCATTTAGACCAGCATGGGACTGGCTAGCAATGCTTGGGAGAAACATCTCGTGCTGTTAGCAGGCACTGGGATTCATTCTGCTGGCTCTGGGAGGCAGGGAGCTCATTGCTTTCCTGGAGGAGGGAAGTAACCGGGGAGGGGAGTTGACAGCCAGAGGGAGACAAAAGTCTTCTGTGTGAGCTCATCTATCCTCTTGGGTTAGCAGTGTGGTTGCAGGGATGGGAGGATTGGGGTACATGCTGACTGGGGCTGGCCACAAACAGGAATTTAGAGCCACCACCACCCAGAGCCAGCATTTGAGTTCTGTGTCCAGACCTAATGCTCCAAAGACACCTCGAGCCCAGAGTCTGCCCAGTTAGCAGAAATAGCACTCCAGTGTGGGTGAGCTCTGTGGGACCCCTGGGCTGCACTTGTGCCTGCCAACCTGATGCACTTTCTTACCTGGCTTGCTGGTCGTGATGCTGGTGTGAGCTGAGACATGCAAATGTTCCATTCTTGTCTTCTCTTCCTGGTATGGTGGCCCTTGAGTTTGAACCAAAACTTCTGTAAAGATATCTACTTTTTTTTTTTTTTTTTTTAATTCTGTCACTCTAAAAGATTTTATATCACTGTGATTTATATAAATTGGGATGCATATCTTCCTGGTGTTCTTTCTTTTCTGTCTTTAGGGCTTTTAGAGCTACATTACAGCCAAAACGAAAGAAAAGGAGAGACAAACATAATTTACAGGAAAAAGAGGTCACCAGAAACATGACCCTACATCTATTGGGTGCTTTTTCTGTGTCCAGGGAATCTCTGACACAAGCAGAACGGCTAAAGCAAATTCACCCTTAATTGCTGCTTGTTTGCCTGTAAAACCAGGAGCCAACTCCAGAACTGTGCAGCAAGAGATCCAAAATGCATTTTCTTGAAGTGGGCTCTCTCCCCAGGTACATGCTATTCAGTGAGTGTTCACTCCTGGTCTCAGCATGCATGAGCCCCAAACCCTGCAGAGGTCGGTCCAAACACTGCCCGCGTGCAAGGGGGGCTGATGGACTAAACAGTGCCTGAGTGCTGGGGCTGAGATTTGTGCTGGGACAGTTGGGTCGGGCACATGCCCTGTTTGAAACCTCTGAGTTCAAACCCTTGAATGTGTGACAGCAAAGAGAGACTGTGCTCCCTAAATTATTGAAGAGGCTCCCCATAGTCAAATGCTGGACTTTCTGTCTCTCTCGTTGGCAAAGAGGTTACCTTTGCTATGCAGTTAAAAATTGATCCAGAGGGAAGCATTTACCCTCCTTTGACTGTTCAGTATTTGGTCCCTGGATGATCTGATTGATATACACTGTGCTGTATATTTTATTAGGTGAAAAAGTACCCACTGAGGCATAGTATCATTTCCAGGGGTGACCTTGTGACAGCGGGTGGCAGCAGTGCACATAAAAATGATAAAAGCCTGGCCAAAATCCCTGGCTGCATAGGTTGAAAAGGTGGCTCAGAAACTGTTGATAGATGGGTTAGATTAACCGATATGCCTTGGCTCAGAGGTTCACTTTTTTTTTAGAAAAAAAAGGCAAATCAGGGAGAGAAATGAATGCAGATGAGCACACAGAAAATCAAGGGAAAGGCAAATGCAGCAGAGACAGAAGGCAGAGTGGAGAAAGGTTTCGTTTTTTTGAAATAAAGCATTCTTCATGAGGAAAAATGGCCAGACTGAGGTGGCATGTTGCTTTGTGCTGCAGAGGGAAACTGGAGTTTAGACTGTACTAAATTGCACGAGTTTCTTTGTCACTATTAAGTTCTCTCTCTCTATTTCACTTGGTTATTTGTGATGTGTGTTTGTAGTGAGTTTTCAGGCAGTGTAGATAAATTATCACATTGATTTTTCTTTCTCACCTTTTTTTTCGATGAGGGGTGGCCGGAGGGGGCGATGGGAAAGGTTTCTCTATATTATATAGAAAGCAGAGTGGCTGTTAACAACCTGCTGGGTTTAGTATCCACTGTGCAAGAGAGGCACTTGAACCAGAACTTGGAAACCAAATATCTTAAACTGCAGGGCAGCTGAGGGTCTGCATCCGAATTTGCCATTCAGGACCATTTCTACTAGCCAATACAGAAATAAAAAATGGAATGCTAGCTTCCCAGGACTGTATATATCACAGCTCAAGACAAGGAATATCATAACTTGATGTATTCAGTGATTGATGTCATCATGGTCAATGTAACAGAACTGATTGTTTTTGCAGCTATCATTGCAGTGGGAGTATAGAAGTAACATTTTTTGTTCAGCACCGCTTCGGTTTTCATGCCCTGCTCTGCCAAGACAGAGATATTAAAGGTGAAGAGTGGAGAAAAGGGTTTTAAGCAGTCAAGGGAAGAGAGAAGAGATTAATATTTCTGCTCAGAAGCTGGAGATGAAAAGGGAGAGTTGTGCCCATGACAAACATTACCTTGAGTCACTCACCATTGACAAATGGCTTTGTGGACCAGAAAGTGTCATTTCTCTCCGGGAAAGCGTGGCTTGGATGGGAGACTGGTGGCAAGGAGTTTAAGTGGATTTGCCTTAGCTAAATTTCAAGAGGGTGGGATCTGCTAGCAGGTTGGGTAACATAGAAACTTGACCTTCCATTCTGCAGGCTGTAAGATATCCCTTAGAGTGTGCAGGAAATAGTGGAAAAGAAGGGAACCTCACTGGAAGTGTTTATTTATTGTCAGCATTTGGCAAACTTCCGCATCTAATAATTCTCTCTGACTTTGTTGCTGGCAATGATGTGACTCCTATGAAATCTTTGTTGCCTTTTCATTCCCTAGTGCACCCTGAAAAACAAAAGTGCTGTCCCTAGCCAAAGTGTTCATCCAAAAGGCAGTCTCAGTGCGCTGTCAGTTACACTGGAGCTGTGCCACGTTGGTTCAGTGCGATTTTGGTGGTTTCAGCTTGCGTTGCACTCCCGCACGCACTTTTTCACTTCTCTGTTCTGGGGTGTTGGATATCCATATTCATCATCTTTATAACTTGGGTTTTGCATGCCAATGTTTAGGGCCAATCTTTATAGTGTCCTCTGCCACCATGAAGCAGGTGTGCTCTGGGGTAAGACGTCCTTACCTGATTTCATGGGCAGTGAAATGATGATGATGAAAAAGGGGCACAAGTGTGAAAGGTAGAAGGACAACAGCAGCAAGCAGAGGAGGTTGTTCCAGCACCTGGGCAAAATGGCACATGTGGGACCTATGGCTAAGGCCAGCTCTGTTCCTGAGAGCCAGCAGCACTGCTGGCTCTGAGGCTGTTGTGCTGGAGAATGAAGTTGGAATTTCAGGGAGCTGGGATAGGAAATGTCTGGGGGTGGCATGGCAGCAAGCATAGCTGTCAGGTTAGCTGGAGTAATGACATGATCCTATGAATATTTACTTTCAACTATTTATAAGTTCATGTGTTAGATGTTCTTTATGGTTATTTTAGTAGAATTAATGGTTAGGGGGTATTCTCCATGAAAAATATTTCCCGTGAGTGAGTCAAATCAAATAAATAAATTTGCTGCTTGCCATAAAATAGCAAAGGTACACTTAATTTTCCTGCTAGGATGACATAATTTCTGTGGAGATACTAACAAAATATTCCTAGTGCGTACGGCGCTTTGAAATGAGAATAAGTAAAATATAAGGTATTTTGAGTGCAATGGGAAAACTACTGTGAAGGCTGAAAAGAAACATGTACCTTTTGACTTTGAATTTTATTTCAGTTTTGGAATTGTCTGGATTATGTACAGCCACCTCAATCAAAACTGTTGCAGAGTAATTAACATTTCTATGTACATATGCCAAGCAGGTTGAGGACAATAGGAATTCAGATACTGAAATGAAAGCCATCCCTTAAGAAAACATGGGTTCATTACTTGGTACAATTGGCACTACTGCAGAAAAAAAAATGAACTGCTAAATGAATATTCATTATGGATAAGGGAAGGTGCTTTGTCATACATTTGGGAGTCACAGTGAGAATGAAATTCTGTTTTGAAAGTAGCTAATGAAAATGCTGGGGAGGCATTGCTAACAGTAAGCATCTTAAAATTTACACGACCAAATAAGTTTCACCCAGGAGTTCAGAAAATATTTACACAATAAGATCACACACTGTTTGTGTGCAAACTGTGAAGAGCACATCAGAGAAGGGTGTGCTCAGACATGAACTTGATTTCATAAGATTGTACCAATTTTTAAAAAAAGATACTTGAAACCACAGGTGAATAAAGTTTGATTTGCCTAGCGATAAATATGGTCTAAAAAGAAAAAGACTTAGAGGAGAAGAGAAACAGGAAGACAGCTGATGCCTTTCAATTTTTTTTAATGGAAAACATGTCCTGTGGAATGTAACTTTTGTTATGATTATAATATATAATGTATATAACGGATGCCCACATGATGTGTTTCTCATAATGTGTTGGACATCAGTGTCACAGAAGATTCTAATTCGAGGTTAGCAGAGGATAAACTAAAAGTAGCACATTTTAAATGGATTAAGCCATCTCACTAATAAATTTTAAGTAGTAAGCCCCAAGGGTTCCCCAGGGGTCATTTCTTGGCTCAGTTCCTTTTGAATTTCCCTAGATTTTCGTAAGAATATATAAAGTCATTGTTAATAAAGTTTGTGGATAACATAAAGGTGAAAAATAAGGACAGTCTATTTCTACGGACTGAACTGAATTACTTGATAAGGCTGGACTTTGCTGAGCTAAATCCTTTTCAATACCTGCAGATTCATTCAAGGTCATGCATCCAGAACTGGAGAATTCAGATCATGTTTACTGTAGTAGAGGCTGCTTCCTGATAAATAGCAAGTGTGAAGAAGACACATGGTAGATAACCCACCAGCCCCTGTTGGGATCATCCTGCTGAAAGAAAATTAAGATACCTATTCCCTATTTATAGTGTCATGTGCAGGACCAGCAAGACAGCTGGTGGAAATCTGCAAACAATTCCTGGAAAATTCTGTTGAAGCAGGAGTGATTTATAAGCAAAAGGACAAGGATTGGGTTAAAACTTGAATTGTTCTCAGTTATTGTTTTTCTTTTGTTAGTTTATACTTTTTTCCCACTTATTTAATGTACCTGTTGGGCAGATGAGAGGAGGAAATTAGTCTCAGATTTAACATTGTTAGCTTCTTTGATGTTCAGTAATGGAGAAATACTATTCCCATAGCTAAGTCTCCATGTCTGTACACACAATTATTTTTTTTCTCTCCAGCCTCTCTCTGTAATACTTTCTTTGCTCCTCTTTTCCAAGGCTGGGCCCAGATGTCGCTATCTGCTGTAGAGTAACTGAAAGCCCAAACCCTCCCAAAAACCAGCAGGAGTTTCGATGCCTGTTATAAACTGCTGAGGAGGTTTGCTTCACAAAGTCTGCTGGATCATAAGAACTAGAGACAGGACAGAAAGAGAAAGGATGCAACATCCAGCTGAGTTGCAGAGACCTCCACAGGTGTAGCTACCTTCTACAGTGCCGTGGAAACTAGACAATTATTGTCACTTCAGTCCTTTTGTTATATATGGCCTGAACGCAGAGCAGCCTAGGAATAAGCAAGAAAAATCAGAGCTGCAGCTAGACCTGAGTGCCTTACAACCCACTGGTGACTTGTGATGCTGTCTGGATGAGGAGAGGTCTGGCACAGCAGCAATGCACCCAGCATGGCACCAGTACAGCTGGTGATGCTGAGTCCCAGAGGAGTTGGGTCCGTATGCTTTGCCCACGTGCACAGCAAGAGAAAGAACACCTGCTGTGGGCATTAAAGGGCATGAGGGAATTGGCACAAATGGGACAAGGTCTGTATGTCCCTTAGAAAGAGGATGAATAAAAATGGTTTTCATTAAAAGTTATGAAGAAGAAAAATAATATAATGAAGAATAGCAGAGATATAGGACAGGATAGCACTTCTATTTTCCCTGTTTCGTGAAGTGAGAATAATAAAACTAAGGAGGTGGAATTCAGTACTGAAAAGGGAGAATACTTACTTTCTCTGCCTGCTTATAAGTGAACTATAGAGCAGATTGCCATAGTATGAATACTGAAAAACTTTATTAAGCCTTTAGTTTGAATTATTATGCTAATTACTGTAATTTGTGCCACATTCTCTTGATATCCTTATGTCTGCCTATGAAGAACACTCGGAGCAACCATAATGACCATTGTTAAAAATATTGAGGCGTGGACAGATCTCTTAAGCTTCCTGTTTCAGAGCTTAAACTAGTCTTCAGCTACCAGAGATGGTGTGGGACAGAACATGGCTCACAAGAAAACTGTGGTGCAATAACATGCAGGCTGGAGCCAAGGTATGGGACCATTTCATCTTGGTTCTGCTTTTGTGACTTGAGTTCTTAGTTTTGGACTTGCCTTGCTAATTTCTGATTCCTTGTGACCATGGTCACAGGGGTTTTCAGGTGAAGGAAGAGACGAGAATGTTGACTCCATGTTCAGAAACCTTGATTTATTATTTTATGATATATATATATATTACATTGCAACTATACTAAAAAGAAATAGAAGGAAAGGGTTTCCTCAGAAGGCTAAGCTAAGAATAGAAAAGAAAAGAATTATAATAAAGCCAGCTCTCTCGGACTCTGTCCGAGATAGCTCGGTCCTTGATTGGCCATTAATTATAAACATCCAAGATGGCCCAATCAAGGATCCACCTGTTGCATTCCACAGCAGCAGATAACCATTGTTTACATTCTTTTCCTGGGGCCTCAGCTTCCCAGAAGGGAAAATCCTAAAGAAAGTATTTTTAGTGAAAAAGATGTCTGCAACAATTCCTTGTGTGGTCAAAAGAGTGACAGGGCTGTTGTTTTCAGCAGTATGTTGCTGGTTCACCCCATGCTTTGCCTAGGCATAAATGCATTAATATAGTAATTATCCCTGCTGCATTGGTCAAACATACAATCCTTTTTCCTGATACCCTGAGAGAGTTTGCACTTAGAGGGAATCTCTCCTTCTTTTTCCATCTGAGAAGAAAATAAAGTCTTCCACCTGAGGTCTAGGGAAAAGATGTTTCTTTCTAGTTGGATTTCTCTTTTTCAACTGAAATTGAAGAGGCATCCTTCAAGCAACCCAGCAGAGAATTTTGGTCCTGCTGTGCAAGTTTTACTCTTCAGGTCCTCCCTGGCAATCTGCAAGCACTTCTGAATATCTTCTGGCATGTGAGCTCTCTCTTCTCTAAATGATGGGTTTTTTTGAATTTGTATTGTGCAAATGCTCTTGCAGTTGGCAGGCATGCTGCAGACAAACCTTTTGATCCTTCAGAATAACCAAAATCTTGTAATCATGTTTTCCAGCTCTGTAAATGTTACCCCCAAAACATACAGCATCTTGTTACTCTCAGATCTTCACCCTTACTTCTTAATTTCAAACAGCATCGTTGTCCCTGTCTCTCAATGTGCCACATCACATTTCCCCAAGAAAAAAGAGTCTTCTTGAAATGATCACTAGATGGCTACACCACCGCACAGGATTCCTCAGCTCTGCTTTTCCAGACCTTCAGACCGTTTCTCTCAGCCCTCTAGCTCACAATATCTTTGGTCTGAATTGCATTTCAGCCACAAAATGCTATTTCCATATCTTCAATTTTCTTCTCAGCAGGTTGCAATATAACTCCACACCGTTCAAATTTATTGTACAAAGAAGTCGCTGGGGCTTAAACGGCATCTAACCTCTGAAGCATCTGGTATTGTCCAGGATTGGAAACAGGATCCTGGACTGCCTGCCCCGTTAGCTTGATCCAATAGAGCAACTCCCGTCTTTCTGGAGTCTGTGCAGAAAGCCTTTGGAGTCAATTTGGCGCAACCTAGTGTGTCTATTGACCTGGCTATGGCTGAGCTGCTTCAAAAGCCCAGAGATTTGGGATGAGCATCAGTCCATGACTCAAACGTTAAGCAGGCACCACTACAGTTTCAGAGGATTGAAGGGAGTTTCAGAAGGAGGGAAAAAAATTGTGCTTAGTTTTCTATTGCAAGCAAGAGCAGACTTTAGGAACAAGAAGTGGAAAATACTAGAGAAGTGTTTGCCTTCCTCACTGCCTTTTTTCTGTCTTTCATTTAAATCAAAGACTAACGCAAATGTTAAACTTTCCAACAGAAATAGTTGCCAGGAGGGACCTAAAAAAGACACAGTAGTATTAATTTTTGTCATATATATTTGTGCTCAGATTCATGCAGAATAGAAACGCATTCCTCCTCCGCTAGAAGTCCCTGTTTGTGCCTTTACACAAATCCTCCCACGTTCCTGCGAATGGTTACACTAATGACATTTATGTAATATCACTGGCTGTTTACAGCTGCGTAGTCGGAACGTGAGCCTGGATATAAATAATGTGATCATCGTTTCCTGCAAGCTGGAGAAATGTTATCTGCGTTTTACAGATGGGGGAATTGAGGTAAGTGGGGGTAAGTGAAGTGAAGTGAATAACTGCTCTCGCCTGCAAGCCGTGGCACCCTGCTACATTCATGAGGGATGCAGGATGTGGACAGACAGACAGACAGCCCTGGGATGCCAGCAGGCGCTCAATGGTGCCAGCAGCTGTGCCGTCACAGGGGCAGGAAAACAGGGCAGGGGAGCGTTTTGCAGAGAGGGGTCTGCTGAAAAGGCTTGTTTTGAGAGAAACAGCTTGCTGAGGAATAAGGTGTGTGGGGTGCAGTGGCACCACCCCAAAGGGCCAGAACATCTAGAAGGGACTAGAATTTTTCAAGTTAGTTTTGTGCTGGCTGCTCTAGAAACATGACTTGAAAACCAGGGCTGTAGATACATTTATCTTAGCATATTTTCAATGGGAGTCCACAAAGGAGGAGAAGCATCAGAAAAGAATTAACAGAGCTCGAGTTGGGTCTCCCCTGCTGCGTGGCTGTTTGGAGCTTGGGGAAAGTGGCCTGTCCTCCCTGCCAGGCTGCTCTGGCATGGAAGTGATTGCTGCTCACCAGTAGCCCTGGAGGCACCCAGTAGCTTAAAAGAAACAAAGTAAACCTGGATGGTTTGCCTGTGAGTTCCCCATAGAAAATAAAGCTCCCCATTTGGCAAACATTCAGCTTGTTGTAAAAGGGAAATTGAAAATGCAAACCCCTTTCATAAGTGCAGATGAGCTCTAATCTGTATATCCAGAAAAGAGCATCACAGCTGTTTTCTCTGAGTAGGCTGGAGACAGGGATGCCTTTGGCTCTAAAGGGTGTCTCAGCCATTTCAGAGGTGAAACAATTTGGAAGGTGAACTTCAAGTAGGCATGGGTTGATTTGCTCCCAAATTTTCTGAAAAATACTAAAAAACGCTATGGCTGGTGTAATTATCAGATATACAAATGTGTGCATGAGAGCTCTTGGGAAACACTGTGAGTTTGCAGGGAAAAGCCAGTACTAATTTCAGATAGTAATCTATAGTAACAACAGTCTGTTTTCACAGAGCTGCTTTGCAGTCTGTGCTATTAAAGTTCAGAAGCAAAGGAAGGTATTGATGGGAACCAATATCTGCAATACAACCATCTCAGCAAAATTCCAGATATGGTGATCAACATTGCAGCAATCATTTTATTTTGTCAGCACAAAGCTATGAATCAAGAGTGGCTAATGAGACACCAGTTAATAACAGGACTGTGGCAGAACTGTATGGACTGCTTTAGACAGCAGCATGTAATTTTGGAAATGGAGCTGGCACTTGTTTGAAGGGAAAAGGTTTAAAGGCAAAATGGTTCCTTCTGAATCCTCTACTTAGCTGTTGTAAAAATACTGAGGTGCTGGCAGCAAGGGTGGCTGCTTGGCTTTTGCTTTTTCTATAATTACTGTCTCTGAGCCCAGATCAGCTGTCAGGAAGCCCAGTGAATAGGTTACACTAAAACCCTACTCACCATTTTGCAAGTAACAAGAATCCCCAGAGACTTGATGGGCCCTGTCTGGTTCTTCTATGAGGCCAATAGCTACGAGGGCTCCCCCTTCTTGCCCCAAGGAGATTGCAAACACAAGCAAAGTTCTAACATTGCTAAGGCAGCTTGTGCAGCCCTCTTCTCGGCTCCACAGCTTTTCTCAGGGATTTCTTTTCCACAAGAAGCCAAATAGTTTTGGCTTTCCTTTATGCAACAGCAGAGGAGAAAATGCTCTGGGCTAGGAGCGTGGCCCAAGGCTCTAATAACCCCTTGTTATCTCTGGGGCTGCTCTGCACTGAGATTTTCCCAGCAACTCTGCCCTTTCACAATTCACAGGCTACGCCCCAGCTCACAAACCATTTTGTGGAGAGGTTAAACCCATCTCTGGACCACAAAAGTTGTGAGCAATCATCTATGCACGAATGTGGTGTCCCTGAGGCCCTAAAACTGACCTTCTCTGCTGGAGCAAACAGCTCCAAGGAGCAGGATGTGCTCCATGCCCCTGCAGTGGGACAAAACCTATCCCAGCACAGGGGCTGGGCAGTACTCCAAATATCTCAGGGAACAAAAATTTAGTTTTTAGTCTTTATTCCACCCCAGAGCCGCCTGTGGATTTCTTACAGCAGCAACTTGGCCTCAAAAACTGCCAATGCGTAACACAGCATTCCATGCACTGCACACTAGACAATTACTGTGGGAAGGCTGCTCTGTATAAGCAGAGCTGCTCATACAGATGTTACCACACTGCTCAGCTTTCTGGTGAGAAACAGCTCCTTCCTTGTCCTGTGTTAGACTTTTCCATCCAAATCTCAGGCCCTTGTTTCACTGGGGTTTGACTTTATTCAGCCTCTATTTTGAGATTAACAAGAAAGTTGATGACAAGATTAAATAATTTTCCTTCAGTTTTTTTAACTCCCCAAACTAGAGATAAAAGAGGCACTGAATGTTCACAAACATATGATGCAGCCTTTCCCATGATTGTGCTTAAACCCCACTTGAAAGAGAGACTTTTGGAACCATAAAATACTTTTATCTGTAGGATTGAAATTGGGTTAGCAATTTCCTCAAAGAACAGAAGAAAACTGACTGCTCTGGGTCATGCAGTGTGCTTGCATGTCTTTGAAGTAGTCTTTTTAAAATTAATGTCCCAATGCACAGTTAAACTTGCTGCTATGTTTTTTTTTCCTTTTCTGACACTAAGAGGTCATTGGAGTCAGCAAGGTTATTTTTCATCTTGCTGGATAACCAGAGGATGGTGGTGGGGAGCAGGGAGGTGCACGGGTTCCCAGCAGCATCCAACAGGGAGTTTCAGAGGAGCAATCCTGTGTGCTCACCCAGACTTTGGTTATGCGCGAGCTGCTCCTGATTCTGGCCACAGTCACTGTCACTGACGCAGATTTATGTTGTTGTGCTTTCTCTGCTCATTAAAATTTTCCAAGAGGAAAAGGCATTCATCAGCTCTGACATCAGACAAAATCTTGTGAGGGCTGTTACCCAAGTCTGTTCGGCAATGAGAGCCCCCAGAAAAGTATTGCAACTCACTCTGCCCGCACGGGCCATGGTGATGTGTAAAAAAGCATGAGGCTTGAAGTAATTACAGGCAGGAAATAATTAGCTAGCTCCAGTTTCCACGAGGCAATGTGGTCTAATGATTTAACTCTGAACTGGTGGGCAGGACTCCTAGATCAGAGCTTGGTCCTGCTAATAGCTGTGGGTAAGTGATTTAAATCTATATTTTGATCTCTTTGAAAAGGGCATGTAACATTGTGATTTCTGGAGTGAATGGGCACCAGGCTCTGATCTCTCTCTCTTATTGAAAGGATACACTAGTGAAAGACAGCAGAAGATGAGCATTTGAGTATTGCAAACAGTTCCTGAGGGAGCCTAGAAGTGAAAAATACTGAAAATCAAATGAATTCAGCAAAACTTGGAGATAATGGTTTTTAGCAGACATACATCATTTTGACCCGAGTAACTTCTTTTTTGTGTTCACCTGTTGTTTGTCCTCTAATCTTTGTATTTCAAACCCTCTGTGTCAAAGTCAGCTCGTGATACGCCCGTGTGCAGTACCTGCTACTGTGTATGGAGCTTGTACTGTACTGACATGTGTTTAATACCTGGTTTTCTTGTCCATGCTCTGGCAGATGACTCTGAACTGCCTGGTCTCATTTGGGCTGCCACTGCTCTGATGTGGCGTTCCTTTGCTTTTTCTCATTTTCACCTGCACTGCAGTCCAAGTAAGCTGTTACACATAACTGAGATAGGGCAGGGGTTATCATTGTCTTCCTCTGAATACATAGATGCATCCTGAAACCTCCTAACTCTCAAGGCCAGAATGTCAATAAAAATTGGAAACACTGTGGCATCATCATATCTCACCTTCAATATAATCCTAGCACACAGCCTGTGGCCTTGGGTACATGGTAGAGGAGTTTTTATGACTGTGCTCAGTGGCTTTATAATGGTATATGATGATTGTGCTGTCAATACCTAGCTATAACCTCTGCCTGCTGTACAGATTGTTCTGCTCCCTTAACTGCTGCTCTCCATCCCTGAGCCCTAAATTTTAAATCTGTGTGAGAAATAATGTGCGTTTGCAGAATTAAGTCTTATATTCCTCTCATTATTAATCATCCCTTCCCTGGCAGCTCCTGATTGTGCCTTCATGTTGCATTAGCATAAATGCAGTGCTTGAGATACACCCCCACCTCGTCCTTTTCTTTCTCTGATTCCTTTTCTACCTTGTAGGCTAAGAAGGGCCATTCAGTCAGAAGGTGTCAGGTGTGAAGTGGTGGAGTTTAACAGGAAAAAAATAACAGAAAAGGCTCCATGAACAATGCGTTTATTAGACTGTTTCATGTTAAGAGGGAAGAAAGCGCTTTTCAGAGAATGGAGAAGAAAGATTACAGAGCTGTGTGACTAGAGCTGAATTCAGATCGAGATTAGGTACCTTCACAGTGTTTCTTGGGTGTTTTTCCTTCCCTGACTCAGGACAGCACTTGAAGGAAAGTCAACAGATAAGAGAGAAATAGGCCTAAACCTAAATCCTAGTCTTTATTTACTGAAGCTCTGGGGAGCTCAGATCTTGCTTCATGCCCAAACTTTGCATGTCATGGCAAATAGTTTGGCTTTCCCTCCCACAGTTTGGATTCCCCCCCAAGTTTTATCCAGCAAAAACAGCAAAAGGGAACATGATGAGTCATGGTAATGAGCTGGATGACAACATCATTCCACCATCTCAGGTGGGATGGCAGGCACCCCTGGGAGCACTAAACTTCATGGTGGCCCTTGCAGCCTTGCTGGGGACACCTCCAGCACCCTGGGGGCTCCAGCTCAGGTCAGGGCATCCCATCCAAAATGCCCTACATCAGTCTCTCTCTGTGGGCAGCTTGTCTCCAGCCTGGTCTAAGGCCTTTTCCCCGGATGAATCTTAGACACACAGTGCTGTAGGGTCCAACTCCAGCCCTGCCTCCAGCCCAGGCTGCAGCTGCTCCTAGTTGGACCTAGACCAGATCTTGTTTCACAAGTATATTAATCACAAGTTTACAAGGAAAAACTTCAACTACTTTTTACTGATTTCCTTATTCTTTGTTTCATTTTCCTGGGGGAAAAATACCAAAAAGACCCACAAAAAACCCAAAACAAAAATAGCCTCCCCTCCAAACAAAAAAGAAAAAAAAAAAGCATCAATAAACAAACAACCCAAGGAAAGGGGGAATCATGATGAAAAGGAAACTGATTTGAGTTGGGAAGAGAAAGGGGGAATATAACTACTGCTCTTGTGTTGCTGTATCTTTTCTAAAGAAAAAAAAAATCTGGAAAACAGCAAAACCCTACACCTGCCCAGAAAAGAATCTATATTATTTTAAAATGTACATTTGGCAAAAGCTTTAGTTTTCATCAGCTCCTTTATTGAAAGATGTAGGCTGCTGGTATAAGCCTATTTTCTGGTATGATAGGCTTGAAATAGGGATGGAAAGTCATATTACCATTTGATAAATTAAAATCTTAGAGATGGAATAATGATGTATGTGTAGAAGTCATGAGGGTCTTAGAAAATATTAGGAGTTTAGCTATTCTAGCCTGCAGCTTGGAATAGTTTTTGTTAGTCCAAAGCTGGGAATAAAAATGCTTTTTTCAAGGGTGGTTTGTTTGCTGCATGCTTGATGGCTAGTTCTGTCTTTTTGGTTTATTAGGCTTTATGAAGCCTATTGGAATTTTTTAGACTTTCATTTTCCTTGAGATCTTTCTTCCTTTTATTTCTGTTAGCAGTGGTACATTATCTTTAGTGTGATGTATTGCTTTTTATTAGATGGCCATATTATCCTTTGTATGACAATATTATTTACGTGGCATTAGCTGCTCTAACACTTGGGTCTGAGGTCTCCTAGCTCAACTCCTGAAAGTGTGAACACATAGAGGATGGGCTGGTTGTGTAAAGAGTCCATGATCCAGGCACAAAGCTCTGGGGACAGCCAGCCCAGGCCTCCGTGCTGAGACAGGAACATTTCACTGCACTATGGGCACAGTCCATGTGTCTTCAAGGGCTTGTGGAGGGTTTGACCAAACTATCCAAGCCCTGTGCAGGTAAAAATTGCCTTCTATCAAGGATTATCAGTTAAACTCTCAGTGGCTTCTTGCTCATCACTTTGTCATTTTCAGAGATGAGGTCAAGAGGAACGATGAAGTGCGATGGGAGAATAATCCATTTGCTCCTGCTAAAATATGCCTAACGGAGCAAAAGGGAAATGGGCTATTCTAAAGATAGGGAAATAACCTAGCAAAAGAAAGATGGTTTCATAAATACTACTGCTGAGGAAGCAGAAACTGTATTATTAAAAGAATTATTCTTTTGACCTCTAAATAATTCCAAGTCTATAAAAGGCAGAATTTTGTCAATAAATGAGTGTCATTAAGACAGATCCATACAGAAAAAAAGATCGTAAATCAAAAGGAGGAGGGCTGCTGTATTACAGCACAGCTACAAATTGCTGTTCTGCTCATTTCCGCATTGTTAGCAACCTGCTGATAAATATGAAATGGGCACGAAATGTCTGCAGCTATTTCATCAGCAAAATGGTCCAGCTTTTGAAAATAGATGGAGCAGGTGGCATTAGCTGAACACAGGCCTGGAAGAAAAGACAGTTTAGGTCTCATCTTTCACAAGGGTCCCCATAGAACACTGAATTATTTCCATTGAACTTGTTTTCATTGCACCTTGCTTCTAGGAGCACTCCAGTGTGGGCTCATTAGAGTTGAGTGGTAAAGCATGCTGGTGGTGATATCCTTTAAATATTCTACCTGACTAACTCCAGGATTTCCAGGGACAAACTGGGTCCTTAGGGGCAGAACTAGAATGTTCAGGGGTGATAAGCCACTAAGTGGGAAAAAAGGAAATAGACTAAACCTCAGTACACACACTGTTTCAAGCCTCTTGAGTATTTTCCAGGTATTAAAAAACAAGGCAGAAGGTGGGAAGCTACCCTAGTGAACACTCTCAGACTGCTACCCCTATCTTATCTAACATCTGTTGAAAAATATATAACATAGCATGCTAGCTCAGTGGGTGAAATAAAATAATTTTGCTGAGGGAAAGTGGGAGACGAGGCAGGAAAATGGTATGAAAAACTCATGGAATAGAAAGGAAGGAGGGAGATTAGAAAATCTCTGACATGTGATTGAATTCAAGTTCCAGCTAGGCTCAGGGACACACTGAGGGCACGTGAGCTTACAAGCAAGCATTTTTCTACAGCTGACAGAGACAGAGGGGCAGATGTCTTGCAGTGTGCCTGCTTCTCTCTGGAGCTCAAACCCAGGTAACACTGCAGTGAACGAGGCTGTGGCTAGTGCTGGATGATGTTCTGGGCCTCCCAGCCTGAGCATCCTGACCTCTCTCCTGTCCTGGTTCTCCTGCTGGCCTTGTGTGGACGAGGTGCCCCAGTTATGCTTGCATGGGGCAGAGGGAAGCAGGACCCAGCCAGCAGCAGGGTGCTGCCACGCTCATGGGCAGAGGGCAAGAGAAGAGGTGAGGTTGAGGGCAGAAAGGGACATGTGATGCAAGCCCTGGGAGTTACAGTGGGAAGTGGCTGAGAGGTTCTGAAGTGGCAGGGAGTGAGGACAGGCAAAAAATGTGCCCTAAGGAGAACTAATGTACTTTGTTTTGCAAAGAGCTTGGCCTAGAGAAAAGTGTGGCTTTCCCCTCGCCTGCCTGACTGCCAGATAACATTTGTCCAATGATTTGGGACCAGAGCACAGCAGCAAGATAGAGATGATATCATCTTCCATTATTAAACCCTGATGGAGGATTTCTTAAATGCAGTTGGTTCAGACAAATGTGTTATTTTTTCTCCTGACGTGTGAGATAGTGAAAAAGTAGGACTTTCTCCTCCGAGTTTAGATTGTGGTTTGTCACTGATTAGAGGAAACAGAACTTCTCTGCACTCAGTGGCTCTGAGCCATCTTCAGGAAGCTGGTGCAGTAAACACACTCTGACAGTAGGAATTAATGTTATAATCATATCAGGACTGTGAACCATAACTTGTTGATGAAGTTGTGAGAAGTGCTCTTACCAGATATAGAATGTATGCAGAGCATTTGATGCATTAAATGTCAGATCCCCACAGCCTACATTCCAGAAATAAAAAAGGATAATTAATTTCCATACATCTTGGCACACTCCATTAGAACAGTGACAGCAGAAGCAAATGTTTTTACAAGTAGTTGCTGAAAAGTTCTATTGAATTTTGGGAATAAGAGCAGCAATTTAGGGTCAGTCTAAAAGTTCATCTCACTCAGTATTTTCTCTCTATAATGACTAGTGGCAGAGATTTAAGGAAAACATGAGAAATGAGGGGGCACACGGTGATTTTTCCTTGATCTTGTCCTACCTTCTAGCAGTCTGTAGTTCATGGACTTCGTGTATTTTCATCACATATTTAAGAGCCCGTGTTGAACCTATTTTGTTATTTGTCTAACCATTTTATTTTTAACCTAGTTTTATTTTTGGTGTCAGCAATGTCTCAGATCAGTGATTTTCACACTTATATATACATGTGTGAAAGAGAAATTCCTTGTGTCTCTTTTTAAACCTGCCACCTGATAATTTCCCCAGTTCCATCCTACTCCTTCCATGGTGATTATATTATGAAATTGAATAACAATCCCTTGTTCACCTTCTCCAGACTGCTCGTTAAGACCCTGAACAAGTTTATTTCCAAGTTGAAATGTTGTACTTCATGTACCATGTCCTCTCCTCTGGCTGATCACAACATGGTTTTTCAGTACTTCTTGTGGCAAGCAAGGAAGAGCTGAATTTCAAACCCGTTTCTTCCCAGAGCTGTTTCCATCTGATAGATAGCAGTCACTCCCATTTGCACCAGCAGCTGGTTCCCTTCCTACCACCTCCACCTGCAGATGGTTGTCTTGATCTTACCCAGCAGCACATCTTCCTTCCTGGAAAAGCCTTTTCACTTAGGAATTTCTTATACTTTACTTGAGTTCTTCTAGAGCAGAGGAGGTTTCTCCCCCCCACCCCCCAACCCCATTTTAGAGACTCCTGGAACATCTTTTTTTGAGCATCAGCAAACCTAGAGCAGTATTGGGTAAGCAAGGAATTTATTCTACTTTCTCATTTCAGCCTCTGGAGAATGACTGAAGTCAGTCAGCACAGCTGTGCTAACCTGCCTCAGGAAAGGGGCAGAGAAGAGGGAAGAATGCCAAAAAGACACAGAGATATCGGTAAGATGCAATGAACATATAAAAATCTAGAAATGTGCCTGGCTCAGGAAATTCCTGAAGCATGTATAGTGCATGGGAGAGTGCTTGGGGAAAGTTTAGAGGCAGTTCCTAAACTCTTCTCTAGATGGAATCTTTTGAAAGCTTGTTGGATATGAAGTACTAGGCTAAATGGAGTTTTGATCCCACCTGCTGCAGCTGCTTTTACTCTTAAAACAGGGACAGATCACTGAAGTCATGCTGAGCAGATGGGCCATTGCACTGGGTGGATGCAGCCCTGCTGGGTACAGATGGGTGTGGGGTGGTGTTAAGGGGTGAGTGAGGGTGCTGGGGCCTTTCCCTCCTCTAGGAAAGCTGTGTTAGCATGGTAAAACACCTGTCTACATTTGACATATTGCCTGCTGAGATTTTCACTGAGATGGTGTTTGGCCTCAGCGGTCCCCAACAACAACTGGATTCCTCCCTTTGAGGTTTGAGCAGTTTCTTCTGCTGCATCTGTGCACCACCTAAGGGAGAGGGGGACTGGCTGAACCTCAGGGTGGTGCTGCAGGACTCACTGCTGATCTGCTCCTCAAGAGTCTTGCCCCAGTTCTCACTTGTAAATGTGGATAAGCCTGTCTGAGCTGGAAAATCTGAAGAACTCACACTAAGGGGCGTGAAATCTGTATTCTCTGATGTAATCAGTTTCAAAAACTTCTATTCTTACAGAAAATGGCAATGCCCAAAATATGGTTAATGATTCTTCTGGAACTTAAAGACAGATTTTCAGGAACATAGAGACATTCTTTGGGCTCTTATAACAAATACCTCTGACACCTTTCTAAGTGTTTTTCTCACTGTAGCCCTTGTGATTTTAAGAAGTTTGACAAATAGCCTCTGTGTCTCAGGGCCCATTCAAGTGTTGCTCGATCATGGCATTCATTAATCTTTTACAGACAGAATCAAAATATAAAGCCACAGTCTACTCTTACTATTCCAGGTTTTGTGTTCTGGTACTGAATGCGTGGTAGCAGGAACCATTTTAGTGCATAGGGATAGGTAAGTGTCTCATTTGAATTGAATGACAATGAAAAGTTCTGTGATGAAGACTCTTCATGTGTATCAATATTATATTTGTGTTTGTTCAAATATTACATTTGTAGCATAACAAAGATAAAGCATTAAAAAATAAGCAAGGGAAAAATCTGTGCTTACATACTGAACAGAGGATGTATAGGCAAAAAAAAGCTAGAAAGGGTGATTATTATTTCAGGGTCAGACTTCTCTGTTCTGCAATGGTTAATTACTAGTGACAAAATTAATTGCTGTTATCAGAATTTTTATAAACTGTGGAATGTGGTGGAAGTGAGGGGCAGAGAAGCAGGAAGGGAGGAGTGTGTAGTTGCATTGCAGCTAAAACTCTCTTTCCAAGTATTAGCATTTCAGTGGGCAACCAAACCTCTGAACTGGGTCCTGAATTTTGTAGGCTTTTGAACCTGTGTAGGTTTCTGTGAGTAGAGCAAATATACCTGAGGTTTTTTTGTACTGTAAATTACCTTTTGGAATGATGTTCCTCTCTGTGCACATTACAGCCTGAGCAGAAGTAACCTTTCAGGTGTGTTTCACAGCATAAAACATGTCAAGGCCTGCCTATGCACCTTGTCAGGGTGTTTCCTTGATGACTGCTGGTGGAGGCCTTTGTTCTGGTGTCAAAAATCATTGTCTATCTTCTTATGACACTTTTATGGTACAGAATTGAAAGCCATCAACAGGACAAACTGGGAACTTTGCTAGATTCTACCTTGTAACACACTTTGCTCAGAAATGTTAAATTAATCTGCTTAAATGTTCCCATTTGAGCTGTATGTTCTGCAGGAGCCTCATTGAATTGTGGAATTTGAAGCAGCACCTTGCTTTTCTTGACCTTCAGACTAGAGTCTGAAAAGCTTCCTTTTTTTTGGAAAGCTTCCTTTTCTGTGAATTTACTCCTCTAGTCTTCTCTGTTTAGCTGTGGGATATTTTTAAGCTTACAGGTAGCTTACTCTTACACTATAGACGTATTTGGGGCACTAGAGAAAATGTCAAGTTGTTTGAGATACAGTATGTATCATTGTGAACTCCTTGGACTGGTTGTTAGAGCTGTTTCTTGCCTTCTCAGAGAAAAGGGACAGCTATGCCAAGATTCAGCTTCAAAACAAATTAACTGGCACTGGAGATGACATTTCCTTTGTGTTCAATTACATCCCTTTTTGTTTATGTACGTGGTGCCATGGAAGTTGCTAAGGTATCTTTTGTGCCGGGAATGAATGCACAGAGTGGCTTATCCTGGTGCAGCTTGACTGCTGTCAGTTCAGTGGAGCTGGAAATGAGTATGATGCATTATACTCCTTTCTGTACGTGGTGGAGCAAGGGTTTAAAGGGTTTACTCCAGACATGTTTAAGTGATGGAGCAAATATCTCAGCTGTGCTCTACTGAGTGTTGCTCATGCTGGGGTAGGAAGGGATGGTGCTCACACCCAGGGCCTTGGCTCTGTGCTGTGCAGAGCCATCACACAGTGCTCGCTCTGTGGGTCCCCATAGCATTTCCCTGAAGCCAGGATTATTTACTATTTGCATCTTTCTAGCTCACGGAAGGTGCCTTGCAGCCATTCCTGTGCACCTGGGCCTGGAGCCAGGAGAAAGCATTCAGGTTGATTTCTTCTTAAATGAACTATTGTGCGTACTTACCTTGGTGGCAGCTCATGTCAATAGTGGGTCTGAGCAGTGCATTAGAGGGCACAGGGCCCATAAAGACTCTCCCTCTCAAATGCCTTCTCAGCAGATGATTGATGAAGTATGAGAGACTGATTGGAAAGCCTGTAAACTGCCTTTTTCTTTTAGTCCTTTCCTACCTCCCTCTGCTGCCAGCATGTTTTCATGCCTTTCTTACTGAAAGATTAGTTATTCATGACCTGCAGGTTTTTCAGAAACATTTGGCAGAAAGATGAGCACCCATAAGGAGCAGCTGTGGGACAAACTCAACCATCAGGAAAGAGGCATTGAGAGGACTGCTGCAGGATTTTTCTTTTTTTTTTTTTTTTCTTTTCTTACAGTTTTTCTTCTCCCAGCATGTTTGTGCAATGGCTTTCTGCACCTAAGGCATCACATATTAAATTTTGGCTGATGATTTTTTGATGCCCATATGGGGCACTGGCAGAAAGCCATTTATTGCTCCAAGGTGCTGAATAACTCAGTCTCCTTTCTGTTCTTTGGCCACTGAGGGAAACTGCCCCCCATCCATGGTCTTAGCTGTGAGTTTATAGGTGGATGGCCTCATATTACTCCATGTTTACATGTGGATAAAAATTTCTGAACACTTCAGTTTTTGGTCTGAAAGAGTCAATATATATAGCCTCTTATTAAAACGTGTTTAATGATTTTTCACACAGGTACCTGCAGAAAAATATTGAACATCTATACTCCAAAAAGTTGTCTTTTAGATATTTAAAGCAAAAACCAGCTGAACTATTAATTAGGAGACTCCATGAAAAATTAGTGCCTTGGTTGGACTCTGTATAAGTCCTGTACATGGGTTAGGGCAATCCCAGGTAAAAATACAGGCTGGGCAGAGAATGGACTGAGAACAGTCCTGAGGAGAAAGATTTGGAGGTGATGCTGTATGAGCTCTGTAGAGCATCTGGCAATGTGCATTTTTAGCCCAAAAGGCCAACGGTGTCCTGGGCTGCATCCAAAGCAGTGTGACCAGCAGGGTGAGGGAGGGGGATCTGCCCCTCTGATCTGCTCTGGTGAGACCCACCTGGAGTGCTGTGTCTGGGGCCACCAGAATAAGAAGGACATAGACCTGTTAGAACAAGTCCAAATTAGGCCTCAAAGATGATCAGAGGGATGGAGAATCTCTCTTTTGAAGCTAGATTGAGAGAGTTTGGTTTGCTCAGCTTGGGGAAGAGCAGACTGCCTCTGAGAGAATTTACAGCCACCTTCCAGAACTTAAAGGGAGCCTACAAGAAAGCTGGAGAGGGACTTTTCACAAGGGCATGAAGTGGTAGGACAGGGAGGAATGTCTGTAAATTGAAAGAGGGTGGGTTTGATATTAGGAAGAAACTCCTTACTGGGAGGGTGGTAAAACACTGGAAAAGGTTGCCCAGAGAAGTTATGGGTGTGCCATCCCTGGAAGTATTCAAGGTCAGGTTGTATGGGCCTTTGAGTAACCTGGTCTAGTGAAAGTTGTCCCTGCCCATAGCGGGGATTTTGGATCTAGATGATCTCCAAGGTCTCTTCTGACCCAAACCATTTTATGGTTCAATAGGACATTGACTTACTTTGGAAAGTCTGAGAGGGGACAGCAAATTCTGTCTGTCCCTCCAGAGCAAGTCCCTCTCACAGATCATGACCCCGATTCCTCCAGCCAGAAAATGCTGTCTGAAATGCTCCAGGACTTCTTTCTGTGAGAGCCACATTACAAATGATAAAGCACCTGACTGTCACTGGACACTGTTGCAAACAGGGAGAGCGGCCGACTGGCAGAAGAATCTGGCTTCCCCTCCCCACTACCCCCCCAAAGTGTACAACTTACATTTATACTTACATTTGCTTTGGACAGAGTTTGTTTATCCATCCAAGAAACACAAATAATTCCTCTGTTGTAGATACCCCTTTACCAGGCAGTTTTCCCTGTTTTCCGGATAACTGGAGGGCTGGCTAAGCTCATGGAAATCCAGGTATCCCACTAGCACTGGCTTCTACCTTGGAATGCTCTACCTGTTGGTGTTGTTACTCTTCATGTTTTGATCCACGTGTATGGTCTACGTGATCAACTGCACAGCTCCACTCTCTGTCAGGAGGATTTTTTTTACTAATTGACTCATTTATAGTCCAAGTAATCCCAAGCCTACAGTGAAGACATTTCACCATTAGAATATTTCTAAAAACACTTTTTCAATTATTAGGGATATTTAACTTTATTTGAACAGCTGTAGTACTGACATGACTGGGGTTCAAAAGTGTATATTTGGCATAAAGTCATCTTTCCTTTAATTGCAAATTAGTGTAAATCTAGCCTTCATAAAGCCACAAAGCAGGAAGATGTCAAAGATTATTACACTGCGGTGTGTTAGATTGCTGTGTGAAACATTTGGTAAAGGTTCGTCTCAATTATAGCAGGGCAATAGACAGCTTGTGTTTTTTTAAATGGCTGGAGGGGGATTGGGGATGGCAATTAACACCCTATTCACTATCTTCCTATAGCATGGTCCAAATCACTGATGGAAAATGTATGTACATGTTTGCTCTGACTCAAACAACTTAAAGAACAAGGCCATAGAGTGGCTGGAAAAGTAAATGAAACTGAGAGCGGGGGATAAATACAGACAAGCAAGTGAAATTGTGTCTGCATTTATGTGTGTCCCACGTTCACTTTGTGTTACTATTGCCCTAAAAGAAATAGCAAGGTGCTTTACAAATGTGAGCAGAGCTACCTAGCTATGTCATTATTTTTCTCTGGAAATACTTTGCCACAATACTGAGCTGAAATCAGGCCAGCTAGATGTTTACCACCTTGAGAAACCTGGTGGAGGTGAGATGGATGAAAAAGAGTGAGGGCGGGAGGCCATTTAGTGTTAAAAATGTACTTAACTTAAAGATGTGGCAGATATTTCAGATAATTTTTTCCCCTCTGATTTGGCAAAGCTGTGTATTTGGTCTTTCTGAACATACACTTTTTTCTCAACAAAGCCTGGACATTTTGGTGTTACAAAAGAGTGTATCCCTTTTCCTTAATAAGTATGATTTTTTTTTTTTTTATAACATGCTTGTAAAAGTTTGAAAATGTTTTAGTCTCTTCCCCACCTGTTTGAAGGTGGTGTGTTTATATAAAGAATTATTGTCCTGCCTTGGTCAATGTGATGTGGAAATTTAATTGAAAATTCAAAGTCTGAATACTTTTATTTCTTACCTTCATAACCAGCTTGCAGGTCTCCATGTTAACTAGCCTGACTGAAATGACTTTTTCCAAGTAGTTAAATGTAGGCCTGCTTGAATTGTTTTTGAAACCTTTCCTAGGTATGTTTTATTTCAAAACAGGATGAAAATTTCTCAAGACCAAAATTTTCCCTGGATTTTAATGAGCCTCCCCTAAAAAGCTGCAAATTTCAACAAAAACACTCTTTCTACACCTCGTTTCGAAAGTTCCTTTTGAATTTTTCTGTGCAAAAGCATGTTTTTTTTATTTGCAAGTCAGCTTTACTTCAAAGGCTGTAGGAAAACATCTCAGGAGCAACTGCCCTGTGCGTTGGTCAGCAGATTTGCATAACAGGAACTTTTCCATCCTGGGAGGAAGATTTTTCTTCTTTAGACCTATGAAGCACATTAGATATTCATGGGTTTTTTTTCCCTAAAAACTGTGTGTATGTCTAAATGTGAAAGAAAATACTAGAATTGAATGTCAGAGACTGGGTCAGGTTATGTTAGTTCTAGTCTTGCTATGTGAAGTCAGAAAATTACACCCCTAAACAGCAGAAAGGTGTGAAGGATGGAAGGCAAGATTTATGTCATAGGGAAACACACAGCCATGTCCCACCTGCCCTTGCCCCTCAGTGGCTTCATTAGGGAAGAGCTCTTCCACATTTTCCTTCAGCTTGTTACCTCAGCTCCCATTTCTGGGCACGGTGTCCTCAGAGTGACGTGAAACCAGAGAGGAAAATGGTAAGTGAAGAACACTCAATGCTTCTAAATTACCTTTGTTACTGTGCTGTTAACTTGGCAACAAAATGAGTTTGGAATAGATTCTGGAGTTTTTAATTGCTTGAGGCAATCACCTTGGTTATTAAGTCATTGGGGAGGATTTGGCTGAGGGAATCATACAGCAATGAGGGGATGCAAATCCATCACTGGTAGGTGTGAAATAATCCTGCTGTATAAAACATTCATTAGTTTCCTTTGGGTGTTATGCCAAAGTCATCACAATAAACTCGGTGGACACAGGGTAATCTTTCTGATATGGTGCTGCTTGTTATAAAGAGGTGTATGAGGGTCAACAAAGCCTCAGCATGATAAAGTATATGCCCTTAAGGGTTGGCACTCTATATAGGAAGGGAAATTAGCAACTGATTAATGAGCTGACAGTGTACCTGTCAATAAGGGAAACAGGACTCAGGTGTCTACATTCACTATATGATGCCATTTCTGAAAGTATGAGCAATTTCACAATACCTGTGTGAGTAAGATAGGGTCTGCTGTCTTGTGTTACAGAGCTTGTACAGCTGTAGAGCACATTTAGAGCAAAATTTCTCCACAAGAGCTAGACGAGACATTTCAAGGACTGCATTAGATAGAGGACAATGCTCGATACAAAAATTGAGAGCTATTACGCAAGCCATAAAAATAAATGAATAAATACATTTACAGAAAGACATCCTAAGCATTATCACTTTGAAGTGTCTGCCACTTGGCAAGCTATTGGTCTCTATTTTCCTTTTTCTTTTGTGAAAAGCATGGAAACTCATCTCAGTTTTCACTTGCTATAGACTGGGGTTGTTCTGTGAAAGCCAGAGGATCTCAAGCAATTTACAATAGCTGAGAAACTGTGTTTTAAATAAGAAGACAACCTCAGAGAACCTCTGAGGCAAGAATAAAAACTGTCAGCAGTCTCCACCTCTTCCTGCAAGGGCTGTGAGTTTGTGGAAGACACCAGAGTATTGGTGATCCTGACCCACACCTCCTTTGGCTAGTCTGGATGTGAGCTGGATGAGGTATTCCAGCTTTTTGAATTTTCCAGTGCCCTAGGCATTTCACAAGAGACATCTCAGTAAATGAGATTATCCCAAGGCAATAGTGCAACCAGGTGAGCCCTGCCCTGTGTGGTCGGTCTGAACTAGTGTACCAGGCTCACTTCTCATGAAAGTCAGTCGTGAAGTTGTCATGGTTGAAAATTATAAGGGCGTTGCCAAGACATGCAGAGATGCAATTAGAAAAGCAAAAGCTCTTCGCTTGAAATTGGCCAGAAATGTTAGAAACTACAAGAATGAGTTCTTAAGGTATGAAAACAACAAGGAGAAGTAGAAAGAAGTTATTGGTCTGCTGTCAAACAAGAGAGGTAAATTCCCAAAACTGCTGAAAAAGTTCTCAGCACATTCTCCATCTCTGGCTTTACCAGCACTATTGTATTGATAACAAAAATCCAGGTTGATGCAAATGCAGACATACCACCAGCTAAAGAAGATATGGTGTGTGAACAGGAACTTAATGGGCCCTGATGTTATCCATCCGAGGATGTTATCCAACCAGAGGGCTGGCTGACATCATTGTGATGTCACTCTGCATAGTCCTTGAGAAATCCAGAGACTTGAGGTTATCGCAGAAGACGGGAAGAAGGCTGATATTGCCCTCATCTACCAGATAGCTGTAAAGAAGGATTTAGGCATTTATATGTACATCAGTCTCATTTGAGCCCCTGGGAAAGTTATGGAATGGATCACAAAATCACAGAATCGTTATGGGTGGAAGAAACCTCTGGAGATCATCCAGTCCAGCCCCCTGCCAGGGCAGGGTCAGATAGACCAGGTTACGCAGGAATGTGTCCCGGTGAGCTTTGAATGGCTCCAGAAAGGAAGATTCCACAACCTCCCTGGGCAGCCTGTTTCGGTGCTCTGCAGCACTAAACAGAAAGTTTACATTTATGGCCATTGTTCCTCATTCTGGATTCTGCTTTGCTGATCACAACCCTCTGAGCTCTGCTGTTCAGCCGTTCTTGACCCACCTCACTGTCTGTTCATCTAACAGATCTTTCCTGAGCTTACCTAAGGGGATGTTTTAGGAGACAGTGTCAAAAGCCTTGCTGGAGTTGAGGTAGATAAAATCCTTTGCTCTCCCCTCATTAACCCTTCCTGCCATGCCATCATAGAGGGCTATCAAATTGGTCAAGCATGATTTCCCCATGGTGAATCCATGCTGACAACTCCTGATTACTTTCTTTTATGTGCTTGATGACAACCTCCAGAGTAATCTGTTCCATCACCTTTCCAAGGGTAGAGGTGAGTCTGACTGGCCAATAGTTTCCTGGGTCATCCATTTTTTTGAAGGTGTGAGTAACGCTGTCTTTCCTCAAGTCATCAGGTATCTCTCTTGTGCTCCTGTTTTTCAAAGAATTTTCAAAGATTTTGTTTAGCAAAATCTTCCTCAGGTCCCATGGATTTATGATTGTTAACTCTGCCTAGCCAATCTCTAGCCCTCTACGACCAAGGGTAAGTCTTCCTTTCTTCAGTTTCTTTTCCTCCAAAGGTCTGCGATTCTTGAGGGCTGACACCAGCAGTAAAACTGATGAAAACAAGGCATTTGGTAATTCTGCCTTATCTGTGTCTTCCATCCCCAGGACACACATCTGATTCAGCAGTGGTCTCATATTTTCCCAATCTTCCTTTTGCTATTCATGCACTTGTAGAAGCCCCTTTCGTTATCCTTGATATCCCTTGCCAGGCTCAGTTCCAAGCGGGCTGTGGCCTTTCACATCTTATCCTCTCACACTCTGATGGTCTTCTAGTCCTCCCATTTGTCTTTTCCCTTTTTCCACATTCCATAAATTTCTTTCTTCCACTTTAGATTCACTAGAAGCTCCCTGCTCATCCATGCAAGTGTCCTGCCCCCTTTACTTGATTTCTTGCACATGGGGATATACTGGTCTTGAGCCTGGAGGAAGTGATGCTTGAATATTGACCATCTCTCTTGGACCCCTTTCTCTTCTATAGCCCTAACCCATGGGATTCTTATAAGCAGGTCTTTGAAGAGGCCAAAGTGGCTTTCTGGAAGTTGTGGATTCTAGTCCTGCTTACTACTTGGCTTCCTTCTTGCAGGATCCTGATTTCCTCCATCTTGTGGTCCCTGCAGCCAAGGCTGCCCCCAGCCTTCACATCTTCAACCAGTTCCTCCTGGTTTTTTAGTACAAGGTCCACAAGTACACCCCTTCTTTCTTGGCTCCTCCATGACTTGCACCAAAATGTTTTCATCAATGATCTGCAGGAACTTCCTGGACTGTCTGTGCCAGGCCATTTTGTCCTTCCAGCAAATATCAGTGTGGTTGAAGTCCCTTAGGAGAACCAGGGCCTGTGACCCTGAGGATGCTTTCAGTTGTCCATAGAAAGCTTTATCAGCTTCTTTCTCCTGATCACGTCACCTACAGTGAACACCCACAGCAGCATCACCCATATTAGCCTCTCTCGTGATTCTTGCTTGTAAACCCTCAGCTCATTTGTCTGGCTCTGGGTAGAGCTCAGTACATTCCTCTTGCTCTCACATAGGAAAAAGCTGCCTCTCACTGACCTGTCCTCATATAAAAAAGCTGCCTCTCACTGCTTCTCACTGACCTGTCCTTTCTGAAAAATACATAGCCACCCATGATAGCATTCCAGCCATGTGAGCTGTCTCACCATGTCTCTGTAATTGCAATGAGATCATGGCCCTGCAACCACAGACAGATTTCTATTTCTGTTTATCCCTCATGCTGTGTGTGTTTGTCTACAGGCACTGTAGAGTGGTGATTGAGCAAATGGATTCCCTAGAGAGGGTGTAAGAGGAAAAGTCACAAACATGAGGCAGATAGAGGGGAGCCTGACATATGAGAGAAGGCTGAGAGAACTGGGTTTGTTCAGTCTTGAGAAAAGAAGGCTTAGGAAGACCTTGTCACTATGTTTCAGCATATAAAGGCTACAAAGAGGATGGACAATCTCTTTTTGCAAGGAGCCACACAGAAAAGGTGCAGGGTAATGGTTATAAGTAACTTCTGGGGATGTTATGATTGGGACACATGAGGAATACGTTTCACAAAGAAAACAATCAGCCAACAATAACATCCCCAGGGAAGTGGTAGATTCCTGAGCACTGGACACTTTTTAAGATTTGGCTGGACAGGATGCTGAGCTATCTTATCTAGATCGTGCTGCTGCCATCATTTTGCCAAGAAAGGTTGGACCAGATAATCCTTGAGGTCCCCTTGCAACTTGGTATTCTACGAATAACAGCAGTTTATTTTTAGAAAATTAAGTGGGTGTTCCAGGCAGCAATCCTGGTATCCTCAGGAGCTAGCTTCCAATTTAATGTGAATAGTCCCAGCTGTAGAGCCCTTGCTTAGAAAAGTCCCTTCTGTGTAGGCAACTTGACATACACAGGCAACTTTTTGTACCTTTTTTAGGGCAAGTGACTTATAAAATGCAATATGCATGAGAAAGGGAGAGAGATGAAAGCTGAATTGTAAAGAAGGAGGAGGTCCTCAAGGCCCCTGTGGTGACGTAGAGGGGGATTTACAAGGTCATATTGGACCTACTTTAAAATGTGCTGATGTGGAGAGGATGATGGGAACTCTTGGGGCCAACTGGGAATTGACTCACTTGTCCCTGCCTGCTGCTGCCTCCGCCTGTGAGTAATATTTGCAGAGCACCTTTTTCTTCTTTAGGCAGCTGGAACGCCTGATGCTGACTCAACTCCAGGGGATGGAAATGTAAGCCAGATTGAAGCCAGAGGTGATTCTGCTTCCGTGCATGGGGTTTTATTTTTCATTGTTTGATTAGGATCACAGCCACATCAAAAGAATTGGAGAAAAGAGAAGGCATGGAATTTGCCCTTCATGAAAGGTCTTTGGGAATTTTAGTTTTACCTGTGGCAGGCGGGAGGTGGTAAAGTTTACAACTGGATGAGCCAATTCATTTCTTCCCCCCTCAGCTCCCCCCCTTGCCATTCCCACACTTGTCTGAGCTCTTTTTGTAAGGAAAAGATAGGGGAAGGTGACTGCGACAGATGAAAGTGATGTTAGTTATGTCAGCTGCTGTTGGAAATGGAGCAGAGGAATCCGCCTACTAAGAAATACAGCCAGAAAATAATCTGTCCCAAAGAGTTACTGCAGTCTCTGCACAGGGCATCTGAAGAAGCTTTTGAAGGACATCTTTTTTCTTATTACAGTAATATTTTTCAGGTTCACAAGGTGAGCACTGTATATGGGATGCAGCTGGCTACAGTGATTAATGGCTCTTTCTGCCAAGAGTTCCTCTGCAGATCCTTTGGCATTTCATGTATTCAGCAAAGCTTATTTCCACTTAACTGCAGTCTCTCTTCATGGCTCAACATCCATTTGGACCCTTATAAAGTATATCTGCATGCTAGTTAATCTCTGCTGTTGGCAAAAGGTCTGCCTATGCAGCACGCTGCTGCTTCCTCTTCCCTTGCCCCAGGCTTAAGATGGTATCTTCTTATGAACTCAGTCGAGCTACATCAGCCTATAAAATCTACTTTTGAAAATTATATATTGGAAGTCATTTTCTCTGAAGCACTTGTTTGTTTTCATCTTAGAAAGGAAGTGTCATTTTGCCAATTTGATATCATTTTCTTCAGGTGCCTTAAAGAGATGTATATTTTCTTCCTACAGACACCTAACAGGCTTTGCACAAGGCGGTGAAGTTACACAGTTTAATATAATGGTATCCTGAATGTGACCCATTGTGCAGCAAAATCAGATTGTAAAGTGGAGACAGACAAGCAAGTGCAAGAATCTGCTTTGGAGGCAGAGCCTGCTGCCAAGCAAGGGATGAGGAGAGTTTCTCTGCCATGTGAATTTTTCTGGCAGTGACTGTTAGAAACCCGCAGAACTTGATAGGAGAGGCTTTGAAAGCACAAAAGATGTCCTTTATCTGTTTTTCCTCTCTTGAATGCTCCTCTTGTAGTGCTTTTTGTCCCTGCTGCTCTGACTGCCATTCAAGGTGTGAGACCTGTGGAAGAGGGGCTGTTCAGGACATTAGCCTCAAGGTGCCTTTTAAAGAAAAAACAGTTCCTGGAACTGTGGGTACAGGATGATATCTTGTGGCTGAAAAAGAGGGTGATCCTCTCTGGTGGTAGGTATGGCAGCTTGAGCAACTGGGTCAGTACTCTGAGTTAGAACAGAGAGTCTCTGTAGCACAGAGTGATCAAGAGGTAGCTGAAACAGTCAGTCATCCTTTGGATTCACACACCATTTTTATCCCCACCCTGTCATGGATTTTTCCTTGCTTAGTGGCACAGGCAGGGTCACAGAAAATCAGAGTTACAGATTTCCTTCCTGTCCTGGGTACAACTCTGCCACTCTATCTCATAGGAATGGTTTCCAATAGTCATTCCTCTCTGACTGTTCCTGCTGCCTGCTCTGCAGCTCCTGAAAGATGTGCCAAACAGTGATGTTTTCCATTTTGTGCCATTTTTGCGAGTATCATTTCAAGGCATGATTATACTTCTCCATGCTGAGTTCTCTGCTAATTTGGGATTGACCACAACAGCACTGCCCACTCAGGCTGTGTTTTGCTTATAAGTTACTCTCCTTTTCAAAACTCTCTGTGGATTGCTCCAGGCTAACTTCTCTGTCTTGCTCTGCCTGTCACCTGCCATACAGCTAAATTTGGCTGATGGGAGATCTGTCTTCTCTCAACTCTATGCCAACTTGTGTCGTGTGCATTTAAACTCCAGCTGAAATATTTCCTCACTTCTGCTTCCTAACTCACCACTTCTTCCCTTGGTGGTTATATTATTATTATTATTATTATTATTATTATTATTATTATTATTATTACTATTATTGTGACTAATGTATTGCATCTTTTTCATCTCTGATGTCTTCCCAGCCTTCCTCTTTGGGTAATTCAAGTGAAGGTAAGCAATGCAGAGGCAGTGAGCATCGTGGCTATTTGGAGATGGAAGATAGTGTATTCCAGAAGCATTAGTACTTGCTAGATACAGCACTGAAGTGCTAAGGTACAGCTCTGAACACTTGCAGGCATTAAGGATGGCTAAGGGTTGAGTTTGGTGCCAGATAACCAGGATGAAGATGACACTTAATGCTGACAATGAGATACAAGCTCACCCCAGATGCAGAATCCTTTGACCTAGGGTTTAATTCACAGCATTTGTTGGGGCTTTGGTGGTACTTTAAAGATCTCTCCTGCAAACCACCTTTGTCACCATTTGCACTAGCATGTATGTCTTTTGCACAAACACTGCAGAAATGCTCCTATGTTGGATATCTGTTATGGGGAGCGAGAGGAAGGTAACAGAGCTGTCAGATCTGACAGAATTTGTGGCAGAATAGGCAAGTCCAACATATCCTTCAAATCACACCTTACAGACTGCAGTGCCTTTGTGTATGTTGCTGCTGAGAGGAGCATGGCTGGGGAGATGAAGTGGGGAGGAAGGTTTCCTCCCACTACTTTCACTTCTGTATAGAGAAGGTTGAGAGTGAACCAGACAAAAATGAGATGTGTTTGCAAACACTTGGCAGACTTTGAAACCAGAGAGTGCCTTTTTTGTGTGCATGCACCTTTCCACACGTGGTTGTTGTGTGAAGGGGAGGCATTGCTCATTCGAACCAGGGTGGAAATTTCAGTCCAATGGCTGGAATTCACATAACTGTCAAACTAAATGAGGCTGGAGCAAAAGCAAAGGGGGCTTCAGAAGGTTAAATCTGGAAACAAACACCACTACATGTTTCAGGCTTTAAATTGTGAGTCATGAATGCTAAAGACTTGAAGGTATCAGCATAACATGCTCTTTATCCCAAAACAAACAACCTAACTCACTGAGCTCATTTATGGAGGTCTGGTTCTTCTCCCACGCTCGGCTTCCAGGCAGATGCAGAACTACTTGTGTAAGGAAAAACTCCTTTCCTATAGGACAGAGAGACATGAAATGGCTAACACTGAAAGCAGATATTCTTGCAGAGGTGCTCTACCATGAATCCACAATTATTCTCCACAGTCACCTCTTGAGAGTGCATTTACTCCCACAGTGTGCTTGAGAGCCCAGCAAAGAAAAGTGTATTAAGGTGAAAAGGAGCCCCATTGTGCATACAGCAGGCCATCTTCATGGATGTTGTCTTCTGTAGCACAGAGCAAGGATGAGAGGAGCAGAAATAGGTCCCAGCACCTCTGTGCCTGCACACACCTCCCAAAATCTCATACCATAAGGTCCCCAGGGCTTCCAAGCATGAGGCATGGCTTGCAGATTCAGCTGCTTGTATGTATTCTGAGGCAGGTATTCTGTAATTAGGTTAAGCATTTTCCAGCTGACCCCCTCCAGCTTACCACAAAGAGAGCAAGGATTTACCACATCCAGAACCCTGGGTAGTAATGTTAAAAATAACAGGAGTGGCAACCACTGGTCTGAGTTAGCTCCTGAGTGGCACAGATTGCACTTGGGGGTTCTGCTGGAGTCTCCCAAGACTTTCTGCTTATAGACTGGGGGGAACTGTGCCACCCTTTGAGTGTGGTAGAAGCCGGCGGGAGCTGTGGGAAATCAAACATCACTGGGTTTCAGCAAGAAGCACTGTCAGTTGTCCCACTGCAGGGGCTGTGCTGGTTGTCAGTCCTGCAGGAGACACCTGGATCCCCCCAGGGCCCCACTGCTCCTGGAGGCTGGCATTAAACACCTGCTCAGGTCCCTGTCTTCCCTACAGCATCCCTTGTGTTGTGATTTGAAAGTCAGCTCCAAAGATAAGGCTGTGTGATTAGTGTCTTTTAAACCAAAGTGTATCTTAATCAGTCTGATTTACTGTCTGATTCAGTACATTAGCTGCAGCTTCCTAAGCTCCGTGGTGTAATGAATATGCATACATTCAACAGTTGCAATTAGCAGGCAGCCACTGCTGGGGAAAACAAACTTCCCAGGGCCTAATTCCACCCTTCCCATAGTGACTTCAGTTGGACATTAGCCTCAACACAAGCCCCCAGATCCATCCTACAAAGCAATGGTTAATAGGCCCTCGTGTTTCAAAAACCTATTTAAATAGCAAGGTTTGTGTCAATTCTAATTTTACCTGAATAAGTTTGCCTATTCCTCAGTGACCCAGGCAGGCAAATTGAAAGTACAAAGCACACACAGTACAGTACAGTACGCACGTCAGTGTTTGTTTCGGGACTGGTCATTTGGGTAAGCTGGCTCCTCTCCCTGAAAGAAATAAAATTAATTAGCAAACTTCAAGAAAGTAAAAGGGTTAAGCCTTTCCTTTGGGATTCCCAGCAGAAAAGTTCAGCACTATGCAATTGTCATGAGAATTTATGAGGCAGAAGCTGCTGGAGTAACTAGGAAAAATATGCACAATTAAAATTATATTCTGTTCTTGTCCTTTAGCTTAACCCCTTGGTGCACCATAAACTGAAATGTTTGTGGGTTTGTTTTTTATTTCCCAGAGGCTTTTCAGACAGCCTAATGCAAAATTGAAGCTATGATTGGTATATTTAAGCCCTGGGTTTAAGTTCTGCTCACAGCCGACAGTGATTTGCAAAGAAACATTTTCACACAGTTATTTCATAAAAACCATTTATATTTAATATAAATCTGTCAAACATTCAAAACCATATGTGAAGTAATTTTAAATGCTTACAGAGTCGTAGAACATTGTGCTTTATTGCATTCAGAAGCAGAAAAAAAGGGTAAGACCTGCAGCAACAGAAATCTGAGCTCAAGCTTATCCAAAGATGAAAGAGATAAAGGGATCCTGTGGCTCTGCACACACAGGAGAGGGAACTGAGTTGCACCCCTCCAAGGGTCTGCTTCCTCTCAGCATGTGGCTTTTGCTCTCCTGTTCCACCCACACCAACCTCATCCTCTGAAGCTGTGCCTAGGTTTTGGGCTGTTGAGATTTGGAGAGGCTGTTGACCTCTTAGCTAATAAATCCCTGTCCCTGCATCAGAATAATGCTCCTGTTTCATCTGGTGCTTGTCCTGAACAGAAGCTGCCAAGCATGGACCAACCAATCAGCTCTTTGCAGAGCATGAGAACAGCTTCTTTTCCTTTCCTTGGGAGAGGTACTAGGTGTCCCAGGAGAAAGGGAAAAATGGTGGTTCCTCACAGCATGCTAATGCATCTGAGGACGGCCAAGGAGAAGAGAGGAAGTAGTGCAAGCGCTGCCTCACCTAAATATCTTATCCCATTTATCTCCAAACTTTCCAGCAATATTTCAAATTATCATCAAATCTGGCCTGTGAAAATTCAAGAAGACAGGTTTAACTGCTGCACAGCTAAATAGTGATAGGGGATCAGATCAGGTGTATAATAACAGGATATTTTCTACTTAACTGTGGTGATATTAGATTCCTTCTGTATGTGCTGAGTCATTGCTTGCATTTATTTATTTTAATAAAAGACAATGGCTACAGCTGTTTAAAAATTAGTAAAAAATTGTTGTGTTCAAAGAATAGTTTGGTTTGGAAGAGGCTTTTAAAAGTCATCTAGTACAACATTCCTGCAATGAGCAGGGAAATCTTCATCTAGAACTGGTTCCTCAGGGCCCCATCCAACCTGACCTTGAGTGTTTCCAAGGATAGGACATCTCTCTGAGGCACCTGTACCAATGCCTCACAACCCTCATTGTCATAATCTAAATCAATCCTCTTTTGATTTAGAACCCTTTGTCCTATCTTAAGTTTGGTTCCATCTCTTTTGCAAGCCCCCTTTTTTGTTCTGGAAGGCTGTGCTATTGTCTCCCTGGAGCCCTCTCTTCTCCAGACTGGATAAACCCAACCCTCTCAGCCTTTTTTCATAGAAGAGGTATTCCATCCCTCCAATTTTGTGTCATATTCCTGTTGCACAAACAGAGTTGGTGGGGATTTCTCTGTGTGTCATTTGGAATTGAGAATCGCACAGGATCTTCAGAGCCAATCCTGATGCCTGCTGTAGTGCACTGATGCTCTTTCTCTGGGGATACACAGGGTGGGGAGCAATAAGCTCACTCTCTGTTGGGTTAGCCCTTTAGTTATGTGTATAGGACCTTGGTGTATCACAGATAAATTCACCTTGTCCTGAGCTCTGGTCATGTCCGACACCACAAAACAAAAGATAGAAAATTGGGTGGTGGTAAACAGCAGGATCCAAATGGACTGACAAGTTAGGTTGGAAGGAGAAGGAATAGAGCATTGGAATGGGTGTGCACATGAAAATTGCACCCTCAAATGCTGACCTGGCCCTCCACTAATTACCACACTTGTATCTCTATTCACACACAACACCATGTATTTGGTTTGCTTGTGCCTGGATGTTGGTAGGACAGTAGAAGGAGGAATTTCTTGTCCCTGATTCAAGACATTGGCTTACTTTTAGATTAAAGAAATGTAGTTTGTGGAAAGAAATATATTGTAAGGTATACACTGAATTGATTCCTGAAGGGCAGAGGGAGAGAATGAAAAGAGATGGCTAATGAATACAGCTTAAGAAGGAGAGTTATTTGGCGGATGCAGACTCCTGGTCAATTTGTGCTCTCAAGTAGATGCTGAGATGTCAGCTAGAGGGGAGAGAGATAAAGGAAGGGAATTTAGCTTCATGATTGTGCATAAAAATAACATTAAAGCTGTCCTATAACCCTCTCCCATCCATCTCCTCCAAAATGTAAGTCTGAGTGGTTGGCAAAATCCTTTCAAATGAGCCTACCCTGGTTCAAACACTGGGAAGTGCATTGTGACAGGCTCTTAGCAGCAGCAGCAGGCACCACATGTAACTGTTGCTGCTCTTTGTGGATGTGCTGTGCATACTTATGCTCAGCAATGAAACATGTGTATGGTGAGGGAATGAAAAGCAGCCCATGAACTCGCTCTCTTTTTGTTTTCTCCGTGTGAGGCAAGTGGATTTATGCCTATCATGTGCACATACATCACGGGTGTGAGAAACAATCAGCTGGAGCATTTGAAGGCTGTTCTGCGGATTGCCTGCCTGATTCCCTGAGGTGTGGAGGTGTGCCTTGCTAATTTTGTTCTCCTTTTAGAAAGAATATTTTTCTTTTTTTTATTTGCTTTGGTTTCTAAAAAAAAAAAAAAAGAAAACCCAGCACATGTGAAAAGCATTTTTTTTCTAAAAAAGCACAGTTGCAAATGCAAAGTGGGGGAATGAACCTCAAAATAGTTTCCAATTCTGATACTGTTTTTGAGTGTGGGGAGGGTAGTCTGTGTCTCAAAGGTCTTCCTTACAGTTGCAGAATGGTTCATCCCAGAGTGCCATGTGATTATGGAGCCAACCTCTGTGGATGACTGATTGAGGAATGGTCCTGGGCAATACAGAGATCACACCCAGCAGCAGTCTTGAGTAGGTATCGATGGCTTGCTCTGTGTTCTGATCCTTGCAAAGACCCTTCTGGGAATTAACACCACTCTTGCTGAATGGAGTGGCTTGCTCCCCCTTCCCACCAGCCCTGCACAGTGAGTGACTCACTTGTGCTAGCCAGGAGTTTCCCCACCATCATCTGCAGAGATGCATTATCCCCATTTCATGGTCAGAAGCAGCAGCAGTACTGCCGCTCTTTCCTGGTGCAGAACAAGCGACTCCCCCGGGACAGTCAGTCAGTTGCATCCATTTCATCCTTAAGGAAAACAGGGCCCCAGAGGCAGTGCCTGACTTGCCCAATTGGTGTGGCAAATCCGTAGTGGCACTTGGAGTGTGTGAGAGCTGAGCTGGTGGATGTTTCTGCTCGGCACTGGTTTGTGCATCGATCAGCAGGGCCCACTCACCTCACCAGAGTGATTGTTACCGAAGCCTGCACGGCTGGCTGCTCTCCGTGCTCCTGCATGCTCCCCGTGCATACATATTGCCTGATGAATGCACACCCTGTTGAGTGTTATTGCTTTCTTAATGTGCTGCAATTTTCCCCCCAATATTCTAAGCGAGAATGATTGTTGCCGTAGAACATCCTCCCTCCAGTTGCTGCAGCCCATGTTTATTTACAAGAGCACATTTTACATCAGCTGTCACTCCCGTCTCACTGAAATAGAAGTTTCAAGTTCACAGAACAATAAAAGATATAAATTACCTCTTACAATTAACTGAACAGCATGGGCGAGCCTCCAAACACCAGACTTTGTTATGCCCTAATTATACACTGTGCACACACAAGAGCTTAAGCACCTCTGTCTTTCTGTCTGTCTGTCCTGCCGATCAGGCACTGCCTCCACCCTGATCCCAGCCCAGCAGGCAGCTCTTGGGGCCTCAGTCCCAGCTGGTGCCAGCTCGTGTATGAGAGAGCTTCCCCATGCTATCCATCCTTTATTGCTATCCTGCACCATCCTTATTGGATCCATGAGCAGGCCCAGGAGGGGAGGAGGAGAGGAGGAGGAGAGGGAAGTGTCATTTTCTTTGAAAGGCAGTGTTATTTTCCAGCCTGTACAGTGTCACCATGATATTTTCTGAAAAATCCCTTCACCAGGATTTCTTCTCCTGGGAAGGTGGGAAGCTTCAACTTCTCCCTGTTTTGGTGCTTTGGAATGTGATTTGGAGGTTTATCCAGCATGTGAATTGTTTTAATTTAATGACCAACCATGGTCCAACTGTGTCAGACTCTGAGGAGTCAGTCACAAGCTTTCATTATCATTCTTGTTAAGCCTCCTGATGTATCCTCTCTCTTTCTTTAGTATAGTTTTATATAGCAGTCTTTAATATAATGTAATATCATAAAATAAATCAGCCTTCTGAGAACATGGAGTCAAATTCTCATCTCTCACCTCGTCCTGGGGACCTCACAAGCACCACAGTACAGCTTTGTAGAGAAATCATGGCTGCCCCTGAGATTTGTCTGCTAGCCCTCTCCATAGGTTTCAAGTAGCTGAGAGACCTTGTTGTTTTTCTGGAGGGGGTGGGACAATTTCTGCTGAGTCCCCTGCAGCATCCCACTGGAGCTGTGACAGACATCCACTTGAGGTGCTTGCCCATGCTATGTTCAGCATCCATCATGCTGTGGGCATCACCCATTACTGCCCTTTAGGGACCCTGCAAGCCTCATTCCTCCCTGTCTAGTGGATGTGCTGGTTTGAAGGAGCTGAGCTGGGCCTCCGTGGGTCAGGGGCAGTGTTTAACCTCCTGGCAAGCCACTGGTGTGCCTGCAGTTCCTTCAGCCCTTCGTCATTTTGACAGGAGGTGATTCCACACACGCAGACCCCAGAGAAGAGAGCATTGCTTATTTTTAGGTGAGGGCAGTCAATAAGCCTCTGGAAGGAGAGGTAAAACTTATGTCTTGCTCAAGTTACGGGCTGGAGAAAGTTAAGAGACAGGAAGTTTGATCGACTGCAGCTGAGGAAAGGTTTCTGTGCACAGGCACCATGTATTTCCACATCAGAAGCATCCTCAGGAAAGGTCACTGTGCTGAGGAGCTGAATCCTTGCCAGGAGGCTTTACAGGTGTTCAGACAGCTTGTTAACAGCAGGAAACACAGAGAGTGTGAGCCCTTTTGTGGCTCATTAAAAGCCCAGGTGGATGTGTAAACTTGGGTCTGTGCTCTTTCTGGCACCGATTTTTGTCTTTAAAATGTGTGATCTGTATTTAAATCTGTGTAATGTGAATCTTTCTTTATTTCTTCTTGAACTTGTTTTTTTTTGCTATGAGATGGTGTCATAGCAATGGACCCAAAGCTAAGAACTCCATGTCAAGATGTGAGGCAGCCCTTACAGGAACAAGATATTTGACTGTTCCTATGCCTATCCAGCCAAACCAACACCATATTCTGGAATGCTGAACACTGTGCCTGTGATGAATTATCCTGAAAAAGCTTCATAGTTAAATTTAGAAATTATAATTAATGAATTATGATTTGTGTTGAATAGGGGTTTCTTGCCACACAGTATGGAGATGGAGAGCATGAACTTTTGGCACAGGCCAGAAAAGTCAGGAGAGAGTTCAGACTGCCCAAATCTTTCACAGAACAGCTATTGCTTTTGATAAATTCTTTTATTGGAGAAAATATGGCACATTTATTATACTTCTGGGGGTTATGATACCGTATTATTTTATTGTTTTATATTAGTACTTTATACTGTAATGTTTTGACATTATTGAAACAAATTATTATTTTCTTGCTGGAGAAAACGACTACTGAAATAATATGTTCTGAGTGCCCAAAAATTATTTTTTATTCAGCTTTGGCATTTCATGGAAAATCTGAGTGCTGCTTTTCAGAAAAATAATCTCATACTTCATCTATTGGAATTCCTGACCAGAGCTACTGTAACATTGTACTACATTAACCCTCAAAGGATTACCAAGCATTTAAATCAAAGCTGACTGAATAAATTATAATGAATAATGTATTCATTTAATTTCTCTTCTGTTTTCTCTCTACCAGTTTGTCTATTAATACATTGTGGTTAATTTAGTTGTTGTTTGAAATATTTTACTAATAATTTCTGTGAATTATCTGATCAGGAATAAACTATTAAATTTAACAGAATGTGTTGTTATAATGGAGAATTTGAAAGGGAGTTTTATAGTACCACAGGATGTAGATATTCTTGGACTGCTTCTCGCAAAAAGAAGAATATTATCTGTGACTCACAGGTGCTTGAAATAATTTCTATTTTGACATTTGTTGTTTTCATTGCTATTTGTACATATAAGAAAAATAATATGTAAGAGAGTTTCAAGCTATCAGTGGGTGTTCAAAAACAAGTCATGGGGTGCATTTGAAATTCAAATTTTCTTGAATTTTATTTGCAATCATAAGATACATAGCCTCTGTTTATTCTCTGATTGGATGATCTCAACCTTCCAGATTATTTTCTTATGTGACTATTAAATTACATTTTAAGTCTCACTGTCCAAGAACATCCTAGAATGTTTCAAGAAAGTTTCTGCCCTAAAGCCACTCATGGGTGTTTTTGCTGTCAGTAAAAACTGATGGAGAAAAAGTGGGGGTTTTTTAATATATCAGGTCTGGAAAGATTTCATATTTCATTTTTCTAGTTATCATTCCTCAAGCAGTCAAAGGTTTTTTGTTTTTTTTCTGGAGAGACACGCGGTAATATTTTTCAATGATTAAACTGACTTTACCCAAGCCAGTCTGCACATCTGTCCACTAGACTCTGGGCTGTGCTTTGGAGCATAGGGTGGTTTTTTGGAGAGATGTCCCTGCTCACTTCCTCCATTGCACTGGAAAACCTCCTTTGAGCTTGTTCCTCACAGCAGTGGAGAAGTCACCCATAGTAGGGTGAGTCCAGGTGTGTGTGTGTGTATATATATATATATCTATATGTATGTATGTGTGCATATATATATATATATATATATGTATGTGTGTGTATATATATATATATGTATGTATGTATATGTGTATATATATATATATATGTAAAAATATACACACACATATATACATGTATACACATACATACATATAGATATAGATATAGATATAGATATAGATATAGATATAGATATAGATATAGATATAGATATAGATATAGATATAGATATAGATATATAGATACATATATAGGAAGAAGAAAGAAAACTTGCTTCCTCTGTGTCTCAGTGGTGAGTTGGAGGTGTGGCACTTTGCTTGCTGGGCCTTATGGAGGGTTAGCGGGCAGTGGGAGGGTGACAGCTAGGCAAAGTGCTCCCTGCATGGTGGTCATCAGCATCTGACAAATGAACATGAAGGTTTCTAAGGTTTTATCTTGCTTCCATTTGGTTGCATGAAGGGAGATTGCATTTTTGCTGTCTACAAAAATTTTTGGTTAATTAATAACTCTGCATTACTTTAAAATCTAATTTTAATTGGAACTCTTATAGAAACTAAAATAATTTTTCTCCCGTTTTTCCCCATCTTTCTGTCACTGATGTGAGTAGAAATTCCTCTGTATAATGCTGTACCCTATTCCCACACAGCTGAAAATGGTAGCATGACTCACTGGAGAAGAGGCATAAGCTGCAGTATCCCCCCTGAGGGTCACTGCATTGCTCCTATGCCTAGAATACTTTTCTATCACTTGGTGTCTTCCCTCTGTTGCAGCTTGACTCCACCCTCTGAAACAGAAATGTTTTCCCTCCTAAGACAACTTGTTCCGTTTGAAATCACAGTCTAACTGCAGCAGTGATGGGATTGTGTCCAGAGAAGACTCCTCCTCTCAGGCAGGTCAGGGACAAGGGCCAGAGCCAGCACAGGACAGGAACAAACCTTCACAGAGCACTCTGAGTACCAAATGTGAAGTGCTCACCTGTGCAGCTGCTGCAGCAATAACATTTCTTCCTTGGGAATGCTGAAATTTTCAAACATAAACTAAAACTGGGTGGCACAGTGCCTAAGAAGCAGCTTTGCATCTGACCTACAGCACTCAGACCCAGGGGAGACTCAGCTATGTATATATTATGTCTTTAAGGGCAAAATATTTGCCTTGAGAAAGGCTCTCTTTTTCCCATCTTGTTTGATAGAGGACAAATATAGCTTCCAGCTGTAGCCTTCTTGAGCAAAAGACCATCCTGAACACACAGATGCCTGTGCAGGTGTTTCAATTGATTTTGAAGGGCCAAGGCTTTCCCTCTTTGCCTGTTTAATTTGTCTGGGCAGGACTCCATGCACCCTTGGCACTAATTCAATGAGAAAGAGCAGTGTGCTTCAGTAAAAGAGACTTTAGGAGGGTTTTGTCAATGCCAATGTGAAGGCAATTTAAGTAATTTTGAATCAAAAAATGGCTAACAGTATTTTCACATACCAGTAGGATGGTTTGGGAAAAGTTAGCAGTTTCAGAGTGATTAATAAAAACCCACCTCTCGTTTGGATCTTAATTAATTCTTCTGTTGCAGGAACTACAGCTTTTGCTATTAGCTGAAAGTGGCCTGACCTTCAAATAAAATGGCATGCACCTTGGAAGGAGAAATATTACAGAGACTGTTGGTATCGTGGCACCATCTCGATGTGCTTTTCAGGTGTTTGAACATTTCTCTACTGCCAGTTCTGATAAAGACCTTACTCTGAGCAAAATCTGCTCCTTAGCAGCTCTGGGTTATTCAGCAGTTGTCTTGTTCTGTATGAATGATGCAGCCCATAGCAGGTGGACATTGACTCTGCTCTGGTCATTTTAAATTACTTTTTTTTGGTAAAGAGTTTAGTCTTACTTCTGATAATCTTTTCCAGTTTGGGATCAAAAGGCATTTCTTCAAAGCTTTTCAGTTCCCTAGAATTCTTTGCTTTATTAATGTAACATAATAAATAAAGAAATTCAGGACATCCCTTCTAACACCATCAAAGCATTTCATGAGGAATGAAAGAGGATTTCTTTTGTTTCTACAATTATGACTACTGAAGCAAGCTGTAGTACTGAACATTATTTGGTTTTTGATAATTTTGTTACTTGAGAGCAGCTTAGACTACTGTGCATACGGTTACAACCCGTTATCGCAGGAGAACATAAGGCAGCGAATGCCACATGAGCAGCAGTCTCATGCAGGCGGGGAGGAAACTGATTTTTGTGGCTAAAGCATTCAATTAGGACATTAAAAATATCTGGCTTATGGTTTTTTTGGTCCTTGGAGCTGTTGTTTAGGGGCGAATCTTCAAAGACATTTAAGCATTCAGTCTCATGTGATTAAGAGGGGCATCACTGACTTGATGAGCTTTGTCTTTCTGAAGCTGGTTCCCACCAGGTGATGATGCTTCCTTCATATCCTGTGTATTGCAATTGCAACCTTTGGGCAAAAAGCACTGCCTTTCAGTGTGTGTCATTTTATCAATGCCAAAATAGAGCCAGGGACTGAATATATGGAACCTGAGCAAGGATTATACTGTACTGCACAGGTGGGTCTGTGTGTGCATGTATTCATGTGCACACTGTCTCTCCAGTAACCTTTTTTGTGCCTTTCTAGCTTTGTTAGTGTCAAGGTAAAAATGTTTTTCTATCTTTCCTGTCTTCTTAAATGGCTTTCCTGACTTCCCGTTCTTCATTTTTCATCTGATTTAAATCTAAGCTATGAAGGAAGATGAACATCTGACTTGCTGGAGAGCATCACTCCTGTGAATAAGAACTATGTTGAAAGATGTTTCAATTATCCACAGAAACAAGTGCTTTTAAAGCAGTTAGATCTGTTTCCTTACAGATTTGACTTCTAGTTTTGCAAGAGATTGCACTGAATAATGTGCAAAGCATACAAAGGGCAAATTGGAGTGCTATGAATATGCTTATGACTATGTGCAATCTACTGTATTATACAACATGAAATTTGTTAAAATGTTAAGACAAAAAATTATTTCAAATCAGGATGACGGAAGTGTCATATGACTATACGGAAAGGCTATGTCTGCATATTTTAATCATAGCTTTTCCCCAGCTTGCTTTTAAAAGGAAATTCTGGAAAATTTTAGGCAATTCCACACAGCCCTTTGGTTTTGATAGAACTGTAATAACAGAATCTGGTTCCATAAATCTTTTCTCAATGAAGTCTTTATAAAACCTTAATTAAAACACACTGTCTCTACTAGTGCAACAGGAAATCAGATAACAAAGCAATGGCACCCAATAAGCTCCTCTAGATGAAATAATTTCCTATTTCATTTGCAGCCTTAACGAATGCTTCACTTTCTCTTCATTAAGTCCACATGCATCTCTCTTTGTCCTGGAGATAATATAACTGCTGGCACCACAGGCTGTGCTTATGCAATTGTTATTTGTAAGACCATAAAGCACATGACACAGTGTTATAGGAGCTGCTGTAATGAAATCAACGGCACTGTCACTGTGCTCACGATCATTTACACCACAGACTGATCCAACTGCTGGCAACAAGCAACATCTGCTTTGAAATTCAGAGGCAAGGCCACCAAATTCTTCCAGAATTTCCCATCATGAAAGAAGAAGCCAGTATTCCCAATTATTTTATTTCTCCTGCATGTAATATTGGTCTCAGTATTTTAATTACTAGTGGAAGGAGAAAGTATGTCCAGCCCACCTAAAGTCTTAGTAGCCCATGTACCATGGAGAAAAAAAAAGAAAAAAATAGAGCCAAAGTTCATCAATCTGAAAAATTGTCAGCCTTGGTTCTCTTTGTATCCTGATCCTGTTTACACTCAATGTGTTCACATAGGAGTGAAAAGGAGATCTCAATCAACAGTTTATGCAGCTTGTCCAGTTTTCATGCATTCATGTGCGACCATTTTTTTACTCTGCAGGTACAATTGGTTTCTCAGCGACATATACTTTTTTAACTTTTTCATGCTGAGATGGCATTGAAGTGATGCTGCTTTTGCCCCCAGGAGCCACATCAGGTGACAGGCTCTCGAACCACAATTTACAGAAATGGTCTCCTGCAGATGTCCTGAGGAGGATAAGGATCTCTTAGAGAGTGGAGAAACCGTCCCTGCCACTTAGAGAGGTGGTGTCTTATGGTTTGTGAGCAATATCAATCTCGTGGGCCCTTTAAAGCAATTTCCATTCTTATACATTCTTCACCATTCTCATCTTTATTGTGCTTTTCAGCAGTTCTGCAGGGCTGTGAAGACCCAGGGATTTCTTTCTCAGTAGCAGCCATTTCAGCTTCACTGCTCTTCTGTAAAACTTTGTCTCTCCTCCTGGGAGTCAGCAAAAAGAGCATTTAGCAACCAGGAAGAGCAGCAGGGAAGATGGAGAGGTGAAGTAAAAGGCAGAAGGACCAGCCAAGCCAAGGAGCCAGAGCTTCTGTTCAGGCTGGTCAGAGGGCCAACTCTGAGGTGAGTGACAAAGGCAGAGGTTGATCAGCCTACGGCAAAAAAGAGCTAAATAGCAGCAACACCATTTTCATTAACTGGGGATCTGATCAAAAGCCTGCCTAGTTCAGTGGGAAAAGGCTTCCACTGAGATCCGTAAATTTTGAATCTGTCCCCCAAATGTGTTCTATCTTTGGTAATTAAAATATCTTTTGCTGCTTCCTATTCATCTTAGCATCACAAATCCCATGATTATGTTACGGAAGAAGTGGACTTGCTCATGACTAACTGGTGGAATGGTGGCAAGGACGCTTCTACTCTAGAATCTGGCCTTTAAAACTTCTATTTCTAGTAAAAGTATGAGGGGAAGAAAAAATCCAGAGTGGTTCTCAATCTCTTGGTTAGCTTCCAGAACAGCATGACACAACAAATCCCCAGCTCAGTGGCTGCAAAAGAAGTGGTGTTCATTTGGAAACACCATGAAACAGGAGCCCAGAGCTTTATCATTGTCACTGAATAAGACAAAATGATGAAAGGAACTGCCAGCTTTCATTGTCACTTCACCAATGCATTCCTGCAACTTCCATTTCCTTAACTTTCCTATTAAGGAAATGGGAGTTTAGCATCCAAGTTCCCTTCTGAGATCTCATGAAATATTTTGTGCATTAAGAAAAAGGATTGCAGAATTGTAGCTATTCACTGCTACATACACAACTATTATTTCTAAACCCCCTGCTAAATCAGGGGTTTAGAAATGACAGCTGACCACCTACATGACCTTCTGCCAAGCAGTTCTATCGGTATTTAATATATTAGATTTTTCCAGCCATGTATGTTCCCTCATTTCTATGTTTCTTCAATCCAAACATCACCAGGAATATTATTTTTAAGTGGCATAATTTGAGACACAAGGTTTACATCTGACTCTAGCCTTCTGTGAGTAGGACCAAACATCAAAGCCCAGATCTGAGTCTCTCCAGCAGCTGTTGCAGTGTCCCAGACTGTGCTCACCCAGGGCTGGAGCTGTGCTCTTGAATCTTGCCCACCAACATCCAGCACATTTTGAATCTCTCTGTGATTCTGAGCAGTAACAATGCTCCCAATTACTAACAATAAAGGGTCAAGAGTGCTTGTTTTGGTGCTCTGTCCACCTGTTTTTATGTATCCAGAGTTTTTATGTAGATACTGGCAGAAAGCTGAAGGAAACCCACAGGTCTTTTTCTACAAAGTGAGAAATTACAAAGAATAGGTCTAGGGAATACATAAAAAGAACATAAAACAGAACAAAACTCTATTACCAACAAAACACTGTCCATCTTTGTCCTGACCATAGAGAAGTGAAGCAAATCTCTCTCTTTTCTTCCAGCCATAGATGTTTTCATCATGATCAACAGCTAGCACTTTACAATGTTCAAAGATATAGCTGGGCATGGAACAGCTGGAGAAACCAAGGGACAAATAGCTGGAGAAGCCAGGGCTGCATTGCCATATCCCTGCAGGAGATTCCTATTGCATAAAATATTCCAGCGATCAAGCAGCAATTGCCAACCTGTCAGCCTGAGGGAGAGCTCTGAGAGTGAAAGGCAAGCTCTGCTCTCCTGGAAGCAAAGCTGCAGGTAAATAGACCCTGCTGATCTGCCACCTGTGGCACTGCTGGGCTTGGTGTGATGCTGAACACAATGAGGTCATGCTTTTAGCTATTCATGGGAACTTTTACCCATATTTTAACATGTTTTTTCTTCCATTCTCCTACTTGTCTAGCCCTCCCTCACACTAAACTACTGCTGCTTGGTGTATGCCAGAGGGAGCAGTCTGTTTCAATTACCATGGCAGCACTACACCTCTGCTCATAACAAATAGCCACTGTGCTCCTGGCCCCAGGAAAAGGCACTGTAGGGAATTGTGCCTCTGGTTTGCAGGCAACAGTTCAATTTCCTAATTGATTTGCATTATTTAAAATTTCACCTATGCCCTCTCAGTTTTCTCTGCCATCTACAGTCCAAAGAAGAAGGAGTTGATCCTACTTCTTTAAGGATCCCAGCTTTTCAGGAGGTAAAATGAGGTTTCACATGTTCCAAGATGAATAAGAGCACCCACATTTGGCCCACCTTCATATTAGTCAAACATACTAGCAGTTCACTGGAAGATTGTCTTTGGTGCAAGATGAGTGAAGCCTCACCATAACCTAGGAAGGAGAGAGATCTTCTGACTCCTCTGTGCACAGTCAGAACAGTAAGAGGTGAGGTGACCTGCCCAGGGCAGCAGGGCCAGAAATTGAAAGCCATCTTCTGACTGCCAGGCCCGTATCTTCCTGCATGTAGGTCTTCCTTCTATCACCTCAGATTAAATGGTTGAGCACAACAGGTGAGCATGAGCAGAGGTATAAAATAACACAAGCAAATGTCTGTGCTAGGTTTACTGGCATGTACTCAAAGTCACAGTTACCAGATACTCTGTGTTAGGATTTCCCCGGATCACTGGCCATAATTTCCCATGTGCCAGCCTGTAATTTCTGAAAACACTACTTTTGCTTCTATTTTTAAGTCCTCTCTCCTATCATTTTCTTCATGGTTATCAGGGCTGGGTAGTTCTGTAAAAGCTAAGTCAGAGTGAGAGAAAACAGCAGCATAGGAGAAAAACGGCGGCAAACTTCAAAAGGTTTGGAGGTTCAGGCAGAGGTTTGAGCTTATCTGAACCTCTTTGGTGTGGAAATTGATACAGAATTCCATGAAAAACCTCTACTTGCTTGTAAGACATCTGGCAGATCATAGTCTCAGCTGGGTTTGAAATAACTTGAGAATGACCTTTGCTGCACTGTTTCCATATTTTGTCTTCCTGTCCACAGCAAATGAGGAGTGGCAGAAGCACACGGTGGGTGTTGGTATGTGGGGCAGGCTCTCAGTATCCTCATCCTCTGTCCTTTGTTGTCAACATGTTAAAGAGCCCAGCCTGCAAACAACAAAACTCCTAGCCAGCCAAAGTTTCCTTTCTAAGCTTTACAGGAATATGTTTGGAGGTTGGGAGAGGAAGTACACAAAGGTGAATAATTATTTTGTGTGAGCAGGCTGATTTGTACAGGGGCCACTGGATCAACTGGAAGTCTCAAAATGCAGAGGTGATATCAGGATAAAAACTAATGTGAAACTTTGCAGCATAAATTCCCCCTGACATACATCCCATGCCACTTCAGAGGAATTGATAGTTTGCATGGATTGTTAAAAGAGTACACATTTTGGGCTCTTTTTTTTATGCATGGCTACAAATTCCTGACACTGTGATTGTTGCCCTTGATATGAAAGTTACATGTTATGATTCAGTGGTTTTAGCTCTCCTAGAAAAAGCTCATTAATCACTGATTTTATATGTGTATAATTATTCTGCGGGAAATCTCAATCCATTTCTTTTAATGTGAGAGTCAATAGTTAGAGGGCTGTCAAGTCTATTAATTATAAAACGCTGTTGTCAAGAGTATATAACCAGGCTGCAAACACTTGTTCTAATCTAAAAAATTTGCACAGAGTCTGATAAAGGAGGTGAATTTCAATAATGGAAAAAAAAGAAGAGAAAAAATCCATATGGTTGTTTTAAGTTACGTGTCCCTTACTGCAGGAAGTATGAGGCACCCAGCTCTGAAGGCTCAGGGTGAGCACAAAGCTACAGTGCTCCTCTCCTTTCTGCCAGCAGAGGGAAAGAAAAGGCTGCTATTATTCCCTCCTTCTTCAGACACTGCAGATGGTTTGCTGTCCCAGGCAAACAGCAGTGCAGCTCCTGATGCCAAAGTCTGCACTCCAGGCAGAGGCTTCTGTGCCACGAATGCCTGTCCAGATCTCTGTCTTTAATCAAATCAAATCCAGGTCTACTCTCTATTTTGTACAAAAAGTGTAATTTTGACACATGAGTGGTTCCATTAAACAATGTCATAGCTCCTTCTGCTCTGAAACTTTGCAGTAAGGTAACCCAAACCAAGCCATGTACCAGGTTCTGGCAGGGAGACAGCTGCAGCAGGAAAAGCCATGGATTTGTGCCGGAGCTGGCACTGGAGCCTCCCTTGCTGTTCCTTGTGGATGGTTTGGTTGGAGGAACCCAGTGTACTTCCCAGATCACTGTCCTCATCTGTCTGGGCAGGCAGCCTGTGGCTGCATGTACAGATCAAACAGGAGCATGAGTTTGGATGGGGAGAGTGCCTGTTTAAAGCACGTTGGTATGTGCATGAATCTGCCTACATTCTGGGGCAATTTTTGAAGTCCTCAGGACTGTCTCCACAGCTCTGAGGCGTACATTAATTTTCTAGCAGAGGGTTGTGTGTTGCTATGTGGAGAAACTGTTTCTTGGATGGATAAGGAGGCCAGGATGATAAAACATTTGAGTCCCATCCAGCAGTGGGAATATGGAAGAGCTCAGTCCCTAAGCCCTGAACACCTCCACCTCCACTGCCTTGTATGACAGAGACTAGTCATGCTGAAAATAACTTTCCCAATTTAGACAGAGAAGTCTCTGGTGTGTCCCCTTACTTTCAGAAAGTAGGCACAAGAGGAACAAGTCAAGTGAGGGGATAACTCTGCCTTCTCAGCATGCTGCATCTGACAGGTGTGGGGCTCTGTGTGTCTGCTCAGTAACCACAAAAATGGTTTTGTGCAAATCATTAGACATTCCAATACAGCGTTGAGAAGCACCTTTTGCGGAACTGGATGGCTGCAATTGCATGAGCAGTTAATAATAGTATTCTTAAATGGGCAGTGGTTCCAAACAGAGCAATAAAGCACATCAACGAATAGCTAGGGAAACAGCTGCATTTTTGAGCCTCAGCTAGAGACCTAGCTGCATATCCCCGTGGCACACCGTGCTCCAGGAGCTGTGCAAATGGAAAGCAGGACAAAGCAGCCCCCTGTAGCAAGGCACTGAATTAAAATCTCCCTGAACGTTTCCTGCTTCTTTCTGTGGATGTTTCTGCTTTATGAAACACAATATGAGGATCAAAATAATTCAGACTCATCCAGGATATCTAAAGGATTGGCTTGGATGCAGCGTCAGTACGCTAGGTCGTTAACATTATGGGCTATATTAATGCTCCAGAGCTTGAAGACAATGTTTCTTGGAACTCCAAGATGTGCAGAAAAAGAGGAGGGAGGCCTTCAATGCCTCCCCCAAGTCCTTAGGCTTCACCAGGATAATCAGTGTATAGTCACCACAGGCTGTGGCCACAATGTGGATCAGTTTGAGCAATGAGATCAGTGCCTGGGAGAGCTGCAGAATCACATAGTCTGGAGGGAAGGGCTTTAGGGAGATCCCACCTCCAGCAGAACCTGCTGAAGCCAGAGCTGGCTTCTCTGGGATTGTCCAGTCAGGCACTGGAAACCTTCAAGGATAGAGCCTGCACAACCTTTTTGGATAATCTGCACCAAAGTCTGGCTGTCTCACTGGGGAAAAGTTTCTCCTTACATCCTGTCTGGGCATACCCTTATACATCTTTTGGCCACAGTCCTGTTTTATGATCACACATCTCAGTGAAGAGCCTGCTCCCATCTCTTCAATAACCTCTTAGCAAGTACTGGCAGGTTGCTAGTAGATTGTTGTTGTTTTTTCCTGTAGCATGACAGAGCCTTGTTTCCTCAGCCTTATACCACATAGCACAAAGGATCTTGGTGGCCCTCTGCTTAGTTTATTCTGTTGGTCAACTTCCTTGTGTCTGGGGACACAAAGCTGGACAGAATAATTACCATGTAGCCTGACCAGTGCCAGCTATAGAGGAATGAAATTGCATTGTTACTCACCATTCTAAATTTAAGAAAGTCTAGTAGGAAATATTTTTAGTCCTTTGTGATTTAACATTTAGCTCAACCCCAAAATCAGAGTGAAGCCCAAAAGAATCTATGAACTACTTTTTTTTTAATTTTTAAATGTTCCTCAAAGCGATGCTAATAAAAAAATGCTGAAGATGTAAAAAGGATTCAAAATCCTAGTAGCTCATCGACTGCAATTAAAAAATTCTTATCTTTCATTTCAGCACTGCTGGTTCGTTTGTGCATCAGAGACCGTGGGGCTGAGCAAGCTGCAGGTAAAGATGTCAGCTCTGAGCTATTTTGGGGAGCAGGCATTCTTGCCTCAGGACATCTGAGGGAAGGCAGCAGCCAGCTCAGAGAGGCATGAAGAAATAGGATGGCCTAGGGATTTCCAGACTAGGACTCTGAAGGGGTTCCTGAGTGCTATGTTACTAACAGAATTGTGCCTTTCCAAGGGCGATATTAAACACGGTGCTGCTAGGCTTCTAATTCACCTTGATGAGTTGGAAGGTTTCCTTGTGTAGCTGCTGAAGCCTGTCACTGGCACCTGAAACTGCTTCCTCAGGAATGGCTGAGACTGTGGCAGAGTCAATAATCCCTCACAGACCAGTAGAAATATTAATATATTTTAATACATGTGTATTTGAAAAATGCCACCGGTGAACGGCCAAAGCTGAAAGACTCTGACTTTATTACCCAGACTTTCAGTGAGTTTTTTTCCTTTTAATCCTCCAGGCAATAATTCCCCCATCTCTTTGCTCCTAAAATCAGATTTAATTTTAATTTTTTGAGAATAAATTGCTGTAAATCTTTGGAGAGTCCTCAGAAATGTGATAGCTGCTGTGTCAGGCATTTTGGTTGAAGACATTCTTCAGCTGAGTTGATGGAAAATAACCTATTGCTTGCTTTTATTAACCATTGCCTCATTATTTTTTTTCCTAAGAGGCTGCAACTATAACTGGTCACAAGTTAGTGTTTCGTCTAGGCAGAGATTAAGCCAAAAAAGTGTCAAAAGTAAATAGGTAACCCCCAGGGATAATGCTACCTTAATATTGTTGAAGGATTTGAATGTATTATTTTGTGAGATGGCGTTTTTGTATTTCTTCCCATTCTCACTCCTTTGTTTTGAATGCAGACAGGTTATACGAGCATTTCTGTAACTCACATCAGCTTTCTGAATCTAAAATGAAGCATTTCAAAATTTAAAAAAGGCAAAGTCAGAAAGACTGAGACAGCGAGCAGCCCTCTCAGAGAATGTTGTTTGGAAGTTGTATTATTAGAGATGCTGGAGCTGAGAAAGGAGACTGTGCACAAATTCCCTGCGTCACTAAATATGACTTTCAAAACCTCATCATGTCTTTTGTAAAAGCTACCATCCTGTCAAACATTTTTGTAGTTGATCTCTTTGTGGCTGAAACTATAAAGAAAGCTCAAATAAAGTCTCAACTATTTTTGCTATAAAAAAAAGCCAAATTCTTTTTCTTTTGTCTCCTTGTTCTAAACCCCTGGCTGTACAGCATTTGATCAAGCCTTCAAAAAGACAAAACAAAATTTTCCCTCAGGCGTAGAGCAGTCTTGGGAAGTTTTGGCTCAAGATACACATATTTCTGCAAAAATGAAAATAAGATCTTGGAAACAAAATCCTACAGCAGCTATAACTTTGCATGGCTATGGTGGCTTTAGTTATATCTAGAAATGCTGGGGATTGATAACATTACTAGAAGACTGAAATGGGGCTGGGAGTTGTGATAAAGAGAGGGGACCCTGAAGAAGCACAGCTCTTTTTCCACCTCCATGTCAGGATACAGTCATGCAGCAGCAGGCAATCAGGCAAAAGGATGTGCTTTTTGGTCTTTTGTAGCCTCCCTGGCAAATCCTCTTCCAAAGGGAAATGGCAGAGAGCAAATGCAGCTAGAGTGCTCTTTCTCAAAATCATTCAGGTAGAGCTCGCAGTCCTGAATTCTGAGCTGATGTTTAGCCATCAAAAAGATATTTCATACTCATCTTGACCTGTTAGCAGTAGGTAATCAGGCAGCCTAGGTAATCAGCTATTCTCTGTGTGTGGATGTGAGCCCACACCTCTTCTGGACAGTTACCTGCTAATAATCAGACCTGAGCTGACAGCACGGGATCATTAATGGTTATTAAGTTTTTTGTCAACTCTGAACTGCCTGATTGAAATCAGGGGTTTAGAAATGATAGCTGACCACCTACATGACCTTCTGCCAAGCAGTTATATCAGTATTTAATATATCAGATTTTTCCAGCCACATATATTCCCTCATTTCTGTTATTCTGACATTATTTTCTCACCATTGTCTACCTATAATTTTCTTCAATAAACTGGCAGAATTACTATGTCACTCTTTACACAATAAACTCAGAATTACTCTGTCAGGCTTGAATATGCATTCCCCAAACAGGTATCAAGCATGAAAAATAGCAAGGAGTAATGATAAATAATTGGGATAATCTGAATGAGAGATGGAAAGAAATAATGGAAATAATTTAGGGGGAAAACATCTATTACCATCAGTAAGAAAAAGTAAAGTTAGAAAATAATTGCAGAACCAGTGCTTAGTATTCTTGAGGGACACCCAACGCTGAACCCTCATACTAGGAATACACCTGATGTGCTGTTAACATCCATCTCAGGTAAGGCTGTAGAGATTATATAGTCCACAGGTCAATCTCAAAGGTAATTTTGTTTTAGGTGTATAAAATTTTGGAGTCATTCAGGTCTAGAAGCCGGAATGCATGCCTCAAATCTGTGTCACTCCCCTTTTCTCTAAGCTATGACATCTGTTCTTTGCTTTTGCAAGAAGCATAACAATATCTCACTCCTTAGCTTTCCATTTTGTGTGGAGGTGTTTGGGTTGTAGTAAACTCATAATTTTTGTCTTTGTGCCAGAGATGGAGCTACAGACATCAGAAAAAGTGATTGTATGTGAGCAGCTCTCAGACACCATTCTGCAATTTTCTCTGTATAGGACATGCAGTGGATGGCATTATTGAAGTCTTGTAACACAGCAAAGCTGTATAATGAAACTTTAATGTCGTAGTCTCTCCTCAAATGCTGTACCTTCACACCTTATTCATTTTTGCCTTTTTTCCTTTCGCCCCTCTACAGTTTTTCTAATTAGGTTTTCTGCTACCTAATGAGGGTTCTCTCTGTGAGTTCCCTGCCCCAGCATGAGGCAGGTGAGAAAGTCCATCACCCCTCTTCACTATGATCTACTGGCTTTAGCCATAATTTCAAGCAGTGAACAATTTGCTGTCCAGTTTTGTTCTTCCTGAGTGCCTGACATTGTTTATTTTGGGTTTCTCCTGCTTGAAACCTCTTGCTTTGTGTTGTGTTAGTAGGGTTTAGTGCAAGTTTTGTTTTACATTGTACATTGTATTTCCTTTTGTTACTTCTCACTTGCAATTCTCTAGATACATATGTATTGCTGTATTTTTGTCCTTTCCCCTCTGTTCCTGAGTGTGCACTTTGCAACATCTTTTGCATTTCTAATGAAGGTATTACTCACAGTCAAAACTGGAAGGAACCCTGTGAACATCTTGCTCCTGCCACCTCATCAGTCTCTCTGCTGCAGTTTTGTGCAGGGCTCCTTATCACTCTCCCTTCTGCTGCTGCTCTTCCTGGAGGTCTTTTTTAAGCAAATTGTTTATGCTCCTTGGTGAACTTTGTGAATGCAAACAAGCCTGTCCTTTCATGCAATGCTTGCTCAAAACTGACTTGGAAAGATTTAAGCATGTGCTTAAGTGTTGCTGAAGGGAGGCTTCTGTTCCTATTTAATTACTTTTATCCCTTACCTTTTGATTCTAGTCTTCTATGTATAAAACATCGATAACTCCCTCTAGAATGGATTCTTTCTTTATCCCACATCACTTGTTGCTCATGTTTCCAATGCCCTCTTGAAGTTTTCTAATAGCTCTTTTTGTACTGCTGGGTCGATTATTTTACTGGAGATTGAAGATAAAAGTGCTGGGCAGTAATTGCCAAGATCATTCTTCCTTCTGTGTAAATCAATACTATATTTGCTTTATTTCCAGCCTTTGGGACTTCCATAGTTCTCCATGACTTTCAAAAATAATTGCCAATGGTTCAGTAACTTAATTGGCTAATTCCCTCATCACCTGAGGATGAGTGCAACCAGACCAGTTGATCTGTATGGTGGATGTTCAAAATTTCCAACTGTTCCTGCAACCTGCACTACATTAATGGCTATTTAGATAGGATTTTCATTACTTCCCAATTGTTAGATCCTTTTTTTTTTTCCTGTTTTATTTGGAAAAAAAATAGGGGGTGATTTGGCCGTGGGTTTTTATCTTCCTTTCACTTATTAATGAAACTACTTTCTGGCTGGCTTTCCTTTCCCCTACAGGATATTTGTGAAAGCCATTCTTATTCCCCAGTACTGCTTGGGTTAGCATAAATTCAGCTAGGTTTCTCCTGTCCTTGTCATTTCTCTTTCCTCCTATTTTCTCCAATTTCTTTTCTATTTGCTGCTGCTCATTTCTGGGTTCTGTTACCTCTGAGCAAAGCAGCTGGCACCCCTGTCACTGACCTATTCCTGCAAATAATTGGAAACATAGCTGGGCCAGAAGGATCCAATCCATTACCAAACTCTCTCCCATTTCCCCCTCGCTGACCTGGTATCCTCTCATACCTGAAATTTTCACTGTCTTTTATTTATCAGCAACGAAAAAGGAATAGCTTTAGGGAGATATTTATGATTATCTTTCCAAGATACTTCTCTTCCCAAGAAAGATGTAATAGGCAGGTGTCAAGATTAAGCAAGCCCTGTGTTTCTGGTTCCCCTGAGGTCACAGCAGAGACCCTCCCTGGAGGTGGCTGCCCATTTTCCCTGTAATTTGTCACTTCAGCCTCAGCCAGCGTGTGATGTTCGAGCCCAGAGCGCTTTTACTGTTGTGCCTCTCTCTCATGCACCTGTAAGGGCACTGACTTACATGACCTAGCAGGACTTTTCCATCTTTAACTTTTTAAAGTGGTTTACCTTTCACAGCAGTGCACTCTGACTCCTTTATTTCTTGGTCCTTTCTTTTTCCCAGAGGCTCAGTTTTATATCTCTCAGGTCTCAAAATGTCCTCGCTTTAATAAATGATGGCAGTTTACAAGCTGTGCTTTGGACGCTATTCTTGTTGTGCTTGAAGTATTTCTGAATAGATAATTGTCAAAAACTCTTCCCAGATTTAGGGCAGATTTTTTTTCCTGTCATTGTGGCACCAGCTCTCAAATTCATCTCTGCAGCTCTCAGAGTGGGTCACCATGCTGTCCTCAGAGTAATGTAATGTAATGTGGTATGTCAGGCAGCTCACACAACCTGTTTCTTGTTTGAAGCTGCTGCTACCCTAAAAATGAACTGAATTTTAGGAGGAAAATTGTTTATTCTCTTCTTTGATGTTGTTTCATGTTCATATGCCTCTAGTTTACCCATTTTCCTCATGGTGGAGGCTGCCTTTTTTGCTCCATTGACCAGATACTTGGACATGAAAACATGCTACCACCTATTGCCTTAGAGAGAGTGCAGAAAACAGGTCTGGGGGAGACCACTATTATTTTCTTTATTAGCTTTTCTACCACAGGCATTTATTCTCATGTTCCTGGCTTCCCACTGATTGTCTATGATGCAGTCTTCTGAAAACATATGGATAAGACCTTAGAAACATATTACAGGAAATATTAAAAGTACTATCTTGCCTCTAAATTCATAATTATCCTTCTTTTCAGAGTACCTTATAAAGACCAAACATATACCACAGATGGTGTAGTTGGAAACAAGGTGGTAATTAAAATTAAAAAAAAAAAAAAGAAAAAAAAGAGAAAAAACAGAAAATAACCCCTCACCATTTAATCTGTACACTGTCTAGATTTTTCTGCTTAACCACTATCACCCTGCTGCTCCAGGAGCCTCTTGCTTTCCTCACCTTATTTCTGCATAATGCAGGTTGTGCATCTTGCTCTGACAGAAGCTGTTCTTGTCCCCAGCTTTCCATGCTCACTCACAGATGTTTCAATTCAGGCTGTTTAAATTCCATCATTACTTGAAAGAGGAAGCTGAGTGTTTCAGGACCCTGGTAAAGGGATGGCAGGGAGTGTCCCTGGTCATTATGCCCCATCTCTGCTCTTCAGCTCTTTTGTGAGCAGGGCTCCATTTCCATTAGGTGGGCATTTTTGTTGCCCTGAAAAAAAAGTGTATGAAGTTGGCCTCTTCTTCCTTGCATGATTGAAAATGTTTTTATGTGTGGAGGAAATTCATACTAAACCCTAAAAACATTAATGAAGGTCCAGCTTGTTAACACAGTAGGTGACTTGCTGTAGTCAGTGGCAGCATCTTTTTCTTCCAGGCAATTTGCTCACTGTGACTTTGTTCTTTATTCCCTGCTGTCTTTTAGCATATCAAGAATAGAGTCCCAATTAATATTTGCCATGTTGCCTCACACTCAGCCATCAGTTAGGCTTGAAAACTCCCCATTATTTAGGTACTCCAGCTTGAAATGCATGAGATCTTGTGGAGCATGGCCAAGGGAAAGGAAGGTACTCAGAAGCTAACAGCAAAGAGAGAACAAGCAAACACTGGTTTTGGATAAATACCCAGGAGGATGCACACCATTTTCATGGAGGCTGAAGTTTGCCCCCATGTGCAGAGCTGTTGAAGACACCCCTGGCATTTGTTTCTAGTACTGGTGTCTGATGCTAGGATGATGAAAGGATGAAAGGATGATGAAAAGATGCAAAAAAATTTTAAAAACAAGCCAAAAAGAGGACAATATGAACACAAAGAATGTCATCCTCCAGGAGTTCTGTTATCCAAGAGAAGGCTAGGAGGTGGCTTGAACATGTTCCCTCAATAACCATTTGAGGAGAAGACTGGTAGCAGAGGACTGTTGGAGAATTTTGCTCAGAAATGGCTTATAGAGTTTTGTTCAGACATGCCATAATCATATGACAGACAGCTGATGGAAAAGTAAAAGGCAGCTGTGAGGAGCAAATTCTCACAGCCTGTTTCTGTAAACAACAAAAGTTCTCAGGCACGTTTATGTAAACAGCAGAGGTTCTCAGGTTGTTTTTAATAACAAGTAAATATCTTGTCCTTGGCTGGTTTGGGAAAGCAAAAGTTGACAAACATGGAGGCCTTGAGAACTTTCATATCAGGGTGAGAACATAAATCTTGGATTCAATAACAAACCACAGGTACTGAAAACAAAAGGAGGGGTTAATGTGTAATCTGTGACCTATGATGAGCTCGGATTTTGCAATATGCATGATCTTAATTAACACCACTATAAAAGTGTGTAAGTGAGATCAATAAATTGGAGTTCAATGCTGATCAACAAGGATGGGTCGTCTCCCTTCGCTTTCAACAGAAGACTCTTAAATTCAGCACACAGTACAGTAAAGCTGTCCCCTCAGGCATGGGAAGTGATGGCTGGAGCCTGGGTCTCAGTCTTGGCTAGGCTGGTGGCTCACAGGAGGGCTGTGGAGGCCCCAGGGGACTGCTCCTGGTCACACTGGACCTGGCAGGCAGGTGTGCACCCTCCTGGAGGTCATGGTGTGCTGAAGGCAGCAGAGGACGTGCTGTTTCCTGCCAGCACCAAGCTGGTTACTGGCTGCTTTCCCTTAGATGTTGCCATCCATTTCAAAGTCCCTCCACAACCAACCAAACCTGCAGCTCGGAGGGATGCATTCATTCAACATTTACTCACTGATGCTGGGTCTGTTTGCCTCTCAGTCTATAACACACAGAAGTGTGTCATATTTAATTTTGTCACACTTATGCCCACATTCCCAAATCTTGTAGCTATGGGCTGCCTGCAAGATAACAATTCCACACCAGGTGTAGGAGTTTTGGTAAGTTTAACGATGAGGCAAAGTGTATAAGATTCAAGAAAAGCAGGCAAGCCCTGGTTGTTCAGACTTTGCTCTAGTCTTGTTATTTAATGAGAAAGTTCCTTTTTAGCTGCTCGGAAATTATTTTCTGCTGCAACACTGTTCAGAAAATAATTTCTTACACGTTCTCTCCCACAGCAGGTTATATGGCTGCATTTGTTTTCTGTCTCAGTCTGATTGCAGATCTAAAATATGGTTCTTTGTTCTTTTCAAACAAAGAAAAAGCCCCTCTGAGCAGAATTTGAAGAAAGAGGTCTGTCTTCTTTTAAAGGTGGTTTTGAAAGGTTTTTCAGGTTTTGAACTGTATAGGAAATGTTAACAGGAAAGTTCCTTTTGTACTGGCTCTAGAACCTTGGCAGGAGCTTGGGGCTCCTATTAGTCTAGGTAATGAACAATGATAATAGTGATATTGACACTTCTGGATGTTTAAAATAGATTCTGTGACAATGTGCTGGTCAAATGTGACACAATACAGTCTTAATTTTCAAGCTGTATAAAAATGCAGTCTTGAGATGACATGCCAGCCTTAAGTAATCTTTCTGCATAATGAGTTAACAAATTTAGGCTTTTCTAAATTTCTGAATTTACTGAATTTATAATTTTGTCTCGGAGTTTGGACACATCAGAAAAGTAACAAATAAGAGCATGCTCCCCAAGAACATGGGACCTGCTAACATGTAATTTTAGGTGCTTAAAACACCAGACATTAGAGACAGAGCTTCCCATACTTGAAATTTAATATTTTCTAATTTATCAAAATTATATGCTTGGGATCCTACTTAAACAACGAGAATATGTAGACCTCTGCAGAAACTCTGTCTTCCAGGCCTGGGACAAATTTTGTGGTTTTGTTTAAACAGCATGGCAATTTCTGGCATGCACTTACAACAAACCTAATGCATAAAAAGTCCAAATTGTTTTATTTCTTGGCTTAGCAGTTTCAGATATGCCCAGCAGAGAGCTCTTTGTCTCTAAAACTCTATTTCTAAGGAATATGCCCCACAAAACTTTAACATGAAGAAAGAGTGCATGAGATAGGAAAGGCAAACTATGATATAGCAATGTCCCAGATGTGTCTTAAGGCAGCAAAAAGGATCTCCCTGAGTTAGCATGCTCTCACTCTGATCTAGGCTCCATGCCTGGGACAATTAGAACTTTAGAGAGACAGGGACCACTGAAATCTGGAGGATAATAAAGGATATTTGCTGAAGTCAGCTGAAACTCTGTCTAATGAATTCTCTATTACTAAATTTTCCTTTTCTTGTTGTTTTTCTTTTTTTTAATATCACCACAGGGCTCAGGTCTTGGTAATTCACATTTATAAGGAATTCTCATTTTATTTATGGAACACGTTCTGAGGAACACCTTCTGAGGAATATCTTGGAACTTTGCTGCAGGGATTCCTTCCTGGCTGCCAATACAAAGCTGCAGGTAATGAAATCTTCCTGGCCAAACTTTCTATAAAAAATGAAATGAAAGAAAAATGTTCAAGTTGGGGAACTTTACATGTAAAGTACAACTCTAATCTTGAATATTTCTCCTAATCTCCTCATAATTCCTGGATTTAATTTGCTTAGCTTGCAAAAAAAGGATTAGATGTTTCCCTGCAAATAAACATGAATTATTCACTTCTCTTCTTGCTTATAAGTTGTTCACAGACCTATATTTATGAAGTAATTTGTAGTCTCTAGCAATCTCTAGCTATCTCCTTGGTGGGAAGCACAACCCAATATTACTCAGCAGATTTTCTGCAGACTTCATCGATCCACTCTTCATGCCAAGCAGGCCATGAGTGGTCACCTAAATGTCAATGTGTGATCTCAGATCGCTGAATGGCTAATGGCTGGTTTTGATCGTGTGATAAAGGAAAACTCTTAGGGAAAGACATTTCTCATGTGCAAGCATTCTGGCTCCTACACAAATACAGGATTGGCAAAAAACAGTTCAAACCTCTCTTAGCATCCACATGCCAAAGCCCAGTCACTCAGGGGCTGCTGTAGAGTAGACAGAAAGCTGCAGGGAGTTGAAAAATTCCCTGAGTTCACTCCCATTGGGCTCTAGCTCTGTTCTCCATTTCTGGCCAAGGAAGAAGCCCAGGAGAGAAAATGGAGGCTCAGTCTCTTTCTGCTTGCTTGCTCTGGAGCTTGTTGGGAAGTGATTCAGCTGAATGCTGCCATGACAATGCTCATTATCAACTTTACACAGTACACTAGCAAGTTAGTTTTCTTATGGAAAACCTTACTTCTCCACTTTTTATCCGTCTCACCCACGGTCTCTGCCTGAAGGCTGTGATTCTCTCTGAAACATATCAGTTTGGTTCCCTGGCCAACTGAGGAAGTTAATTAGCTGTTTTCTGCTTTTCTGTGCTTATGTCTTTCTCTGTGACAGAGTGAACAAATCTGCAGCCAGAATTGGGATGCCTAAGTGATAACATGAGCATCACCATGCTGCCAGCCATCTCTGCGATAACGCTTCTCCACACATAAGCATGTTGGCCACTGAAATATTTGTCCTATTGCCCCCTTGATCCCACCCAAACCTCAAAAGCTGCAGAAGACCCTGGAAAACAGTTCTCTACAGTCTGGAGTCATGCAGTGCTCCCTGTGCACATCCCTGCCATTGCCTGGTGTTGGGGCGCTCGCTTTCCCAGCCTGGGCGTGTGTGGGGTTTGCTCCTTATTCCAGGAATGCTGCAGCCAGGAAGGCTGAGGAGCAGGATAAGCAGAGAGCAGGTGAGAACAGGAAGGGACTACTAGCCTGATGTGAGGGTTTCACACTCTACTGAGGAGGAACATGAGGAACATATATTTGCCACAGCTGCAGAATTCTGGCAATTTCCAGTGAATTTGTGAAGTTACTAAGAAAAAACAGTAGTTAGAAAAGAGCTGAATAGTTTTTCAAGCCTCTGAATTTGCTCAGAATCTGAATTGGATCCCTGCCAACAAAGGTAAAATCTACCTGGTATTAGTGCGGGATGTCATTAATATCTGAGGAGAGTTTAATAACACTAGAACATTTTCATAAACTGATCCTTAGAGATTTGTGCTGGCATATCTCTGTCTAACATATCCTTCTGCCTTTCCATTCTGGGCAGGCTCTTCCTCTGTGCTTTGTGAACACATCTTGCAGGTGGCCAACAGCCCCCTTTTTCAGTGCCCAGAAGGAAAACTACACTTGGAAAGGTTTATATTCCAATTCCTGATTTCATGGATTATTCTGAAAGTTGTATTATCTATTCTGCCTGAGTGGCAGCTGTTTATAAGCCTTGAGGGAGAAATAATAAATATCACTTTCATAAGAAAGATGATCTTCTTCATCTCATCTGGATTTTATTCTGTGCTTTTTATATGTCCTAAAGCACCAAACATAATTTCAGTGCTCCAGAAGTGTTCTGCCCCATGCCTTGGAATCAGCCCACCCTGCCAGACTTGCCACACATCTGACATTTCAAGAGCATTTTGTTCTTACATGGTAATTGAGATCTCCAAAGTTTCCTAACAGAACATGGCCCACCTTCATCCCCTGTAAAAATGATTGACTGTCCCAGTGATACTCTAGCTGCTCTTCACAACATTCCTGTAGGATGTGTAGTATTCCCATGGAGCAGGTCAGAAATACAAGATTTAAAGCACAAATATTCAAAATGTTTTCATATCAGGCATTCAAGCTGACCTGAGTGTTTCAGTGTCAAAGCTGTTGCATGTGTTCTCTCCATTATTCTCAAACACATGATAGAATGAAAGAGAATGGTATCACTAATTTTTCACAGTCATAAACTTATTTGGTTACAATTTACAGTGAAAACCATCTCCCAGAGAAGAGCATAGGCCATAAGAGAGCTGAAAGAAAAAAAAAAGGTTTGATCTATGTTTTAAAGGTGGGCCACTTGTATGACTGTCCTTGCTGTGCAAATACACTTGGTTTATTCTGGTTCCTGATCCTGCCATCAGCTGAGAGAAGTAGGAGTAAGAGATGTCAGCAAGCCCCAGGCTACCTAGCACATCAATATCTGAGTCAAGATGAGAATACAGCTCTTACCTCCTGGGGCTGTGGTTGGACACAACTGGCTCTTCTGCGCTATCAGAAAAGCCCGTTAACAGCAACTCGGTTATACCAGGAAACACAGATTTAATTTCTCCTTTCTTTTAAGTCCTTTCCAGTTCTGTTACCAAACATTGATTTAAAAATGGACGTTTATCTTCCTTGGGCAGAGCACTCTCAGGTATTTGCAACCCTCTGAACTTGCTCTCTGTCATGGTTTAGGCCTGGCACAGAGCCAGTGCCCCCATGAGAATACCCTCTCCCTGATGTCTGCTGCGAGATGTGACCAGGAATAAGCAAAGCAGGCTCCAGCTTAGAAATAAAGAAAACTTTATTAACTAAACTACAAGGAAAGAAGAAAAAAAAACATAAGGGAAAAAATGAAAACCTTTTCCTCCTCCCCCCCACCAAATTCCCGAATGCAATACATTCCCCCAAATCACCAACTCTCAGTCCGGCACCACCCTTTAGAATACTCAATCCTCAGTTCATGAAGAGGAGAGGAGGCTTTCTTGCACCATAGGCTTCCCCTGGAAACACGTTGAGACCTCGTGTGCTTCCATGTCACTCAGCACCGCCCGGAAAGTCCTTTTGCCATGGTGACATCTTCCTTCCATGTCCAGTGCTCTCACCACTGCGCATGGACCAGAGCTGCTTCTAGGGTTGTCTTTTAAGGATGCCTTGTCTCACTCCAAAAAAGGCACAGTCTCTGCTTTGGGACATCTGTCCCCCCCATTTTTTTCCACTCCCTGGGGCCGAGGGGTACCCACACTGAACCCTCCTGGTTCTGAGGCACTGCCTCCCCGTAAATGCAGTCTCTGTGTCACAGGAATAAAACTGGTTCAGTCTATGGCCACACAAGAAAAGTCCAGCCAAAAGGCCACTCCATCATCTCTCCCCCCAATCAAGAGTCTTCTCCACTTCCCTCGTGGCCTATTCCTTCTTATCTCATCTCTTATCTCTCTTCTCATTCAGCTTCAGGAGAATCAGCATTTTCAAGGTATCAATCATGCAGGAAAAAGGTTAAAAATTTCAGTCTCTGCCTGTCCCAGAGCTCTGGAACTCCCACTGCCCTCCTGGGCACCTTCTTGCTGCACCCTCCCCTTCTCCTCCTGGGCCGGCCGCTATCACATTCCGTCGCCGGCTCTCCCTCTCTCTCTCCCCTGGTGGGGGGTGGCTGCCCGATGTCTCTTGGGGCTCCTCCACCCTTCCATCCTCAAGGGCCTCCTCACCCCCCATCTCTGTCCAGGCCCAGGCCTACCGCATGGCTGCCCCCGCCCCGCCCAGCAGCAGCGGCTGGACAGGGGAGGGAGATCCAACCTCTTTCCCTCCAAGTCCCAAGTGAGCTTACCAGGTCCACAGCTCGGGTTTTTAACCCCTGTGTGTTCTCAGAGGCGGATCTAATCCTCAGTGGTCGTACCAAATGCCAATCTTAAAATCTGAGCATCCATTGGTGGCCTGATGGTTGTGACCACAGCATCCCAGAAATCTCATTTCCTGTCCAACCACCTCACTCTCTAACGCTGGAAAATGATAATGCTGGTGAATTGAAGCCAGTGATAGAGTTTTTAATAGGCAAATATTACCACCAGATTTACCCGCTGACAGTGAAGGTGATGTTAATGGCAAGTGGTATGAACTAGGAGAACTTTGGGGTCTTTTAATGTTAAAAGCCTGAAGCATGTAGGTTTTTAATTTACAAGCTCCACTTACCATCTACTTATCGGGAGCCTGAGGCTTGCAAATGGGTAAAAATGGATAAAGCAGTTAAAGAGGTGCTGAAGTATTATTAGGTGTGAATATAGCTCTGAGTGCAAATGCTGTGTGCAATTGCTGCACTGGCTGGGCACAGAGGTGGAGGAGGCAGTCACTGCTAGCTGGTGACAATGTGCTTAGTGGGACACCCACACCTACTTGAGTGTGTGTTATCGGGGAATAGAGGATGGCAGCCTCAGGATTAGAAGCCAGGGGAACCCAGCAGCAATCAGGAAGCCATTCTTAATAAGATTGGGCTTATGTATATTTTACATTTTGTCACTGGTTCCTCTCAGGAAGGCAAACTCAGAGCAGACACACTAGAAATACTGCTGGGCTGCACAATATAGCTGAAGCCTTCAGTAGCACCGGTGCTGTGAAATGTCAAGTGAGAGGAACTGTGCTCCCCTTTTTCTGCCTGCAAACAGCAGGAAAATTCACTGTCTCCTTCTCTAGGGGTTGGCACAATGTGCAATGAGGGGCAGATCTGTGTGAGGATAGAATAGGTTTTGTTTTTCTTAGGTTTTGATTTTCCTGGGAGACGTGAAAGGAAAGGGGAGATGATAATACGTGTTTAATTTAACAGAAACTATTTGGCTTCTTACATGAAAGGCACTCCTGAAAACAGGAACATCAGTGTAAGGGGGGAGGCAACTTGACAAGAGGGGAGCACTTAAAGTAATGTGATTGCTTCACAGAGAACAGTGAGGTCAGGGTTATAAAGAAGCCCAAACTGTGTCAGAGCTCCTCATTTCAAACTAATGAACCCCTTGATGACAGGAGCTGGAGTTCCTTGACAAAGGGGATGGACTGTTTGCAGCAAAGTAATGTCAGCGTCAGTAGGAGCACCAAGAGGTTAAAGACAGCAATTTAATTCACATGGACAAGTGTGTGACACCTTTCTGGTCAGGAGGGTCTACACAAATTCCTCTTCTAGGGTCAAGTTCAACACTTTATCTTCAAACTATCAAGGTCAAACAGAGTTCAGTTTTACATGCTCACGTTGAAGTTCACCTTTTATTCACCAGAAATATCTTGTTTCATGGCTCATAAATATTAAACTAATATAAATGTAACCTCTGTGGTCTCAGGGCTGATCACGAGTGAATGAATTTAAGAACTAAAATTTCCAAGCTGCAGTCTCTCTCCCTATTGTTAGCACTCTGATAGAGGCTGAACAAAAGCACCAGGAACTGTGGCCAGCTCAAATGCAGAAAGGACTCTCACCTTCATTCCCACCTCCTCCCACCCTGACTACCCACTCAACTATCACAAATACTCCAGCCTGACTTTGTGGGCTTTGAAAATAACAATAAAAACACAAACGTTTCCAATGTGCCATTCACAAATCCATGTCCCATGGTGTGAGGGTATGTGGGTTTCTGTGCCACTGTGGTCATATCAGTGCTGCCTTGTCCTTCTTCACTTATTTGTTGTTGCGCCAGCACAGCCTAGAAGTCACCAGTAACAGAAATATCCAAGGGATTTTCTGCTGTAACTTCTGAGATTAAAAACTTGGCTGGGAAAAAAACAGAAGTCATAAGTCTATTTGCCTCACCTACTTACTGTGTGATTATCTGGAACAGCTTGTGAAATTATTTGGAAACCTAACATGTTTAGCAGGTAGGGATGAAGACTCTCTGTAAGCTCGCCAAAAGCAAGCTTTAATTCTTGGGTTTGATATCAGGGGAGAGCTATACTTCAAGGGGTCTGATGTAAGGGTTTTCTGATGTTTAGATAGTGAAATACAACTCAGTCCCATATTTAAAGGAAGAATAAAACAGTCAGAATAAGAAAATCTTGTAGGAAAGCCTTAAGGCCAATGGCCAAAATTCAAAAGTTATCCTGACCACTTCTTTGGGTCTCTATATATATAGTTAACTTTGAATCTCAAAACATCAAATATTTCTGGATGCTTGGATGCTTAATGCCCTCAGCTCCTGCTGTTTCTGTCTGACATTATACAGCATCTAAGAAATGGTAGATGTGCTTCTGAGTATTTCTGCCACCACATATTTAAACTAGAATAACTGTGTTAGCTCTAAGGCTACTCTCACTCCTCTCACTTCCTTCTTGCCTTGCCTTTTGTGCCAAGTCTCTTCCTCAGTCTTGCCTGCTCTTTGCAGAGGCAGGACACAGACCTTGCTTCTGCTTTAGGTTTCAAATAGGATGCTCATCTAATGCCTGGAGAAGGCCAAAAAGATGGTCTGAGTAGATGAGCAGAGTGATAGAAAGTGAAATTAGCAATAAAAAAATGATTAAAAGTCCATTCTGTAAATCTGCAGTGGCATAAAAAAAAAGTCCTGGCAGGGGTTGATGATGTCCTTTGCTGGAAATGGTGCCTGGGGCATCATTAGGCTCTCACACTGATGATGACAGATGCAGAAACCAGACAGGGAGTTTGAGGCAGCTTTGGTCCATCCTCCAGCCAAGCCACCAAACCTGTCCAGCTGGAAAAGAAGACCTGGTGCTGTAGTTGTGCCTCACGGAGGATGTTATCTCCTGTCAAAGAAGGTGAGTGGGGTTGAGTATCTTTCTGAAGCAGGTCAACTGCTGTGGGTGGCACAGAAATGGGGTGAGAAGGAAAAGTAGATGTCCCAGAAAAGGCATAGGTGAATATGTTGGTGCTCCAGTCACAGACTTCACACAGGGAGTAATCCTGAAGTCTGTGTGGAATACCCAGGCTCTCAGAAGATTAGAGCCTCTCCCTGTGCTGTCCTGATGGCCTTTAAGCTTTCCTGGATGAGAACAGTACCAGAAGTCTGACATGACTGGAGGGTCTATTTTTCTTATAAAGCAGAAGGTGAAGTCCTGACTGGCCGTACTTCTTCAAGAGCTGATGGCACTTTCTGCACAGAGAGAGCAAAGGAGTTTTGCCCTGTGTGAACACATAATGTCCCACTTCAGTTTCCATGGCACTTTGCTGTTCTTGGCCCAAATAATTGTTCAGTTCTTGTACTGAATAGAAAATGGTTTCAGCTGAGACACAGCGGTATGACAAGGTCTGTGACAAGACATAGCTTAGTGCTGACTTAACAAAGGACTTGTGTCTCTGAGGAGCCTCCATGGCTGTGGTTTGTATCCAAAGCCTCACAGTATGCTGAGAAAAGCTCCATTAGGCTAGACCTGAAAAGGTACCAGTGTGTCTGAAAGTCAGGGGCTGCAACATGTGATAATGAAATGAGCAATCCCAAACCTGGAGCCCGGCACTGGACACCTGTGTGCCTGGGCAGTCCCCTGCTTCTGACAGGGGCTTCCGAGCCAGCATCTGAGCATGCGGCCAATGCTGACCAGAGCAGTAACCTGGGCTAGGGATGCACTTGTGAGGCAGTAAGAGGGTACTTTCATCCTTCAGGAATGACAGCATTCTTGGGCCAGAAGCTGCTTCCCTGTGTTTTCCTTGAAAACGATGAGCAGACGTTCTGGAAGCTCAGTTGTTTCCTCAGGAGGCAAAAAGGTAAGATTTCATTTCCTCATTTGTCTTGAAAGAACCAAATCCACACTAATTAGGAGGTGTAGACTAGAGGTGAGATGTTGTCTGTGTGGGCCTGCCTCCTCTCAGCTGAGGTCTCCTGCTTCCCAGGACAGTGCTGAGGGGAAGATGGGCTTTGGCCACCTGCTGTCCCTGTCTTCCTCTTGTGACTTGGTTTGAAATGAGAGTGATGTCTGAGGATGTGACGTGAGTTAAGTGTGTTCTGAAACCACCTCTCAGATCAGCTGTTTTGTGGATCACAGCTAAATGTCCAGTTCCCGTGAGCCAGCAATGTGCACTCACAGCCCAGAAAGCCAATGGAATCCTGGGCTGCATCCAAAGCAGAGTGGCCAGCAGGGTGAGGGAGGTGTTTCTGCTCTGGTGAGACCCCACCTGCAGTGCTGCATCCAGCTCTGGGGTCCCCAGCACAGGAAGGACATGGACCTGTTGGAGTGGAGCGGGTACAGAGGAGGCCACCAAAATTATTAGAGGGATGGAGCACCTCTCCTGTGAGGGAGGGTTAGAGAATTGTGATTGTTCAGCCAGGAAAAGAGAAGGCTTCAGGGTGACCTAATTCTGGCCTTCCAGTACGTGAAGGGAGCCTCCAAGAAAGATAGAGACTATTTGTAAAAGCATCTACTGACTGAACAAAGGTGAAAGGACTCAGACTAAAAGAGAGTAGGTTTAGATTAGACATTAAGAAAAATAATCTTTACTGTAAGGATCATGAGGTACTGGAACAGGTTGCCCAGAAACACTGTAGGTGCCCCATCCCTAAAAGTGTTTACAGCCAGGCTGGATGGGGCTTTGAGCACCCTGGTCCAGTGGAAGGTGCCCCTGCTCATGACAGGGGTTTGGAACTGGATGATCTTTCAGGTCCCTCCCAATCGAGACCATTCTATGATTCTATGATCACAGTTGGACACAGATCAAGAGTTAAACTTAAGGAAGGAGTATTTGCAAAAACTAAGCTCTAGACATCTGAAACACCTGAGTGAGAAAGAAATTACACCTTGTAAGTCAGCAGTCTGGGTGCCCCCTGCCCAGATGAGGATTTTTCTAATGGCACCTTTAGATGCAATGCCATGCAGAGAGCTAGTGGTTATCCAGACTTTCAGGATTACCTTGATATGAAGCCTTCGGTGTCTTTTGAAGCATTTGCCTTTTCTTTATCACAGAAAGTGATATTTGATGAAAGTGATGGTCCTCATGATCTTTCAATCAAAGCAGCATGCATTACTGTTTAACGAAGCTTGTGACTTGAGTTTCTATAAAATATGCTAAGAGCCTGCATTACAAGATCCAGTAATAGAGGAATTAGCTTATAGTGTACACAGGAGAAGAGCTTTGCTCTGAGACAATTTACAGAAATTCTGGGAAAGAATTGGCTATAATTTTGCTCTGAAACAATGCTGCTGCTTTTATAGCAATTTTTATTGGCAAGTTCATCCTCAAATGTGTTGTTTTATCATTACTTTTCTATTATTCACAATGAAAAAATATCACCATAAAAATATTACTTGCTCCAGTACAAAACTTGGTTACTAAGGTTACTAGATGAGATCTGTTTAGAATGATATACAGCTCCTAAACACACTTTTCTCCCCAACAAGCTGACTGAGAAGAAGAATCTGCCCTAATAAATTAACCATGGTAAATGCAGACTGACCTACAAATTAAGAAATACAAGGTTAAATACAAGCATCGATCAAAGGCAAGAACTATAAATAGATAATGAACTGGAGAAACAATGCCTGCAAAGCAAAAGGCTCCTGGAGTTTTCACGTTTGCTGGCAAATTCTACTTAAGTACCCTGCTCAGCAGAAGAGGAGGATACTGCTTACCTGCATTCAGAGGAAATGTTTTGCAGCAGGAAACCTCATCACATCTACCTAGAATAATTCAAGAAAAAATAAAAAACATCCCCCATGAAACTCTGCGGGGAAGTTCTGCATAACTTCTCCAGGGCCAAGGCTGCGACCTGACACACAGTATCACTGCCTTTACACGGATGGGAAATTGTTGCTTAGATTGTGCATTTTCTATCACTTGTTTTGCAGTTGGTGAAGTCCAAAGCCATATTTTACAGAGGGGCTACCTCCTATCTTTCAACTTGTTGGTAGAACTGAAATCTGTAAAAGCAAGTACAGTCACTAACAATGAACCATGGATCATACAGGCAAACAAGCACATTCCTGTGTGGCATCACAGGTCTATTGCCTCCAGTGCAGTCATGCAGACATTCTGTGAATGAGGATCCAGAGTCACAGGAATGGGGCTCTTCAGGCACGTGTTTGATTTTTGTACTGTTGGCATCCCTGTTCTGAAAGGCAGGTCCTAACTAAAGCTCTCACCTGAAGTGGGATTATTTCTCTGGAGCCCTATAATACACCACCAAAGGTTTTGGGAACACCCTGCTTCATTGAAAACATGATCCTTGCTGGAGGTCCCTGAGCCTTTGTGGTGGTAAATAATGGATAGACAGGTGCCCTTAGAGATGCAGGACACGCCCTAGGGAGGTGGGGAGACTAGGAAATGTTCTCTGCTAATTAAAGTCCTGTTTTCATGCAGCTGCCTCTGGCAACAGGGAATATTGTAGGTAGCACTGGAGGGGATGTAGGAGCAGATTTAGGACTAGAATGGCGCTAGTCAGATGAGAACATTGTCTTTGATAACCAGGGAGGAAAAACTGAAATGGAAAGGATTTGGTTTAATTAGGCCACCAGTGTAATAACTCAGCTGGGAATGCCACTTGGAAGTGTGCTGTAGCAAACAAGCACCTTTTTTTACCCTTAAGCCTCTCTTTTTGAAAGGTTCCGTCAGCTTTCCCACTGTCAAGGCCCTGAGGAAACAGGAGCAGCATGGTTGAGGCTGGAAGAAGCCCCTGGAGATTGTCTAGTCCAATGCCCCATGCTCAGTGCAGCATCAGCTGGACAGGTTGCTCAGGATCAAGCCTGTTAGCAGGATGCTCAAGACTGTGTCCAGTCAGATTTGTATTACCTCCAAGAACACAGACTTCACAGTGTCTTTGGGCAACTTGTCCCAGTATTTTACCAGCTTAATAGTAAAAATGTTTTTATTTCTTATGTTTAAATTGAATTTTTTAAGATTTCAATTAGTACTCATTGCTTCTTGTACTATCACCAGGCACCACTAAGAGCTTGTCTCCATATTCTTTACTGCCTCCAATTAGGTATTTATACACAATGACAAGAAGTCCCTGGCCATCTCTTCTCCAAGCTGAACAGTCCCTCCTCTCTCAGCCTCTCCTCAGGCCCCACATGGGCTTGCCCCAGATTTTACTTTCAATTCCTGGCAGCTAAATGTACTTATGAAAGAACAGATTTTGCCCTAGAAGCTTCCCACAAGGTGATGCTGCTAGTTAAATCTATTTCTCCTACACCCCACCTCTCAGACCCAGATCTTAGAGATTTCATTTCCTCACTGTTATCAGCTAAAGGCACATCTGCTTTCTGATTCACTTTGGATGATTTTTAAATCAAGCTGGTGCTGCACTTGATATTTTGTAATTGGTACACTCTGACTTATCACCTTGGAGAAGTCCTAGCCATGCCCTAAATCCTGATGATTGAGTCAGCCTTTTAATAATATCCCAAATCATTTCTGTAGAGGTGTGCAATAATAATTTCATGAGGCAGTTTCTTGGCTGTAGAAAGGTGTAGGAGAGCCTGTCTCGGAGCATATTGCTCTTTTTGATGCCAGCCAAGAACCATCTTGTCATTGAGGCATTGCTGTATGTGGTCTGCCTTCCTATCCCTCCTCTGCCAGCTGCTAACATTCCTTTCTTCTTGTCACTCCATTCTAGCCAGTTTGGTGACCTTCCCCAGGAAATCAGCTGTGCCCTGGGCACACCGTGTTATGCTTGTGTACCTGGGCACTGCTCCCTTGGCTTGTTCACAGCATCTTGGAATGGGATTTGGAAAATCACTGAATGTGCCACAGCTCCTCTTTATGCATGGAGGCAATGGCATCTCATCTCTCCTTGACTTGACACTGTTCAGGATGGCAGAGCTGAGAAGGGAGGGTATTTTCCTTTTATCAGGGGAACAGAGTGAGCTCTCTCTTGCATGGTCCCACAACAGGGTTCATCTCTGGATAATGCTCTGACCCATGAGGAGAGGCTGAGAAATGTCTCCCTGTGGCATTGTCCATCCAATGCTTCTGTTTTCTGTTATCCATCACCCCACTGTCGAGCTTTCTATCAGCTGGGGAGGGGCACAGAGGCAGGGGGTGAAGGGACAGGCAAAGATATTCTGACTGCTCTTTGGTCTTTCCTGTTGTGAGTGCTGTGGGCCAAGGTTCCATGTAAATCCCTTCCTGCTGAACCCAGCCCTACCTGCCACTGGTCACGCAGTTTTACACTGGGACAGCTCTTCTTGAGGAGCAGCTGGAATGATCACAAAGAAACAACAATACAACAAACACAAAATAACAACCCAGCAGGGAAAACAGTAGTCCCACATACTGGGAACCTAAATGTTGTTAAATGTTCCTCCTCTTCTACTCCCAGTCCCAAAATGGCAGTTTAGTGGGAGCAAATTGAGGACTACACGTGATAAATGCCCATACACACACAGAGACAGCTGAGCTTGGGGCTGGCTCTTGGGATGTGCTTGTTGCTGGCTTGCAGCCTAGGAAAAGCTGGAGGAAGCAGTGACAGCTAACAGGAAGCAGTGCTTTCAGAGCAGGCAATTTGGATGCTGCTCTGGTGCCCTCTCACAAAGGCTTTACTTTCTGCTAATGAAAGATGTTCTGAAGGGGGTAAATCCCTTTCTTAACCTACTCCCACATTCTCATAAATTCACAACAGTTGATGAGCATAATTTGTTTTAATTACTTTGGTCCTTAGATGACTTCTCTACCCACGTGTCCTTTGAATTTAAATTACAATAATCAGCTGTGTTACTTGCCTGTATATCAGTCAACTATCATGTGTTTTAGCTAAGGAATAGCACAGTTGAGGTCACATATTTGTTGAATGAGTTAGGAAATTTATGAACAGGTGTTCAGATAACCTTAATGAATTGTATTACCACAGCACTAATAATTCAGAGCTTTGACTGAAAGAGACAATTCCTCTAGGCACCATCAACCAAATCCCTCTTTGGTGATAGGACAGAGTGCAACAACCTGCTCATGCCTCACCTTAGGAGGGAAAGGAAACCATGGTTGGACAGGTGCATAACCCTTGTGTGGAAACACATGCCCAGATCTCAGTTTGGCTCTGCTGGCAATGGCTTTCTCATCAGCCTAGGTCTAGGTAATGGGTCAGCCAAGGAATATCTACCTACTTCCACCTCTCTGTTTTATTTAGAAAGTGGGGGTTTTGTGCAGAGTTGCTTTTTTTCTGGTCAACAAACATTCATCAGCAAAGACAAGGTCATGTACCTCTGACAGCACAGCCTTGCATCAGTAGAGCAGTGCCCAGCCTTGTTCCTCACAAAGGGCAAGATCAGCACAGTAAGAGTGCAGGCTTTGTGCTGTCAGGAGTCGGGAGTCCTGGGCTGAGTTCACTTCCATGTCTGGTTCCTTTCTCCTGGCTCATCATGGCACAAACATGGTCATAACATCTGATCTCAGCTAAAAGCATGTCAAAATGAGCAAGTGGGAAGATGTCCACCTCTATTTTCAGGGTGAACCTAAAATGCTGTAAGTGTAACAAATACAATGGTGAGGAGATATTTAAAACATAAATGTTCTGAGGCAACAGGACATAAAGTCTGGGTCCTGACCAGATATGATGTAAGCAGCACAGGAAAACTCTGTATTAAAAGCAAAGCCTTTTTAGCTGAATGATCAGAGAGTACTCATCTTCTGTAGTCTATAAAAATAAATTTATATACAGGGAAAGCCTCTATAAAGTATAAACAAGATCAAAATGCAGCCTCATTACCGGTTACCCTGGTAAGTGCTGCGCTGCACAGAGCTCTACAGGAGAGAGTTTCTGAGGAGAAGAAATGAGCCAGCCAAAATATTATCTTCTAGGCTCATAGCCCACTGCTTCCTGTCAGTCACTAGATAAATTCTTCCTCAGGATGATTTTCTTTGCCAAAAGGAGCACAGTGCTGCTGTCTGCGATACACAGTCTCAAAAACAGGGGTTTCTGTTTATCGGCTCAAGCTGTACTTGGGCTTCTGTCCCTTCACTTGGGTTATCATGTCTAGTTGCTGGCTTGCAGCTGCAAATCAGGTGCCAGAGGAGAGTCAAATTCGATTTGATGCTGTAATTAATTCTGTAGGAATAAAAATGCTTGCAGGAATATGACAGCTCCTTCCGTCTGCAAGCAGTGATGTTAGGTTCCAGCCAGGCTAAAAATACATCATGTTTACTCAAATGTAAAGCGTTGGATTAATTTTCAAGCATATTTGTTAACAGCCAAAAGTCTCTGCCTATCACAGTGGAAAAACACATCCTATATCTGAATGCCCAGGTCCTGCTGAATTCCTTCAAGCCCTGTGAAGCAGCATCAAAGGAGGAAATTGGCAGCCACTATTTGGGGTTTTGTGTCCTTTCTCCAGTTAATGCAGATGTTCTTTTATCAATGAGCCTAGAGGAACCCAGCAGGATTTGCATTCTCATGATGTGGTGAAGGACCAAGGCATGAGGTCAGGGTGCAAAAAATGGGAAGCATTGGATGGAAATGTCATAGGAAGGATTGTGGTTTGGAAATACAGGATGATGTGGAAAGAGGAAAAGGAAGGCATAGAAGTGACATATAGGCAAATTATAGCTTATTATTGTAGCTCATTAATTTATCTATGTTGGATAATAAGCAAAAAATTCCTAACCTTACCCAAATTTTAGGTAAGCTGTTTTTGTATGTATAATATATGTCTAAGAAGCAGAAATTTGTGCTGTTCCCATTCATGAACAGGCTGTGGGGTTCTGTTTCTTCAGTTGCTCTTCCAGTCATAAGCCAAGGACTAAGGACTGCTTGTCCCTTACACATAAAATGTTGCCATTGGGTCTGCTCTGCTGTTGACTTCACTTTTCTCACATGAGTTAAACAAAGCTAGCATGGATCAGGGCATAGACGGTTTCTTTGTGAGCCTGCCCTAAATCCTGGGCTTCCATTCCCAGTGAAACTGGACTTGTTCACACACTTGAAAAAAGTTCAATACCAAGTAGAGCTCCTTTTCTCTGCAGCCCTCAGCTGCCCAAAGTCTGCAGGCCACGCTGCTGAGCCTTGAAAGCAGCAGAGATGCTAAGGGCACATTGATGTGGCTGTGATATGTGCCATCCACTGAGGGTGAGGAATGCACTGCTCTCCACATGAAGTTTTTAAGGGTAAAATGCTCAGTGTTGATAAGTAAAACAAATAGTAACTGTGTTATCTCAGTCACCCACTGTGTGGAGAATTGCTTGTGATGGTGTCCCATCCCTTCACCACTCAGCTTCACCATGCTTTTCAAGATAACCTTGTTTTTTAAAAAAACTAAAAATACTTTTCCTTTAATCTAGTTTGTTTTTTCAGCAATGTAATGTAATCCATGGGTCACTGTATTAGCTTTGACATGAAAAATTCATGGCTGCAATGCCTTCCTCAAGAAAAAGGATAATGTAGATATTTGTCACTGTGAAGGTACTAACATACTCATGATTTTGATTTAAAATGGTGATATTTCAAATACCTCATGTGTTTGAAAAACAGAAGAGAAATGGTGTAGGAAGGAAGCTGCTCTTCACGAAGAATTGGATGTTTTGCAGGAAAAGCTCATTTGAATTTAGAATTTAGAATTTAGAAACCTCAGTGCTAACAACAGCTAAAATTTAGCCATGTGCAATCTAATTATTTTTCCTGGGGTCTATGGCTTAGTGACATGCTTAAGATTTGAAGATTGACAGTAGAGGGGAAAAAACATGCTTTGTTGAGCCATCCCATGATAAAGATGTGCTAAAAAATTAAGTTTTTTCTCACCAGCTACATATAGACTGTATTGCCCTTTCAGCTTGGAAAGTAGAGTCATTAAACATCACCTTGCTCCATTTTTCTTTTTCACTTTGTTGTGTCAGTTTGTCTTACCTGTACCTGTTATGTGTTGTTTGTACTGCTTTTCTGCTTCCCTTCTCTTCCATGGATTTTGTCTCTTCTCCTGAGGGGCTCCTCATAAAACTGGAAGTTCAGCATGGACTTATTCAGGTCACTCATTTAACTTGTTTTCCTCTATACCTTCTTGCCCCCTTTCCCTCAGCATGCCCTGGTAAAGACAGCAGCTGTATGGCAAAGGCATGCCAGTCTGTTTCATCCTGCTCCAGCCCTGTCCCCCATCCCTGACCTCCCCTGTGCTCCACTCCTCTCTGCCCTGTCTCAGTGCTCCTTTCCAGGCTGTCTCTTGCTCCTTGGGGGGATCCAACACCCACTGATTGTTGCATCACACAATGCCTTCCCTCTTTGGAAGGCAGTTTTAGAGGTCAAAACTGCTGTAGTTTTTGTGCCCCTGCAGCTCACCAGGGGCAAAGCCCAGCCAAGAGCCCACTGCCAAGGACCTGTGCCAGACAGACCTGGGAGGGGCTGGAGTGGGGATCCCCTTTCCTTGGAATCTCACCTTTGAAAAGAACTGCCTTTGGTTAAGACTGGACTTTGCCTAGAGAAATAGGGACTGTAAAAAACAGCACTCATTGGTGATTTTCCTTGACACACCCAGGTGCAGGGGCCACAACCAACATGGATGCAACTTTGCTGAGGCTGTTAGTGCCCAGCAGGCACCTGAGGGAGGCTCAGGTTTCTCCTGTTGTGTTTTAGCAGAGTTGTGTTTGGCACTCATGTTGAGTTTTGTTGGGTTTTTTTCCAGGAAAAGTGTAAAAAAACCACATTGGTGTATTTTCCTGTGAAATGCTTCTATCCAGCACAGAACAGAATGTCTTCCTATCACTAGGATGTCCCTGGTAACCCCTCCTTGTCAGGGGGTTGTAATGTCAGTGTGGAATGGGAGCAAAAGAGCAGTAATGTTTTGTTTTAGTCAGAGCACTGCAAGCTTCTGCCACTGCAGGGTCCTGCCTCCAACCTGCCTCATTCTGAGTGCTCCTGGAGTCACACTCCTCGAGCTTGCACCCAGCCCTAGGTCTCTCTGCTCCCTGCATCCTTATTCTTCTTGAACAGAAGTATATTCTGTTCAGGCACCTTGTCTTTGTGTGCTGTCTTACCTCTGTTCTCCTACGATAACTCCAGCTCTTCCCACGCTCCCTTCCTCCTCTGCTCTATTTATCTACATCTGTCCATTCTCGTGCCCCCTGCTTCATTGTTACTCTTTATGCTATAATTAGGATGCCCAGCACAGCTTTAGTTCATTTAATTTAATAATCTTTTATCTTGCTCTTCATTCCTCTTTCTCAGAACCTCACTTCTTGCTGTATTAATTCTTCTAGTTGGTTATTCAGCTGTTAATGAAATGAAATATAATGACCATCTATCAAGATCCATTTTCCATTTACCAATGAAAGTGTTATGACCATATTTGTTTAAAATACAGATGAGCCTGAATGGATCTGAGCAAAAACGAAAATGAAAGAAAACTCACCTCAAGTCTTGTTTAAAACTTCATCTGATTCCAAATCTGTATTTCTGTAACTTCACCCCAGGTCTACATTCTGTGCTGTCCTATAATACATGATTTCTTTGGTGTTAGGAGGTCACAGCTCATTTGTCTTATATTACCTGTAGTGCTGGCACAAAGCTGAACTATGTAAGCCTCCATTTACCTCCATAAAACTGAAAATTAGTCACCTGTAAGCAGTCAGTTGGGCTGATTATAGTGATTACTAAACCAGCCACATCCTTATTTTACTTGCTCTGTTTTAGGACTGAAAATGGTTGCATCAACTTCATTTCTGCTACATGTTCCTGCTCTCTGTCTCTCTGCCTTTTTTCCTTCTAATTCACATTTGTTTTAAACTGAAAATGAAGCATCACAAATTATCTATAAAATTCAGCTACTAAATGTAAGGTACAGACCTTGGGGAAACAACGGCTTGCTGAACACAGTTTCTCCTCTCTGCGTTTGGGTTAGAGTACCCAAACCAAAGAGATTCATTATAACTCCTTGATTAAAAGGTTTGTATCCTCCTCTTTGTGCTCATTTTCCTTCTGATTACTTTCCCCACCCCAGATGCAACACAATCCATCCATTGCATCCTGGGCAGACCATCATCTTTTAAGGATGACTCCCCTACTACCCTTAGTGACAGGTGGAGTCATTTCCTTACATCTATACATCTGAGAGGCAGAGGAATAAGAGAGATTGGAGTGAGGGCTCCAAACTGCAGGGGTTTCTCTCTTATGTCAGACATTATAAATATGTGGCACACTCACTGACTCCCAACATTTGTGCCAGCTTTGGTTCTCTTTGGAAATTGTATATTAAATTACTTGTCAAATGTATAATGGAGAGCAGGTGACTTGTTTCTGAAAGGGCAAGGTTTCTTTATTCTGCCTGCTCTGCCCTGTAGCATCCATGTAATACCATTAAAAATTCCCTTCCTCTAAACTCTGAACAAGAAGAAACTGGACATGTTTAACACATCCTTCCTTCTTTGGCTCTCAATTTTCAGACCAAAAATATATCTTTTCCCTTCTTTAAACTGCAGCTGCAAGTGCATATCAGATCACTGGAACCAAGGGATCCATGATCCCAGTATTCCCATGTTCCCATGTGATTCTGGCTGTCAAAGCTGCTAAGTATGGATGATATTGAGCAGTCCAGGTTTGCAGGTAAACTTTGCCTCTGGCTCTCTTCACTTGAGATTCTGCAAACCCTCTCTGCTTGTAGACCTGTGCCATGAGGAATCTGATTTCTAGCATCTGCTCAAAATGAAATAATTTTTTTCTTTCCTACATATCTTTATGTAGAATACCTCCTCAAAAATCACATTCCCCTCTAAGTATTTTCCCCTGTATTATACCTAGAAATTAATTTGATTAATTTATTGATTGCTCCCTAGAAATCAGCCTGCTGTGATGACAGAAACACTGGGTAATATGGAGTGTGTCTGCTGAGCACTGGCAATTGTGGCACCCTTTATGTGTCTGTAGGTTCATGGAGGTTGTGTCCCCAGTTCATCTGGCTGATGATATTTGTCAGATGATTTGTGGATATACTTGACAGGTAAAACTTGAGCTCACAGGTCTAGATGCTGCAATACATTCCCAAAGATCCTGACTGCTGTAGGCTATGGAGAAACTGTTGTTAGGAGGTGCTGCAGCCTTGGGACATGAGAAAGACTTGGGAACTGTAAAACTGAAGGACAGGGTGTCTGAGCTCTGCTCTGATGTTTGTGGCCACAAATATGGCCAGACACAGACATGAAGCGTGGGTCTCTCTCACTCGGCTCCCTCAGCACACGAGGGAGAGAGGGTGTCTGCATGGAGGGAGGACAGAGGGTTGGCTGAAGGCTTGCCTCAGGAGCTGTGCTGCCCTTGGCCTGCCCCAGCACACAGGCAGGGTGTGTGCAGCCCAGCTTTGTCCATTTCAGAGGTCACTGCCCGGTCCTGGCACCTTCTCTCGGGGATGTGCTGCAGGAATCAGCCCTGCCCTGCCCTGCAGGAGCAGCACAGGTTCCCAGCAGCTGGCTGAGCCCAGGTCTGTCCCAGCATCTCTCACTGTCCTCCTTGTAGGGCAGGGGAGGTACCAGCTCTGCTGTTGGGGAATGCAATTCCCTGATTCTTTCCGTGCTCATCATCAGGGCACGGATTATTTCTGCCCGCAGCTTTAATGAAGGAACGATGTCAAGAGGCAGCAGTAGCAAACCCAAACCAGCAGCATCACCTTGCAGGTAAGGGCTAAACCAGCTGTACTGCCATGCCAGCATTTAGCTAAGCAGCGTCCATTCAGAGTGAAGGCAGTGTGACTGAGCAGCAAGTTCACCATTTAAAGTGAAAATCAACACTTCCCAGCAGCGAGGCAGATCATTAAACATTTTGTTGCATGAGCCAGCATCACTTTTCTAAAAAAAGTGTCAGGGTGTTCAGCCAAATGAGCAATTCAGTTGGCTTAACTTTCCTGACCGCTTTCTAATTTGGTTTTAATGAAGATATAATTAAGAGGTAATGTCAGTAGAGCTGAACATTGTCACACAATAATGGTCTCCTGCTGCTGCATAAATGGTAAATGCAGTAAATAGAGAAGGGAAGCTGGGATGTTTATTTTCAAAGCAGGAGGCATTGATCCTGGGACACTCTTCTGTTTTGATACCTTTATTTCCATTTTGTTAGAAAAATGAGCGGCAGCCGATTTAATCCCCTTTGGCCTGCAGCCGCTTCACACGAGTAGGAGGACAACTTTCAAGGTGGCTCTGCTGCAGCTGGGAATGTGCTGCTGCTGGATGGTGGCTCGTGGGTTAGACTGAAATTCCTCACTTTAACCTGATTGTCCAGTGGTATTCCTGCTGCCAGAGGGAATGCAATTGAGAGCCTCAGTCAGCCAGCACTACAGAATAACTCGGCCATTACAGTGCTGTTTATGAAAGAAAACCACCTTGAGAGACCAGTCCTTTTATTTTTTGACTGGCTGGACTTATGATCTTCGTCTCCTCTGGTGAATAACGTCTGCCTTCCAGCATTGCAATAGCAGAAATAAGGATTTTATGTTCTAGCCCATACCGTTCACCTCCACTGCAATTCAGGCTGCAAAATTATTTCCATTCTGAACTTCAGTTCCCATTTTTCTTTTAAGTTTTTGCAAAACTTCTTTGGGGAGAAATTCTCTTCCAAGGCATTTAAGCCAAGTAATGGCTTTAACAGTTCTTGCATTATGAAGGCTGACAAGATATACTATCTCCTAAAGCTAAGACTGTTTTTTCAAGCAGAAAACTGCATGAAATAACTGCAAATGAGACTTATGCTAAAATATGGATAAGTCTTGGAAGTTAAAACTTCCTGGGAAATTAGTACTTGCTGAAGAGCACTGCCTTTGTTCTGTCTGAAATATTTGGTGTTTTGAATACACAAACTAATGACAATTTTAGAGCACATGGAGTAAATCTTAAGTGTTCCAGGACACTTTAGAAAGAATACCTCTTATACAGTGCTCTTAATCGATAACTCTCAAGGCATTTCATGCTGATCAGAATAAGGGCTAACCAGATATGGGTTCATTTAAAAAAAAAAATCCTGGGTTTTTCCATTCTGAAGTAGAAGCAAATCCAGCCTTTCTAAAATGCTAATAAAAACCAGGAGACGGTTAGCACACCATATGTTAAGCACATCCAAGCTGAGGGGGATTTGCCTTCAAGCCCAGAGTAGGCCTTGCATTTAAATGTGCCCTGACTACTCTGTTGCTTGCAGTCATTTTGCTGCTGTGGTGGGAGATGTTCACACTGACAGGGATGAGCCAGGCTCCACACTTTTGTGACCGAGCAGTTGGCTAGAAGATGGAAACAGCCAAACTTCCAAATCCCCATCTTGGTTCATGCAGCTTTGGTTTGGGTCTGCCATCTTCTGTAGGAGGAAATGCTGCCCCTTCTTCTGTTCCAGTGACATGGTAAAGGACAGAGACTCTTCACCTATTTCTCCTTTGTGAATTGCAACTTGTGCCAGCTCCCTGTTGCCTTACATGGAGCACTAAGATGTTGTTTTCCATTTACTCCTCTGCAGCTGAGGTAGAGCACTCTCTCTGATGAAATGGGACACCTCCCCCTGGACCAAAGAAACTTGCCTGCCACACAGAAATTGCTATGACATGTATATTCCTAGGGAAGACTTGTTTTGTCATATCACAGCTTTACAGACAGAAAAAATTATTTTACCAACCAGCCAACCCCCAAGTCAGCATCGTAGCATCATCTTCTCAGAGAGGAAAGACAAGATGTCACAAGCATGAAACCTGTGGCAGAGCTGGATAGAGACATAAGCTCCCAGCGTTTTACACATTCAGCACTTTGCCTTAGACTTGGCTGTGGAGAGCAACTGCAGTATTAACAGCAGTGAGTGTTTTCCCATCCAGTGTTGTGAATCTGGATGGCTGCATGATTTTAAGTGTCAGGGGGCTGCAATTACATTAGGATAACCCAGTCAGAATTTGGTTAGCATTGTGGGAACAATTTTGTGTCTCTGAAGGCTGTGGCCAAATCACATGCAGGAGTTGTGTTTAGATAAAGTAAATACTTGTCTAGGCAAAGCAAATATTAGGAAGTGAAAGGGATGCAGTGTAATAGGATCACTTTGCCCTAAGCCTGCTTCTGCTGAGACCTGGGAGACCATCAGCTTCCCCATGCAGAGCCACTCCTACAGCAGCTCAATTTAAAAGCTCTTGGGAGCAGCAAGAGGCTGTTGTCCAGCTGGAAGACTCTAGTGGGCTACCTATGTTCTTCCAAAAAAAAATGGTCTTTACAGCTAACCTATGGTTTCAGGAGCTGAAGGAAATAATGTAGGACTTCCCTGGGCTTTCATGCCTTGGATGCTGCTTGTACCCTTTGGTGAGGAAGTCACCCTTCTCCCCAAAACATATCCTCTGGCAGCATTCCGAGGGCGCCCAGAGCCAGTGCCCTGGGCCACCCTTTCAGAAGGACATGTGCATGCTTGCCCAGCTGAGAGGGGAGGATGGTGAGTCCAGCAGGAGAAATTTCTGCCTGGGGCACAGTGCAAGCAGCAGGGGGACATCTGTGGCTGTGACACAGAGGGCACCTGAGGCTCCTCTCCCACTTTTACTCAGGCCCAAGCAGAGAGGTGACCATGGCACACTGGGGGCAGGTAGGGAGAGCTGCTATGCCGTGGTGTTGGGTGCACCCCAAGAGATCCAGCAGCTCAGAGAGCCGAGGAATTGGCCATAGAAACTGCCTGGGCTGAACTCAGCCAACCTGGGGGAAAAACTTTAGACAATGGCAAGGACAGAGGAAGCCCTGCCTGAACAGCAAGGGGTAAGATCTGCCTATCCCTAAACCACTGTGACTTGGGAATATGCTCTCTGCTTCTCCTCACCACCAAAGGGCTGTCACCAAAATGGATGCACTTGGCTGGCTGCTGGAAGTAAATCTGGGGAGGGAAGAGCAAGGAGCACCAATTCCCCCTTGAAAAGGAAACTCTCAGGATTTCCCCTCACCCTGTGGGAGCATTTCACTGTCCAGTAAGCCGCACTATAAATTTCACCTATTGGTAGAAATAAAGATGTTTTATGGCTGTCCAGACTAAGCTATGATTGACTTAAAGTCTAACAAATCATTCCTTTAAAGTCTAACAAATCAATCTCCTCCCACTGTCCCCTTAACCACGCTACACAGAGTGCCAGCTCTTCTTTTAAAGATTACAGGAGAGGGAGGGAACAGCTGTCACCAGTACCTAATGAATGAATGAATGTTGAGCCATCCTATAATTTCCCTCTGCTTGGCTATGAGAACAGGAGGAAAACAAGCAGAGCAGAAATCCTCTGGCAAGGAGCAGTCAGAGCTTCTGAGCATCGCATCACACCTGTGCTGCCAGGAACCAGAGCAGTCCCTCGGGAGCAGCTGCTGCCTCAGAAAGGTGTCGGACACTGAGGGAGGGATGAGGAGTCAGTGGGAGCCTCACCACAAAGGGCTTTTTGTTGAAAGGTGCTGCACAACACTGCACATTGTGGTGGAGGGGACAAGGTGGAGCATTTCCAGTGGGAGATGGTGCATTTGTACAAATCAGAATGCATGCTCTTTTCTCTGTTGGAATATTGTCATTGTCCTTTATTACATTAAAGGGGAACATCTTTATCTCATGGTGATTTGGGTGGGATATGACATTGCCTAACGTAAAGGGGGACTGTAATATCAAGGAGACAACCGTGAAATAACACATTACACACTGAATTGAACAGCAGGCTCATTTACATTCCTTTAATTTGGAAATATGAACATTCAGAAAAGCTCTTCTCCGCTTGCATTCCCTTATTTGGGAAACATGTAAATTACATTTATGATAATTTAGTATTTAACTGGTACAAGCATCGTGAATTCCAGAAGCAAACATTTTAAAATAGGCAGGAGCTGTGCCAGCCTTCTTTGGAAATGCATGAGGTAAAAGCCACCTCTGCAGAGGGCTCTGAGTGCAGCAATTCCAGCTTCTGGATCCACACTTGCAAATGCTTGTAAAGCAGATGGGACAGTGATGGTGAGGTTGCAGGGCCGGGCCTTTTGTCCCAATCACAGTCCAGGCTTATCACATATGGCAGATGGATTTAATTAATAAAGCTCTTCTGTTGTGTGTAGAGTCATTTTTTGCAGCCTATGGGATTCCAGAATGGCAAATGAAAATGACAGCAGAGGAGCTTTTAGATCCGCCGTGCTCAGATGATGCTGAGAGGCCTCTTCTATGGCAATCCCACTGCTGCATTTTCCAGCCTCTCCTTGGAAACCTTCTGCCAATTGTGAGTCATGTTCAGCTGCTCATCAGTCAGCTCATTCTATTGCGTGTGTAATAGCCCTTATTATGAAGTCATGTCTCTTGTACCTAAATGGGATTGTTCCCCTTTGAATCCAAAACCCTTCTCCCATCTCTGCTGCAGGAAAGGTCCATCGTGCAGCACACAAATGCAAGACTTGTCCCAGAGCTAGCTGGAGCTCCCTCCTGCCCTGTGAATTGCTTTCTGCCACCTGTGGTTCCCTTCACCATTCCTGCTGCCCATCCTCAGGTTTTTTTGTGAAAGGACACTTTTCACTGTCCTTTCTAGAAAGGGAGGCTTCAAAATATGTGCTGTGCTCCAGCCTTACCCAGACTGCAAAATGCTGCACCCATCACTCCCTTTTTGTCACATGGCAGATCTCTCTTTATACCCCCTGGGTCAGTGATTGCTTTCCTCACAAGGGGTACTCTTTTCATTACCTGCTATAACCCCAAGGTATTTTCCTATAATAATATTTTCTAAATATTTGTGTTGATTATTGTTATTTCTCTCCAGGTGCAGTACTGTCACATTCATCATTATTAAGTAAATTTTATTTTTTAACATCTTCCCATGACTCAGAACATGCTAGGCAATTCTGCAATTGGGATTTGCTGTCCCTTTTCACCTATCCATTTCATATTTTATTGCTTTCAGTGCTAGTAAGTTTAAACACAGCATTGCCTCATATAAACAAAATGACCTGAGAACAGAGGGGAATAAAAATATTTGGAAAACTAATTGGAAGCTAAAATAGAATTAAAAAAAAAAAAAAAACAAACAAAAAAGAAGAATACACTCTTTTCTCATGAAATATAAGCATTGGATTTTAAATTTTTCCCCTTGTCCAAGCTTGAATAAAAAGAGAGAAGATGGGGGAAAAAAAAAAAACAAAAAAGAAAAACCTAATATTTTCTTTTAAAAAATCTTTGGAAATATTTACCAGACCTAAACTTTTATGTAACATTTTCATCAGAGTTATGCATTCATTGGGAGCAAAGGTGTTCTGAGTAATTCTGAAAGGGGATGTGAGAAGGCAATATCTGCTTTTTTTTTCTGCCTGTTTCACAGAAGTGACAGTACAGAAATCATTGCTCTGAAAAAGAGTTCATCCCCTTTCAGGACAGATCTGGAACATTTGCCTGCAGTTAATCAGGAGCCATGGCTCAATGGGATTCCATGTGTCTGCTGTGCAGAGCAGGGTCTGAAGCAAGAACATGCTGCAAACTTCAGTCATCAGCCATCCCTTGAGCAAAGTTTTATTCAAACAAACAAACAAGATCACCATAATAAAAAAAAAGAACCACCCAAAATATATCTGAAAATGATATGAAATGTTTACATACTCATTTCTTGACATTGTGCATAGCCTTTTATATATTCATAAGCAATTTCCTACACAAACTTGTATAGATCAAGGAGAAAGGACAAGCTGGAGGGAATCCCATCTATAATAAGAAAGGCCCAGCTAAAGAGAGGTCTAACTAATGAAAAAAGACATTTCTTCTCAGAGACCCAAATCCATGGACTGAGCTCAGAGGAGGAAATGAGAGTCTCATGCCCATTCCTCAGCAATATGCATTTTTAAAATTAGCTCTCACGCACTGTGCACTGAAGCCCTGCCAGAAGAGGTGCCTGCTATTCCATGGAGATGTAAGAAGTTTTGGGCATGGGTTGTCCACAAGGGGCTGCTGGTACTTCTGAAAACGGCATCAGGTTATGCCTGCTGCTCGGCACTGAAGCAGCCCTGATTCTTTCATTGGCCATGCAAAGACATGCCCTGTGAATGGCTGACCCCCAGATGCTTGTGGCCCATGTTTTAAAGTTTTAACCTTCCTAGTAAGTCTGCCTTGTACCTGCGTTGCTTATTCCCATCAGGTTTGAGGAACATTGGTTTAGGTTATCCCTAAAGCAAAGAAGGGTACAGGAGGGGAGCCCAATCAGGACTCCTTGATTACCTGAGATTTGCTCTGACAGATTCATTTTCAGTAATTGTGCCTGCACACCTGATTTAGGGCTCCTCAGCAGACAGCAGTGGAAGCTGATTTCTTTGAAAGTAAGTACCCAGCAGCCAAAACTATAACAGATGTTATGGATGGGACCAGTAATTCACTTAGCTCTGTCTCAAAAGCCCTCTTTTCTATACATTTCACCTCAGTATTCTCCTGGGCAATCACTAGCCCTGCTGAATTTGTGGTTCTCATTTAATTCCCTGACATGTTCTTTTTTAAGGCTTTATTTTCAGCTATTGAAGTACAAGAAGTTGCCTGGAGCCTTGCTTTCCAGAAAGGCAACAAGAGACTTCACCCTTGGTAACTAAAAGGAAATGCTTTCCATTTCAGCGTGAGCATCTCAGAGGGCCTTTCTGATCCCACTTGCACTTTTCCACAATGTTCTGTGTTTCCAATGGATGCAAATCCTTTCCTGTTCTGACAGTGGAGGGCACAGGGCTCAAACCAAGCCCTGTCAATAACGTAGCTTACTCTGTCCTGGATTAGGGACAGTGAACACATCCCTCTGCCCTAGGGTTTCTTAATTTACCTTCCATCAGGAGCTCCCCTGGGCAGGGGCTGCAGGGAGCCAGGGTCAGGGACAGCCCGAGCAGGAGTCACCCAGGGGACACCAGGGCATCCCTTGTGGAAACAGGCCCTGTGGGAACAGGTCACACATGCATGAACATTCCCTGTGGGACATGGCCACAGAGCCCACGGTCACACAGTCACAGAGCCCATGGTCACACAGCCCATGGTCACACAGTCACACAGTCACACAGCCCATGGTCACACAGCCCATGGTCATACAGCCCATTGTCACACAGTCACACAGCCCATGGTCACACAGTCACACAGTCACACAGTCCATTGTCACACAGTCACACAGCCCATGGTCACACAGTCACACAGTCACACAGCCCATGGTCACATAGCCCATGGTCACACAGTCACACAGTCACACAGTCCATTGTCACACAGTCACACAGCCCATGGTCACACAGTCACACAGTCACACAGTCCATTGTCACACAGTCACACAGCCCATGGTCACACAGTCACACAGTCACACAGCCCATGGTCACACAGCCCATGGTCATACAGCCCATTGTCACACAGTCACACAGTCCATTGTCACACAGTCACACAGCCCATGGTCACACAGTCACACAGTCACACAGCCCATGGTCACACAGCCCATGGTCACACAGGCTGTGGCATCGCTCAGGTTAAGATGCAAGTGCTGCTGATGGCACCTCACCAAGGCAGGCTGTAAATGCACATAAAGATGCCATAAACAGGTAATCACTCATTTCATGGCATTGCATCAGAAATGTTACTGAAATCACTACAAATTATGCCTGCTGTATAATCTTTTTTCCTTTACCTAGTCTATAATTATAGCAGCTCCAAACAAAAAAAAGCAAAAACCAAAAATCCAAACAGTATTGGATTTTTCTGTCATGATCCGTGTTTAGGTTTTGGCAGGATTCAATTTTAATTTCAACTTCAATGATAACACCTCATTACCTGTGTTCTTTATTTATAGTTACACACTGCTCATTTAAACTGATGTAAATATTTTTCAACTTGCATCCAGGAAAGTGCTACTATCATTGGTTGAAAGAAAAGCATCTTCTCTCCTTTGAATAGCTGCTGTGATTTCAGAGATGGGGTCTACAAATGCATCTACCATCAAAATATTTAGCCCTTAATCTATACAGAAAAGAAATGACAAATACATTACAAAACCCTTCCTGACACAGCCCGTCCATGCTCTGTTTTCTAAGAATATTGCACAAGGTGATAACATGAATCACAAATAGCATTCAGCATGAGTTTGAGCAAGCTAAAAAATGCTCTTTTTTTTCCTTTGGAGGAGGGAGAAATAAATTGTGTTATTAAAAACAGAGATGAGCTGAGAAAAAAAATATTGTTTTAAGTATTTTGTGCATTTAGATAGCCCAAGAAGATCCCAGATGGAATATGAGCAAGTGTTAACAGAAAGATCATTAATCAAGAAATACGCCTACTGGAGACAAATCCCACAACAGCTTAGGAAAACAACAGACAAAAAGTTATCCCGTGGTTAGATAAGTAAATGGATGTCAGTGTGGGAGCATTATGGCAGAGAGCAAGCAGCATGAGACCGTGAGCAGCTAAGGGTTAGGCATGTCATCATCTGACTCTCCAGTGCCCCAGGAGTCCTGTCCCAATCAGCTGGTATCCAACCAGGGGAAGAAGCTTCCTCAGTGGAGGCTGCTTGCTAGAGAGCATGAGAGCGCCCACCAGGAGGAAACCTCTGCTTTATCCAGGAGAAGCGATCCCCAGGACTGCAGGGGGACCTGTGTGGGCACAGACACGAGGTTTCCTCTGACCCCAGTCAGGCTGAAGGAAAGCCATGGGATGCTGGGCATGTCCCACCCAGAGCTGTCACCTCCCTTCCAAGGTTTCCAGGTAGGGAGCTCCTTCCCCACCTTCTTCCCCCCACAAGCAGGGCAGTCCAAAGCAGTGTTGCTGGGAACTCCAGCTGTTGCTCAGTAATGCTGAAACCTGCAAAATATTATGCCGAAATTTTCGTGCACAAAGGAGAAGGCCTAATTTTGAAAGAATTTATAATAGCATGGAATAATTGGTCCCTACACACAGAAAAGATGGGAGTTATTAGTTCAGGGCTGCAGAGTGGGGGAATAGGAGATGCTGCTGTCTTGATGATTTTTTTTTTAATTTCTTTTTTTCTGAGTGATTTGGCAGAGCTAGCCAAAAAAAGGCAAGGCTGTAACTGTTTTCTCTCATCACCCTAATAATCCTTAGTGCTCTGAGGAAATTTCCACCACTGAGCATTTTGCACAAAGTATTTGTGGAACAGACCTTAAGAATTACCGTCAGTAAGAAAACAACAGATATTAATGAGCATCTTCCCCCAGCTAGTGTACCAGTGGAGAACTTACAAGTCCTAATGTGCACTAAATTTGAAAAGCACTATTTTAATTACATCCCAAAGAGTATTTAGATCTGAAAGAAAATTCCCAGCTAAACTAACTAGGGGATCTGAAGAACAATTGTCAGAGCTGAAATGTCCTTACTTCCCCCCACAAAAGCAACCTAGTCCGTCACTCTCAAAGCTTTTATTCGATACTCCATTGCCAGGAAATGTTTTTAAATTCAGATGAGGGGAACAAAAATAATAGCAATCCTAAATATATCATTAAAAGCTTTATGCAGCAAACAAGACAGACTCTAGGTCACCAGGACCTTAGAGTCCTTGATTTATGCCAGGGATGCAGCCACACAGCAGTACCAGAGAGATTCACAGAATCGCAGAATTCACAGAATCATGAGGTTGGAAGAGACCTTCAGGATCATCAAGTCCAACCCATGGCCCAACACCTCAACTAAACCATGGCACTGAGTGCCATGATGAGTGAGATGACTGCCTCAGGACTTGTGTAACAAGATATTGTATTTTTCCACATGCTGGATGAACACCTCTATACAAAGTGAGAGGAGAAAGCAATCCTCCAAAGCCTTCTCACTTTACGGGTTGGGCAGAGATGCTTCTGTGATGAAGTTCAGTTCTTGGATAGGTCCAAATTAATAGCATTTTTGGTCTACCCTGAAATTTGATGCACCTCACAGAGGGAGGGAGGCTGAGGTTGTGGACTGAGGGAAGCAGACAGGATGCACCAGTTTGCAGAGATGGTTCTCCCAATAACAGGTGCTCCTCTAGCTCTGTGTGCATGCATGAATAAGTACAGATGTATGTGAAGATTGGGGGAAGCAAACCATGGCTTCTGAACAGGCTCAGTCTCTCAGCACGTCCTCTGCTGTGTCTTGACACCAGTTCACCTTTGATGGTTCAATATTGGCAGCAAACCTCAGGGAGCATCTGTTTGCCTTGGTAGGTAAATGAGCAGCAGCTGGGAAAAATAGAGTTCATGTGGGGACAGAGGCATTGAAGGGCTTTCTGAGCTATTCATTTTTTTATGTTCTCAAGGGAGCAGAATGGGGAAACAGATTTTGTGTCAGTCCTGGTTACCCAGAAATTTCTGTATCATGCCATCCAGCCCAATTTATGGATTGACTGAACCTGGTTAACATCACTTAATAACCATCACAAATGGTTGAAGCAAATTATTAAATGTTTTAGAAAAATCTGTTCCAAATCCTTGATGAAGGGTTTGTGTATCTTAGGCTGCTGCACAAAACATTTTGTGTGAATCATAGAATAACTCTATTTGGAAAGGACCCTTAATTGGACAAGAATCATTGAAGTCTAAGTCCTGACCTAGCACAGGACACCCCAAGAACACATGTGCCTGAGAGCAGTGTCCAAATACTTCTTGAACTCTGTCAACCTTGGTGCTGTAACCACTCCTCTGGGGAGCCTGTTCCAGTGCCCAGCCATACTCTGAGGGAAAAAAAAGCCTTTTTCCAGTATCTGACCTAAATCTCCCCTGACAGAGCTTCAGGCCATTCCCTTGGGTCCTGTCACTGGTCACCACAGAGAAGCCATGAGTGTATCTGCCTCTCCTCTTCCCCTCACAAGGAAGTTGCAGACTGCACTGGGGTATCCCTTCAGTCTCCTGCAGGCTGGACAGACCAAGTGACCTCAGCTGCTTCTTGGCTTCCCCTCAAGGCCCTTCACCATCCTTGTGCCCCTCCTTTGGACACTCTCCAATAGTTTAATGTCTTTCTCATATTGTGGCACCCAAAACTGCCCCTAGTTCTGGAGGTGAGGCCACCCCATTGCAGAGCAGGGCAATCCCCTCCCTTGCCTGGCTGATGCTGTGCCTGACACACTCCAGACATGCTTGGCCCTCAGCTGCCAGTTCACTGCTGACTCATGGTCAATTTGCCTTTGATCAGAACCCCCAGGTCCCTTTCCATGGCACTGCTTCCCAGCATCTCCTTCCCCAGTCTGTCCATGCATCCAGGGTTGCTCCATCCCAGGTGCAGAATCCAGCACTTGCCTTTGTTAGACTTTATACAGGTGGTGATTACTCAGCTCTCTGATGTGTCAAGATCTCTCTGCAGGGTCTCTCTGCCTCTGAGGGAATCAACAGCTGCTCCCAACTTACTTTCATCAGCAAACATGCTTGTTATACCTCCAAGTCCCGTGTCCAAGTTTATGGAGATGTTGAAGAGACAACAAGTGGAAGACAATGCTCTATCACAGGAGCAAACCAGTGGTGACCATCAGCTGGGATGGCAATTGCCACATACATGGCCCAGCTATCCCTTCCTACAGGTGGCTGTTGCGTACCAACAGGGTGCAGGGGTTGTTCTTGTCCAGTTTCCCACTCTGCCCTCCGCACAGCCGGACCTCAGGCATCCTGAACCATTCAGCTGCCACGTGGACAGAGGACACAGATCACAGCATCTCTTTCCCCATAACCCATAGGTTTTTTTGCTCCTGTCCAACCTCATCCTGCACATAAAGGCATTGCAGTTTTACTATAATTTTTCAATAACTCCCATTATGCAGTTCCAAAGCCCTGTATTCCTTGGATTCCTTACATCTTTCCTTGCAAGGACATGCAGGCAGTGCACAGGCTGCACTTGCCTGAGGACTGTAGCTGCTTCTACACGTGGTGCTGTGCTCACTCCCTGCTGACACTTCTGAACCAAAGGTTCCCTCAAAATACTTCACACGGAGGCGGGGTGTGCAGGATGGCAGCTAATAGCCATTTTCACACAACTGTCTGAGAAATATCTGCACCCAGGGCCAGCTCAAAGCACAACTCTGCCTTTTAGTGCATCTCTCTCTGCATCTCTCTCACTCTGCTGCTCACTCAGCTCTAATCATTAGGACCCGATCACTTCAGCAACGATGAATGCATTCATGGGGTCTTTTTTGCATCCTGTTGTTCATGAATCATTGCTCCTGTCACACAATAACTATAATTACTGCTTTTCTAGACCTTTGGCTGATTGTCTTTGCAGAAGAAAAAAACAGAGCCGGCAGAAAAGGGAGGGTGAGAAATCAGACATCTTGGAAATAAAAATAACCTCCTGCTCTTGTTTTGAAAGTTGTTCCCTTTAGGTCAGAGCCCATATGCACACACATGTGCACACATTACTTCCACAGTGCCTGGGGTAGTTGGGTAGTTTGTCTAGTTTTAAATTGGCCAAAGTAGATGAAGGGTGGCAGAAGGTTATTTTCAATCTGTTAATGTGTTATGGGAGACTTGCAGCAAGGAAGCGTAGAAGATGGGGAAAGGCAGAGGGATAATGTGAAACAAGTTTGTTTGAACTGAGGGAGCACATGATGTGAGAATTTCAAAGCTCCTTGTACTAGACTTTTATAGCACCAAATAAAAAGAACTTCCCCCCCTCCCCCCCTGCCTTTTTCTTGTTCCCTGAGAGGACATGTCCTTATGTAGAACATGGGAGTCTTGGCTTGACTGAGTCTGTGGTAAAGGGACCACCTCACAACTAGACTTTTCCAGAAAGCTTTTGGCTGGTTACATAGCTCAGCATAACAAGAAGTGTCACCACTAATACACCCAGGACCTATGGATTTTGCATCACACTGTTAGCCTGCCTGACCCTGGGAGACGGAGGGACCTGACCAGACAGGCAATCAGAGGACATCCTCTTCCCTTGGCAGCTGTCAGGTCCCTGCTATTCCCACTCCTTCCCCTATGAAATATCAATTTATTCCTGCTTCTCATGCTTATTCTGTCTTTTTCTCCCTTTTTTTCCTTTACTTTATATAAGAGAATTCTCAGCAATTTCAGACAGGTCCAGCTGTGGCTAATTTGTCATGGAGAAAATAATATGAAGTGGAGCAGTGCTGGGGAAACAAACAGCCCAGTGCAAAGCCTGCCCCTAATTGATTGATGAAAAGAAAATTAAGGTTGCCTCCAGAAACAATTTCCATAGCAATGGGAATAGAGAGGAAGCTGTGCTGCAGATTGTGGGCGACCCACTGCGGCTCTTTGGCCTCCGAATCACAGCGGCAGCGAGGGGCCGGCCAGCGTGCCTGGGGCTCCATCCACAGCCCCTCCGGATGCACCAGGATGGAGTTTGGCTTCCTCCTCCCACTCTGCTCCCCCTCAAAAGAAACAGATGCCATGTTTTGTGGGCTTTTCTCTTCCCTTTGGATTTCTTTCAGGAAAAAAAAAAGATTCTGCCTTAGCTCAAGTACTGATTGCTACCACTTCAAATGGACTGACTTCCTTTTATTTTCTCTAACAAAGTCATCCAGGAGACTTCCCAGTAGGAATTTTTCCTCTTCAAGAGGAAAAGTTCTGAAGGTGCCCACAGCAATTGAAGCACAGCGGCAATTATTTGGATCGTGTTCTTCATTTTTTATGGTTAAGTGGTGTACATTAAAATTGACTAATGATATAAGGAATGCCTTTTGTTTGCTTGATTGGAAATATCTTAAGGAAGGCCTGATTTAAGGGAAGGAAGTTCACTGTAGGAGTCTCAGGGTGGGGAAACACTGTCGCCCACATTGCCAACTGGTTTTGAAAACCTTGGTCATGCAAATTTGTGTGTGCCTTTTGTTTGTCAGGCCGGCCACAAAAAGCAAAATCAAGTTCCTGGCATCTAAATCATGAACAAATGTTACTCCTAATTTGCTGTAGTACAAAAATAACAGTTTACAAATTTTAATAGACCTTAGAGAAAAAGCAGCTCAAATAGGAAAAAAAAAATCTCCTGGACTTGGAGCTTTAACAAACAAACAAATCCATTTTCATAGTTGTCCATTGGGCACACCTCTCCCAAGTCTTACATTTATCAGAGCTTAGTTCCTGCTCTGTAAAGGCTCAATCCTGGCGGGATTCAACACCTGGATAGGAGGAGACATTTCTCAGAGCACAGGTGCCATGAGTGGCTTCACCTCTATGTTTTAAAGCCATGCCCTTTTCGAAGCCAGAATGCACACTGCTGCGTTTGGCAACGTTTTGGTTGCTGGTTGTGACCATGACAGCACCAGAAGAAAAGAAAGACAAGGCTGATGTGATTTTCTCTGTGCTGCCTTTTTCTGGCTCACCTTTTTTCCACAGCCATTCGTGAAGTAAATGGAAAGGCTGTCACTAAACAGCCTCTCTCCTAATGAGTGGCTTCTTTGTTATTGTTGTCAGTACCTGCAGTCTGGAGAACATGTAGAAGAAACTGGCAGAAAGGAAACAGAGAAACAAAGGTCTTTTCCAACCTAAATGATTGTACAATCTATAATTCTATGACATGTAATGCACCAATTGACGTGAAGATGGATTTCTCTCAAAGCAACATGGAATATTTTTATCTGCCTGCATTTATAGAAATAAATTTTACAGCACTGCTTTTTGGGCAGACAAAAATTAGCAGGCTCTGAGGAGCATCCATATTTCAGCAATTTCTTAAAATTTAAAAAGTCAGTGTATCAAAGACATGACTTAAGGGACAGCTGGAGGGATAAGAAGTGGAAACAGACCAGTGGTGAGAATAAAGTTGGACATTGGCAAAAATATCTACTGTTTTGCTAAATACCCTTTCAACAGCATCAGCTTTCTGGGGAAAGCCAGAGTTTTCTATTGAAAAGCTATTGAACTAATGTTATGTTTGGAGCATTTTCTGATACTGAGCTTTCTAGTCGGGTAATTAAAATTTCCCACAGAGGGAGAACATGCTCTGTTGTTGTTGCTGTTGTCAATTTTTAGTAAGAAATCTCTTCTTCTCTACCTTCACTGGGGAATGAAAAGTTTGCACTTGATGCAGAGCTAGAGCAAAAGACAAACAAGGAGAATGACAAAATTAGACAAGTCAAAGCACCATGATTTTTTTATCTACTGTTCTGTACTTTTTCTTCTTAGCTTCTTCTCACATTTTTCTACTTTTCAGGGCTCCTCTTTTAGACTATCAGCTTTTTGTACAGGGATTCCTATTGAGTTTTTACACAGGTTAGCATGTTGTGGTCTTGATTGGCAGAGGGTTAAGGGTTACAGCGTGTGCCAGTCACTGCAGAAAGACAGCTGGAAGGAAAGGTCATCTGGACAGCCCTTTGCTATAGTAAACACTAGAGGAACCCAACAAGAAGATTGAAGTATTCCAGGCAAAAAAATAACACAAACAAAAATACTCAAAACAGAGTGATTAGAGCGTTTCTTCTGAAAGAGACTTAGGCAAACAACCAGCTGAAAACCATCACAGCCAGCACTCCTGCTGTTTGACCACTTGTCAGGCCCTGGAAAGTGTTGTTGCTGAAGGCTGGTAGTTTTGCTATGTGCTGTATTTAGCTCCAGGTTACAGTCTTACATGCCATCAGCCCCAGGGCAAACCTCCACATTTGCTGGCTGTACTTGAGCAGTGCTCCTTAGCTTGAGCTCAAGCACTTGCTTTATGACCCTACTAGGTCTGGCTTGGCAAGGCTCTGGTGCTTACTCACGTGTATTTATAAAGTCAGCTTGATGCTCAGATGGAAGTGGAATTGTTTCTAGAGAAAACAATAGGGACTAATTGGGTAAGGACGGATCAGGCATGACACTGTAAGCAAGAGACAGGAGCTGATACCACTAGGGTGGCATTTTAAATATACTCTTACATGTTTTATTTACAAAGAATGAAGATAATGCTCCAAGAGATGAAGAACTCCACCTGCTTTAGAGATGTAGCTATAGCAACCTCCACATGATTACATTGCTAATCTGCAGGTGTTGAAGAGGCATAGATAGATGCTGTTGAGTAATTCAGCTTCAAATAGATACTTTGATCTGCATAACAGCTTGCATTCATGTCCCAAATATGGATCATTTCCAGTTCTGCAATTCTTTCTTATAAAAGCAACATTTCTATCCTTTATTTTATAGGAGTCTTAAAACTTGCCATTGTTATCTAACAAGGTAATCAGCTCCATTACTCTTGGGTGAGGCAGGAGCAGGGGAAAAGAAACTTTTCCATTGCCTAAAATGCCCAAATTATCTATTGCATGTTTTGTCCAAGTCACTCCTCAATGGGAACAAAACCAAACAGAAGAAAAAACTTGTTCTACTTTTCTGCATACATGATGTACTGATGAATCACTTGCATCTTCACATTAAAGACAGTCTATTGCACTGCAGACTCTGGCAGCAGTACCAGATCAGGTCATGCTTCATTAGCAGCCACAACACTGTTAAGAACATCAAGCCAAAGTCTGTCCTGCTTTACTCTCCACAAGATGCCATTGAACTTGGTGGGTTGCCTGGGATGGAAGTCAAGGCAGAATATGGCTCACCATCAAACAGCTCCAAAGGAACCTGGACCTTTAATAAGCAAAATCTGCAATTCACTGATTCAATAAAAGAAAAGAATTAAAGATCTCCAAGAGGAAAATGACCCTTCATTTTATTCCCCTCCAATCTGCTGGAGCACTCCCGTGAAAGGGTAGTTCAGCCACACACTCATCGTTTCATGAAAGATGGTTAAGGGCATTTGATGAGGCCTCTAAAGTCTATGTAACATGCCCCTTTCCTGCTTTTGCTTTCTTCATTCTTTTGCCAACTGAACATCCCACAGCCCAGTTGTTCCCCTCACTCCCTGAAGCACCTACACTGCCCTGCTTCCTGCCCCCATTTCATTTTTGGCTTCACAAGTTTCTGCACAACCACCTTATCTATTTACCTCAATGACTATTCTGTGTTAAAGACCAACAAATTAAAACAGAAAAGCCATTTGAGATTTGCTGCTTGTGGCATTCACATTCTCTGAAAAAAGTCCTTTGCCCGGGATTTTTCTCCTGGGAAGCTGAGAAGCCTCAGAGAAAAGGAAAACAATTCTTATCGCATTTGCTTCTCCTCTGTTTTGCTCATGTGGAATGTATTTGGAGATTGTTTACCCATGAGTGATTATTTCATTGGATTCTGGTGTGAGTTGTTTGACTCATTGGCCAATTGGGGCCAAGCTGTGTCGGGACTCAGGAAGAGTCACAAGTTTTCATTATTAGCTTTTATCATTCAGTAAGTATCCTTTCTGTATTCTTTAGTATAGTATAGTATTCTTTAATATAATGTAGTATCATAAGGTAATAAATTAGCCTCCTGAGAACATGGAGTCAGATGCATCATTCCTGCCTTTGTCGGGGCATTCCCTGCAAATACAATAGCTGGTCAATGTTGATAGCTTGCCTTTCTTTCATGCATGGGACATGTGACAGTGAAGGCACATGTCTTTACATGGCTGCCTTTACTCCTGCCTCAATGACCCCCTGTCTCCATCTTGGTGTCCTGCATTTTGTTACAGCCCCAGCCCTCTTGCATCCACTGCCCTGGCCATCTGGGCTACCCCTGCCACCAAGAGCCACCAGGCTCCACCACCTTCCACTCTGGAAGTCATTTCAGACTCTGTCCCTGGCTCCTGTGGCTTTTCCTTAGTGCCATCTACCACTGTGTGATCCTGGCTGGGGGGATTACTCAGCCCTTGCAGGGCTGGGGGTCAGCTGGAGAGGGGAATCACAAAATCTGTCTTGGATGAAGGGAAGGAGCACATTGTTTTTCTGTTGTGCTGGTCCTGGGTCTCCTGCATGCTGGAGCCTTTTGCACTGAACAGATTGGTCCTGCCTGGTCACCCTCTAGTAACCACACTTCCCACCTCACGTGGTCAGGATGAAACCACAAACTCCTTCTCAGTATGGCCATGTTAATTATACACCTCTCTTATCACTTCTTATTAATTAAATTTTCCATTAGTTCTCTGCCTGATATTTATAACAAGTAAACTGGACTATATTTACCTGCATGTTTTCATTTATGTCTGAATTTTTGCATAGTATTGACACTGACCTATGAGAATGTCCCCATTATTCAAATTATTAATATTAAGAATTTACACACACAAGCTAAAAATATCCTGCATTGACTCATGTGGGCCATTTTTGTGGACCTTACAACTTAAAAAATGGGTTAACCCTAGTGAAAATTGTTCAATATCTTTCCTAATTAGTAATGTGTCAGCAAATGCATTATTCCAAATAGAGTGCAGAAATAATTGTTGAACAGTTTGGGGGTTTTCTTCATTGTTATTAATGACTGGGCTGTCTTTAGCTAGTAATGAGTCTATGGCATTGATAGTTTTTCTGCTAATATTTATATATTTTCAAGAAAATCCTTTTTCTAAAACAAAATCTGACCAGCCATGAAGTTTTTTCTGATGTCTTTAGTATCCCTTATCAATTTTCTACACCTCATAAACTCTTATTTATATGGATTTTTATGACTTCCCCCTTTTTTCCATATGTTGCATATTGCTTTTTAATTCATTATTCCTGCCTTCACTCTTTCACTGAAAGAGAGTGCACTTTTCACCAATATTATTCAGCTCCTTTACTGTGAAGTAATGGCTTTTTGGCCATTTAATATGTGCTTCTGCCTAACAATTTTTTACACTCAGTTTCACTTGCAACTTTTTTTCCCAGTTTGGGAAACTAGGAAACAGAGAAACAAAGGTCTTTTCCAACCTAAAAGTTGCAAAGTCAGTCTTTAACTATTGAGTGTATGTGGCACTTGGAGTTACACAGCCTTGTCAGGGCAGTGATAGCAGCTATCCCTAGGCAGCCTGTTCTCCCTGTTTCAGCAGGAAATTTTCCTTGCTGAAGGAGGACACCAATCTGCACCAGGACTGGGGCTGCAAAGGGTCTCTTCCCTCTGAAGGACACTGTTTTTGTTTCATAGGTGTGTGCAGTTTATGAGGCATTCCCTGAGACAGAGACACAGCAGCTTTGCTGTCCCTGATGTGCCGTGCCTGCCATCCCCAAGGCAGCAATGGTGGGGAATGTGTCACCTTCCCCCTCACAGCCTGTGCCCTGCCCAGGCAGGTTTCACCCAGCACTTTTAGCACCATACAGAGCCTCCCAGGTGTTCCAGCAGGCCTCTTACATTGGATTTCTTCCCATCAGGGATTACTTTCATTTTCTCCTGCTTGCTTCCCAAATTCCTCTTAGCTGTGTATAAATGCATGGAAAAGAAGGAGTCTGATGACACAGAGGATGGGAAGGGTCTCTGGTCAATAGAAACCCCTGACCCACAGAAACTCATGGGAATGGGAAGCTTGGAAGGAGAAAGAGGCTGGCTCAGAGGTCAGGAAGGGGTTGAATTGAACTCTCCTTTTTAATCCTTCACCTTGACTGCAAGACTTATCCTTCCTCCAGAATTGCTTTTGAGCTGTATTGCTCCCAGATGTGCAGAAGTGTTTTTAGTGAGCCCAAATAGCCTCTCAGTTATCTAGCTGAGAGGGAAATGTCATATATTGCTATAGGAAAATCTTAACTTTCTCTCTGTATGTGCTTGCTAGTCCATAGCAGAAATAGTTCCATCTACAAAAACATTATTTTGGGAATCAAAATCAGCACTTTTTCTTGTTTGAATGTGCTATTTTTTACTTTGGTTGGCACTTCAAGTGCAAGGTCATGTGGCAAGTCATTACACAAGCAATGTTTATCTCTGTTTGAAGAAGTCTGTCAAGAATTGATTTGGAAAAGGTTTTAGTAGTGCCTTTTTTTATTTGTCAACAGTTCCATTATTTAAAGGCTATTTATGCAAAATCATTTGTTCTACAGGTATTTTCATTTTAATTGTAGAAAGAAGCCTTGGGGCAGGGGGAAAAGAAAAATGAATATTTTTGAAGCAGGAATAGCAATTTTTAAAATTGTAATGCTAAATTGTGTCACATCCAGTCCCATGGATTCTAGTGCAAATTCAGGAAAATGTTTAGGGATCACCTGGGGGTCGCTTGGGCAATCCTTGGTGTTGAAGCTGGGACAGCATCAACCCAGATCAGTCCAGTCTGTGCACTCACACACACGCACACACACACACACACACACCTCTGTCTCTGTGTGCATGCACATACACACCAAATGACAATTTTATTTGCCTTCACTATTTTTAGTAGTATTTAAAGTCTTACACAGGTTGCTGCATCTTAGAAATAAAGCTTTTAACACCAGCTGGCTTGAGTCTGCTAAGTGTTTTATGCAGCAGATTAGATTACACACCCCAGGGAAGAGAGTGACTTAACCACATTGTACAGCAGGTAAAGTGCTTTGGGGTCTGTGTTGTGTCATTAAGACCAATATGAGGAAGCAGCAAGACTTATCTTAATCTTGCTGATTGCCTCAATTAACACAGTCCCTATAGTGTCCTCCTTGATATCTAATCCCTGCAGTTTCTTGTTCTGTATTTTGCTCTGACAATGTTATCAGATCATTGCTAAGGGTATAAAAGTACATATTAAGTGAGTGAGGATGTGGTAGTTATTTAGAGAAGCCACACGCTTAATTAGCATGGAAATCAAGCAATGAACTATTAAGACTTTCATGTAAGGCAAGAAATGTACTAGATACTGAGCCTAAAAATAAAAATTTAAAAAATAAATAAAAGGAAGGAAAAAATGTACAGGAAAGAAGGGTAATTATAAGCAGAATTCAAAAGCTATGTCACTCACAACAACCTGTCTACTGCTGGCAAACACTTTCATCATTTGGAAATAACTCACAGCAACATAAGCAAGCAGCAAAAAAGGGGGGTTGTCCTCCCACATCTCACACATCCAAGATGTAGTGAAATTATCTCTTACACTCATTGGACTTTGCCTTATTCCTGGGGCAGCCTCTACTCCCAGAGCAGCCCTGAGTGCATTCCTCAGTCATGCAAAGACAAATAAACATGAAGATTCAGATCTAGGGAACTTGATGGAATGATAATCTATATCTTTCCAGCCAATTCTGCAAGTGAAGCCGAGCATAAAGATTGCTGTGTTAAGGAAAAAAAAACCAACAACCACCCTAGCTGAGAATAAAAGTCAGTTTAGGAGGCTGACAACCTTGAACTGGCAATGAGTGCTGCTACCAGAAGCAATCCCGTGGCTGAAATTGCTTTCTGCTCTCTGATGTGCCATCTGATGCTCTGGATGGCTTTCAAGCAGTGTCCCAGGGCCAGGATGCTGCGGTGAGTGAGCGCAACCATCACAGCAAGAGCACCTGCAGGCCCTTCCCTGGGGCAGCAGGGAGGCAGGCAGCACTCCCTCTCCCTGCAGGTACCCTGCATTGAAACCTCATCTTGACGATTATATCCCTATCAACACAAACTCTTTTCCCTCTGAAGGCTCAAAATAAGAGGATCCAGTTAAGAGATTTTCCTTATTTTTCCTTTTTTCCCCCATGCCACCTTACCCACAGTGTGCAATATGGGATCATGGTTTGGGGAAGAACAGTGGAGAGTGAAATGTTCATTTCAAACCCTGCATATTTAATCATGTCAATCCCTAAATATTTTATCTGGATCAATCTTTTATATCAGTTCATCACTCACTGGCTCGCTGGGCAGCTGCCATGAAAGAACACTCTGATGGTGAACAACTGCTGCAAAGACTTTTTCCTCCCTTCTTTCCTCTGCCAAAATTTTAAGCAATGTTCACCTCTTTTCTGAGCCAGGAAACCCACTCTGTCTTTTGTATTGCTTTTCCTAACCAAATACCATCCTGACTGTATGTTGCAGTGAGATGCCAGGGCAGCAACAAAAAGAAATATTTCTGGAAGAGAAACAGATCTCTACTAGTGTAGAAATATCCCATCCTTGCAGTTCACAATGCAAACAACACCTCATTTGCATGTCTGTAGTTTAGATGTAAATGGTCTAAGATAAGTCATTGTCAGACCCCTGTAAATATTGATGACTGCTCCAGGACTAGGTTTGTAACCATTTCTTTCTCTTCTGTCACCATCTGAGGGTGACATATTAGCAGAGATGTGGATGGAGCTTCTGGGAGGGAAAAGAATATCTTTGCTTAGTGGGTGACAGCAAAAGAAAAGAAGGAAGTTAGGAAGGAAAATTTCCAGATGAATAATGAATTGAGCCAGGTCGGAGACTGGTGAATCTTAATTAGAAATCTGACACATCATCGGCCTCCCGCCATGGTGCTCGCTGCACTCAAAGGGATGCTCAGTAGCAGCTGCACGTCCCTGTGTTCCCCTCTTGGAGACTGCAGGGCCACTGAGGGAGCCTCTTGTGAGACCGGGTGAGCTGCAGCCACCCAGGCTGGGGACAACACTACTGCAACTCTCAGACAGATGAAGGGACAGAGAATGTGCCAGCAAAAATGGTGGGAAAAGGTGACTCAGTGGCCACCCCACCTCCCTCCTGAGATTATCAGCAGGTCTGGTGAATTGTATTCAGCTTGTCTATTGTGAATAGATCCTGACACTTCTTCTTTCTGCTTTTTTTATTTTCCTAATGACAGTTTCAATACTTCTATCTGAGATGTCTTGGTGAAGTGCCTGAAGTTACAAAGGAGGGAGAGAGAACATCAATCTGCATCTGCTCTCTCCTGCAGAGTTGCCATCAGTCATCTTGTCTGGGCTAGCAGGAGAGGGACAGTATGAGCCAAAAAGCAGCCCCAGAACAAGGATATAGGTGAGGTTCCCCCAGACTGTGCTATGAGAAGGTCACGTCCTTGGGCCTCAGTTTCTCCAACTCTAAAATGAGAAAAACACTTATTGTTCCAATTTATTTCATGTCTTAGAGGAAAAGTACTCACTAAGTGCTACGGTTTATTATTCTAATGTGACTGTAAAATCATGATGTCTTTATTGCAAAATGATCTTTAAAACATGAAGCATTAGGATGGTGACTGAAATCATTACTATCAAATTGTTCTGCTTTTGCCCTGTCACATTGATACTTCAAAGTAAAATTGTCCTGTGGGCGTTTGTAAGATTTTATGAGGACAACTTGTCTTTTCAAACCTTATTCAGGAGGGCAAAAAAGCCTCCAGATGTTTTCTTAATGAAAAAGGGCTAAGGTTTCTGCCTGCCTAATTCTGAAGCTGCCCTTTAATATTTAAATTCCCATTCCCACTAATAATTAATGTGATGAACAATCAACAAAATGAGTCTCCAATTGTTCAGAAGAGGTTCAGGCAGATGTACCCACTCCTTGGTCCCACCCAAGGCTGCTGCTCTCACTGAGACATTGAAGGGGGAATGCTGTGGTGTCCCATCCCTCCCTCTGCCTGCAGAAAGGGACTGAAGGTGTCTCTGCTCTCTGGTGTGAGTGCCTGCTGGCAGGGGCCACGTTTCTCTGCTGCTTTGGGGTGCCTGACACCTAGCGCAGGGAAGCCACACTCATGCCACAGCTCTCTTGGGTACCACCACAGCAGAAATACAGTACAAACAAGATGGCACCATGCACTGTGCAGCTCCTGGGCTTGTGGAGTGTCTGGTTCTCCAGAACTGCCCTACCTTCTCTGTCCCACAGGCTATGCTATCACCAGATTAACAAAGGTCCTGTCCCTCCATTCTCTTCCAGACTGGGCTGCATTACAAAATCATGTTTCCTCTTCTGACAGAAAGTCCAAAGGTGTTTCAGTGGTCTTGGTGAGTGTGCTCTGTTTTGTGGGGACACACCAGGAGCAGTCTCTCCCTCCATCAACAGCTCTGCTGCAGCAACTTTCTCACTCTCCTTCAACTTGTCACTCCCAGATCTTTCATTTCCTTGCATACACATTTTGTGGATCATGAACATGCTTGTGGATATCTATGGTTGCCCTGTTTTGACCCAATCCACAAGTACCAGGAGGAAAGCTTTCTTCACCTTTTTTTTTTTTTTTCCCAGCCTAGCTATTTAGCAAAAACTGCTACTGGAAAATGTGTTTATTTGCTTTTTCACTCTCTCTTTTTTTCCCTGCCAGTTTTCCCAAATGACCTTGGGATTTGCTAGGCAGTTTCCAAACAATTTTGATCAAATGAAAGTGGCTTCAAATGCCACAAATACAACTATGAATTAAATATGTCTGGAGTTATTTCACTGGCACAGAACAGTTCTTTCTTGCCTACATGATTCGACAGCTTTTTCCCAACACTGTGTATTTGGAATGGTCCTGAGCTTGACTCTTCTATCATGTCCAGGAATTGCTGGATGAGTGTTGGCCAGCACAGGCCAAAAGGGGCCACCACCATCTTGTGCTTGTGTATATATGACAATGTGTCCATAGCCACATCTTGTTTTCTCAGATGGATGTATCCAATGGGTATGCCTGAAACTCAAACAGAGATGAAAGCCAGACAGCAGAGAGCCAGGAACCTACACCAAGCAATCTCCTGACATTGGAGAGCCTGAACACAGGAGACCACCTCAAAACAAACTTGATTTCATCAGCTCAGGAATGAGTTGGTGGTGATTGTGAATGGGGATGCTCCAGGTCTGTGTGCCTGGCCTGACCCAGGGCAATTTGCTTCTACAGCCCTGCCCATGACTGCTTCAGAAAATGTGTGGGAATGTGCTGCTCCCAGGCCCTCACATCAGAAGTTTAACAAGGTCGCTGGTTGTGTCCTAGGCAAAGGAGCCACATCACCATCCTCTCTGTCACGGGGTCCGGGACCCAGCCCTAGATGCTGTCATAGAGGTCACAGAATGTACTGTTCAATAGCAATGATGCAGCTGGTCCTGATTTAAATGGAAAGAGTCTCTAATGGGCTGTTACTCCACCACCCCCCAGAGTGGAAGTGCCTGTGGTCCCCAAAAAGTGCAGCCCAAAGGAACTGCACAAAGCTGGCAGAGGAATCCAGTTTTGAAGTGTGTGAACTATAGAGGACATCCCACATGCAAACTGGGTGACCACAGCAAGTCACCAGGTACAGGGCAGGAAGACACAAGTACTTCTGCCTTTAACTCTTCCTCAGGATTCATGTCTGGCTCTACAATCAGATTTTCAAAGTCCACATGAGCAATTTCAGGTTTTGAGAAGTTGCTTATGCAGGGTTTCAGAAAACCACCCCTCCCTCCCCCTGCCCCCCACTTTTGCATAGGTCTATGATACACAGCAACATCTCTAAATTTAATGTCACAAGTGAAGTCCAGTGAAGGGAAGACCCATACTATGGCTCTGAAGCAGCTATTGAGTGTGACTATTGCCTAGTTTTATGGCAAACAAGTCCATTAGCATTTAAATTGATTCTTAAATATTTTCGTAGAAATTCACAGCAATATAAGCCTTAAATCCAGGACTGGTAATATTGTGATTTTTATGTCTAATTTCAGATTTCGTTTTCAGTACGATAGATTGTAATTATAAGGCCATGAAATTCCAGAGAGCTGCTTAAAAATGCACAGATTTGTGTTTCACCTTTAATGAGTAAAAGAAAAAAAGGAAAAAAAGGAAGTAAGCATTATCCCACATCCCTGTGCAAAACTGTTGCCTAATCCCGATATTCTTGGACATAACTCATACAGTCTTGTTACAGGGCTTACAAATTAAACACTTAGACTAAAGACATCTTTTAATCTTGTAAATGAAACAAAATATAAATCCCTAGCACTTGGACAATCCTGTAAACTGAATGGCACAGACGTCTGTCAGTGAATACCTATATTCATAGAATCATTAGGGTTGGAAATGACCTCCAAGATCATCAAGTCCAAGATCTGGTTGAACACCAGCATATCAATTAAACCACATTGTTCCAAACTTGGTGTAAAATACAGGTGAAAAAGCTTGAATGGCCTCCATCCAGCCTCTGGACACTTTGAACAGGGCTCAGCCGTCATGATGCTCTCCATTTGACAGCACCTGCTCGACCAGTGCCTCTGGGGGAAGATTGCAGGAGGTAAGTCACACTGAAAATATGCTGATATTGATGCTGTGTGGACATAAGCAACAGTCTTTGCCTGCTTCAGCAGTGTACTTCAGGCCATTAGTTGCTTTGACGAATTTCTCCACCCATTCTGGAAAGCATTAAAAAATGTTTCATATGGTTACAAAAACGCAAAACTGCCAAACCTGAGTGGCTTTTCAGTGACCTTTGTGATTGGGAGTATGTTTTCAGTACATTTATTTGACCCTAGTAGTTAATGTCATCCCATGTAAATCCTTAAGAGCTTTGTGATTTTGAGAGGTGGGATTTCTCCAGATGTGGTTTCCATGGCTGAGAACTCTGCTGCCACTTAGGTTGAAATGTGAGAATCTTCAGAGACCAACAAGTTAACAAAAGGACACTTAGCAATATTGCTCCTCTGCTTGAATCTGAATTTAATTAGCTTGAGGAAGATATAAAGGCTGCTTTTTCAGGTGTGAGCTGCAACAAGACCTGGGGGAAGAGAAAAAAACTATTTAAGGGAAGGAAGTGCTTGTGCTATTACAGCCACAGAAGGCTGAGTTCACTCAGTCCTGCACTGTTGACAAGTGCTGATAATTTCATATATCAAACACCCCTTCTCAGGCTTCTTTGGGAGCTCTAACATGGAAACAATTTTAGGTGATGAAGTACCACAACACTGACAATCCCACATCTTCAGTATTGCATTAAAAATAGAAATAATTAAAATAAAAATAAAAAAAGTTGAAAAATATCCTGGTTGACTATTACTGAAGACATCTGGTTTGGGTGTAAAAAAGGCTAAGTCAAGCTCTACATGTTTCTTATCCATGTAACAAGCATTGCTGCAGGGAATGTAAGGGTGGAGAGAAATTTCTGTCACCAGATTTTATTTTACTGAGCTAAATCTTCAATACAAAGGGTGTGTTTCTCTTCACCAATAAAAGTTTGACTGTGAACTGAATGTCAACAGTTCAGCAGAGTGCATTTCACTAAGTGCTAAAATCACTTCTTTGCCAAGGGCATGTATCTGTTGATTAAAACATCAGGCTACTTACACTGTGTTTGATACTGTACCACAGGGGACACCACACATTTCCCCTCCCACAATTCTTCTACAAAACACACTGAACTTGTAAAAATCACATTTTAACACCTCAGAAAGTTATGTGAAGAAACAAGTATAAATCAAGAACTTACAATCAAATCATCTTGATGTGATTCAAACTCAAGGTTACACCCAGGTGTTCCAGGCCATTCGATGCAATCCATGACTCTGAACCTTTGGAAAGGAGCTGGTCCAAATGGGCCTGTGAACCTTGCATCTTTGACTATCTATGTAGCTTATGATAAAATAGAATTCATTTATTTCCATGAACCTAATCCAAACTTCTGTATAGCCAACAGAAACCTCACCACTGACTCCAAAACCAAAATCTATCACATTACCCCCCACAAAAAAAAAAAAAAAAAAAAAAAAAGCCAAACAAAACAAAACAAATCAAACACATGATGGATTGTTCTGTCTCCACAGAGTACAAAGTGGCTTCACTTTTAATGCTCACATTTCAACTCTAACTCCCAAAGCTGTCTGTTTTGTGCTTGTTGTGGAATATCATATTTATTAAACCATTTTTCATAGGTGTGCCAGGGCAATATGTAAAAAAACCACCAAGTTTAGGTTTATGGAAAACTGTCACCACATCTGTGCTCAGGGCTTCATACAGACTGGTGCAGGGACCAAGAGATTCCACATTCCTGCCATGGTTTCAACCAGGGTCAGATTAGGTCCTCCACTTTGAGAAGTCCTTTGTCAAATAGTTCCTAAACTCAGACAGCTGAGGTCTTTCAGCACTAAGTTTTTCCTCATCCAGAGATGTTTGACCCTGGTTGAACAACACTTCCTTCTCTCACAGCCCCATGAGAGGGCTGGGAAACAATTAAATGCCTCAGAAGGAAAACTTATGGAGGCGCTTGCACACCCCAAACTAAGATGAAGTGATCCCCTTCCTAACCGTAGCCAGAATGATTTGACCATAAAAGAGCTGCTACTATCTACCTAAATGATCTTGTTAATATCTCTCTCTTTCAGTGACTACATCCTTTTATATCTTATATAGCTGGTGAACCAAACACATAAACCTTTTCTCCTGATAGCCCATTAGGTATGCTTTTGAGGTACAACCTCAGTAATTACTTCCTTCCAATGTAATTGTATTTTAATTACACATTTAAGGCCAAATTCTTTCCTCATCTATCCCAACTAAAACTCTCTGAAACCTTATTAATTTTAATTAAGTTGGAGTTGATGCAAAATTTCTAAGTGCTCAATTTTGCATTAAAAGTTTCAAATTCATTTAAACATGGATTTAATTTCCACAAGCATTTCAATTGGAAATGTGCTCCTGCGTTTAGTCTTTCAGAGCAATAACATGAAATATATGAAACATAAAGTCCTTTCCAACAGATGATATTAGGACATAGCTCACCTTTAAATATTTCCTCATTTGCTGCAGCTACCTGAGGGATGTTTGCTACAGACTCAAACAGGATTTCTCTCTTATTAACATCAGTAGCAGTGCTGTTCCAAAGGGATGAGCTGCAGCTGGAGATAAACTGTCCCTTTCTGAGAGGTGGGACAGAGTTTATGTCATCAGCCAGTGCAGTAAACACAGAAAGACACTCTGGGAATGGAGCAGATGAACTGCCAGAAGGGACTTGAGCCACTGAGAGCTCAAAAGACCAGTTTGAAGTGTTTACATGAGCAGGGAATTGATACGTGTAGCTGGCCATGAAAGAGTGAGAAAACATGGAAGTAAAACTTTTCACTGTCTCACTGAACAAAAAGGACAAGAAGTGGCTTGAGAGAGTCACTTATTATTTTCAAAATAATACTTGGAGCAATTGAACCATCAAGAAAGTTATTTGAAGACCTGACCTGGACACAGTAAGACTGTAGAGGGACTCAGTAATTGTACTCAAAACCAAAAATAAAAATATGAGGCAATTGAGCCTTATGTTTCATATGTAAGATCTCTGACACTACATATTTCTTTGGAGACATTATGGAGCCCCTGATTAAAACAAGAGCCGCTTATGGGATTCCAGAGTGCAAGCGAAATTATTGAGAGAAGCAGATCCAGCCCTGGAGAGATCAGCCAGCATCACAAAGAGGTCCCTGCTGAGCTCTCAGACAAGTGTAACACATGTCACTGGGCCTCCAAAGCTCTCAGGTGAGGCAAGGGTACTGCCCAACAATGTCTCTGGAATACAGCAAGCCAGATGTGCTGCACAGAGAGCCACACAGAAGGGCTGTTTGCAAAACCTTCACAGCCCAGAAGGGAGGCTCTGGCATCACTACAGCCCACAGTGGGCACTGCAGGATGTGCCTGTGCTGACTCCCAGCATCTCTCTTAGGGAGCCACCCAGTAGCTCCAGCAGAGGTCTGACATTCTTCACACAACATACACTGAACATGTGGGAGACAGGCTTGCCTGAGCAGAGCCATGGAGCATATCCTCTGGCCAAGCCTGACTGCCCACAGCAAACACTGTCAGACAGGGAAAACAGTGAACTGGCAGGGAGATAGCCCAGCCAAATCCCTGGGGGGAGGGAATGAAAAGCGCGGACAGGTCTGTTTGCTTTCAATAACAGGAACGTGTACAGCCACCCCAGCTCATTGCCCCAGCTCCACAGAGACCAGCTTCCTCAGAAGCTTTCCAGGCTTTTGGGAGCCCTAAGTGCAAAGGGGGTGAGGCTACAGGCTTTGATGTGGAACAAAACAGTGGTGAAAAGTGATTTGAGTCTGAATAATGGAAGAAAAGTCTGCCTAAGAGAAATTCCTGGGAGAGAAGTTAAAAAAAGCAGGAGACAGAGCTGGATGTGAGTAAGACAGAAGACATTACAGTCATGTTGGATATGACATGCTGCATAAAATAGTGTGTGACAACAGGTCAGAAGCTTGGTGTGAGTCTCAGGGCTACATCTGTAATTGCCAATTGTGCACAAAAGTCCCATGACACAGAGGAAAGCAGGGTCATAGGGATGTCTGTCTGACCCTTCTGTACCCTCTCCACTTTCAGTTCATACACAGAGAGAATGTGACACTCCCAGGCCCAGAGGGTCAGGGCAGCCTCTTACCAGCCTCTGCACCAGCTTCACATGAATTCTTCATGACAATCACCAGGATTGTCATTTTGAAAGCATTATAGACAGATACGGGGCACAGGAAGCCTGAGAGATTAGAGACTGAAGTTGGAGAAAGCCCTGGAGATGTTTGTTGTGTGTGGTGTCATTTATTGTTATAACCCATGGCATCAGCCAGATGTTACAAGCTCTGCAGTGTGAAAGAGCCCCAGCACCTGATGCCACCCACAAGCCCAGGAGGAGGTTGCAAAGGCATTCAGCTTGGGAGCTCTTGAACAGAGAGGAAACTCTGCTAGTCAAGACCTCCTATCTGAGACTGTACAGCACCTGCCATACCAGATCACCACAGCCTCAAAAAATCATCTCTTTTCCTCAGAAAAGGGCAGCCAGGAGCAGTCACACTAGGAGAGAGCAGCACCAGATGCTACGGGCAGGGCAAAGCCAGAACTGAAAGATCTCCCACCATGAAACAGCAGAGCTGCAGATGAGTCAGGAAAGAACTGGAGGTCAAAACAGTGCAGGGTGGGGCTCTCCTGACTTAGCGGACGGTGAACAATTAAATAGGTATATTTCATATATCTCATCACTGCTTGTTTCATGCAAATATTTGCTGTTAGTGTGTGTTGTTTGTGCAATGGAGGTATAAAGAAAGGTAGGATGCTCTGGCACAGGACAACTGGACCTATCCTTGTTATACACCTTACCTACTGCCACTGCTGAAAGTTGGTCCCTGGTAGGCACTCTGCCTGATGGCTGAGAAGAGTGGCTACAGCATCATCCACAGCTGTAATGCCTCTGAAAACAGCTGTTTTCCAACAAGGTGCTTGTTTCATTTTTACAAGCAACAAAGGGCTTTTTGGCTCTTGCTCAGCGTGTGTTACCTGCATGCCAGGCATTCCCAGAAGCCATGAGGAGAGTCAGGCAGTGAGGAACTGCTCAGTGTACTGAGCTGAACTTGCTTTCTTGTTTTTCCAAGTCTTGGCAGACAGGTAAATTTTTTAAAGGTACTTGTTTCTAAATACAACATGTAACTTGTTTTGCTGCAGTCTATCCATCTAGTGTTCTGTGCTTGTGGGTACAAAGTCACCAGTACCAGTTAACATGATTGAGAATTAAAAAGGAAATACGTGTTTTCCTATCAGAGACAGAATGTTTGAAGTTAAAAGATTTCAAGGTATCCTGCAGTTTTGAAGCTCACCATTCTTTGCCTGCTTAAATAAAACAAAGTGGAGCTAAATGATACATTTCTACATAATTGAAAATGCACAAACACAGAGAGAGAGACAAAAAGAGAGAAAACTAACTGGAAGCAATCTCCCAAGCAAGTTACTTGATCTTGTCCAACAGAACCTGCAGTTTCAAGCCATTTAGGCACTCAGGAAAATTTGCTCTGGATATGAAACACATTTACTCAGCGCCCATCAATTCTGTGCTGCAGCCAGCCCTGGGGAAAGAGAGGTCTCTCGGTGGCTGCAGCCAGCACTCTGGGCAGCTTCCAGCCCTCCTCTCCTGCCAACAGTAAATAAAAGCATAATGAAATAAGAACAGCTAATGCTAACGCCCTAGAGCTGATGCTGGAACGAGGAGCGTGAGACCAGAGAATCGCAAGCAGCCTCTCCTCGCTACTGCAAAGCACTTGCAGCCCAGACACACCCCAAGCCAGGCTGATTTTCTGTGTGTTCAGTAGCTCTGAGAGGGTTCTCTCCTCCATTAATTCATTCGGCCTTCTCTCAGGCTGCCCTACTGATTGATGTTTTCTACATAGGCAGCCACACCAAGGAAAAAGAGAATCAATATTCACTTTGGTCATGGCCTCTCCAGTCCTCAGTCATTCCCACATGCGTCCTTGTGTTAACAATTCCATGTAAGGGATAGGAATGAGACCAGCAGCTGCCAGCACGGCCCTGTGCCACAGAAATTTCCAAATAATGTTCTTTCTCTGTCTCTTAGGAGAACATAATGCAGCTGATACTTCTGCCCTTTTGTTACACCTTTTTCTGTGCATGCAATTCATCTGGCAAATATATATCGAAGTAAACATAACAAAAAAAATTAAAATTAAAACCTTACAAATGAGCTCAAAAAACCAAATCAATGTGAAAACTGGTTTCCTGAAGTTTTGTTCCATGCACCTAGTATATGTTAGTATTTAGTAACATGCAGAAATTACAGGTGTGACTTAAGCCTTCTAAGTCTTTATATTAGCTTTTCCCTCTGCAAAATTAAAGGCTCTGTGGAGGAAGCATGGCATGAAAGAACTAAGAATTGTGATGACAAGATGGTCAGTATTATTGACATTTTCCTTCCATATTTTAATTGACAGAACTAGGTAAACACTTTTCCTAAAAGAATGAACCCAAATTGAATTCAGTTGAGTTACTGAGCGAAAGAATGAATTATTTTCTTAATTTCCCTTAGGAACGAAAAGTCTCTGCATTACTTGTACATGCCATCAAATTAAAATGGTGTGAAGGAGTACAAGTTACTCAGAAATGAAATGTTGTGGAGTAAATGAAAGGCAAATGTTAAAAATCCTCCTCTGAGCAGCCAAGAAGAAAATTCCTTCATGATACATGTAGGTGACATAATCTTGGGACAGCCTTTCCGTAGGTGTGGGCCTTCTTTGCATGTTCCCCAGGAGAAATCCGCACATCATTTGTCAAAATGGCTGTAGATTTATGTCTTTGTTTTCTTAGAAATATGAATCTTTGTATATTCATTGATTTTCAGTCTAGAATTAAACTTTACAATTGTGTTGTACATCAGTCCTTATAGGCTTGCCACAGACTTTCAAGCTCTTTCCTTAAGTTCCTATTTTCTAGCTGAATTGAAGCATGTCTTCTGCAATTAAAAAAAAACAAAAAAAAACGCATAAATCAAGCATTGATTTAAACACATCAGGTGTTAGAAAACTGTCAGACAGAATCTGATTCCTGGTCTAAGTTGTCTCATGGTTTTCCTCGTGTGGTTCATTGGTCCCTAGGCATCTGTGTACTCCTTCTAATGCAATCATGAAATGTGATTGAGGAAATGAAGTTCTTGGTCTCTACATAGCAATTGACCAGTGTAAAACATCCTTGAAAACTTATATTTCCATTGAAAGAAGTTGGAGAATCTATACATTTTTAAAATTACTTACCTAGTATCTAAAAGTGCCCAGACCAGACCCTTCAGAGAAAGATGCAAGCAGTTTCACACATTCCACAGTTATAAAGTAACATGTCAGAAAGGGATATTTTTCCTATCCCAACCTCTCATGAAGCTTTTTTATGACTTGAAGTACAAGTTTATTTCACTTACTTTTGGAGACAACTTTTATTCCAGGCTGTAAATCAGGGTGGCTTATTGGAAAACACTAGATTAGCCATCAGTTTTTTAAACTCCAGCACTGACAGTATCTGACATCACTTTCTTCAGAATTATCCTTTAGAAAACTATTCATTCCAGCCCATAGTCATGTGTAAGCTGGAAACATTACATAAATATATATGTATGGAAACAATACATAAATATATAAATAGGTACAAGAAGGTTTCTGTGTGTCAAAAGAAGTCAATATTTGCCCAATTTTCATACTGATATCTCAGCCTTACCTGGTGAGTCAAAGATGGGATGTGTCATGCTGGAAGCTGCCTCCACAGGCACTGGGGAGAAGAGGCTGAGCTGTGACACAGTTTCAATGCACCTTGGTGGACTTGTAGTCAGACATCTGTGTGGGGACCTCAACAACTTCCCTTCTCCTCCTTTGTCTGAGGTCCAGTCACTTTTGGTTTTTATCTTTGTACTGGCATGTTTCACTGCTGGGTATAGGACACCTCATCCTCCTCATATCCTTAGTCCTGATGACATTATTAGGCATGCTGGTGAGGCCCAGGCCCATCCTTTGGGAGGGAAACAAAAATTAAAGGAAAAATAGATTTTTAAGTAGGAAGCACTTTTCCCATGTTGAAGAGCCACAACAGTTCCAAAATGAGAAGGCATATTTTCAGTGATTAGCTGCAGTTAATCCTAAGAATGCTTTAGGCTTTGTAATAAGTCAAACACAATATCCTCTCCTCCATGGAGAAGTGAGACGTGGGGTTTCAGAGTGGGAGAACAAAAGGATTACAAATGAGGTATTTGCAATAATTCCTCCACAGCGGCTATACACGCTACATAATATTTCCCCCTAAACCAGAAAGCTGCCTTGAATAAAAGGAAGAAAATGACATTAGGAGAAAGAAGTCATATCTACAAACTGCACGTAAATCAGAAGTTCATTAGGGGAGTATGCAGAGAAGCTTTTGGAATGTAATTTTGCTACCAACTAGTTTTCACAAGAGTGAAGTAAGGCTTTCAAAAGCATCATTGCCCTAAGTAATTCAAATTACCTACCCTACCTGATACTATCTCTTCTCACAGAGATTACAAAGCACTTAAATTTTTACACACTTTGTAACAGAAATCCCCATGGAAGATTTCAATCCATTTGCAAGCACTGCTGTGAGAAGAAAAGAAAAGATATCAGAAGTTTTCAAAATGACCGCCAGCATACCTAGAGTTAAAAGCTTCTTACAAGCATTGTCTCTGTATCGTGAAGTTCTTTGTTCGGAAATTTACCACTGTGTCACACAAAACCACCCCACTCAGGACCAAAACTCAGTCTACAAGAGTTCAGCTAAGAAACAATAATTCCCAGTGCTTTGTCCCCTTCTTTTTTCTAACACTGAAATAGAAAAGATCCTACGTGTTCTACTCTTTCCAAGAATGAGTGTACTCCTATTATTCAGAATATTACTTTAACTTTAAAACATAAAGGCGTGGGCTTATATATGAGATTGCTGACGATGTTTGATGCGTCAGGTGATCTCTGCCGCGCGGGTGGCCATCCCTCATTCAGAGGCATGTACCCTCTCCTAGGACATGTCCTGTTTTGTAGCAGTCCAAAGCCTTGCTTTTATTTAGGCTGACCTCGCTCTGGCACCCACAGGGGTGTGTTACAGCAGGGGTCATTAGGGAAGGCATCGCTCGGTTTCTGTCCCTCCCCATGGCAAGCAAGACCCACACTTTGCAGTGTGCAAATGTACTCTGTACAGACACAAAACTGCTGGGACATCTTATCCCTCTCACAGCCCAGAGGGGAATTTAGGAGTGTGGCTGTGCTTTATTCTGGCTTGCCACGGAGCTGCGCCAGACTCAGTGGCTTGCAGAGTTTTCCAGCAAGGTCGCTCCTCAGGGGCACTGAAAGGGTGTGGGACTGGGGCAGGTGAGAGCTGGCCTGGCTTCAATCAAAACCATTTCTAGCAAGGGTTTTGTACTGACATACAAGGGGCTCGCTACATTCTGCTTTGTGTGCTGAAGTTTGAGCAACTCCAAACTAAAAAAAAATTTAAAAAGAAGATGCAGAGGAGGAAGACTGTGTGGAAAGAAAAGGCCCAAAGAATGAAACTTCCCATAAGTGTTACTGCCTGCTGTGCTTTGAAACCCACAGGTGCTAATCCAAGATTCTTTGAACCAGGAGAGCTTTGCCTTCAGCTTTGGTGTACCTACGCTTCCAGGTAAGGTCACTGCTTTGCTGTCTTCACAGGTCCTGCAGCTTGACATGCTTGCAAATTTCCTGCAGGTCCCAGCAGCTGCTTGAGGAACACATGCCATCCTGAACAGAGCAGGAGGGAAGAGCCAGCAGGGAAGTTGCCAGAAAATGGTCTGTGGGAAGGTGTCCCTTACATGGAACCAGATGATGTCCCTGGGTGTTGGAATTGGATAGTCTTTAAGGTGTCTCCCAACCCAAGCCATTCTACCATTCTATAAAAAGACACCATTGTGGTAAAGTGGGTAATGTTGTATTATTGTGTCTGGCTGCTTCCTGTCCTAGCTGCACCTTGCTGCCTGTAAATACACAGCTAAATCAAAGCTAACTATGCAACTCACCAGCAGCACACCATCAGACAAGGTGACATAATTGGTGTCTCCTGGCGGCTGACAGACTTCTGAGAGAGCAACTTGCTCACCCAGCTTCTCAGGGTCCGGGACACTATGGAGTCTCTCAACGCAAAACATGGCCTTTAGAAAGACCTGGAGCTTCTGAAAATGGCTGTGTTGTATCAATAACTGAGGGAATCACAGAGCTAGAGAGGCAAATACACAAATGCCGTAAGATACAGCATCCATGAAATAAAAAAGAAAAGAAAGAAAGCAAGAAAGTAAAACAATTTTAGTGTTCTTTCAGTGCTGCCTCTTGCATTTACTCCAGCACACTATATTTGGTATGGCTGTTTCTGTAGGAGAGCTAGTCTCTGACAAGTCCTCATGTAGAAGCAGCAAACCTCCAGGGAGTTTAAGGCAGCTTTTATTTAGACCCACGCTTTGTTATGATACCAAGTTTAGCCTCAGTCATGCTGCTTACTGATATTCCAGTGTCTGTGGCTGCTCACAAGCTCAGGGTCCACATTCTTGGGTTTCATTGATTTCACAGCATCGCTGCCCATGCAAAACTCTGCTCCTGTTAATCCAAATCTTTAACTGTAGCTCAGATGCCTGGAGATGGAGAGAGGGTGGTGGCAATGACAGCATGCAATGTGCACTGATGGGGACAGGAACATTGTGTAGCTGTCAGCACAAAGAAAGGGAGGCTCATCTTGCTGCAGCAATATTTGGGACAGAAGGCTGGAAGATCAATTTAACTCGTTTGATGTGTCATATCTTGCTGGTAAAGGTTTAAATGCTATTTCTGTCTGCCACATTGATTTTCATTATCATGGATCCTCTTCCTGAGGTAAAGAATTTCTCTCACAGAAGTTTCCTAAACCTGTTTAGCTTGTGGTGATGTTATGTTTTAAATTACAACACAAATACCTGCATGCGTATGTGCACCAGCTCTTATTATTCATAAGAAATCTGTTTATGGCACTGTGTAATTTTAGTATTCCATGACAACAGCAGCATTTAAATTATGTTTTTTCTTAAAAAGAAAAAAAAAAAAAAAAAGGAAAAAGAAAACAAATCATAATTCATCCAGCTTGCAAGTACAACATCCTGTCCTGTTGCCCCTCTTCCATTAATCTGGAGACTGGGAGGCATTAAGTGACGCAAGACCTTTGAATCTGCCCCCTCAGAAACTCTGACAGCTCAGAAGACTGTACATTCTCCGTTATTGTTCCAAAATATCAGCTTGCACACTCCAAAACTATTTAAGAAATACTGATTTAATCATATACTCCCCCACATTTTTGCAACTGCCATCACTACTGTGGGTGTTAATATGCTGAGTGGGACAATTGTGGTGTTTTGCTGCTCTAAAGAAATTTTTTTTCCTCATAAATTCCAGGAATGGTTTCTTTCTGCTGTTTTAGCTACTTCATGTAACAAATAACATTTGCAATAGGAGAATTTGGCTCATCATGCAGATTTTTGTTCTTTATAAGTGGAAAATAATAGCAGACAGTGTTCCTCCTGTGTCACTGCTTTTATTCCAGTCAAGGTTGATAAAATATTTCTTGGAGAGAAATGCACAAATCAGCCTGCATGGGAACCCTGATGATGATGATGATGATGATGATGACGATAACAATGATGATGATGATGATGAAGATTATGATGAAGAAGATGATGATAAGCACAAGTTTGGGGGTGACATTTTGGTGTAGTGCAGTTCCTTCCCTGTGGCACTTGGGATTTGGCAGGTGAGGCTTGATAGGAGACCAGTGAAAGTCCTTAAGGCTGAGCTGAAAACCCTGCATGGTGTTTCTGCTGGAAGAGCTGTTTGGAGGAGCCTGAGTGTTCCCAGAATAGTACAGTTCCTCTAACATAGCTACAAGCAACACATCAAGCTCCAAAGAGATTCTTTTTTTAGGCTTGGATCTAAGGAGGTGGGGAGGGGATGAACAGTAGAAGTCTGACAATGACAAGCAGGCATTCATTTGAAGGAAAGTAATACATCTACTAAACTCTTAAAGACTAACAGCATAAAGCCTTGGCAATCCCATAATTTTCCCCAAATATAATAATGTCAGGATTTTGGTGTTCTTAGATAAAAAAAAGAAAGAGCACAATGTTTAAGGCTACAACATAGCATTTTGCAGCCTTATAGTAATAAGAAATGCAACATAATCTGGAAATATATAAAATAAGATCACTTTTTTGCCTATTTGTCTGGGCTGAGGTGCTGCATGCCTGATGTATATGACTCTGCTCCTGCATAGTCATATACATCAGGCATGTGGTAGCATATGGAGGCCCTGGCAGTGTAAAAAAGCCACTGAATTTTGCAATGATTGAACTGTAACTTTATGAAATGTCCCGTACAATTAGCATCCCACAGCATACTTATTGTTTTGTGTAGTCACATGATTTAATGCCCCTGGACAGCATTTTTGAAGAGATTATTTGGGTGTTCATGTTTTCCACTGCACCTTGAAGAGCTCACCTTCCTGAGCAGTCTGGTGAATGCAGTTCAGCATGTCTCAGCTCCTCCATGGAAAAAAAAGGAAAGATCTCGTGGTTAGACCCAGACATTTCTTTTCTTAGGCATCAGTTACTTACTCTCTAGACAGCTTGGTTCTCTGGCTTACAGCTGTGGGTTTCCCTGCTGTCTTGGTCATGTGCAGAAAATACAATCCAATTACTTCTTCCATGTGGAGAAGATGCAGAGAGTCAGCAGTGATAGATAGATCCCTGCAGGGCTGAAAGACCCATCCTCTGAAAAATAATGAACCCTGTAGCAAAGGAAAAGACAAAGAAGAAAAAAAGCTTGGAAAAACACAGCTTACAACTGAAGACCCCACGGCCCTGAGTGAACTGAAGTTGAAAGTTCATGTAGTTTTGAATCATTGCTTGAGGCTCTCTTTAGAGTCAAAGGGATCTCAGTTCATACACTGGTTACACATTTAATCCTGCTTTAGCAGCTGCAATCAAGTCAAAAGTTTTTACTGTTTGGGAGGGTTTTGAGTGAAAGCTGATACTGCGTGTGGCGAGAGAGAGCTTTCTTCAATTCCACAGACCTGAAATAATCAGTGCCACAGCGTGAGCTCCACTTCATTCAGATGCAGTGTAGGCCAAAACCTTTTTCCTAGTCCTGGATATTCTTCACAGAGGTGTGAGCCTGAACATTCCTGAAGCAAACACTGGCATTATCAATCACAGCAGCGCCTGAACAAGTGATCTGATTTTAAAAGTGATGAAATGGAAACTGTTGGTGCTTTTTCACCTCTGAACATCAGACAGTATGTTCACAGCTTTCTCTGGATGGAGGCATTTGATATTAGCCACTGTTTTGCAATTTTCCCTCTCTTCCATTAAGAAAGTGGGTGCAAAAACCTGGGTACTACTATTGTTTGCAATAAAAAGCAGTAAATACCCATTCATCACTGCTACACCAAGATCACATTAATTATAAACACAGGTAATTGGCTGTCTTTGATGTCATTGCATTCATTATTAGGACTTCTTTACCTACTGTGAAAATCAGTATATTTGGGGATCTTCTTAATGGAAACAGTTCATTTGGATATGTATAAAATGGTTGATCTTGCAAAACAATGTCTGACTATATATTACTGAACTTCTCCCTCCTTCCCAAACCAAATTTTGCTAGTTATGTTTGTGGGGGGAGAAGAATCATTCATTGTGTGGCAGAACACAGCTTGGAAAACCTTCCCAATGCTCATTGCCAAACTTATAGATACAGTGATGTTCACTTTCTCTGCTTACCCAGAACCCTGAACAGACACTATAAATTCAAGGACCCCCTCCATAGTGCACTGGTGTAAATCACAAGCAGCAGCACACACTGTGCCCTCAGCAAAGCCTGGGCTGGGTGATGGCAGCCTTGCCCCCACAGAGGAGCAACTGCATCTGCAGATGGTTTCAGAGAAATCAGAAGGCGGCAGAAGAATAAGACTCTGTGACTCTGGTCATATCTTCCCAGGTGTCCTGTATATCAAAATTTTTCTTCCTGGAGAAGCTGGCAAATTTGTAACACACACAGAGATATTTTTCAGACAGTTTAAGCCATGGAGGGGAAGATTTGTAGGCTATGGAATAGGTGAGTGCAGCTTCAAAAACCTTTACCCTCTTTTTGTAGTCTGATGCCTAATGATGGTGAATTTGTTAGCATAAGCTTATTAGGCATAAGCATCTGTTTCCATCCATGATGGACCGACTGAATTGCCTCCAAGACTGCTGACATTCTCCTCTTAAAAGTCATTGGCAGCAGCTGAGCAAAACCAAACTATGGTGTGGGATTTGTGGAAAGAGCAACCCACCATACATACATCCTTGCCCAGACAAGTTACATTGCATAGATCTCATTTCTCTAGGAATTCAGACTCTAAAACTATTTTATTTTTGCCTTCTTTATTCTATGCATTTCATTCAGCTGTGCTTCAATCACTCTCTGCCAGCCTTTCTTGCTCTTGTGAGGCTGGAGAAGTCATGAATATGGCAGGTCCCTTTGAGTGTTAATGCTGGATGCTGTCCATGACTGCTGAGCTGCAATATGTGAGCCAGCGATACCACAAAGACAGAGTTTATATTCCTTCCCTATTACATATTTGTAGTGTGTAAATCTGCAGAGCAGAAGAAATTTATAGCGAAATGAGTGGTCATGGGGAAAGCAATCTCCATATAAAGCAGTGCCAGACACCTCTCTGTTTGGGACTCCTTCTATTGGGAAGTTTCCCACCAGGCTGAATGAAGCCTTCAGCCACAGCTGTTCTTTTTTTTGTGCCTCAGTTTTGTGCCTCAGTGACAGGGGGGTCACTGACATTGTTTATCCATTATTCATTTAGCAATGCCTCTGGGAAGCAACTTAATGTCATGTATTTTTCACTTACATGAATTGCAATAAACTGCCCTCTTCAAGCTTGCCTGCACTGGGAAAATTTTCTAAGTTCTTTTACAGCCAGCATAGCTTAAACTGTTTGGAGGCTGCAGCAAGGACCTGGTAATAGACAGCAAGAGGAGAGTGATTGTTTTTTACCAATGTGGCTTCAGACTGTGGCACGAGCTACACTTACTAAAACATGAACTATTAAGACTACATAAACCAGAAATATTTTGGCTTTGTTGAAATACACAGTATCTGTCTCCCTTGGACTGGAAATGCTTCTATTACACAAACTGCTCATTCTCCCTTGAAAGGCCTGGCTTTCAGTGGAAGATTTGAGTTTTTCTTGCTTTGCTTTCCTAGCCTTCTTTAAAGCAGGGTATTTTAAGTCAATATATCACTAACAAGCCCAGATGAGATTTCAGTGCAGCCTTTACTGTCAGAATCAAAATTACATGAAGTACTGAATTTTGAGGCAGTGATATGTGTGCCGTCAAGAGGAGGCAGATTCTGATCTGGCTGGGTGAATGCTCCCAGTTAAATCCCATCACATGCAGGCCTCTGTTGGCGCAGCCAACACATTTGTGCACTAATAAAACTGAGGGGCTGAAAAGAGAAAAAAAGTTCTCTCTGGGTCTAATAAGAGGGATGTGAATAAATCATGGCTGAAAACATGGAGCAGAAAAGTTTGGTGGATACCCAAGAGATGGAGATGGTAGATCCTTTGTTGAAAGAAGGCAGCTGAGGATAAAGAGGAGGTGCTACACAGAAGGGAACACTCATGTCTGTCCTCAAGAACTCCGAACAGGAACAGCACATGGGTCATTGGATGTGGTGGATTAAAATTTATCCTGTAGTTGCAAAGATACATTTTCTGAAGAAGCGATATTTGGTGAATTTCGGCTGGAGTCAGATGCACATGCTTCACTCCTTTAGACAGTCTCCAAATATAGGAGAAGCAAGGTGGGTTGTTACAGCATGAGTCCAAGTCCCTGTGTGAAAACACCTCTCTTGGCATCTTGGCATGGGAGGCATTTCTACCTCAGGATAAGGCATGGCCAGGGTAGCAGAGGCCATGCCCAGGGAACCAAAATCAGTCAGAAGTGTTCAGCCTGTCCTGGGAGCAGCAGAAAACCCTGCTTTTCCCACAGCTGCTGTATCCCCTCCATACTGGGCTTCTGGCATGAGGATACAGGGGCTGTGCTCTGCAATGTGCCAGGAATGAGGACACAGGGAAGAGGAGAAGGCAGGAAAATGAAGTTGTCTCTCAGCCTTTACCAAGCCATTTTCCTCCTGAGAACAAATCCAGGGCTCCCTGTGAAATCAGGAAGCACATGGCCATACAAAGAGGCACTAGGACCATCCCAAAGGAGGGAGAGAGCCTCTTCCAAAGCAGAAATCATCTGTATTTCCCTTTGGTGTTCCCACACCTTCTCAGATGGGCTATGCTCCCATCTCAGGCTACCCCTGGAGTGGGTTTGGCTTCCAGGGTTCCCACAGCTTTGTAAGACAGTAAAAGGCAACTGCAACTGTTCACTGACCTCTGCAAAGGGGCTGATTGGTCACTTTCCCTCCCCCTTTTCTTTCCAGGGCCGGCCATAAAGGAGATTCAGTAGTCTGTTGGCAAGGGTGCAAACCCAGGTATAATTTAGCTCATGAGGACCTCTCTGTGCACTGAGAGGAACCAGCTTGTTCACACTTTCATGTCCTCTATCTGACCAGGAGAATGCCTGATTCCCAAGCTGGAATTTCTGCCTGGCCAAGTGTCCCAACACAGGACCGTGACCTGCCTGCTATGGAATGCCCCTGGAAGGAAGTGCCTGCATCTCTTCTCTGCTCCCCTGCCCCACAGCCAAAGCAGCCTTACACCTCAGGTTCAAAGCGTGGGGCTCAAAGTTAGGCTGCCATGCACAGTCTCCCTTGAGCTCTGCACTGAGTGCAAAGGATGCCTGAGGGCACACAGCACCTTTCCATCATCCCAGAATTAGTTTCTCTGCAAAACACTTCTGTACTTGCAGACACTTGAGGGTGTCATGTCCCTCCTTCTTCTTGCCTCCCAGAAGCTGAGATCCTCACATAAAATTCAAATGAAGATGGTTTTTGGTGGGATACTCAGTAAAAAAAAGCATGTTGAATGGTAAGACAACAAATTCTTTCTGTCTCTGAGAAACAAGTTTATGTGGTCCTTAGTGCTAGACTGCCCAGATTGCCTGCTATCTAATGAACCCTTATCTTGCCTCTACCAAACATTTGATAATAATCAAGGCTGTACACATTTGCTTTAGTCTATTCTTTAGTCTCAGCTGACAGGGTGGTGAGAACTGCCTTACTAGTTCTCTTGAGGCATTCCTGGTGGCTCTCCAGGTTGCTAAATCATCATCCCTGCAGATCCCTTCTGAATTGGTGGCTTAAACCCAACTTCCATGCCCTCCCTCAGTTGGATTACAGGATGGGGAGCCAAGGAGTTACTCTGACAACCATGATAAAGGCAGCAGGCCCCTGTCATCCTTGCACAGCCACTGCTCAGGCTCAGGTTTGCAGTGGGTTCAGTTCTCCCTATGCAGTCATGAAGCTTATGGGCAGCACAACACAGACCATGAACTGGCAGAAAACTTCCCTACATTTTCTCCATGGCAGACAGATGTGTAGGTGGATTGTATTTTTTTTTTTTTTTTTGTCTCAGAATCCTGCAGCTTGATGATTCACCAGCACAAGCTTTGATGACTCCTACCCTCCAGTGCTGTTTCCTGCTCTACTGTTACACTGGCTGCCCAGCTGGCAAGCTGAGGGGAAACCTGCAAAGAGAGGGTGTGTGAGCCAAAGGAGCCTTGCAGTGAACAGAGCAGGCTGTCACTGGTGTGTCATGCACTTTTAATATGATCAGGTGTCCCCTTGGACAGTGTGTCTCCCATGTGTACTGCATGCTAGGCAGTGTATTCCTGTGGGATGCAGAAATATGGGAGAGCAAAACCCTTTTGAGGCTTTTTTGGAAGCTGCTTGTCAGTGTCCTCCCATCCTGGCCACAGGGGCTGTAGTTCCAGGTGGAATAAAAGATTAAGGTTTTTCCCAGCATGTGGACCGTGCCACCCCAGCTTCCTGCTGCGTCCTAACTGGAGGTACAGCTCCAGCCATGGCCCTGTGAGAAAGGGGGAGCAGGTGATCCTGCTCTGCCACAAGCAGGCATCCATCCTGGCAAAGCAGGGAACAGCAGCACCACACCAGTGTCAGTCCCCTGGAAAAAGGGCAGGTCCTCCCTAGAGGGAAGGCAGGCTGCAATGAACTCTATGTGGGAATTTGAAGCACCTGCATTATATCCACAAAATATCCACACAATAATAATGGATAACATAATATCAGCTGTGGACTACTGAGGAGAAAACAGCAACATTCCTTCCCACAAATGCAAGGTTGGTATTTTTTATCCAATTTATTTGCTATGCTTAATTTACAATCTTTTTCATGTGGCTGTGAAAATACTCACATAAGTGTGAATTGCGAACTCCATTTAAATACCTGTATTTATTTTCATTCTTCCCCTTTCAGTAAAATTTTTGGTGGCAGACAAGCTTCTGATGGAAAATTTTCATACAAATTTCTGGGTTTTATTTTATCTGTTATAAATTATTCCATAGCCAGATATTGCCTTAATTGTTTACATACTAACTGGGGACAGATAATGTGTAGCCTGGGCTTTATTTAGCAACTTAAACTAAAATGTTACTGAGTAGCTGGTAGACAAAACATTACATTGTAAGGGTTTGGTTTTTTCCCCTTCTCCTGTATTTTTGCTTTGATTAAAACTGTACTGAGGTAAAATTGCACATCTCACGCAAAAAGCAATTTACCTCAGCTCTTATTGAAGTTAACCATACTTATTTGTCCTAGCATAATGTATTTTTCGAGCTGCATTCTAACTGCAGTGCTTTATCACATGAACCAAGCTAGATTTAATCAAATTCAGTTTGTGTTGTGAATTTTAAGACATTTGTTCAATTAGTTGGAATAAAAGCAAAACATTTGGAAGAAAGATTAAAGCTGAAAAATGCTGTTGCTAAGCTGGGCATCCAATGCTACTTCTGCACCTTTCTCATCCCAAGATACTTCTCATGCTTGAAAAGGCTCCCCAGTCTTTTTTTCTTTTTCCTTTCTGTTCCTCAGATTGGTGGCGATGCTCATGGGATGGGGAAGATAAGAGTTAGTTTATCAGGTTTCAACAACCAAGGCTAAGACCTGGTGGTTACTCCTCCTGTTGTGTCTGGCATGAGCTTTTTCTGGGCTCTGATGGATAGGACCAGATTCAAACTGAGACCTTTCCTAATGTATTGGAGTCCATCGGGAAGCCACAGTGCTGCTACCCAGTTCCTCTCTAGACTTTCCAGTGCCCCTCAACTGCTTTCCTATTACTCTCCTTGTTGCCACCTGGTGGAAAAGTTGCCATTATTCACTCATGTTGGCCCTTCAGACCGGGGTGTGCAGCTCAGTGAGACCAGCACAGGAGCTGAGGGACATTGGGGAGAAAGGTCAGACCCTAACACACCTTTCCAGCAAGCAAATTACTTTCTCCTCTCACCTCTCTATTTCTTCCCCTTGTTTGCACCCAGACAAGGGGAAGAAATAGAGAGGTGGGGTTATCAGAATGATTTTTGGGCTATCAGAATGATTTTTGCTGTGTTGTCCTGCCAATGAAATACAACATCCATTAATTATTGTTGCATTACTTTTATCAAGAAAATTTTATGCTTGTTGTTACTCCACCTTATTTTCCTCATCTGGGAACTCTTACCTAACTTAGCTTAGGCTCTCAGTTTGAGTGATTGGAAAAGGCCATGGTAAAAAATGGCGAGAAATAAAAATGTCTTAGTGAAGTCAGAGTCCACTCTCTCAACTGAGAAGCGCAGTGTTTTCATATTTTGAGACAGTTTCTCAGACAGCCAGACAAGGTGACATTAAACAAATCACACTAATTACAACACAATTTATGTAGAGAGATTTTACTAGCCTGCTAATGCTTGGCAGGAGCTGTCAACTACTAATATTTCAAAAAAGAGCATTTCCAGCATTCACTTTTTTTGGGTCCTTAGGGAAATGGTGCAGCCTGTTGAGCTCCCTTGTTTGTGCCAAGGGAAGCAGAGCCCAGCCCAAGTGCAGATTTAGGGAGGGCTCAGAGACCACAGTTCAGGCCATGGCTTTCAGACAGAGTTACACAGACTGTGCTGCCGCCCCAGGCAGATCACTCCTGAATGCACCCCATGCCAAACAAAATCAGCAAGAATTTCTGTGATCCCTGAAGGCTTTGCACCTCTCTGTCTTCACAGATGTCCTGCTGTGTGTGTGTCATGCCCAGAGGTGCAGACAAGACCCTGCCATTCTGGGCTGGAGACATTTTACATGGCTGATGCCACATTATATGACTGAGGAAAACATCGTGCATTAGCTGCCTTATTAACAGACCAAGGATTAATCACTTAGCTATAAAACCTGCCAACAGCACCATGAAATTTGTTTCTCAGGAGCCTGTAAAGAGCTTTAAGCTTAAATCTGAGAGATATGCAGGGCTTTACCTCCAATTCACTTAGTTTGTGTTCCTGTAAGATGGTGTCTCCCCTCATCCAACCCCAGCTGGTGGTTACCTTCACCTTCACGGAACCAACACAAGGGTATGGGGCACCCACTCCTCACACACCAAAGCTTAAACACTACAGTTTACAAGAAGCCACCCTGGCCTGAGAAATGCTCAGGTCCATCATGCTGATTTTGCTGCAGGGACAACAGCAGCCTGGTAATAGCAAATGGCAGGAGGGGGAGAAGGCTGGTAATGGGCTCTCACTGTGAGGGTTTTCTGAATGAGTCTCAGGCATCACTGTCTGGACAGGCCTCCACTCCATGGCCGCTGATCACACACAGACATGGGAGACAGAATATTCTGAGTTGGAAGGGACTCACAAGGACCATTGAGTCCAACTCCTACATGAAGGACCAGTGTGCGGGAAAGCAAAGCTCTGGGTTAGACCTCTGACTCAGGGGAGAGTAAGGTGCCGTGGGGAAGGCTCCTCAAAATCCTGTTGCTTAGAGCTAAATGAGCCCAGACCCTCCCTCTGCTTCTCTGGAACAGCTGGAAATAGATTCCAATTAGATAACCATCTCACTCTCTGGAAAACTAGAAATGCTCTGGCAAGATTTTCCTCATGTGCTCAAAGGAAGATGGTGTCAATCAGTGTGAGCTGGAAATTCTCAAATAGGCTGAGGGGTGACATGTCTTGCTCGGGAGGTGGGTTCAGATCCTTCTCCAAAGTGGACCGAACTCAGCTCTGTGAATTGGTAGTTGAATGCAGGGGTCCCCACACTCAGCCAAGTTGCTCTCATTCTCATTCCACAGTCATTCATGTAGCCCATGTCTGGTTTTGTTATCATTTGGAAATGTCTGCAAGCATGGGCATACCTCTGCAGAGCTTGGGCACCTTCTTTCTGGGCTTCTTATGTTTTGCCCTGAGCTAGATTTGCAAGCAACTCTGCATCTGTGCTTCCAAGGCTTCATGCTGCCCATTGGAATTTATCTTGGTGAGTCCTGGATACTTGTGGAAGTTGCTCAGGAGGTAAGCTGTATTTTTGATATATAAAGGTCATAAGTACTCTAAATCAGCTGGAGATAGGAACACCTTAAGGGGCCTTGGTGGAGGTGGCACTTTTTGCATGCATCAAGGAAATGCAAACTCCTGCCAACCATAATAGCACCATTAAGTCCTGCAGGACTTGTACACCCAGTGAGCATTTAAATGAGTTACATAAAAGAGATTTGAGGGGAAGGGGCAGGGTACTGCAAGGGGCAAAGCCTCCATGGGGAACGAATCCTCCTGGCCTCACCAGGAAAAGCAGTTCCTGGGAACTGAAGATGATCAGCACCTTGTCTCAGCAACCTCTGGGACTCACACCTGTCTACCATCAGACACTCTCCTGCAGCAGCCACACAGAGAGCTCCTTTTCCTGTACAGCTGTACCTGGTGACACATGTGATTGTCACTTGCTGAGTATGGGCACCTTTCCACACTTGACTCACAGTTAGTGCAGTGCTACAAGCCAACACAGCCCTTAGTCACACAAAAATTCAGCAGGACTGAGAACGTATATAGCAGGGGAGAGAAATGGGTCAGAAGAGTTATTTCAAGCAGATGTCAAGAGGTGATAGATGCTGGTAGCAACACTAAGTTATCAAAAAGAAACACATATATATATCTTTTCAGAATAAAAAATGAGCATCTGCACTTCAACAGGGTTTAGTGATTGCTAAATGGCTCCATTGTCAAGCGAGAAGCTTTATGAACAGAAGGGTTTACATGAAGCAGTTGTTGTTTACACCTGAAACTAGTGTACAAATAAAGCCATCATTCTTTGCTGCCAATTCTCCTCTGCTCTGAGCCAGAGCAGCCTGTGGAGCTGCATGACAGCCTTCCCTGCAATTGTTCCTTGCAGGTGTAGCTTTTATGTGTGTTTGCTAATGGTTGTCCAGGTCAACTCACACACTGAGTCCCATTTAATTCAACAAAGCAATGTGTTAAGAAAAGCACGGAAGGCATTATTCAGAAAAGGGAACTTTGGCCTTGGACAGAAAAAGGAGAGCATGGAGTTAATTTTCTGCTTTGAATTGCCCTGCAGAGGAGCTTAGCTTTTTCCAGTGAGTGTCAGGGGAGACCAGGGACAGAGGACACCACAGACAGAAGTTTCCTTGTGCACCTGCCTCCCTTGCATGCCTTCCACAGACAGTAATCACAGCCCCACACACTAAACTTCAACTGGATAAAAACAAAGCCTAAATTGCAAACCACTAAAACATTAGTCTGAAATCCAATCTTCTTCTCCCTCCCCATTTCTGTATCTTTTATACAACCACCACCATCATCTCTTTCTCTTGTATCTTTCTCTTTGCTAAGGAAGGACACATGAGGTGCCTTCACCTTGACAAGATCAATCCTGGGAGTTGTGACCCTCTGGTACCTCTTGCTGCAGCTGCACACCTCCTATGGCGGCAAACCTCAGCTGCTACAGCAGTGCTGGGGAGCCCTATGGACTTCAGCACCAAAATTGTCCTCTGCCAGGTGTAGAAGGAGGCAGCGAGCTCTGAGTGACTGTGTCCCTTAAAGCCACCAGGAGTCTGGGGTGGAAAAGTGCCACTGATGGAAGGGATGAGAATGAAACCAAGGGACTAAAACCCTTCCAATGCTCACTGGGGGCTTGCATGACCAGAAGGAGCACAGGGAGGTGGTGGGGAGGGAGGAAAGTCTGAGAAGGGCAATAAAGAGGGGAGATGGGGGCTGGAGTAACCCCAGGAAGAAGGAAATGGAGAAGCAGAAAGAATTAGCAAAGCAAAGAGGTATTGATGGCAGTAGGAAGCATCCTTATACTGTGCTGCATAATTGTAAGGCAGTGTTGTCACAGCTACACATAAAAAACCCCACAAGCTGGATCATAGAAAAACTTAAAATGTGCTGCTTAAAACAACAAGTTTGGCCCTTTTCCTTTTCAATTCTCATTGAGGAAAGAGAACTTTGCTCATGTCTTCAGGACTTTTTTTCTAGAAATTAACATTTAAGAAAACAATTCTCACCAAGCTGTGTGACTCAAAGAACTGGGGCACTGGGGAAAACATCAGCTATCACAAACCTTACCACTGAACAGCAAGCACTAACGAGGGGGGGATTAGGTTTTCCCTGGACCTGCCTCTCTAAGTTCCTGGTAGCTTTGATCTAGCAGCAGAGAATTGACGTGGGAGGACAGATCACATACTCCCTCCTGGATACTTTCCTTTTGTAGTTGCATGTGATGCTGTCATTTAATCTTGACTAGAAATGGGAACTGATGGTTTCTTTTTTTGTGGGGAGCATGGATAGGTCCCATGCAGGCATTCTCAGGCATCCACAGATTTGAAGAGGCAGTGGGAAACTGGGTCCAGCCCCCAGCTATCCTGGCATCAGGAGACAGTTTCCAAGCAGAGTTATGCTGGGGCTCACTGCTGCCTAGGCACACATCTGTGTTGGTAGCAAAAGCCAAGACACAGATCCATACCCCACCTGTGAAACACTACAAGGTACAGTGTTGCCTCCCTGGCAAGCTTTGGTTAGAACTCAGAAACTACTGACAAACCATAAAAGTCCTCAAACTGTGTCTGGGAAAAGTTTCCAAATGGACAAAGAGCATCTATCTTAGAGAAATGTGGGCTCTATCCAAAGCCAAAAAAATCCAGTTTCCCATTCACACACCAAGTGAGGGTCAGCCCCAGCCTTCAGATTCACAAAGGCAAACCCAGATCTCTGCATTTCTTTAGACAATGTGAAAACTAATTTGGTCATTTGAAGATAATCCAGATAAAATCAAGCTCATCCTAATCTTTCATCCAGTGAGACACGATGTATTTGAAAGTTTATATCATCTTTTAAAATCACTGTGGCTTACTTGTAAAGTCTGAAATCATCACACACATAACAAATCCCTTCATGGAAGTTCAGTTTCTTAGAATTAAATTAGAATAGGAGGTATCTGTATAGACAGATACACAAAATAAAACAGGCAGGGTGGCTTACAGTGATGTATATTGTCTGTAAGGGAATACATCAGTAGTTCCCCATATAAAAAACACCTTTCTATAACTATGACATGCATTAAATGACACTTTTTAATGCATTTTTTTTCTTCTCCAGTAAGAAAAAGTGATTTCCCTGGATATCACATTTTCCTGAGCCAAAGCCCATGGGTGGCATTGTCATCTGCGCCGCTGTAGATATTTCTGTTAGATCTCTTTCTGAGGACTCTTCCTACAAGCTGACATGATCAAAAGCAACAAATACAATATGTCTTCAGTTTGCTTCCTTGCTTACAGGTGTTCTGTCTCCTAAAACATATCTGACAATCATGATGAGTATGGGCTGGAAGACATCATCTTTAAATTCATTAAGGAATGCATTTTTATTATAAATTAGTCCTATGCTAGATTAGACTACAGATCTTTCTGTTAAAGGTAAACCATCCACTTTTCCATTTTACTTTATACAATACTGAATATTTTCTGAGATTTGATAGATCACCCAAAGCCACAGATACTCACATCAACTCTCAAACAAGTCTTCATTATTCCTTAGAATTCTACTTTTTCCCGAGAAAAAAGCCAAAGCAATAATTTTTGCCAACTATGTTCAACTACATTTAAACTATTGATTACTCAAAAGTTTACACAGTTAAGACTCCACTAGATGTGAAGCAGCTGCTGATGACACCAAGCACCACTCTCTAGAGTCATGCTGGCTCTGTTCACCTTTTTCACCCCAGGAAGACAAAATACCCCCCTCCAAGAGATAGCACTACTCAGTTAGAAAGATTTTCCATCAGACACAGTTGGCAGAGATTCGGCAGAGGCCCTTGTTGGTACAGTCCCCTGTTCAGGAGCTCTCATGGGCTTGTGTTGAGGCCCTGTGGGGCTCTCCATCACACCCTCCATCGCTGAGGGCTCCCTTTCCCTCTGCTCCAGCTCCACTGGGTGACACTGCTTGTCCTCTGTCTTCTTCCACCTAGGCTTGTATCCAGCATCTGAGAACATTCTGCTGACTGAGTTTCATCTGCACATCGGCAGGGGATTTATGGCTGCCTCTGCATGGCTTCCTGCCTGTACCAGCTCTGGTTTCCCACTCAGCATCTTCTTCTCTTTGACTGTGGATGGCAAGAGAAGCCAGTCAGCAAGCCCTTTCCTTTTTCAGCTGTTTCCCAGCAAAAGAAACATTAGCATGTCAGACTGCCAGACAACACACCACAGAGATTCTCCCACATATTGCTTCTTTCTTCCTTTTTTCACATCAAGAGCTAAAGAGGTGGGTGACAGTTTTCCAATGGAGGAGGGGGGAAATTATGCTGAGCATTGCTATTGTGACCTCTCTGTCTTTTACACTTGAGCGGGAAGGGGCCCTGCAGTGAGGCACTAAAACCAACAGCCTATTCACAAAGCCCCTAGGTAATTAGTCATTAAAAATAAAATTTAAAAAAAAAGAAAAATAATTGCAATCTGCCAAGAGAGGAGAGAGGGCTTTAAAAGAATACACCTTTATAGCCATAAATCACTAAAGAAGAAGAATTACAGGATAATGTACAAAAGGTCAATGCAATAAAAGCAGTGAAAGAGACACCTGAGTTTCCTTGAAGTCACCAGGGAAGCACCTGTGCTCGGTGTGCTTGCTGCATATACATGTAGCTGGATAATTGCTTGGTTAGGAACTGAAATAGCAGCATGTGGGCTTCATCCAAAGGAGCAAGTAGACACACAGAAAAAAAAAAAATCACCAGTCCAGCCTTGGGCAAAGTTTCGCTGCATGCAGAGTAGATCAACAATTTATTTCTGAAATTTACACTTTGTAAAGCATAAATAAGCAGGGAGGATCAGCGTGCACTCCAGCAATGTACATACCCTCTGACAGACACTGTGTTTGGCTCGCTCTAATGAGGGCAGCCCCAGAAACAAGACTACAGTACCTGCAGGAGCTGTGTGCTCTCACTTCGCTTTTTTTTTTAACACACAGCTCGATTAATCTGAAGGTTAACTTAATTAAGTAAAGCTCACCTCCTTATCAGGCTCTTCTAGGCTTTAACAGCACACCGGGTACTCTGAGGCCATTCATTAGGCCCTACAATGTGCCTCTCAGCTAGGTAAATATGTGCTAATTGCATTTCACTGAAGGGTTCAGAAAAAGGCAGATCAGTTAAGGCCAAAGTTTTGAATGTCTGGACTTGGAAGTTGTGTAGGAAACCCAAGGAAAATCTGGGTCAGATAATGAATTCCACAGCAACTGTGGGACCATGGGAGTTGGGCAAAGGAGGAAAAGGTGACCAGAAATGAATCCTCGCACAAAACACCAATTTGTGTGCTGCACCAAGCTCTTGGGGCTGAGGCTGACTGCAGAAAAAGCACAGCCATGCTGCCCTGCAGCTGGGAGGCTCCAGGGAGCCAAGGGCTCTGGGACACTGTGATAATACGATACATATTGTTTCTGACCCATTTTAAGGTCCTGCTTTCCTCTTAGAAAAAAAAGGAGAGCTCACACCCATCAGCTTGTGTCACCTCTGGCAGGGTGGTCACAGTGCAAAGCCCCATGGAAGCTCTATGTGCCAACACACCAAGTGACAACAGGCCTGTGCCTCTCTTGCATGCCAATGTGTTGGTGACAGTGCAATATGGAACCCAGGGCAGGGATGCATGCATGTGAACACTGGAGACTGGAGGGAACCGTCTCTTGTTCTTACACGAGGGAGAGTTTGTACTGCTGTCCTACAGTCATATATACTGCAGCAAAAGAAACCTGAAAGAACTGGCCAAGGTCACCAAAAGAGAAAAACAAATCTGAAAGAGGGTTTTCAAGGCATCCTGCCTTGAATCCATGGCCCAGTTACAGTCTCCCTGACTGTCTGCACATTGCTTACCTCCATTTTCTTTTCCTATAAAAGACAAATGTAGCACTTATTATTGCAAGGAGTGCAATGCCATAATCAGGTTAAGAAAACAATTGACTGAATGCTGACGTATACTCCTAAAAACTTAATTCTGAAAAGCTTCAGTTTCCCATTAGGGACACTTGTCTTGTTTACAATGTCACTTCTGTTACAAGTGCTTTTAAGAACAAATACTTCTGGGAATGAGAGAAGCCTGACAGTCTTATGAATTTGGCATGCAAATTTGCCAGGCAGATTCAGCCTTTGTTCCCTTCCCTATCAGTGCTAGTAAAAAAAGAAAGTGCATTGGCCTTGTTTGAAGAAAGAGAAAGAAACAAGAGAAAGAGAAACATGGAGAGAGGAGAGGGGAGGAGGAAAACATGGACCTAAAGTGGTACGAGGAGTTAGCAGCAGAGGTGAGAAGAGCTGTTTGAACATCACTAGTACACTGTCTCTGTTAGCATTATGCCAGTTCTGCACCTGCCTTGAAAATATATTCCTTGGTGCTGCTTAATTACTGCAGTTGCTGAAACTTCAGAGACAAAAACATCTCATAATAACCCTATTTTCATCTTCTCTTCAGCATTTTCAAGAACGCACCACCTCCCACCCCAACCAAACCAGTCATATTAACTTTTTCCAGCTTACTTCAGAGCTTCCTTGGGAATTTTATACTGATTTACATGAATCAAAGTGGTTGCTTTGAAAGCTGATTTTCCCCATATGCTGCTGCTTTGGACGTAACCTCAGGAGTTGGTTAGGATTTTCACTTTCACATACTAGAACAGAATCCATGTTTTAAGGACACCTTTCTCTCACTGTCATGCTCATATTTACCTCATTTTTAAACAAGAAAACGTTTCTTTTGAAAAAATGAAATTTGTGGTAGTCCCAGCCTCTCCAAATTTGTCCTAGAGGAGCAGCTACATGCACCCTGACACTGGAGAACAGCAGCCAATAATTGTGGAAGTGAAAGTGTCTCTTCACTGCCTCATCTTGAGAGGTCTTGGGAACACATGGATTTGCAACTCTATGGAGTCTCTCCAATCTTAACCATTTATGAGAGACATTAGATGATGTCCATTTCAGTACCTCTGCCCTCAAACTAAATCATGTGTATTGAGCAGCCTAACACAAGTAGCAGAGCTCTGCATGGAGTGCTGACTCTTTTTCTAAAGTGGAACCTTTGGCATGTGAGGTCTCATTCAGCCAACAACATAGCAGAGGTCAATGATTCAAAAGTGTCCTCTATAAAACAAGAAGGACCCATTTTATTGGCAAATCACCAGCAGCAAGAGATTAAGTTAAGCCTGCAAATAATGAAAGCATGACAAAAGCATGTGTTTTCTCCCCTTGATCCCTTTATTATGTTTCCGGGTATAAAAACTAAAACCTGCATCCTTCCAGTATTATCCTTATTTTTAGAAGAGCTAGAGTTCTGCCCTGAATTTTGAGAAGATGACTTCACAGTAAAGAGCCACAGGGTTTTATGCAGACCTCTTGCGGCTCACTGGAAAGGTCAGGAGGAGAAGTCTGCGCAAACCCATGTAGCTCAGGGTGGTATGCCAGCAAGCTGGAGCTGAGAAGTACATACTGAGGTAGTCCTGTAAACAATCCTGTAAAGCAAAACAAAACAGGAGCAGAGCTGGAGTCACTTTGTTGAAAGAAGTGTAAGTGGAAATATTTTGCCAAGCTGTGTGGGACTGCCAAACCCACAAATGATTTGAGACTCCCTCCCACTGCAGGGCTTGGAAAATGTATTCTGTGTTAAGAGCTACATGTGCTCCTAGAAGCCCATAGTTTAGCCTAAAAGTCAGTCTGATTAATTCATACACAGGCTAGGTGGGAGCAACAGATAAGAGATGGGGGAAAAAAGAAACTAATTAAGGTAAAATACACTTGGGACTTCTGTGGTGGTGGAGATACTGGGTGCTATTAACAGTCACTGAGATTGATACTGGGGCACCTCTAGAAAAGTCAGCAGATAATAAGAAACAGCATTAAGAACAAATTGAGGTGGGTAAGATTTACTGCTGTCTCCACTGAGACTGTAAATGGAAAACTTGGAGAGAGCTGGTGAAAATGCTAAAAGAGGCCAAACAAACAAATTCCACTAGCACCAGCAGAGTGGTTTTAAATCATGTCCTTTAATAATCTACCATTCGCATTACTGTAACATGTCATTGCATTATTCTGGTCTGCAAACAATTGTTGAGTTCCCAACTTCTGCTGCTGGAAAAAATGATGACCTGGGGGAAGGAATTTTTGTAGTAAATACCTCAGCATGAATAATAAGATGAGGTTATTTAAGCAACTGCTCCTTGAAAAATTAGCCTAACTTCCTAATAACTGTACTACATAGCTTAAAGAAATCTAATTTTATCTCTGCCTCCCACACAGTAAATCTCCCTATCACATTCTTTCCTTGCTTCATTGCTATTTCTTTGCTTTATAATCACCTACTTAAAAGATCGGGGATAATATTAATAATGGGCAAATTAGATACACAGCAAAACAATGTTTTCTGTACTTTCAGAGATACCCAGCATGACTGTCATTAAACCAAAACCAAGGCTTGAGGAGGGAGCACACAATTGTAGGCAGGAAGCAGTGGAACAGGGCACGGACTCTGGCTAACTTAGTGTTGAGCAGACAACATTAGTCAGCGTTGCAATGCTGAAATATTTAACAACGGGAGCGGCTCTCCCCTTCAGCATTTTTCTCCCATAAACTAATTAGGCTATAATATTATGAGCACTTCCTTTGAGGCTAGGCTTTCCTCTTAGCATGACTCTTGGCAGGCTGGGCAAAGCTGGGTTATCGCTGTGATGAAAAAACTGGCACTACATTTTGCCTCAGTCTCCTTTATTATTTTTTTCAAAGTTCTATACAAAGCCACTCACATGCCCAATGGCTCAATCTCACTTCCAATTAAGTCAATGATAAAACTCACATTGACTTAAATGGAAGCAGGTTTGCATCCCAAAGGCTAACAGTCAAGGCTTTTAACAGTCAGACTACTAATGGGGAAAGTAGAAAGAGTTAGAAAATGTCATCATCTTCTCTTTTCTTAGGAGCAGTAATTCAAAGTGAATAGAGTAGGCATGTTCGATTTGAAATTATTTTCAGGGAAAAAAAGTACATGGTGAGTCTATTTATAATGCAGTGATTCAGCTCTTCTTATAATACTTGGGGATGGTTCCATGGCAGAGAAGAAGGCAGCACATAAGAATTATTGACTCTCCCTTTAAATAGTTTGCAAGGACTTTCTTAGCCCTTACTATATTCAGCCCTTACTCTATCACCTAGCCTGTGCACTGCTAATAAAAGGTTTTGGCCAATTAACTTGGTTATATTGGAGTCCACTGCTGAAAAAAGAGCAAAAGACCTGGAGTGCCCCAGATGCTTCCTCAGAACTGGCTTCTGCTATGGACAGAGACCATACGAGGCCAGGGAAAAAGAAAATTTTGTTTTTCTTTTTATAACATTGGCAAAATTAAGTAAAAGGAAGAGATTAGATTAACAATGGCTGCATTAATGTCAATTTTCTTGCTTGAACAAACATACTTTTGGAGCAGGAAACGTAATCCATAAGCAAAAAAGCCTTTGAAGACAGCCAGGCAGAGACACCCAGCATTTAAATTTCCCATGAACCTTTCAAAGACAGATAATTCCACTCAACCCCCCCAGCCTCAGTGTGATTCCCACTCCTCACAGTGGGGACAGGCACCCACAGAGAAGTGCAGCCCTCTGGGAGCAGTGTTTTAGGTGGTGATACCAATTTCTCATGCCTTCTGCCTTCTCCTCTGTCCCGCAGAGGACGAGGGATGCAGGGGTCAGAGTGACTGAGCTGCAGTCCCCAGCACACAGGGGCTTCTGCTGGCAGGGAGTGATGAGGGAGGACATTGCCACCAGGTCAGTGTGCTGCAGCGAGTCAGTCCCCAGTGGAGACTCAGCTCAATTCCAGCGTGCACACAGCTGGACAGCTGCCACAGGAGCCCTGCAGCTCCCTGCCTGGCACTGCCCCACTACACATAATGGAGACATGCTGGGGAAGATGACACCATGGAAGGTTTGGAACCTTCTGCCAGCTGGATTTGGCGTTTCTTTAGGACACCCATAACAGCCACAGTTGTATCTGCACATTGTGTGTTGGAACAGGGAAGCCTGGCCTGGCCTGCCCTGCCACAGTGTTGCAAGTATTTTCTCATTATTCTGGGTATTGTTTGTTTGTCAGCTGGTGGATGCGTTCCACCTGTAGTTATGTCTTTCATCTCAGTGCCTCTTCTACTCCTTGCTTTTCCCCTGTTAGCAGAGTAGAAGGAAATGTGTTTGCCTTTTGCAATGTTTATTATCAAATTCAAACAGAAAACACTGAACTGTGGCACTGCCTGAATAACCTGGTGTGATATACCCACGCAGGAGGGAGAGGTAAAAGAACAGCATTTGTGAATGACATTCAGGTTCAGCTTGCAGGTTTGTAACTCTTCAGAAAAACAGGAATGACTCCTGCAGCAAAGACAGTGAGCAAAGTTTCATGACCCATTCCTTTACAAGGAAGCCAGGTGGCTCAGCAGAATTTGATGGAGTTGCTCTGGAGGAACACGAGGGAAACAGGTGTCTCTGACATTGGGTCCCAAACATTTGCACCTCTTCTCTCCTCAGCCCATGATCTGGAGAGTACACCTGCACACACCTACACATACTCTGTTTTTGTCTCCTTTTCTGCACCACTCTCTACTTCAAACCTTATTTCATTGTCATGGCTTCAAAATAGTACCAGCCCCCTTCTGCAAATAAAGAAGAGATCGTGGCTTTGCATTTCTGTGCCAAATGATGAGGGCCAAAGGCATTCCAAACATCCATAAAGTTGAAATAGTAGGTCAGTACAAGTACACACTGCAAAATCTGGAAGAGGAGGCAGTGCAGTCTTGCAGGATGTGGGTTTGGATTTCCTCCTCTTCCTCTGTCCCTCCATCAGCCCCTGACTCTTCCTCCTTCCCTCCCAGCCCCCTTAGAGGAGAAAGATGACACTGGTGGCCTTTGCCCACTCATATGCTGCCCTAAGGGGATGCCCTAATGGGATACCCCAATCCCAGCCTGATTCCATCCTGCTGTAGCTACACCACACAACCTACAGACCCCCTCTGGGTCCATACAGCTCAGAGCTCTTCTCAGCACAGTGATGGTGAGGAAAACGTACCAATGGCATTGTGTAGAAAATCCCAATTCTCTCTTCTGCTGCTGGCTCCACCAGCAGTTTCTTTCTCTTTGTAGAGCAGAATCAAGGGAGAAAAGCATCAAAAGTGCAGTTTGTACTTGAGGTGAGAGCACCCAGCGATTGGCACAGCTTGGCACCGAGTGCATGAAGATCAGCAATGCTGCCACAGCGTCACTGTGTCAGCCAGGAGCAGGGTGCCTGAGGGTTCAGGACATGGCTTGTACTGCCACGAGAGCCACTCTGCCTTTAAAAAGGTAGGCAACTTTGAAGAATGTCCTCTCACAGCTAACTGGCTTTGCAGGCCAGTGTGAAGAGGGAAAAAAATACCCTCCTCATTTTCCTGCTGCCATAGGCACCAAACACTCACCCCATCACTCCCACTGGGATTCTGTGTCAACCCTCTTTAGGATTTTCAGGATTGCTCTGGCAGATCTTGCCTTGCTGCCTTCCTTTGCCTGCAGGGAGGAGGGAAATACCCACAAGTGGCCTGCCTTGCCTGGCCTGGCCCCATTCAGGGAGCACCACATGATTGCCATGCCTCTTCTGCAAAGCTTAATTTACAGGGACAATCTCTTTTCTGACTACTGCAAGTTCACCCAAGGCTCTTAATGGATGTTTCCCCTGAATCATGACTACTGGTAAACATTCTTCATTAAAGTACTAAATTAATCTCTGCTGAATATATGTGATGCAGCCTGAAGCCCACCTCAATCTCCATTAGCTGCGTTGTTCTTGCAGCTGAGAGAAATAAGATTTATTTTAGTTAGTAAAGTGAACAAACACCACCTGTGAACCACTCAAAAAGCTGACCTGAGCTAGAAGGTGACATTTTTACTGTTCCTTTTTGACTATAACTTTGGTTATGGTTGCTAATGGTGCATAGATGATTATATTTCCAGCAAATATAATAATCATTTTCAGTTGAAAATGAGGATTTTGTCAATTAAATAATCAGTGCATCAAAGACATGTAGACCATACATATGATAATTCAATTTTTAAATACTGAAAGGAGCTTTAAAGAATGGCACTGTAAATGACAGATAATTTTTTTTTTTGTGGTTTGAGAATTTGCCACTTTTGTTCTCCTGCTCTATATAGTGATCACAGACTGATTCACCCTGCAAATATAAACAGGCTCCTTTGCTTTCCAGGAAAGTCACTGGCTGAAGTAACTTATACAGTGCCACTGCTTTACAGATAAATAGGCTAAGTCAGTTCCTTATCCTGTCAGTATGGAGCTCTGACAATCACTAAGTTCCATGTTTTGAAGACAGATGGAGAAACTCTCTCAGTGAACTACATGGGACTTTCAAAGCATACGTAGAGCTCAAATGAAGACAAGGGTGGCTCTTTATTACATCTCTTTTTCACAGAGTTGCATTTTTTACAGTAAATGCAACTCCTGGAAAGTTCAGAGCCCGTAAGAGTGCAGGCCATGTATGTTACCAAGCAGGTTTCTGCCAGCAAAGTCAAACATGGATGTGCCAAGGAGACAATGCCTTCCCACTTTGTCCTTCAAGATGTGCTCTAATGGATTTCCTGCACATGGATGACAGTTAAAAACATAGTCAAGAATTATGTACTAGACCTTGCATTCTGCTACGTCCTCTGTCCTGGGACTGTCTGAGGGTATTTGAGCCTTAACAGAGCTTAATGACTTTAGTGCTCATTAAATCAGAGTATTCTGAGAGTATTCAGACAAAGAGGAGGAGGAGAAGAGGAGACAGAGAGCAGATGAAATCACAAAAGGTTCAGGCATGGGTAGGATAAGGTAGGATAAGATAGGAGAGGATAGGATAGGATAGGATAGGATAGGATAGGATAGGATAGGATAGGATAGGATAGGATAGGATAGGATAGGATAGGATAGGATAGGATAGGATAGGATAGGATAGGATAAACCTTTAGATTTTATGTTCCTCACTCGATCTCCTTCTCTCTCACTGCCTGAAAGCACAAGATGAAATCAGAACCATATGGGGAGAACTGGGATGATCCTGTCGACTTGTACTGATCTGTGCAAGAAGTCAGACCAAACAGAAATCATATGCAGAGATTCAGAACCCAAAGCATGGAGAGGGAGAGGAGAGGAGAGGAGAGGAGAGGAGAGGAGAGGAGAGGAGAGGAGAGGAGAGGAGAGGAGAGGAGAGGAGAGGAGAGGAGAGGAGAGGAGAGGAGAGGAGAGGAGAGGAGAGGAGAGGAGAGGAGAGGAGAGGAGAGGAGAGGAGAGGAGAGGAGAGGAGAGGAGAGGAGAGGAGAGGAGAGGAGAGGAGAGGAGAGGAGAGGAGAGGAGAGGAGAGGAGAGGAGAGGCTTTTAAAAGAGGTACTTTAGGTCTGTGCAGGAATAACAAACCTTGTGAAGCAGATAAATTACAGACAATAAGATTAATGCTGTAGTGATTATTGCTGTCAAAGGCACCTAACTCCTTCAGATTCCCTGGAAAATCCCTGCACTGCTGCATGTTTCACTGATGGAACTGAGTATGGGCTCTGACTAGTACAGGAAGAAATAGCTCCCACCATTTTCATGCTTTATCCATGGTTTCCATAGCAGATTTGGCAACATCTCAAAGCTTCCTCAGCCCTATACCTATTATCAGTTACGTTATGTTACAGTGCTGCATTTTAATTGCTGGTTTTTCTGAGACAGAGGGAGCTGAATCTAAATATATCTCAAGCGCCAGCAGTGATATTTAGCACAGCTCCTGTAATCAAGCATTCAGCCACCGCCAACAAATAAAACTTCTCACTTGAGCAAATAGGTTCTCTGAAAAACACCTGAATGTTAGACAAAATTTCTTTTTCTGTTATTTTAATATCATTAGGAGGCTTCAGCTTTCTTGATTGGCAGGGTGTGCATGTAAACTGCCAAGAAATTACCCATTTTCGATCACAGCTCTTTTCCTTTTCTGAATGCAGATACTGACAGCTCTAACAAAGATGCTCAGCTAGGAAGCTTTTTCTCCAGTAAGAGAAATGAAATATTGCTGAGTTAAACCCACTAATTACAGTTTATAATAACAATACTTCCTGGGGGAAAAAATTAAACTATACTTAACTGCTGGGTTTTTTCTTTAAACTAGGAGTTTGGCCACAGTCTGATGGCTAACTACTTGTAAAACTCTACTCAGCTGGTACAGTCTAGCTGGCAGACTCCAGAGCAAAAAACTACACCTCTCCCACAGTATAGGCATATTTTTCTGTCAAACCATTTGCTTTGTAATTCAAGTGCAAAACATAATGTATGCAATAGGAAGCAAAGTATTTGAGTAAAGATCATGAAAAAACCCTGAAGTACATCCTTCGTTTTGAGTATTTTAAGAAGCTCTTGGAATTTTTGCAAACCCATGTAGGATATTTTAGAAAGGGAAAAAAACACTAGGTAAAGTGCTTAGGCTGTAGTAAACTTTGCAATTGCAGAAATTTACACCCAGAGTTCTCTTCTTCTATCCAAGTGCATGAGTTCCTGTTCTCTCTCGAAGTGTTGACACCTCCCAAGGCCTTCCACTGGGACAGGAAAGTTTTTCTCACCCCTCTTCACCTCAGAAGATGCCCAAACATGACTTGCATTTGAGAATATGGAAAGAAGGAGCTCCCCTAGCAAAATTTTTTGATTTTATCAGGTTTCATACTTCAGGGCTGAAAGAAGTGCTGGAGACAGAGACACACGCACACAGAGATGCAACAACTGGGCTTTTCAATGAAGTGGGAATCAGTGGGATAATAGATGGCATTGGACTATCAGTCTCTTGTGGGTTATTTTGCTAATTCATTTTGCTGACTTGCACCAAAGCTAAGGAGATCAAACAGAAAAGTATAAATGGCATTGAAAAGTCAGCCAGTGACACAGGAGGCTGATTTCTTAATGAAAGCACTGTCTCTCATTTAAATGATAACAACACAAAATGTGCAGGAAACACTGAGCCTAATCAGAGAAGTGAAGGTGAGAATATTTATTTACATTTCTTAAAAGTACCTTTTTTTTTTTTCCTCCACAGGAAATAGTAATCCAAAATGGAGTACAAAAATAGAGTATTTGCCTGGTAAGGCAGTCTTCAAAAACTCTCTCATGTGATGACCCAAGATTTACCTCCTGCTATTCTTAACTCCTTGATCAGAGCTTTATTTTGTGTATCTTGCCACTGATATCAGTCAATAGAGAATGGGGCAAAGTCTGAGTGATCGGAGATGTTCTGGAAACATATTCTAAATTATTCAGCTTTTACATCAAAATCTCAATGTGTCTATTGACACAAGGAGAGATATGCCTTTGCAGCTTCCTAAAAGATGTCAAAATGGAAGGACTGGAACATGAATATTTTTAATCACCCTTATTATGTTATTTTAATAACTCAAAATACAAATCCATACTCCTCTTCTGAGTATTTCAGTATTTCAATATATTTTTAATCCATATATTTAAAACATTATATCCCAGAGTGTCCAATATAATGCAGCATTAAAAAGGAAGATTTCAGTTGACTACACTTTATTGCATGGGACAAAAAGGCATGCAATGTTTTAAACAAGTGGCAAGGTTAAGCCAAAACAAACAAATTTTGTTGCAACTCCTATCCAAGATAAGGCAACTCTGAAGTCAGCTGCTGAAAAAAGTGAAAAATTTGTCCCAGTGAGAAACAAAAAGTTCAGTGCTAATCATAGGCGTGCTCTCTGCTTAAAACATGTGAGGATACTTATTCTAGCTCTATTTCTATGGAAAGCTCATACCTACAACAGCTGAAGTATAGAAGCAAGACAGCTGAGTTTCAAAAGGACAGATCATGAGATAATTGCAAACTGTTTAGTGTTTAATTCAGCGATCCCAGTGAAATTTGAAGAAAAAAAGCCCAAAAATAGAAATGTCAGGGCATTGCAAATACTGTAACTTTTACTACCTGATTCAGAACTTTCAATCTGCATTCAAGATGAGCCAGAAATCTGACATCTCCTCTGGATCCAGGAGAAAGCTTCAAAGGTTAATGCCAAGGATAACATTCCTGTGTCTGCTTCTTTAGATGTTCAGTGAAGTCGCACGCCTGTACCCGTCTCTCCCTTTCTCTTTACATCTCTTTCACGTTGGTTTCTTCTCCTTATCTCAGACTCTGCTGAAAAGATGTGCCCCTCTGGCTGCAACACAAGACACGAGGGTTCAGAAAAGCTCCCATGTCCTGTGTTGTAGCCGGAGGTCTCACAATAGTTTAGAGCAAACCCTCTGGTGTGCAGGTTCCTTTCGCAGCCAAAGCTCTTTTCCTGCACTTTTGAATTCAACCTATGTGTCAATCTGTGAAAGAAAAGTGGAGAAGAATGGAAATCAGGTGCACAGATAACACTGTGTGCTGTTGGTACTGTTAACACAGCAAATGGAAAAAGCACCCGAGCAGCTGCCAAGCTGAGGCAGAAAAGCCAAGTTCTGACCTGGAATCTAAAGCTACCATTTAGTAGACCTCAACAAAGACACACCAGCTCACAGCAGTTGGAATCAGCCCTACTGACTTTGCAGCATGATCTCCAGATCTTGATGGCTGAAAGTATTTCTTTGGCAACTTCGCCAGCACCTGCTCTTTCAATAGTAGATAAAGCTAAGTGAATAATTAGCAACTAATTATGTAGAAACAAATGCTGCCTTTTGTTTCTTGTTTGCAAATTGCCCTTACACGGATCACAACATTTCCAAATTTGTTATGCAGAATTATTTATGAATGCCTTCATAATTAATAATTCCAGGTCTGCAGATCACTCATAAGGAGTTGTGAATATTTGTAAATCACACTGCATTTCTAAATTATATAAGCCATGTAAACCTTATTCCTGATGAGATTAGTTGTCTAATTAACTAACTGACATTGTGGATATGCAGCTCAAGAAACCACTTTTGGTGAATATTCAAACTTATGAATTTAAAGGGTAGGCATTTCTGAGAGCAGTTTCTGCTAATAAAGTTCAGTACCAAATATCCACAGAAAACAGCCCCTTGAAATGGTTCAAAGAGTTAAATTGAAATTCACTTGTGAATCCAAGCGGATATTCACAGGACAGCATCTTTTTTTACTGTTTGCTCAACTCAAGTCATAAATTAATGCTAAGGAAAATATTCAGAGCTGTTGTTGAATTTCTTATGAGCACAGTATTTACTTCTATGTGTTCTTTTCCCTGTGGACTTACGTTTTGTTCCCAGCTGAAATAGTTTGAAAAGTAGAGCTTGAAAATCCCTTCATATACTTATATCTCTATCTATATCTATCTATCTATCTATCTATCTATCTATCTATCTATCTATCTATCTATCTATCTATCTATATCTATCTATCTATCTATCTATCTATCTATCTATCTATCTATCTATCTATCTATCTATCTATCTATCTACCTGTGTGTGTGTGTGTGTGTGTGTGTGTGTACCCAATACAATATATTGCTATGCATTTTAATAAAGATCAGCACTTTGAAGCCAGGTGCACAAGACAACATTATTGCTATCTCAGTTCAAAAAATCTTTGGCAGATTTATTGGTTTTGTGTGTCTGACTCTCCACATATTACTTTTATGCTGTTGCTACTTTAATTGGTACTTTTGCTTCTCCAAATAAACTCAAAGAAGCGGGAGAGGAAATGAAGTGTACTTGGCTGCTATTTTTATGAAGATGACCGATTGAATGCCTGTTCAGGCACTCTGTTGATAAGTACTCACATTAACAGAATTAAGCAAATTACATAAGCTGTTTGCTCTAAAATGTCAAACTTCTGTTCAAAAGATTTTCATTTTTTTTAAGCTTTCTTATCTACTTCAAATAAAAGTATAAAACTCACAGCTATCAGTTTGTTCATTTCCAGATTTATCTTGCTTGGAATAAAGTACAGTTCAACTGGTCAGACCTCAGATTAGGCAAAGGACAAAGCTATGAATTAAAAGGTCTTTCCCTAGGAGGGCATCAAAAGGAATGCCATCAGTATTTTTGACAGTAACATGACTTTTAATGTTGCCTAATAATGAGTGCAACAGTTTTTAGCTATTAGTCTGCAACTTGAAGAATCCTCGAATCTTTTCATGCACGTATTCTAAGATTTTTTCCTACAAATTATATAGTTTATCCAGAAATTAGTTATTTCCAGCCATTTGCCTTTCATATCTCAGCTGCATAGTAAAAAAAATACTCAACCACTTTTACATTCAGTGTGAAAAAAAAATCATGTTAACCAAGCTCCATCTGTTTTACCAATTCCCTAAACTGTGCCTATATAGGCACTATAAGGAAATCAAAACACGGAGTACTAGAAACTTGGGACCCAGAATTAATCTGCTTTTTACAGAAAAAGCATGTTCAGATAAAACTAAATGATTCACTCCATCCCATTTCTACAGCAAGGAAATTCAAGGTTAGAGCTGAAATTGCATCCTTAAAGATTTGCTGATGCCCTGTGGAAAAAGCATGAAAATATTTTGAGTTAGAGAAGATTCTGCTTAATTATTCTGCGCTTCCTCCTTTTGTGTCTCCTTGCTTTTGTTCACTGAAGGCATTTCTGAGAGAAGTTAGTCTGAGCCCACAAGGCTCTGTGGAAGGGTCTCATTGTCTGCTCTGTGTGACACCTCAGAGAGGAAGCAGGATGTATTAGCAAGCAACCTGCTGTACACAGAGCATCCTTTTACCTGTTTTATACCACCAACAAGGATAAGTTGATTTATGAATAAATGGGAAACCTGCTCATTCCTCAGGGTTCATTTCCCTAGTCTGACAGGGCAATCATCTTTCACTCCACGACTATAAACTTTGAGTCATGATGAATAATGACAGAATAGAGGCAGAGATTTGCAAATCACCTCTTGCCTGGTGTTTCACTCCCCTCTTCCCCAGTGTGAGAGGAAGCTGGAAGCTGCAGAGAATGATCATTGAAATCCGGCCTCTCAGCTAAGCTGGCCAGTGTAATCCTCACAGTGAGTCATTCAAGAGCCATCCCTGGCAGATATCATTAGCCAGACTGTCATTACTTCTGTGGTTTGCATAAGGAGCAAGAACACAATGCGTTCATATGACCTCAGAGGTGTCCAAGGGATTCTTTCCCCAGGATGAGGAGATGCCATTCCATACCTAGCCATCAAATCAAACCCCTAAACTGGAGGTCTGAGAGGAATTCTGATTTCTACCACCATGCCCACACATAGAATTCGGTGGCGTGGCTGGACCCAAAGTGAGAAGAGAATTATTTTCCAGTTTCAGAAACACATTACAGGAATACTGAAGCCACAGGATATGAATTTGAACTCAAGCCAGGATGATTTTTCCTCATCTTCAAGCCATTAAATGTAAACCAGCACTTTCCTTCGGATCTGGATACTGTCTTTTCTGCCCATTACTATCATTAGTTAAGAGAGAAACTTCTTGCCACTGTTGGAATCAAATTTTTTCCCAGCCTCCATGCTTTGTAACAATTTTTGGGTTTGTGACAAATACCCTTTAGTTCTAATTAAATTTCACATCTCTTTCACACCAATTCACGCTTTTCTTTGGAGAGGACATTTTTGCTGGGGCACACTAAAAAATTTTGGTCATTTTGTAGAAAAAACAGCTGTGAGTATGTGTTACAATTTATCTAACCACTGTGAATTAATTTGCTGTTTAAATTGACACTGTGCTAATTACATATCAGCACATTAATGTAGCTGCAGGCTGTAATCATTTCCCTTTGAATGAACAGTACATGCTTCCAGCAAAGTCCTCAAGAACTGTTTTGGAATTCAAGAAAGCAATAATCAATTCTGTTATGCTGCTCCTTCAATATAAAGCAATGAACTGGCTAACTTTATTTTTAAGTAGATCAATCTCTATTTATTAGCAGTAAAATGATTTTGACAAACTCTGCCTTTTCATGAACACAAACCCTTGTGGTACTCAATAGTTACACATCACCTCAGACAGAATTTGGCCCTCAGTGATCTTAAGTGTTCCGTTAGCCTCATCTTCTTCTGATCGGTATCCACAGGGGGTTTCCCCTCATTCCAGACTCCAAAGTCTATAAGCATGCAGCTTGGGACATGGCTTCTGTGGGTCCTGCAGCAGTTGTGCTTTGACATGGTCATACAGCAGCATTTATCAGTGATGACTGTTAAACTTTAACTAGCATAATTTGAGAGAGCAAAAGAAAGGAATTTTCTTTTAAATGTGGAAAGCATTATATGATATTTTCTGAATTAAAGACCACAATTTAAAATAATCCTGTAAATTGAAAATCTATATCTGATGTGGCTGAAGAGGGACTTCTAAACCTAACTGTCTTAAATATAGATTTTAAATCAATATGAGTAGTTTTGGAGCATTACTGTTCAAGGATTTTGTGCCACTGCTGTTAAAGTATTATTAATTCATGCTCTTATCTTTTTCATTTCATAAAGTGTACAATGGGTTTTTTTCCTGCAAGTCTATTAATGTAGGAACTATAATCCATCTTTTTCTATTTCGCCTTGGTATTGTCTCCCCAGATCAAAGTTAGATTATAACACAGAGTGAATTTCATAAATTATTTTGAATTATTTTAGAGAAAAAGAAGGAAAGGGGGAAAAAAAAGCAGGTTAAAGTCAGAAATACATCACATATCACACAATTTACCAAGAAGCAGTCAAGGCTGCTTGAGATAATCTGCTAAAACTCAGCAATAAAAAGTTTGTTTAATTTCTAAAGATGACAGATGTCATAAAAAAATAGGCTGATGCAAAAATAAAGCCTCCAGAGTCTGGCAGTTCTGTTTGGATGTCAATAAAAGATAATGTAACCTGTCAAATTTGCAAGCATGTTTTATCCAACCATCATATTCTACCCTCACCACTCAAGCATTACCTTCAAAGAAACATCCGCATCTGCCTGATTATCCTAAAGTAATTCTGATGAAGAGAGCAGGCTGCAAATTAAAAGTGTCTTCCTCTGACTAGTTTTCTCTCTCTCCCCTCTCCCCCCTTTTTAATCCTTCATTTTTTCCAGTTCAGCTAATTTTGTCTTGAAAGGTTAAGGAGTTAGCAATTATTTCAATGGCTCTTGCAGCTTTAGGCTAAGTGTCTCATCTGGCCTTTATTTTAAGGAGCTTCCCTTCATTCTTCATACTCAATGTCTCTCAGTGAGCACTGAGATTATTCCAGAGCTGTGTGACTTGGAGCTACTCTGCCTGTTCTAAGCAGAGCATACAAACCATGGTATGGAGATGACCTGTTGTGCTTCACACTCCATTGAGCTGGGGTTGCACCACCAGGCAAAATTCTAAAGGCTTGTTCTTGTTTTATGCTGATTTAGACTTATTCTCTTTTGGGAAATATTTTTTTAATCTTTATTGTCGCCTTCTGATGCAAGGCGAGGTGACCTGGTTCTGAGGAAACGGCACGGCGACTTAAACTCTCCAGGGTCACTCGGGCTAAGAACACACACAGACACCAGTATGGTGGACGGTTCAAGACTTTTATTGTCTCGTTTCGTCGGGTTTTATACCGGGAAAGTTTTTTCCCTACGTCAGGGGGCTTTACTTTACTGTAATTGGTTAGTAAGGAGTAGAAAGTTACTAATGTTAGGGGGGACTACATTCTTGGGTGATCCCTTATCACTAGAAGTTAGGGGGAGAGGAGCTCTACTGCTTTCCGTAACATCGCGAGACTTTCCGAACGCCTGACTCTATTCTACTACACTTTATATCCACTATGAAGCCTCCAAATGTTTAATTTGTCTTCTATTAGCCAGCCTTCACTTTCTTTTACCATAATTTCTTTTGCACTGTGGCTTTGCAAAGTTTCAGAGGTTGCTTTTTCCACTATATATGTTCAGTTCTGGGAAGAGGCCCCAAAAAGGGCACAATCTCCATAAATCGAGCATTTATTTTGAGTCTTCTGCTGCCAGTCCTCATCACTGAACTGAGAAAGCTCATATCATATCCCCATGATATCTCCCCATGTTGTTATGATTGATGGATTCAATCACCCTGTCCACTGTGTTTCTGGAGAATCTGTCCAAAGTCTGCATCAATCCCCAAAGAAAGCCTGAAAGTCTAAAGCTCTGTTGCTTGTTTTCCAGCTGCACAGCAAACATGCATAAAATGAATCAATTACAATCACAGCTATTTCAAGAGCTCAGAAGGATGGAGCACTGGGTCAAGGTGAAAACGTTTCACCTTGAATCATGTGCCATGATTCTCTGGCATGAGTTCTTAGCAACCCCATCCCTGTGCAAGCATTCCCTCCTCAGGCAGAGCTAGTTTATGCTGTGAGGGGGCTGCAGTTCATTATCTAGGAGATTGGGTAGCACAGAGAAAACTCATCTCCACAGACAACGCCAAAACTGAGTCAGGCATTAATTCCTAAAGGAAAAGTGTGTTTTTCCCAAATTAAGGAAGAGAGAGTGAAGCTGACCCAGAACTTTCACTCAGCACAGAAGAAAACCCACTTTCACCCCAGGACTGGCATCAGTTTGTGAGGAAGGCCATTGGCACAAGCTCTGTCTTGTCAGGCAGTGCTGTCCTCCCACAGCCTGCACAGCCATGCTCTCCTTGCTGGATATCCACTGGCACATGCTGGCACAACCTGCAGTAGGAATGCTGCTGCTTGCACAGTTCAGGCTCCTTTGCCTCCCTGTCCCTGTGGGGTAAGGATGTACAAGGAGACTGTCATGGTCATTAAGACAGGCCATAATATTTTTTTTCCACTTCTTATTCAGCTGTGATTTCAGCTGTCCTTCTTCCATAGAAATGAGCTTGTGTAACACCATTTGTGTCCTGCTTGTGAGCACTTAACATCATCTTTTCACTGCTTTTCAGGCACCAATTTACAAAGCAGAGTCAGGCAGTTATTCAAATGGACCTAATTAATTAAATGAAATAGCACCAAGGGAAGGCCTGTGGACTGATATAGAAGTTTCACCCTTCAGAGATACAGCGACCCTCAGGCCAATGTCTCCATGGGCTGGAGACAGTGCCCCTGAATATTGCTTCCTGGAGAACTCAGCAGCTATTGCAGGTATTTTACATCTGGGAGCTCTGCCACTCCCTGGCTTATCTATAGCTATATGGAAATTGTGGGCCAAAATAAACAGTGAAAACAAGATTTTAAAAGTGGAACTGAACAGGCATCTGCTGATATATGTAAAAATCCTTGACAGGTTTAGAGCTGGTGTCCAGAGGGCACCAGAAAATAGGCTTGGACACAGTGTGACTAGTGTGTCACACTGACACAGAAACGAGCCTCCCATACACCATCAGGCACACACAGCACTTGCCACGTAGCTCCTCCCAGCCAGCCCATGGAAAGCCTGTAACTTCAACTTTGCAGAAACAGATTTCCACATTTACTGTTAAGCCACCGTCAGTGTTGTCTGAGGTATGTAACTAAAACATGCCGGAGAATGGAGCTGATGATGGATTTAGAGATGATCTAAATTTGCCAGTCTGTAGGTGGTTTTGTCCACTGCTACTTCCTTCCAGTACTAAGAACTGACTATTGCTTCCAGAATTAAACACTCTATATGAAGAAATTTTTCTCACAGCATAACTGACAGAAATTTGAAATGAAATTATAATAATGTACAGTCCACTTGCTGTCTAATGTGTGTGTGGGATTGAATAGTACTTTGCAATACATTCCCTTCTTACTGAATTACTCTAACTTCAAACTGAATTAAAGCTCTTAGCTGTCACTTAGTTGTCACTACATCATTGAACTTTGATAGCTGGATGCATTCCAAAAGCTGCGACTCCAGTTGCTTTTCTTGCAGAAATTCACAAATAAGGGGGAAAGAAAAGATTTATTTAAAAAGAAAAAAAAAAAGAAAAAAAAAAAAAAGAAGCTTATTCCTCTGCTTCATTCATCAGTTTAGAAAGTACAATTAGGATGTGAAGCATGTATCAGGTGGAAGCACCCCATCCAGGTGAGGGTCTGCTGTGGATGTGTTCCCAGTCTCTTTCCCTGCAGTAGTACAGCTACAGCTCTGGCTGAAGCTGTGTGTTTAGCTGTGCAACAATCAATACACTCAAGAACAACACCCCCATTGGTAACTTCTGCAAAACCATGTGGATACCTGCTCCTGAATTCAGTGCAACAGCCTCTCACACCCTTAGCTCATGTCCCTCTCTCTTCCATTAGTACCAGTTATGCTGAATTGTGTGGGAACCCACCAAACAATGGATTATAAAAATTTACGCTAAATTATTGCACTATACAAATATTGCACCTAGAATCCGACTTCCAGGGCACTTGTTAGCACCAGCTTAGCTGCTGCTTAGGCAATATAGGCTGTAGCTGTGCTGGTACTGAGTCATGCACTTGGGCACAGCCATTTACTAAAGCATCTACACTACAGTATTTGCTTTTGAACGGGTCCCACTGTACCATGTGTGTGAAGGAGCAAGGTCAGTAAGAAACTGCACTGGACAGGTCTGGTGCCAGTCTGCACAGCAGAGACTTCCTGCTCTTGTTGCATTTGCCTGGTAGTGAAGGAGGTAGGCAGATAGACAGCCTGATGAAACTGGCTGCCAGGGAATCATCCTGCCGTGTTCTCAGTGTCTTTGATTACTCTTCAATCCTGGGAAAATTTTGTGCGAAGTCCTCCTGACTCTGAACAAGCATATGTATGCCCATTCCAGTTCTTACTCACATGAAAGACTATAAAAGATTATGTTACCATCCTGGCCACAAATGCCCTTCTGCTACCCAGCCTCCACAGAGAACAAATGCTGTCACTTACGGAAGGAATAACACACAAGGCATTTTTTGAAGTTCAGACTATTGAAGTACAGTTTTTGAGCATTTCATATACTTCAATGACTATTCTTACAGCTAACTGGAAAAGAAAAAGGACAGACGCCCAAAAATAGTAAGTAACTAGTCTGAGGTCACACACACTGTGGCTACAGTGTCTGGCAAGGGTAGGATCAAAGCTTAAATATTCTCCAAACACAACATGTCTGCTGTACAGGGGTGAGCCTGAAAGCACATTAGCTGCTACAGCTGAGGAACACCCTCTAGAGCGTGTGCCCTCTCAGGACCAGCACATCAGTGCACGGCGTTCACAGCCTGCTCACACACATCCCCACTGCCTGCCTCCAAGGATGTGAGGGAGGAGGAAAAGCACATCACCCTCGCACCTACTCTGGACACAATCTCTTCAAAGGGCTCTACATTTATCCAAGACACTGGACTTGAATATGGTTTAATGCTTTCCCCGTTTCCCCAGGGGCAAGGGTGCTTTAGGAAAATCGCAAATTTTGGGCGATTTCGGAGCATCATGTTCAACACTGGAAATGAAATGGAGAGATAACAGAACAGAAGGTTCCCACAGATAGCTGTGGGGGTGAAAATGGGAGGAGGGAAACAGAAAACAAAAGAATCTAGCATTTGTACATTTATTACAGGAATAATTTGGTAGTATAGCCTTTGGTTACCCCAGATGCCAACAGCCCTTCTGTAATGTTTTTCATGAAAAGCAGCATGCAAAAAGTACTTTGGCTGGATTTTGTATTTAATTAAAATGGCTTAGATTGATCAGCAAAATACATTTACACAGAGTGCATGTGCCATCTGGGTAAGGTGTCTCTAAGTAAATCTAGATTAGAGTTTGGGTCTGATTTTAATTCAAGCGAATCATCTATAAATTAATTTAAATACAATAAATGGTGACTAGAGCATGCTAAGGATACTTGGTCCAGTGTGAGTTGAGCTTCAGAAAAAATGCTGTCCAGTGATAGCAAACACAGCTGAGTTGAATGTCAAGGGACATCAGGGAAGTTTTCGGTGGGACGTGACATAATCTTGGAACACTGAACAATTTCTAGTCAGGTGAGAGGAGAGAGCTGTAGAAGGTACAAAGGCATGCGCATATGATAGACAGTGAGAGTCACTGGCAGTTTTCAGTGAGATGTTTGCAGCAGTCTGGGCTCTCTGTGTGTGGGAAGCAGCACGAGAGGACCAGGGCAGGTTGTGGTACGTGTGATACAGGAGGGGAATGTGGTGCTGAGAGCTGATCCCTGTGATGGAGCTGGTGGGGATGTGCATTGCCTTCATTTTTGCCAGCACTCCAGTGCTAAAATCCACTGAGCACCAACCTCCTGCCAGCTTCAGCAAAAGAATATGTGCTTAAATTATCTTTGAGGATTTGTGTATCAAATGGTATTACTGCTTTCATCTGTCAATCCATCCAGAGAATTCCTCATCTTCAGCTTGGAAAATGCTGATTAACAGAGGTGAGAGAAGGTGGAGGTCTGGGAAATTTGTAAAAGAATATATTTGTCTATGCAAAAAAAAAAAAAAAGGACTACTAGTATTCAGTAAATTAGTTTTCTGAGATTCTTAAGGAGTTTATTTCTCCTTAAGAGGACACAGACAGGTAGAATTATCCCCTGTAGGTGTTTTAGTATTCAGACAGACAGATTACCTTTGTAGTCCTGCATAAAAGACTGCAGGTAAAGGAAAAATGAACTATTGAAAAAAAACCTTTTCTGGTGTTCAAATGTTCAAAAATTTCTCCTCTGGTAAACACTGTTTTTGTAGCTCAACTCTAGGTCAAAAAAAAAAAAAAAAAAAAAAAAAAGAAAAAAAGAAAGAAAAGAAAGAAAAGCAATCTCTATCACTCCAAATTATGCTCATTTACAAAACATATACAGAGAACATGCTCTACAACAAATCTCTGTGTCTTGTTATAAGCAAGGAGGCATCAAAATCCATAGTAACAGCATTTATAAGAGAAAGATCAATATGGCATCTGGTATTTCAAAGGCAGAAAATGATTCCATTAAATTTCTACTGGTAGAAAATGCACTAACAAAATATCTAAAACCCATGGTGGGTTTTAGCCTCGCACACTGTGCCACTGGATAAATCATACGGAAACCATCAAAAATTCTTTGTAAAAGGTGCAGCAGGACCCGCTTTACCTGCTTCAGATTGAAACAGCAGCTCTCTAAGAGAATATTGTGGCTTAAGACATCACTGAAATTCTCCAATGTGCATTTTCTCAGAGCATCTCTGTTGTTACTGGGATGTGGGGGTAAAACTTGAGATTTGGGGTGTTTGCCTTAGGTGTCACTGTTCTAATATTGTCGATGCATGTGTGTGTGTGTGTGTGTGTGTGTGTGTGTGTGTGTAACTAATTCAAGTTGTGCCGCTGGAAAAACAATAAAAATAGTAACAAAGAGTGAAATACTTTTTAGATACATAAAAGCAAAACCTAAGAAAGACTACAGGGGGTTAGACCAAAGGTCTGTCCACTCCAGCAGAGTACCCTGTTTTTACAGAATTGACATTAAGAGATGTCTGAGCACAGTTTTTGCTTCTGGGACTGTTGACAATGTCTTGTTCTGGTATTTCAATTTAAAAGAACTGCATAAATTATGGCCATAAGTGGATGGTTATGGAATCATAAGAACAGGACAACCATATGTTAAAATTTGCTAATCTCTCTGCCTTCAATGATTTTAGCTCAGGACCTTATTTCTCTGAATGTGGGCTCCAAGTATTTTGCAATGCTCAGTAGATTTATTTTCATGAGCTTCAGTCATCCCTTGTACATTTTTAGAATCTCCCATGTCCTTTGGTGAGGACTGTCATGGGCACGGGAAGAAGGGCACAAGAGAGCCCTAGCCAGTGGGAAGTTACAGTGCCAGCCCACTGGCTGTCAGTGTTGTCCTGTACTCTGCTGGGGACTCACAAATGGATCTACAGAGCAAATAGTTCTCAAGTGTGATGATGAAGTAGATGTTGATGGATGCGTGCAGAGGGGAGTCCCTCAGCATGAGAGACGTCAGAGTAGAAAGCATGAAAGAGGCTGCTCAGGTGGTGTGTAGGAAGGACCAGCCCAATGGGTTTCCTGGAGGGATATGGCGCTCATGGCAGCCTCAGACTCTGCCAGAATGGGGGTTCCGTGAACGTAGTGCTGAAGAAGAGCTCAGAAGAGCAACATAGAGTCTCACTCTATTTAAAATACAACACAAGACAGATACCAATAGGCTGGGAAGAAGTCTAGAGAGTTGTATCTTTGTTCCTTAACCTTTATATAAGTGACCAATCATACAGTTCCTTAATTCTGCATGTGAAATGACTGCATTCAGAGAGAGGAGGTTAGACCAAAGAACCTGCTCCCCTCTTCCCCTTGGAACCTGTGTGAAGGCCCATTTTGCTGCAATCACTGACCCTTTTTCCAGTCAAACATAAATACGACTATTCACGAGACCTGGAAATAGCTTCAGCTTAGAGTAACACTCAGAGCTGAAGATGGTGACATTTAAATCAAGCTAGAGACTGCATTTTTAGATGCATCTGAGATAAAAGCATAGCAGCTGGTACAGAGCCTTAGGAATTTGTACATTGGTAGTAATTAATACCAGTCATTAACCTGGGAGCTACAAGGGTTGGTGGTGTCTGAAGGCCTCCAGTTGTTGCTAATAAATCCAAGCTTTTATAAAAGGAACAGAGCAGTTATGGATAAAAGCAGTAGGATGGATGTGACAACCAGCAATTTTAACTTATCACCTTGTAGCTTCATTTTTGAAAGCTTTTACTTCCCACTGATTGCAGACTTCCAATTTTGTGTTGTCATGTAATAAATTACAAATTTTTTTTTGGCATAGTTCTTCATAGACAAAGTATAGAAAAAGCTTCTTTTTTCAACAAAATGAGTTAAGTATTGCTGCCATGGTGATTATAAGAAGAAATCAGCACCAAAAAGTAGCCTAGAAATCGAGATACAAATTAAAAATTCTCAGAAGCCAGGATATTTAGGTTTAGTCTTTTCTTACAGGAAGATTTTGCTGTGTGTATGAGGGGGATAAGGGTCATTTTTAAAAGCAGAACTTTAACCCTTTTCCTGAAAGCAGAGGACTGTTTAACTTAATGATATGTCTGTAGGAGACCTGAAGGATATCATAGCAGGGAAATGAGCATCCTCCTCTCATCAGGGGTGTGAAGGAGAAGGCATCATCATCCCTGAGGTGCCTGTAAGGGTGGCACCACAGTGCTGATCACTTAAAAGCTGTCCTGTTTGATCAGGAACTGTCCTATTTAGCACTAGGGAAGTCTTGACTCTAACATTTATTAACATTCACTGCCACATTTACTGCTCCCTGAATTCAAATTCTAAATAGGTACTCTAGACCAAAAGGTCTACTTGTCTCCTTTGCTGACAGTGCACATGCCTTGATCATAACCATCACAAAATGTCAGTAATGGATGCAAACAGAAATTGTGAAGCTAGTAAATATGTTTTCAATATTTGAGTAATTATCTCCTATGCATTACCCACAAGAAAAGGACAAAGGTGTTGTGGGTTAATTAGAGACCTAAGAGCACAAAGAAATTTTAAAAATGCTTTACTCAAACCTGCAATTTTTCTAGAGCAGATGTAAAACCAAAAATAGGCTGTAAGCACTGGACTAAAAGGTAATGTGTTTGCACCAGAAAAGGGTACTGGAATCAAAGATGCAAAGGTTTTGCCATTAATGTTCCCCTGTGGCTGGCTTGTGAAGGGAGCCCAGGAACTGCCAGCTCAACAGATCTCTTCAGGGACACAGAGCTGGTCAATTCCATCTGCTCTGTTCCCTATCGGGTGTGGCATTTGAGAGAGGTCACATTTTACAGTCAGTGCCATTAAACCATTTCACAGTGATCCATGAGCTATAAGTTATAATATATTACTCAGAATATTTTAATCACCTAAAGTTCCGGGACCTCAAAGCACATATTAATTAATGCCTTTTTTAATTAGCTCTGCCTCAGAGAGAGGAAGAAGACAAAACTGTGCAGCCTTATTAGCACTACACTCCAGATCTGTAATTAAATCCAGAACACACAATATAATAAGCGTAAGGACTTAAAGCAGTGGAATATTGGTCACCACCACAGCAGCCTCCCACTGTTATATTTTTTTTTCCTTAACATTATACTTCTTTCTTCCAGTTTCCACAAGGGAAAAGGCAAAAGAGTTCTGCTCCTTATGAGCCAAGCTCTGTTCTTGCAGTAACAACATCATCTTTTGTGGAATTATTCTGTATTCCATTGTACTCAGAAGAATAAACTATTATTATGAGGAAAAATCTTTTTGGCTACCAGCCACTGTGTATCTGTCTGCAGGCACAGAAACCTCTGTTTTGCTGCCTTCAAGCATTTTGCCTCTTTCACTGTCCAAGAATTGCTGAAGATGCTTTATTTTAAATTTCACAGCTGCTAGATTCTGAAAGGAAAAAAATGGATTCTTCTTATTTTCTGTCTCTTCACGATAAATTAACTGTGGGCTGAATGGGCAAGTCAGTGCTGAAAGGTCATCCAGCCAATCAGTGGAAAAGCATCAATACAACACCCAGCACTACCAATCTCCAGCCTCCTAGCCTTGCCAAATGACCAAACTAGGAAATTCCAATTACTGCTATTCAAGTATCTTCTTATGTGCATTAAAGACACTAAAGACAAACAAAATTCCAATAAATTGACATTCTAAGTCCCTAAAAGTCAGTGATGGTATTCCTGTTGACTCCAAGTCTTTTAGGATAGGACCTTCAGAGCCTAATTACAATACCGGGGGAAAAAAAATTATCTAGTTCTGTACTGGTACTATCATAGAGCATTAGTTTTCAACTTTTTTTTGCTTGCAGCTCCTTAAAATTTACTAAACAGGCTTGATTGTCTTAGCAAAGTTCTACAGACACCCTAAGAGTGGTTCTCATACTCTCAGATAGGTATGGGTCATGCATTGGAAACATCTGCTACGGGGAAGCAAATGACATTCATGTAAAAAATCCCAAAACCTTACCAGTAACTAAATACAGGCAAGTTTTGTTTTCTTTTTTTTTATTTCATAGTAGTTAACAATATTTTTTACTTTAAATTGCAATAAATTCCCTCAATTTCACTCCTCCTGCTCCATTCCATGGAATTTCTCCAAAGAAATAATGAAGTTGAATAGTTATGCTTGCAGAAATTGCTATTACTTTATCAATGCCCGAGCCAACAAAAGAATTTTTCATGCACCTGCACAAAAGGGAAGGAACTGAACAGCTTTCAAGAAATGTGCTATATTTCAATATATCCTGGTGACATGCAGAAGTATATCTACAATTCTGAAAGGAATAGAGATGGAAGAATGAGTGGAGAGGGAAATCTTTACAATCATGCTTCTTTGTAATGAATTCACCAATATTAGAACAAATAATGCTGCCTTGCTCAGGAACAATTCTTGGCCAATAAATTTTGCATCCAATTCTAAAACATCATTTTAGTAATTTCTTAAATGCAAACCAATGTTAATGTCTCAGTATCTTTTACACTTAAATGTAATATTTCACTTTATTATTTCCCTCTTTGCATTTGCTCTTATTTTGATTTATTCTATTCTAATTTATTTTGCAAATTTAAGCAATTTTTGGATATATTTAGCGTTTCATGAATTCTGATGGTTTTGTTAACTGAACACAACAGCATGTTTAGTGGATTGTAGCAGGTTTCCATCTACTCCTCAGCATCAAACTGTAGAGATATTAATGTATACCCAAATTAGACCAAAGCAGCAAGTGAGTTAAGACTGGTTTAACCTTCTCCAAAGTTTTAGAGGAGCTCATTAATGTTGCTCTGCACAGCATCTATAGTCTTATAATAAAGACATGATGCAATATTGCTTTGATACTTTCTTGTATCAAAGCACCTTGCAAGCAATTGACTTTTTATGCCCTGTTATTCTTACAGTTACCAGGTTTTTTCACCACAATTCTTAACTTTGACTCCTCCAGAAGTCCTCCTTATATTTGCAGGTTTATTAGAAGGACCAAGAAGAAAGGAGTGGGAAACAAAAGGCCAAGGTGTCACTACCCTTATTCATACCTATGAATAATGTTTTGCTCCATAAATAATGCACTGAACTCAGAGCATATGGTACAGGTGTTTGTTTGCCGGAGTTGATAGTATATTCATAATATATTCATGAATATTTGGGAATTGGGAGAAGACTTGCTTTTCATTTGAAGTTGAAAATAACAAAAGTCAACCAACATTTTATGAAAACTGTTTACAATGAAAAAATATGCAGTTACATTTGTGCTTCAGTAGCTGAACTTCAGCCTCAGGACTCAGCTTGAGACAAAATCCCATCTCAGAATGCCTTGAATTTGGACAGATGCAAAACTTAACAGGTTCATGGAGACATCTTTAAATAGAGCATAACAGAGTGTTCAGTTTACTGGGGGCAAATGTTGCAGACAAATTTCATTGTCTTTATTTTTTTACCCAGCTTCTGCTTTCTTGTTAATGCATATCCATGAATAAATTGTGAAAGCCTAACGAAGATTTTAAGGAGAAAAATCAAAGAGAAAACAAGACAAAACAAACAGGTTCAATTCCCTCTGCAGAGCATTTGCAGAAAGATATCAGACTAGATACTTTTCAGTTAGAGAAGAGTAGGGGAATGGACACAAAGACTGACTTTCCACAGAAGGCTGATAGTTGTTTTGGAAATACAGAAAAAAAAAAAGTAATTATTTTTCCTCTCTGCCTCCAGCTTCTTCTTTTTATTCCTCAAGGAATTAACTTTTTTTTTTTAACCATGAACCCAAGTGCATTGGGGTAACTTAACTTCAGTAAATTAAGCAATTTTAGAATTCCAGTTGTAAAAATTGATTAATTAACTATTAAATATTTCATCAATAAATTTACTTCCTGAATGTGTGCCTGCTGGAGTGCAAAATGCTGGACCCACTTTTTTAGCTCTCTACATTCAGGTTAGAGCCAGAAGCGCAAAGCAAACGGAACATGCCAGATGGGTAGTCTGCTGCTGCAAAGAAGTCTCTGGAGCTGTAAAAGGTAATTCAGTCCAGCTTCTGTAAACTACACTTCAGGCAAGATGACTAATAGGAATAATCATGAAATCAGCAATATAAAGGAAAATACATCTTCCTGCAACAAAATGAGAAAGGCATTCAAAGATAGAGACAAACTGGGAGGTTGACTTTGCAACTCCTTGTGGTAATGAGCAGTGATCAAGATTACAAAGAAGAGATTTGTGCCTGAAAACTGGCCTGCTTCTTTCAAGCTTAGCAGTTGATCTAATAAAAGATAGTATCTCCTCTAAAACCTTGCCTCTCTTAGATTTTTTGATGAATTCTTATTAGACAAAATAGTGCTACTTCATTTTTCATTGGGTATTTTAAAGAGCTTTACAAAGAGGTTTATGGTATCACTGGGATTCTCGATGCATGAAGTACAAAGTACTACATCCTCAGAGGCAGTTCTTGGTGCTTTGACACTCTGTATGACTCAGAGACTGATGTGCTGTTAGATGGGGACAGCCAGGTGCCTCAGCACAGAGCACCTGGGAGGCTGATCTGGTGAAGCTGGATGAGTGATTTTGCTGGAGATGGAAGTGCCCTTCTTTCCCCCCACCCTCCCAACACAGGTGCTGTCCTGAGCTGGGACTTGCACAATTCACCACTATGTACTGTCTCCTGAAGATGGGTACTTGAGCCATCCCTTACTCACAAAATACAGACAACCTCCTCTCCAAACATCATGGAGCTCTCACTTGGAATATCAAATTCCAGTTTCAAACACTTTCAAAATCTGAAAATGTTTGGCCTCTTCTCCTCTATCTCTTGGTACAGTTCATTAATTCTCCTTCTGCACCCCCCCAATCCAATGAACATTTAATCACCTCATTGAAATTGGAACAGTTTGAAACAAGGGAAAGACAATCTTGACTCCCTGTCCCATCATCCTTTCTCAAAGCTTATTCTGAGCCTGTTGTTTAAGGTGCTTCCCCAGAGAGGCAGAAAATGCAAATTCCTATCTACTTAGGCAGAGGTGGGACTTGAAGTGGGAAGAAGTGGGATCTCTCAACTGCTGGATGAATGTCACTAGACCAGAACGGAGTGTGCCAGCGCCACAACATTGAATCTTACATCTATTTCTAAGTTTGAAATCCTGACAGATCTGAGGTACAAGACATGCTGAAGTGCTCAGCAGTCTCCAGGCTGGAGACACACTGGGCATGTCGAGCATATAGGACACATCAGGAACATCTTAGCATTAGATGTTTACCCGATAGCCAGAGACAAGTGGTTCTGCCCCTACGTGATTCCAAGCCCTCTATATTTTCTTTTCTTGGAAATAAATACTTTTGCACTTCAGGAACGCCCAACACCACCACCTTCCAAATCTAGAACACAGAGCAGCAGACTATGAACCGAAGAAATATCTATAGTACAATAATTCCAGCTTTTTTAATCAATAGCTGACCTGCTCAAGGAGAGCTTGGATACTGTAGAAAGAGAGTGAAACCCAATGGTGGCATGAAGGTGTGCTAGGACAAGAAAACGTGGACAAAGCTCTGTGTACCTGGGGTCAAACTTTCCAAGCTGTCTCAGTTAAGTTCTGTTTTTCTCATGTGGCAGTTTCACATGTGCATATTACCTGTGCAGTTGAGCACAGCTGGGAATGACTTCATTTGAATCCATTCCCATTCAAACTGCAGGCTCATACCCTGTGAAGACCATGAATTACACCCTGGACTTTGCACAAATTTCTCTGTGTGAGTAATCTTACATTCATACAAAAGCAGGCTTTTAATATCCTTGCCCAGACAGCTACAGAAATTTCATGGGTGTATGAGATGGACACATTTTGTGACCCTTTAACTAATTATTGTGCTGTTACTACCCTTAGTACTTTCTGCGTTTGCTGACCTCAGACTAAACTTATATACCTCTCTTCACATGATTTTAGACTGAGTAGGACTTTCCTCTCATATCCATTTTTATTTAACTCTGATCTGTCCCTTTTATGAAATTCTGAGTTGGTTTTCATAGAAATCTTATCTGAAATCAAAGCTCTGTTTCTATGTAACGCTTTGGCATACAGCCTTATCTCGTGCTATTATTAAAAACAGAAAGCTCTTTTATTCAGGTATATTTTTGACCTCTGCTCTTCTCTATTTAGAACAAAACCTTCAGCCTCATGGCCAAGAATAGAAGCAGCATCATTCAGTTCCCAATTCTATACCTTAACTGCTAGATGATGCTTCCTGTGAGTATATAAAATTTCATTTAAATGCAAAATCACATTATGTTTGCTTACACTAATGATGTGTTAATATTATTTTTTATATCTTGCCTTTCCTTATGACCTCCCTAGTCCTCCAGGGCTTAGCAGATTTTCAAGGTCCATTACAACAGTGGAAGAAGGTTTATGTGACTACTTGTCACTCAGCCTCTATGTTAAAGATTCTCATAAAACAGCTGGGGACATTTATTACACCATAGTCAGCACTGTTTGAAAAAGCACTCCATGACTCTGTGTGAACAAAATTTCTGACAATGCAGATATTTTAGGAAACAAGCAGAAAAAATTCTAGGATATTACCACCAGCCAGGCACTAGTCTTATCCAAGAGTTCAGCACTTTCAATATGTGATGAAATATCCAAAAGTACATTTTTTTTGCAACCACATGTATAGAATGAGACGCGTTCCGCTTAAACAGAGGACACTACATTTGTATAAAGTAGTGTTAAGACACTCAATCACAGCCCATCACAATTACAGTAAAAGAAAAACAACATGTGGTTCTGTAGATAAAGTTACCAGGTAAGAGGGTAAAGAATTATTGTTAGTATATAGTGCTCTGCCAAGAAATTATGACTAACAAGAAATTAAGAAACAAGTAGAATTTAATAAAAGGCTCAATAAAAGTGGCTATATTGCACAACAATGTATTGCAAAAGCTTTTAATAGTAAAAATATGACTTATTTGTGACTCTGGCTTATTATGTAGGTTGTGAAGATGTTTTCTGAGTGCAGAAGGAAGGTAGAAGAAACATTCTATGCTCTACAAAAGCTTGGGTTCTATTTAAAATCTTTTTCAATCAGAAATGGAGTATCTGAGGAATAGCAATTGTAATAAGTCTCATTATCTTCTCAAAAACCAAGGAATCACAGACAATGTATTTGTCCAGCAATATAACCATATGTTCATGTTCTTTTGATCAGCAGTAATATTAGCCAGCTAAGCTCCAAATTTGAACAGCACTTTAGTATCCAGCTTTTCACTGAGTTGGCAAACAGTCACAGTGAATGAAATACTCACTGCACTGAGAGATGGTCAAAATTGGAATTTCTGTTCTGCAGGAAACTCTGACCCTTCAAAATTTGATGATGACCTAAATCAGAAAGAATGTCACTACTTCAGAATTTCCCATTAAACAAATGGCTTGAAGAAAAGAGATTCAGGAATCCAAAACAAAAGCATTTTGGTAATGACAAAACAATTTATTTTGACACGATTAACGGTTTTAGTTTGATATGGTAAAAAGCTTTGCATCAATTGTATCTAAATGCTGTCTAAACCATTTGGATTACATTTGACGTCATCACAGTAACATGGTTAACATTAATACATAATGTAGAAGGACAAAATAAAGAACTGGAATTACTAAAACTGAAGATTTTTATGAAACTGAAATAATTATTTCTGACAGTTCTCCATGGATATCTCCACTGTGTCTGTTATAAAATCTTAACATATGAATACCCTTCATTCACTGGTAATAAACAGAACAATCTTCCCTTTCCTTGCCCCAAAACAACTAGATTGAAAAATGTGATTAGGTATGGCCTTTCTGAGGTGAGTGGGAGTTCTGGCACTGACATCAATTAAGTCAGAACTTTTTTCACTGATTTCAGAAGGACTACTTGTGTACTTGAAAACATGCGAACATAAATCCTGTATTGATCTGGAACCTTAACAACAAAACTTCAAAGGAAATGATCCCATCTAAATCCCAGCTGAGAGCATAGGGCAAAACTCTTAAACATAGTGCATAGACTCTCAAAAAGCAAAAGCATTGTCTAGCCAGATTCTGAGAACATTTTCCATTAATTTACATCATCTGGAACAACAGCAAAAATAGATTATTTCAAAATCAGTATGACCAGTCCACCAATTTTGAAGTGTCTTCAACCACAGAAAAAGAGTGGCACTATTTTTATCATACACTTAGAAAAAAAAAATCATTACTGTTACTGCATTATTAAAATCTGCATACTTATAAATAAGGTAGCAATTTCCAACATGAAGAAGATACTGTTCTCAACAGTCAATACAATAAAACTAAATAATGTGGTAAGATAAACAAGAGATTTCACCAAATGTGGGCAAATATGCCTCAGGCACCATCTATTATGTGCACATCTGCCCAGAGAGCAGATTGCTATCATCTAGCATTATCAAAAGGCTCCATGTATTTCTCAGAAAACAAGCACAAATCTTAATAAATCATGGCACTAAATACATGTTCCTCCGTCAGTAAGACATCATCTTCCACCTTGGTTGTGCCTGAGAGAAAATGTTTCTTTTTTTTGTGTGTGTGAATTCAGATAAAAAGAAGAGTTGATTCTCTTCTTCCCTCCACCCTAATCCCTTGAGCATGTGCTTTACTGCAGACTTGAAAGGCCTTATGGGGCCCTTTTGTACTGGTACAGGCAGGGCCTCATTGCCAAGCCCATCTACATTGCCTGCCCCCTTTCTGATGGCGCCTAGGAGACAAATTTCTTTGGATGACTGCTGGCCTGGATATAAACATGAAGCTAGAGATCCTTACATCATTTTTTTTCCCAGTGCAGTCCAAAGAACATCCCCCCTGCTACAGCATATGAAAGACTAACATTCATCTTCATCTACCTCCAAAATCAGCTGGTGCAAAGTAAAAGGTGTCCAACAATAGAGAAGCATATTTAAGGGCAAGTAGAAAACAATATTTCAAGTACAAATCATGCAACACAAATTATTGCAAAATGGCATTGAAATTTTCAGAATGATCACTTAAAAGCCTCTTTGTTTTCTTTAGATGAATGTTTATTTTTGGTGCATTAACTCAGTATTTTTGGTATCAGTAGGTGGAATGCGTACTTTAATTTAAACTTCATAAGGATACTAGCCAGAGCTTTGCAACTGCATTCATCTAAATAGATGACTGTATTTAATATTGCAGTATAACCTTGCTTAGTTTTCAAAATAAATTTGCAAAGGGACTGGACTACTCTGAGGATAATCAATGTGATAGGGAGGGGTTTTTTTAACCTCTATGCCATTATTTGAAACTGACTAAACCAAATTTGTTACTTAAGTTACGTGGGAATCCAAATGGAATTTGAACTCTTCTTCCAGGTACAGCAATATAGTTGGAAACAAAGCTGTGCCACGAAGCAGATTACCCAAAGAAAGTAGTTCTGTCAACCCTATTACAACTGGCTGGAGTGACTGAACTGTGTTCCCAGAGTGAATACACCACAGAGATGGAAAAGGAGCAGGTGATCTCCCAAGTACCAAGGTTTTTAGTACAAGTCCCAGCCATTACTATGGAAAAACCTGTGTGGATCTCATTGGATCTCTATTAGAACTATGGCAGCCCGCAACAAGACAAAACAGAGATGAGGAGCAAGTAGGCATCCACTGAAATGTGAGGCTAAGGACAACCTCTCTGTGTTGACAGATGTGATACACCATTGTGACAATGCAATTCCACTGAGGTTCTCTAATCCACATTTAAGTATTGTTGGATATTGTTAGTGAATTTTCCACATGTTTTAAGTGTTCAAGCAATGATCAAGCACCTTGCTCTATCAATGTAAATTTTTACCTATGTTTATTAATTATGTCTATCGACAGCAAAAGCATGTAAAGTGTTTAACAATGATGAGAATTAATGGCTTGGTAGAATGTGCAAAAGGTTCACTAGAAACTCGTGGCTAATGGCCAGAAGTCAACATTACCACAAGCATAAAATCAGAGTAACTGCAAGAATGATTCCAGGCCAATTAAGGTTCAGTAAACATTCAGCATCTGTGGGTTCCTTATGGTTTTTATTAAGCCAGAATGAAAGCTTTATGCACATATTTCTGTACTATTTTTTTCCTTTATGCTTAAAATAAGAAGCTTCTCCCTAAAGATCTCCCAAGGTCTGAATCCTTTACTACATTTAATCACTTTTGTTGTCTTTCCTTCTTCTTGGCAGCAATTTTGCCCGAGTACTCCTGGGACTGGTGTTGCATTACAGATTCATCAATGATTTGCTGCTTACTCTACATTATCCCACAAGTGCTGAGGCAAACAGTTCCTTGCCAGGATCAAATGATCCTCTATATTCGCCTGCAGTTTAAAATCTTGTTAATGCTGACACTTCTGACGAAAGCTCCACTTTGACACCGGAATGTGTGAAACCTGCAGGCTTTGGTGACTGCCACATAAACAGGTACCCAGGGCACAAAGTTTTTTCTAGGTTCTCTATTAGCCCACAGGGACATAATCAACTTAAGCAACATCCTTACCAGAAACAACGTCAAACAAATCAGCTCACACAGCCTGTCTGTCTGGAGGTGATGCTGCTGATGGGTGACACAGAGACTGCTTGCTAAACCAGCATGTCTGAGGATTTTGCTCTAAAGTCAATTAACTTTAATGGTAAGACTCCAAATTGCTTCAATGATCTTTGGACCAAGCTCAATAAGAACTAATTAGGTCTTCATTCCAAAGGTTAGTTGTCAGAATTATTAATAGATTTTTGTTTACTTGTTTTTAGTATTGGACAAGAGAGTCTTTTTTAGTTATTTAGAGGAACTGACATAATTCAGAAAGTCTTAAATTAAAATACAGGTGCCAGTATTAAAAAAATTAATTTTCTGTAAACAGCCAAGTAAAGAATTTTACACCCTGTGCAAATGTGGTCCATTTCACAGGGACAAAGGAAACACAAACTAAAGTTAGTGACACCTGTAATTTAGTTCTGTGGTGTTTACTACACTCCACAGCCTTACCAAACCTTGTATGTGTTTAACATGATTATAGCTAGGTTTATGATCTATAGCTTCCAGTTCTGACAACAAAGTCTAGGACCTGGGCTGGACTTTTCAGAACTCATCTCATTCCCTCTGCTGAAAACTCTTGACACAGGAGAAGATTGTGTGTCTGAAACACTTACCCCAGGAGAGAACATACTTGAAGAAAGACTGTAATGAAGGTTCCTCATGTAGGAATACCACAGCAAATGCTTGTGCAGTCTCGGCACTTTCTATGATTTATTTATTCTGCCAGCAAATCATCACCTGCAAATCAAATTAAGAAACACTCAAAATCTGAAAGTTACAAATTAGACCAAAGTCATTTATGTCACAATTTTTCTCCTACTTTTCCTTCCTTTCTTTTCCTGGAAACTGCAGGAAATATTTGAAGCTCAAAGTACAATAAATATAATCTAATCAAGTTGCATTTATAGCATACAAGACAGGAAACAGAGATGTAGTTCTTCTCTATGAATTGGTCAGAAAACAAAATTATTTAACTTGAAATGCAGTGCTCAAAAAAAGACCTAAATTCAGTCTTTGGATACTGGAGTCCAATTCTCTCTGGCACTAACAAAATGTCATGTCATTTTCTAGAAGAACAAGGTCTGCACTTTTGCTGCTGAGCTCTGAAAACCTAGTTATACAAGGAGAGGAGAGTCTGTCTTCATGGTATGGTGGAGGAGATGAGAGAAAAGTCATACCCTCACATGGTGCATACAAAGGCAGAGACTCAAAAAACTCTTCCTGGGGACAGGGACTGCCCTTCTTTCTCCCTGACAGGGACCAACTCCCTGAAATAAAAGGGAGTAAAGGAGGAGGGTAGCTCTGGTCTCCTCCATCTCCCATCCACCTTGCAGTCACGAAAAGAATAAGTTCAAATGAATTCTGGCACAGAGGTTTTCCACAGGCTTCCCCACCTGCCCCTTTGCCAGAGGCCTTGTCAGCTGAAACATGTGCCTGCTCTGTAGCTGCTCCAAGTCAAGGTCACTCGCTGTCTTAAGGCAGATGAGACTCCAGGATACAATTATGACGTGCTGAGGGTTACTGGATGGAAGTCAGGGTGGGCACAGAAATATGCACACACATCACTTGTTCTGTGCTTGGACACAAACCCTTGGCAACCAGGTTTGTCTGATGTGATGGGCTGAGGGCTGGGCTGCAGTTCAGTCTCTTTCAGAGATTTAGGTTGACTGTGTAGCACTGGTGTTTAGAAGCAGCGACACTTGACTTGAGCTGAAGACAATGTGGGCAAACAGCTTTTCTGAAAATCAGTTTCTCAACAGTCACAGAGTCATAGAACCACAGAATGGTTTGGGTTGGAAGGGACCTTAAAAATCATCGAGTTTCAATCCCTCGGACATGGGCAGAGACATCTTCCAATAGATTGAGTTTCTCTAAGCCCCCATCTAACCTGGCTTTGAACTTTTTTAGGAATGGGGCATTCAAAATTTCTCTGGGCAAGGTCTTGTAATAGCACTGAGCAGCAGTTACTCAGATTTCAAATTAACAGAGAGAAAATAAACATATTTTGGATTAATATGAAGAAAAATTGGAAGAGCTTAGATGCACTATAGCTCTGTGCCAAGTCCAGACTAAAGTCTCAATTAGGATGTGTAAGCATCTTTTCAACCTGTATGAAAAATAATCGCAAAACTGGTATTAAACTATGCCCAGTCAATCAGAATGATCCATAATGTGGAAGTTTTTAACAAGCTGCTGCCCAACATTTTTGACATGTTTTAAAACAAGCCATCCTGATCAGCCCTGTAGAGGCAAGTGATTCTAAACCTAATGACTCTCCAAACAGAAGAAGGCATAAAGATTTAGCAACTCAGTAGACATGACTGCACAGACCTCTGCTGCCAGCTTGGAAATGACAAATGATTTGTTAATAGAGAAGCTTTCTTTTTGTATTATTTTTTGCCAATGAAGTGAAAACAGAGCATTGATTAAGCAATCCAAGCTGAGAAAATACCATCCAAATTGGATGAGAGCTTTCAGACTAGCAGCTTCAGACCAGGTTTCAAGGCTTTGAAATACAACTTCTGCTTGTTGCTTGATGCTTAAAGATACCTATCCTGGATCCACAGACAGTAATTGATGTCAAGCTGACACTGTAGTTCACAGATGAATTTCAGTTGTGTGGGCCATGCCACATGCACAACGCTTGTGTGAAAAAATGCTTTCTGTATCAAATGCTATGAACTGAGAGAGAGGATTAATAGAGACATCAACAAAAAAGTTCTCTGCACAAATAGAGTATGGCTGAAGAATACCAATAGCCCAGCATGCCTCTGACTTAAAATCACCCTTCTCTTCCACCTGTCAGATGAAATCATTTGTACAAAAATTCAGACTGAGCCTTTCACTCACAGTATTAGTTTTCTGCACGGCTAAAATACTAACTTATATCCTGTGGAATAATTTTACCAAAGTCACCATATGTATTCAACAGTAAACAAAAACTAGCTGTCTAGAGGTAATTAAAAATATTTTCAGGTTTTTTCCTCTTGCAGAAAAGAATTAAGTTTTCCGGGGGAGCTTTAAATACAAGCTTTAGCACTCACAGATATTAAAGTTTGAGTGACTCATATTCTCATTCATTTGTGTAGCTACACTACTACACTGTATTTCACTCAATTCATCACAAAATAGGCTATGTCCACAGCCATAAAGCAGAGACAGTGGCATGTCATGGAGCACTAAGTCCAAACAGGAAAACAGGCCCCTAAGTAGAACAGGAGAAATAAGCATCTAAATTGTCATCCTCAGAAGGCACTCTGGAGACTTATTTAAATTAAAATATGTAATAAATGTTTAAGTTGACTGTTTGGTGTCTGGGGAGGGGGGGGTTATTAAAATAAACCTGCACAAAAACATGCCCTTTCACTAAAAATATCCTAACACCCATAGAAAACTGCTGCAATGAGAAATTTTCACCTTAATCAGGTCAGTTTGTCTGGACAACTGCTGGGTAAATAGCTCTGCCATTCTATTTGTATTGCAGCTCATGCTCCAGAGCTCGGAAAAGTCAACATAGGCTTATAAGCAAAGTCAAAAACATGCTTCATTTTTAACAGACAAGCATTGAAAAAAATGGTATGGGGTTTCTTTTCAACTAGCAATCTGTATATTTTATGCATCCAAAAACTAAACCAGTTATTTTTGTGTCTCTGAATTTTAAATCAACACCCATTATTTTACAGCCTGTTAACAAACAGAATGTCCCTGATATAGCAGAATTGCTTTCCTGAAAAGTTCATGCAGGACTACAAATCGTAAGGCTAAGATCCTTTTTTCTGAAAATATTGTTCAGAAAACAAGCACAGAGAAAACTTCCCTTACCATGAATTATCAGCCCTATTTAACCTATTATCTCCACATTCTTGATTGAAAAGTTTCCAATTGTTTGAACACCTTCTTCCCTGAAAAGAAAACAAAAACAAAACAAAAAAAACCCCCCTCAAAACATGAAGAATAAGAGAACAAAGATTTGTGTTGATTGTTTTAGAAAAGAAACTGAGGAAAAAACATTATCAGTGATAAAATTATTTGTATTTTTTTGTTGCTGTTGAAATGAATTACTGAGCACAAGATTTGCTAGGTGAGTAACTGCAACACTGGTGCCAGAGGAGACCTTCTTGTAGGACTCTTTGCAACACTGTGATGGTGCTTGAAATTCTATTCATCGTCTGAGTACCATCTTGATCAGATTTTCCTTGAAATTCCTTAATATAACATTATGCAAGCACTTCTATGAGATTTGTTGTTCTTTTTGGAAATCACAGAACCATAGAATGAATCACAGAATGGTCTGTGTTGGACAGGATCTTAAAGATCATCTAGCCCCAACCCCGCCTTGCCCTGGACAGGAACACCTCTCACTAGACAAGGCTGCTGAAGGCCTTGAACACTGCCAGGTTTGTACCTCCATGGACAGCCTGTTCCAGTGTCTCACCACCCTGACAGAAGGGAATTTCTTCATAATTACAGTTATACAAAAAACTCTTTCTTTCTAAATAGAGTACATAGTTTCACTGCCTGAGAGAGAAATAATAGCTGTGTACATACGTGAAATGACACGCTTCAAAACAGAATTCTGCTTCCATGATTTTCTATGGCCCAGGATCCTGCTTTGATGGGAAGATGACATATTGGGGAAGTACTGAAACACACACAGATTCCTCACTAACCTCTCCTGAATCTTTCTGACACACACTCACAGAAGTGACATTCCAGCTGACTTTTGTCAGTCAAACTTAGATTCACTGACGCTGCTGAAGTAAATGAATGTAGTTACATACAAAAGAGATTTGAAGAAGGTTTTTTTTTTCATTCTCACAGCAAAAAGTTACACTACTCAAAGTAGTTGTGTCCATTAAAAAAACCCTCTTTTTTTCATTAACTCATTATTTTAAATATATTTCAAAGTTTATTTGTAGTGGAAAAAGGATTTATAAGTAGGAACCACAGGAGAGTCATAATTCAGGTCACATTTGTGCAGCTCACCAGCTAATCTGAAAATCTAAATCTGCAGAGACTTTTTGATATCTTCTCAGAACTCTGCATCATATTACTTATGAATGGACTCAATTCAAAAGAAAGGTTTTAAAATGCCAAAAAATGTTTTCTGCATTGTCATCTACTTCTCTGTTCATCTCTTTTGCTCAATATTTGCAAATTAACAGACAAATTGTGTTCTGACCCATCCACAGCCTCCTCCCTGTAACAGATTAATGGCTAATGCATATTCCCTCCGGATTGGCAACAAAATGCAATGGCTGCGGTGGAGAACATACCACACTTTCTACTTTTACCAATTGCTTTGTGTATGGTGACAGATTATTAAAGTGAAACAGCAGGAAGATAAATGAAATTTTGTCTCCTTTTATTCCCAGTATCCTACTGAAATTTCCTACTCCTACTAACAACTGTAGTGGATGAAAATAGGAAAAAACATTCCTGCAACTGAGAGACTGAGAAATCGACGGGACTGGGTGCAGCTACTGGTTGTGCCCCAGATGAGTGACACTGGCTTCTTTCCCACCTTTCACAGTAAACATGAAAATGATGTTTGCTTCCTTAGGTGCTGAATGTATTTTACATATTTCAGTTGCAAGCTCTTTGGGGCACAGTCAGATGCTAAATATGTTTTTCTACTGTTAGTGCAACACAGCCATGACATATCTTGAGACTTAACAAAAATCCAAGCAATAAGTAGTTACCAAAGATTTTTTTCAGGCAACAATTTAGTTCTGTGAAAGACCATTTTCCCAAGCACTCAGAACAGTACTTGTACATTTGCAAATCACCAGTGTGCCAAAAGAAAATCTAATAATACTTAAAAGACCGAAATAAAACATGAGTCGATTGGCAAAAAGGCTATTAGAGAAATACTGGGCACCTGAATAAATCCCTGCATTCTTCAGTTTCCAAGCAGTTTCATCCTCCAAAACATTTTGCATTCCTTTTGATACTGCATGTGTATCTCTTAAACAGCTTTTACAGCACAGCTAAAAAAGCCACTGCTGTGAAAAAATGCTGTACCTGGTGAAAGTACTTCAAGGAATGTAGACCCTAATCTGCAAACCTTTTCTCTCACAAATAATTTTCATAGCCTTGATTCTGACATGAGGAGGATTATTCACATAAGAGAGAAGAAAGGTAGGCATGGGAACTTAAGAATTGCAGTAACACAGTAAAGTATTGTAAAATGACAATAAAAATGGCATTTAAACTCTCTCGAGTTATACCTATTCTGTAGTACAGAAAAGAGACAGTAAATTGAACAAGTAGCTTTTAAAAAACTGCAGCCAGAAACCAAAAAAATGGAGGTACTGGAAATAAGCAGAGTTCACACAATGCCACAAGTACTGTCCACAAGCTAGAAACTTCGGAGAAGTCAGGAAGTACAAAGATAAAGTTTGAACTCCCACGAACTTAACTGACTTCTGTCCTGCAAAGAATATTAAAGCACATAGTAAAAGGCTCTTTGGTAGTATAAATAGAAAAAAAAATAAAAAAAAAATAAAAAAAAAATGCTGTGCCACTGTGGAGGAAGGATGAAAAAGAGATTAAAGACAACACAAGGAAGGCCTCAAGTATATTCCCCCAATTTTCAATCAGAAATTTTTAGGTTAAATTTACAGACAAAGATAAGGTGAATAATAAGAATGTGGATACGCAAATAGAAACTACCAGAGCTAGCAAAAAACTCAATTCAAAGAGTTAAATGCTTGAAGTTTGATTAATCACCATCTCACACTTCTAAAAATTCCTCTCACATGTAATGCTGGTCCAGTGACAAATATTTTTAATAGCACCGTCTAGTTGGGAGTGATACTGAAAAATAGAAGATATGGTTTCTTTACTTACAAAAAAATCAGTGAAGAAAAATAAGAGGAGATGGCAGTTGGGAAATTACAAGCTATTTCATTGGACCTCATTAGTATGAAAGGCTTTAAAATACATTTTGAGAGAGACAATATATAAAGACACAGAGGTAAATGAAAAATGGGATAAAGTGCAACAGCAATTTAGCAAGAGGACACCATATAAATTATCCATATAGTTTTCTTAGATGAGGTAAAAGATTTTGTGAACAAATTAGGTGTAATAGGTCTCATCTTTCAGGACTTTAGTAATGCATTTGACATCGTGTTATACGCTATTAAGGAATCTGAGGACTAAGACATTTTGCATAGTTAAAAAACAGCTAAAGGAGAAATAATAGCAAGTAAGTGCCATTAAGAAGGGATGCATCAAATCAATTAAGATTAGCAGTGGATCTTCGCGATCCATTCTGGGGCTACTCTTGTCCTTCCATAACTCTTGATCACTGTGACCAAGGTAGAAGAGTACCTGCACATTCTAATGTCAGTGGAGTAGTGAAGCGATACAAGCGCCTTGAAGACGTGAGCCAAAGAAATGGGGTCAGCAACAAGGTCGGGGGCAGAAAATGAAAATGTAACATGGGAGATGACCCAGTAAGGACAAATGACGAGTACAGTTGTCAATGAGAGAGTGACAAAACAGGTAACATGATGAAAAAGGCAAATGAGGCCATAGAACATAAGAGTGGGGATTTCCAGTAGAACCTGGGGACAAGGAGATTTCCCATCCGAAGACACTACCAGAGCTGACCTGTTTAGCACAGCAAGAGAAGAGCTAACTAAGCACATAACTGCTGCCTGGAAATGCCTTGAGGAAGATGCCTGCAGGTAGAAGTAAGTTAGTATTATCTAATTAAAGGAGCAACAAGAGCAAGGCAGGGAAGGCAGTGTACATGCCACACACTCATCTAGGCTGTACAGAATGAAAGCAGCTATGAATTTTTTAAACACTCTTCCAGATAGGAGAGTGGGGACAAAATTACAGCCTTGGAGTTAGAGGTTAACACACAGCTGGAAGTATCACAGTGCTGTGACACCCTCTAGAACTGCCTGGACCCACTGCTTGCATCCACTGGTCACAGAGTGTCACTTTAGCTCTTCCATCAGTGTGGTACTGACATTATCACTGCTTTGATGTTACTGGTTTCATTTTGGGGGACATATCCAGCACACCATTCCTTTTTTCACATGCACTTTTCATTACAAAATCCATGTAAAACTAATTACACAGATAAAGGCTTTTGCGATAATGCAGGCTACTTGCAAGTGAAAATAAATAGAAGAATGTAGAGCCCAAGATTATTTAAACAGCTAGGACTCACAAAAATATGATGTCAATAATAATTAAGTATTTTTTTAAATAATTAATTAATAAGGATTATTTTGTGAAATAATTCAGGGCAAACTGGAGAATTCTTCTTAAATTATTAGCTGCTTAAAAGAAGTATGTCAGATGGGTGCTCTAAAGAGAAATTTAACAGACACTGTATTTTTAGAACTTGTGGAGAGATGCATTTCTCCTGAAGAGAGTGAAAATTTGGCACTTCATATGAGCAGAGATGATCTGGCCCAAACATTTCTGTTTGCAGATGATGACTACTATATTATTCACTTTGTCTTGGCACAGTCAGTCAATAGAGGGAGTGCAGCAGAATAAAAAAGCCTTTTCTCTCTTTGCTGATAACATTTTTAGCACATTTAAGGAGAAATCTGAAGAACCATAGTAATTTCTACACCCTAGAAAATGTGTTGAGCAGAGAGAAAAGGACAGAGAGGACATCAATAGTTGCAAATTACAAAACAAAACAGAGAAAAATGTCTCCAAATAGGGAATGCAAAGTAATAACACTTAAAATATATTATAGCAATGTATTTGAAAGAACCTTTCCAGGAAATAGCATCTGTTTATACCCATTAATTTTACACTTACTTGAAAACAAATCAGTGGATACTATACTAGGGATGAACCTAATCCTTGTATCCAAAATAATAAATTCAAGGGATTAGCCAGGACAACAGCATTTTTATCAAACAGAACTCATTTGCATCCATCCTCACATTAGCAGAAAAGTAGCTCTCTCCTAATTAGCAGATCTTGAACATTAACCTTTTGTCTTGACTGCAATCACTTCGATTAGTGGTAATGTTCAGCCTCCTCAAAACTTCTTCTTTCATAAATTGACTATTCCCATGGTAACGGCTGCGACTTTCATTCTACAAACACCAAGAAAATGTGATTTCCCTTATATCAGTTGGCCAGGCTGGGGGTGCAACTTTGGCCTTTGTCAATGCTTTTTTCAGATAAAACTGTTTATTCCAGAAGAAGAGGAAACAGCTGCAAGCACAATTCAGGAAACAGTTGTTGACTAATCCACAAAGCAGGTTTGGCAATGCTTTGAAAGGAAGCTGTCAGATGGCCTACCTGCAACACCAATGTGTTCTGTGCCTGCATGAGGGAACAACAAGCACATTCAACAGCAGCCACCAAATTTAAATCAATATTTTCCATGGGTTGTTGTTTGGATGGCATTTTTTCCCTTTTTGCTTGTTTCTTCGGTGGCTCCACAAACAGTAGCAAGACATCAGCTTAATAGCCCCGCATGAAGAGTTGAGAAATGTAAATCAAGGATTTTCATTCAAAGAACATTGAATTTAGCCAAAAAGAACATCAATTCATTGCTGAGACACTGACACAGCTTTAATGATTGGTGTCTTCATCTTCAGTGCTCACACAGGTCTATAAAAAAAGTCCTAATCTCAGCTGAAGTGAATCCATCGCCAAAGTAGCATCAGCTTCGGTGGGACCAGCAAACATTCACAACAAAGATACTTTTCCCCCAGCAAGTCATGCGAAATTTTTCTGAAAGTTTATCAAATCTGAGACTTTTTGCAGAAAACCCATCTGCTGCATATGAACTCATCTGATACCTTTACCTTCTTTGAAACTCATGGTTTCCAAGTCAATCTGTCAGGGTGAGAATGGATAAAGTGAGATTCACATGTACTTCTCCAGCAATTCACTGAAATAATCAAGTTTTCCCTTAGTCACAAATGTAAGATTCTGTCAGAAAATATAAGTGCAATTTTCCAAACTTAGAATTGCAAGTTCAGTTTCTTAAATTGGTCTATAAAATGCATTTTTAATTTTTTTATGAAATTTTTAGCATTCACATAAAGGACTAGCAGACAGCAAAGAGACTGAAAAATTAAACACAACTCTAGAAGCCTTTATTTTTTCCTTCTCCTTAATTCCTCCTTAACCCTTTCATCATTGGATCAGGTGATTTCTTTCCTTGCCTTACATACTTTTTATTCCAGGCATAACCAATCCCTGTTGTTAATTAGACACTTTGAAAACCTGAACACATTTTGGCAGCAGGCCTACTTTTTTAGCCAAAACTATCAAGTGTCTGAGGACAGAAAAATCATGGGTCTGCTTTTATGAAAGTGAACAGTGGCTGAAATTGCACAACCCACATAAACTCTGCTCATTCCAGCAGATGTTAAGATTGCTCAGAAATGGACTAATTTCTCACCTTCATGCCTGAGCATTTATCATGCTTCTATATCTGCAGGTTTTGTTGCCATCAGAAGGTACCAAACACAATTCCAACAGTAAAGGCCACAGCTTCTCCTGCTGTAGCCAAAAAGGAAAATGTCACTAGGAATTAATAGGAGGCTGTAAATATATTACAAGCAGTAAGTTGCTGTATTTATATTTACACTGCATGCCATCCAGACTAAAAACCTCACTCTGACACAGGATCATAATCTAAAAGGGGCCAAATTAATTAAATCTCAGTTCTGGCCACACACAGGGGAAGTCTGGGTTTGAGCTGGTATCCATCATTTCAAGCTCATGTTTATTTTCACTCTGGCTTCAAAAAAATATTGGTGAATAGTCCAGAACTGTTCATCCAGGAAAGATTCCAAAGGCGTGCCAAGTTCCAGACTACAGTCCATGGAAAGAACCAAGCACACAGATCTGTTGGCAAGAGATGTCTTTATCCACACTCAATTTGCACGTGTTCTAGAGTGGTTCTCAAAAATGGAATAACCTTGGGGAAAGAAGTACAAAGGAATTAATTGAACCCAACCTGTGAACACTATGAATACCACGCAACTTTAACACAAAGGAACACCAAAAAATAATTCAAGGTAAGCAAAGAAACCAAAAGTATTTAAAGTAACCAAAAATGTAACCAAAAAAATTACTGCAGATCAATGAGAAGGAGGAAATGGTTGGCAGGAAGAGTTGCCCGTAGGACTGGCAATATCATGGCAGCAAAATCATTTTAGAGGACCACTCGTGTTCTGATTCCACAACCCAGTTTTGCAGTCATGCTACAGGCACCAGGATTTTTAATACATTACACCTACATCCACAGTAATAGTCTACACCCTGTTTGGTGCCTTCCTCTGCAGTTTGGCCCATCTTCCTCCAGGAAGAGGGATGTGACTGTTACTGTCATTGGCCCTGGAGTCAGGAGAGGCAGAGGAATCAAGCAGAGCTCATTTTCCACCGTCCTCAAGGTTTGTTCTTTCTCTGCAGCAAAGCACCGGAGCAGAGCAGCTGGACCTGTACGTTTTACAAGGATTTGTGGATTGTAGAGAGTTCAAGGACTGGATAGCCCTAAGCTGGAAAGTCCCATACTGCAGAAGGATGGATAGAGAGAGATAGAGAGAGAGAGAGAGAGAGAGAGAGAGAGAGAGAGAGAGAGAGAGAGAGATAGATAGATAGATAGATAGAGAGGAGGGAATCCCAACTACAAGGCTTTCCAAATTAAATCCTTAGAGGGTAAGTCCTGGCTTCGCTCCCACCACTCTTGCGACAACATCAGCTCAGATCTCACAGGAAGCAGGCTAGAGAGGCGACCACTGTCCTGACCCACAAGTCTTATAAATCTCACCCACTCTTTGGCTCAGAAATATTAATATGATTGCCATATTTAGTGTCTTTACTTAAAAAAAATAAATCAGTAATATTGGGCATTCAGTATGTTGGGTTGTCTTCCCACTTCTTTTAAGTGTCTCCAACTCCTGCAAAGCAGTGCATCACAGGCCCTTCCTACCTCATGCCAGAGAAAGATAAAGAGCATCCCTGCATCGCTCTTTGAGTTTTGAGGCTTTTTGCATGCTTTCACCATCTATTAATGAAACTTTTCCCACACCAATTGGTGAGCTAATTGCTGTCGAAGCAGATGGCAAGACACGCCTGAAAAAATATTTGGCATCTTTATTTCATGTGAGGGGAATGTAAGAGGAATATTATGTATTTTCCATTTCCCGACAGCTGAAACAAAAGTTAAAGCAAGCTTTTACGATCAGCAGAGTTTGAGGAACAATTACCCAGCTCCAGTGGATGCATATCTTGCATCTAGCTCCATCTAATTCCCTCTTCTGTGGTTTATTTGCCTCGTGGGCATGCCACGTGCTGGGGGCTCATTGACTGACAGCATGGTATCGAATCTGCTCCAGGCACCGGTGCTCAGAGAGCAGCACTGTGAAGGAATTCAAGATACCAAAACCAGGAGCAAACTCATAAGGTTCTCATGATAAGGAGGAAATATTTTTTTCTATATTCCCTGCAGTTATCTTGGAGGGATGCTGGCACAGTAACATCCTCAGTGAGAAACTTCTCTTCAGTGCTGACTTCCCCATGTTGGCCACCTTACACATTCAAATAAAGATATAAATAGCACAGCATTATAAAAATTAACAACAGCACCAAAGGTCTGTGTGAGGATCAGACCTCAAAACCTGACACTGCGGAAGAGATGCTGCATTGGAGCTATTCAGGCAGAAGGCTCCGCATTTGGAGAAGGAAGAAGAGCTTGCCAATTGGCATTCCAGCAGTTAGTTGCTGGCCAAGATTTTCAAGGTTGAACTTTATACCCGTAGCTTCACAAAGGTCACACTTAGCAAACTGTTGGGGCTTAACAGAGCAAGGATGCATTTGGCTCTTATTCCAAGGGCCTTTCCTTGATATTAATATTGATGACAGTGGAACAAACATCTCAATAGCTGCACAGAAAGGCCAATGCACAAATGTGCTATACTCAACATATGGAAGAAGTCTGAAGCCTTTCAAACCATTTAATGAGAAAGCTGGGGATATCAACAGCAGAAGGAAAAATCTAAAATGGGAGGAAGAAGCCTTTATCCTACCATGCTAATTTAAATTGTTAGAGAGGAAAGTACATGGCAATGTTAGCTATGCTGAGGATTTTCAAAAGTTGCATTTATTTTTGGTTTTATTTCAAAAATAGTGTTTCAATGAATATGCATCATGCTGGGTTTGTGGCACTGGTAGTGTGTTGATCACCATGGTACCTGAGCACTCAAGCCAATGATTAACCAGCAGAACAAATGAAACAGAAGCTGAGAGCCAAAATGCACAGTGACAAGCTCTTCACAGACCTTATGTATGCCACAGCATCTCTGTCTAGAATTCCTTCAGGCTTTACACTGTCTTCCCTGCTCTTAGGAAAACCAGATCTTTTTTTCTAAACAGTGCTAAGGGATATAGAGATCTCAGACTGGCTCAGGAGAAAGGAGGAGATAAAAAATCCCAAAAACCAAACAAACAAACAAAAAAACCCATAAATATTTTCATCAGGAAAACATTGCTTAAGCACACAGTAAGGAAAAACTAATTTTCATTTCCATAAATTGATTATTAATTGACAAACTTTGTTGAGTCTGCCCAGCTATCAACCTAGTCTTTAAAACTATTGTCCTGAAGAAAGACAACAAGTCTTTGCTCACTAAGGAAATGACCTTTCAAGGGACTGATGCAGACTATACTTGAACACCACTGTCAGCTTTATCTAATTATAATGAAAAGAATACACAAAAACATATGGCTATGTGCCTTCTTGAAAAAGACCAGAGATTGCATCAGCCCCTCTCCACATTCCAAATAAGCAACAAGTTAACATAACTCTGATGATGTTTGTTTAAGATATGTGCATACAACTAGTGTGAGCTTTTAATAGCTTGGGATGCTTAAGCAGAGGCCTCTGGATTTTAGAAAAAGAAATCTTCTGTTGAATTATCTACCCCTTGCTGTTTTGTTTTCTGCACAAAGTCTCTGAGGGGCACAGGAAAGCCCAGGGCCTTGCATGCAGGCCAACTTGACAAAGGTTAAATCCTTTCCCTACTGCGGAATTGTGCAGCTATAATACAATCCTCACTGAAGAAGTTTCCTGTTTTCCATCACTAATCAAGGCAATGATACTGCATTCTAATTAAATTGATGTCACGTGGAGTTTTTCTCTTCACTGTAGCTGCTTCACACTTCGGAGGTGGTTACATCCAGTTTATCCTTTAAAAGAGGAGTAGGTTTTGGGGACAAGGCCCCATTACCAGCAATGAAAACCCAAGTGCTCACTTCCTAGTGCAGTTAGAATATGTTGTGCCTCAGCAGCAACAGCAGTTTTGAAGCAGATAGGAAGCACTGCACCATCCACCTACATTTGACTGCGAAACTCTGGATTAATGCTCACTCTAAGCATCAGCCTGATTCTCTTACCTCTCCTGTGTCTAAATCATATCCATCACTGTCATCTCTAAAGATTTAGATCCTCTGTGCACTTCATCAGGCATTATAATCGAAGCTAATGAAAGACATGTTTGTTTAGCTGTTGTAAGTGGCTTTGAAGATCTTGGTTTCAGCCAGGGTGATGAATTAAGGATGTCAGCTGGGCAAACAGCATAATTTGGAATGAATTTAGCTAAAATGCATTACTGAAAAAGCAATATGGATTTTTAAAATTAATATTATTTCACATACATTAGCAGAAAATATTTCACTCCTTCTTACCACATGAGTCACCAGGCATAGAACTGGAAGAATCAGCAATGACACCAGCTTTTCAAACACAAGACCAATTTAGGATACTATAAACAGGTGTCAAAAGCCACTTTTCAACTGCAGCAGGGAGTACAGCCCTCAAACAGTTTACCCCTCAGCTGACTACATTTCCGTCTAATAGCAATTCTGCAAAGCAGCCTGAACATGGTAATTAAAGCATTTTACAACAAAACTCAGAAACCAACAACTGCAAAGAACTATTCCATAACACTGTTATTTATTAGAAGTACCCAGCTTTTATTTTCCCTGGTGCATTTTCAAATGAATAAAAATAATAACTTAAGGGGAAAGAAAATTATCTTTAAACAGTGGTGGGTTTTTTTCCCCTCTCCCAGGTAATTTGGAGTCGGGAGGAATCCAAAATAACAGCATGATTGTTGAAAATTACAGGGTAAGGTTGGAAACCTTTAGAGGTCATCTAGTCTGGCCTCATGCTCAAACTAGTGCCACATTAGAACAGATCATTCAGACTTAGAAGGAAAAGGAAATAATTTAAAGTAAAAGGAAAGAAGAAAATTAAGTCTTCCTCTACCCCCTTTTGCATCAGAAGGAAAAAAAAAATGCAAGGAAATATTTTCTTGAAACATGTAGTTCTTCTGTTGTTTGTAAGTATGACCTACCTGGAAAATAGATTAAAGCTTCCACCTTTTGTTGACCTAGTTCCCTTTCTGCCTTGACGCAGGGAACATTTAGCACAACGTGTGGCAAACTGACTCAGTTGCCAGCACTGCTTTGCCACACTGCTGGCCAGAAAAGGCTGGGAACGCTGCATGTTCAGCTCCAGTGACAGGGAAAACGCTCCGTATCATTCATTAGCAGTCTGCTCCAAGTTAATTAAGGAATGGAGCTGACAGCTGCTGAAGCAGGTTCCACCCCATCTTTTCCTGAGAAAGCAAGGCCTCCAGGGCAGGGCCTGGACTGCACAGCAAAGAAAAATAGGGTGGGGGAACCTTGCAAGATCTCAGCGAAACCCAGATGACTCATCAGAAAGTAAAACGTTTCTATTTTGGCAAGAGGCTGAAATAGCAGCCCTGGGTTGTGCTGCAGCACAGCAGTAAATGACCCTAAGTGCCCGGGACAAACTCCTGTGCACACTGATATTGCTAACAGCAGGGGCCATTTCATATCTCATTAAGCAAAGGGGTTTACATGACAATTAACACATTAATTAGCAGCATCTTTTTCACAGGTGAAACTTTGGCTTGAGATTTCAACATTTTTAGACAACTGTTCTGTGAGTGAAAATTAAGGTATGGTTTATCATGACTCAAGGCAGCAAGGATTTACAGGCAGAACTGGCATAGGAGTGTGTTTGTCTGTGTACTGAAGAACACTGCAACCTGGCAATGGCCTTTCCCATATCCTGCATGGAAGGAAGGCCTCCTTGTACCATCAGCACCCTGCCACTCAAAGCCCAGCCCTTGGCATGGGCAAGGTGCCAGCCTGGCCACTTCATGAGCTGACCATAAGCAAGCCTAATGTACCACAAAGTCACACAGAGACAAAGCAAGGCCTGGACTTCCAGGAGCAGCAGCTACCATTCCTCAGCCCCAGCCGCTGGCCTGTGTGGCTCCCCACTACAAAAATCCCTTTGACTGTATTTGTATGGACAAAACACCACACGGCAACCCTGCTAATTTCACTGAAAATAGGTATCAGTTATAAGGGAACGTTTACTGCCCTACAGCTTCACATCCTAGATACAGAGTTAATAATTTCTACCAGAGACCACTTTAAAGAAGAGTTGGCACTATTAAGCTGCATGAATATTTCTCTCTGAGGTTTTTGTTCAACACCATCTTTAATTTCTATTATCTTTTGAGATAATGGATTTACAAGTGTACAAGATGTAGAGTACTGGAAATTGAATGAAAGGAAGAAAAAATAGGAAACTAGAACTTGTAGCTTTCAAGATCAGATGGATTCTGATAGTCATTGGGTATATTCCCTATCAAATGGATGTTGCCAGCCCACAGGATACAGTGGCATGCTTTGTATACGTTACCTTTCACCTCCCTCACGCGCATACTGCAAGGAAGCTGTGTTCTAAACAATGTATAAACTAACAAAAACCACACTAATCTTTTACATGTTTTTGGCACTCAAAGCATAGATAAATCACTGCGTCATAGCCTCACCTATAATACCACTTACAAAATAAATCCAAGCTCAGCAGGAACACCAGATAACTTGTCCCTTAATTACCTTTTAAAAGCTGATGGTTTGTTTCAGAATATGATTTATTTATTTTATTTTTCAGCCTGCCTTGTTTCAAATGGGTACTGTCTGACTGACCTCTAGGTACCCTTGCATTTGCTCTGTGATATCCCCAGAATGTCAGTGCTTTGATTCTTCATCTTTCATTTCCCAAACATTTCTTATTGGTCACTTCTGGTAGTGGTGGCAGCTGAAGTGGAAGTTTATCTTCTGATAATCTGTACTGCTTTAATGGTTCCCGGCATCCTGAGGATATTTTCCAAGTGTTATGGTGACACCAGCTGAGATCTTGGCAATAGAAAAGTGTTTCACATGTTTATTTCCTAACTTAGTCTCTTGTGGTTTTTGCTGCTTTCCCAACCCTCTGCATCCCTTGATTTCTATGGCTTAACACCTTTTGTTATTACTGTGTTCTTAGTTATCACTTCTCAATATCTTTCTGATTAAAAAGCCTTTGAGAAACCTGAGGGCATTACCAAAATCTCTTGATAAATTTCTCCAAACCTTCAAATCACATTTGTCTAAAAGCTGAGCAAAAATCCCCTCTGAAAGGAGAAACAATAGTCACATTTATATATATATATATATTCCTCTGTAAACTAGAGTCTAGGAACTATAGCACATAAAGCTTGTAAAATGATGAGCACATTTCAAACAATTCCAATACAAAATATGACACATAAAACAGGTCACTGGTTTTAGCATGTCTTCAAAATAACATATGCTTGGAAATGCTTATCCTTGTAGCATCACTATTCTCTTTTTTCAGTGAGAAAATGAATCATGCAGTAGCATGCCTGAAAAAGCAAAATTCTCATATAATTTCTATCACTCACTCAGTGTGTTCATGACTTTTATACAGCTGACTGAACATTCATTATCTCACGTGAAAGAGAAGCTGTGAGTTTGCTCACCTTTGTCACCTGCAGGATCTTTGAAATGCCTCCTCTCCTGTTTCTTCCAAAGAGTACGTTTCCGCATCTCCCAGTCCATCCCCGAGTCCACTGAACATGCAGACATCAATAAGTTCTGGCTAAGTTATCCTACGTAACTCTGAAGAAAAAAGGACAGACTTGCAGATGCTGCAGAAGGTCTTCTCCACTCTCTTTGAAAATTTTGTTTTCTTGGTGGTCTGTCACAGTCAGGTCTCCGGTAGTAAACTGAACAACCTATCCTCCTGGCTCTTCTTTTCTTCTTTTTCTTTTCTGTAAACACATAATCAGGGCTTCAAATCCTTTAGGCATCACAAACTGTATTTCTCTATTGCCCTCTACTGACTGCCGGCTCACGCCGCCTTCCCGGAGAAGCGGCGAGCAACAGATCCGCGCTCCCCGCCGCCCTCCCCCGGATCGATAATGATACACGATGACCAAAAGTCAACACAAATCATTCTATTTTTTCCTTTGTTACAAAACACCAGGCAAGATTTACAGCCTCTTGGCCAGCCGTGGTAGCTACAAAACGCTAAACAACAGAAGCGAGAAGCAGTTTGTAACACGGCTCTGCTACGTGGGCTCTTTTTTTGGCGAACAAAAGCCAGGAAAAAGTAGAGACGAAAGCGTTCTGCCTTGAAATGAGGATGAATCCATCGCACTGATGCCATAAATACTGTGCCGGGGATCTGAAGGCTGTCTGGTTTTAAGGGTTTGGTCCTGCCAGCACTGGATGCACAGAAATACTGCCTTGTGATGGGAGTTCTGCAGGAAGGGGCTGGTAGGGAGCCATGGATTTGAGGCCATGGGTTTTGGCCATTTCCCCTTTGTCTCTAGTGCTTTGTTTAGCACATTCAGCACCTCACCTAATATGGGAAAGTATCATATGATAGGACTCGGGACACACATCACCCAGGCACATCACCCTGAGTGTGGATGGCTCTGGAAGTGGCTGTCTGCCCTGCTTTTTAACAAAGATGATCTATAATGCAAAGAGAATCCAGCCAGCTAAGATAAAAAAAAAAAAAAAGGAATGGCCCAGTGTTGTCTCAGGGGCAGAACGACAAAAAAGTGTACAAGCATTTCAGGCACACTGGAAGACACTGAGAGAGAAAAAAGCAGGGATATAAAGAGTGTAAAAGTGAAGGTGGAGGGGGGAGAATATAAATTAATCCTTTGCATTGTGTTAGTCACTGCCTAATAAGTACAGCACATGCTGGTTAATCAGGTCGCTCAGGCACTTGTTCTCAGAAGGAAAAGTGAATCCACAGTGCTGGTGCAGATACTCTGGCCCACCTGCACCACTCCAGGGGCAGGGAGGAGTCCAGGAGGTCCCAGCTCCAGGCAAAAGAAGAAATCCCTAGCACATTTCCCTTTATCTAGGCAGCAGCTGGGAAAGCACTATCTTGCCTCACCATTCTTCCTCCAAAAACAACTTCCCTGGGGAACAAACGGGCTTAAAAAATTATAGACACAGACCCACACCTCAAAAAAGTGTTGGAATTATTTTTGTTTACTTGTGTTCAAAAAGTACTTTCACTTTCCCTCAACAGTATTAATAAATGGGAATGTTTCTGTTGACTGATGGACACTGGTTCTGTTTTGAATAGATATTACATGATATCTCTCCTCTTCCTCTCAGAAAAGGTAGGAGTTCACTCTAGGATCAAAAAAGCCAGCAACAAAGCAATGAAAATGTAACATTGAAAGGTTAACTGAAAAAATTAGTTTCATTAAAAAAATAGACTCAACAGAGGCCCTAATTGTACCTATTATGAACATTTAATTAACAAGTCCAGATTTATTGACTGTGCAGTAAACCTGTCTTAAAGGAAGCCTTGAGATGTCTTTTTCCTGTTGCTTTTCTATCTTTAAAGCCCTTGGCTACACCATGTCAGAAAATAAGAAATAATTATATTTATTTAAATTCCTTGATAGACTATTGAAGCCTGCTCAGCTGAATACCTCTCCTAAATGAACACCATTACCAATAGATCAAAGGATAAAAACGTCTAGCAAATGAGCAGGGCTGAGGGAATTAATAAAACACACATCAAACGGTGAAAGGCTTAGGGTTTGGTTTAGGGGCTTTTTTGGGGAGGTGCAGGGGAGGTTTTTAGAGGGGGTTGTGGTTTTGGTAGGGGTTTTTTCGGGTTTAGGGGTTTTGGTGGTGGTTTTTTTTTTTTTTTTTTTTTTTTTTTTTAATTGGAGGACATTTGCAGAGTGATAAAGTAAAGTCTGCAGTCGCCAAAATGCACGGAAAAGGCACCTCCAGTAGAGAGTGTGACAGATGAAGTTCAGCACTGCTGAGCATCGGGTGGATTTCTGGAGCGGCTGCTGCACATCTTTCACCTGACAAGCCCTCACAGAGAAACGCGTGGGGTTCGAAGTTTGGGATTTTGGTTTTTTTTTTTTTTCCACAGAATCAAAAAATTGTTACGATTTGAAGGGACCTCTGGGAATCATCCATCCAGGGTGCCCTGGAGCAGGTGACACAGGAACGCATCCAGGTGGGATTGGCGTGTCTCCAGAGAAAGAGATTCCATGACCTCTCTGAGCCAGCCTAAGCGTTCTGCCGCCTTCAACCTAAAGCACCTCTTCCTCACGTTTTATTTCCCTAAGGTAAAAGTTTCTTTTCCTACCGGAGAAACTTTTCACACTGCGGGGACACAGGCGGCGGGTGTCGCGCTCAGAGAGGGCTCGGCTCCCGCGGCCCCTCAGGCGGGCCCCGCTGCCCTCCGGCGCCCGCCCCGGCCCCGGCCCTGCCCTCGCCCGGGCCCGCCCCAGCCCGGTACCCTGCTGCAGCGGCCGCGGAGCCGCCGGGGCTCGGCCAAGCGCTGCACATCGCCCGCCTTCCCTTCCCTCCCCTCCCGTCCTTCCGGCGGGGCGGGCGCTCAGCGCCATGGGGCGGCGGCGGCTGCTGGCTTCGGCGGAGCAGCTGGCGGAGACGTGCCCGGGAGAGGCGCGATTCCTGCTGTAAGGAACCGCGGCGGGGCCGGGCCGGGCGGTGCGGGAGCCCGGCGGTGACGCGCGGGATGTCCCCGCCCGTGCCGGCGGCCGCGCCCTGACGCTTTCCCTCTCTCCCGTGCAGGTGGACGCTCCGCAGCTCCCGAGGCGAGTGAGGGACCCGGGCGCAGGCGGTGGAGCCGGGGCCGGAGGAGGGGGCTCCGGAGCCGGGCGCCCCGTGAGGCCGCAGCGCTCCAGAGGAGGCTCCTGCCGCGGGAGAGCAGCGCAAGGACAGGACAGGAGCATGGGAATGAATGCCGGCTCGCCCGTTCCCTCCCTGTGCCCCTTGCCCTGCGCTGCCCCCGCAGGGCCGAGCCTCGGGGCTGCCGGCTGCGGTGTTGAGCTCGCCAGGAGGCAGGGCCAGGGGGCCCTCGGGGGTTGGCGGAGAGGCGCCCGAGTCCGGCTCCGGCTGCAGGAGACAATGAGGCAGATGTCAGGAGCGAGCCTCTTGTTGGGTCTGAAATTTACCTCAAAGTGTTTCTCTCGTTCCTGAGGTCGTGTCATCTTCTCACACTTAAAATGGGCAAAGAGCCTTCCGAGGCTTTGGTGTCGCTGATCTGGTAGAAGATTGTGCCTACATGGCAGAATTGTGAGCCTCCTTTGCTAAAGATTTTTGGGAAGGAATTGCGTTTTTCCAAGAAAATATACAGTTAGATATCGTGTAAACTTGTGCCAGGCATTAACTTAGTCTGAATTGTGCTCAGCTGAGCACATTCTGGTGCTCAGCTTCCTCTTGTGTTCTAGTGTTACCTTAAACAGAAAAACATATAGCTAGGTAATGTTTACATTGAAATACACAATTTTAAAGTTTGCTTATAAAACATAGTTATTTCATCCTTTTGCCTTTACTTATCTGTAGGTAATGAACGTGGATTAGAAAGGATATGTCCTTACTGCTTCCAGTTCCTGGTTCCTGACAGCTACCGAGTGCGCCTCAAACCAAAGATGAAAGTGACTCCACAGATAGAGAAGGTCCTTAAACGAGAGGCGAAGAATCATAAGCTTAACATGAAACAGACAAAGCTTTTGAGAAAGTACAGGGAGTCAAGAAGCATTCTGGTAAGGACAGTTATTTGAAACTGACATGTACACGATATTTCCCTAAATTTCATGTCCCTCTTTCAGTGGCAAAAAAAGAGAAGATACAGAAACCTTTCTCTTAGAAGAGGAGCCCACACATTTCTTTTTCATGAGCATAAGACTCTTTCTTTTTGGAATAACTTCTATGAATAAATGACATTTTTAAAATTTACCTCCCACAATAGATAGATCATGAACACAAGACCAGTAAGCTTTTCTGTCAAAAAAATACCTTGTGACCCCACATGTTAGAGAAGCTACGCAAGCATCTCATGTTCCTTTGTTTCAGTTTATCACTTGTTGACCAAATATGTTTTGACACAAGCTTTACTTCATGTGTTTCACTAGCCTCTCATAGCTACATCAGATTATTATTGCCATCTGTATTAATAGAATTTTTTACTTTTGTCTGAATATTACTGTTTATAGAAACTCTTTTAAAACTAAATTACAGAGGTAATTTCAACAAGTTGACGTTTTTCTTGAGGCCTCAGTTATTTTTCCTAAAAGAACTCAGGAATGTGACATTTAATTACTATTGGAAGAATAATAGTAAACATTTAATCTAGTGTTGCCAAGGTATGTACTGTTTTTAAAACAGGTTATGTGAATGGTTGTTGTAATAAATGAGACTGCACCCTATCGTGCCCAGCAGTTGCTGGCACACTTGGAATTTTCTTGCATAAGAGTCTTGCGGTTACAGGAGTAAATTTTGTGAAACCAAAAACTATGTAAGAGTCAATTAAAAATTTTAAACTGAGGAATATATCACCAAGGTTTTTGGCTGTCAGACCAAAATAAGATGCTTCATAAAGGCACTCTCCCCAAATTGTAGACCCAAGTTGAGCTTCAGAAAGGACATCTGAAAAGGTTTTTCACCCAGAGGGTGGTTGGGCAGTGGAACAGGCTCCCCAGGGGAGGGGTCACGGCACCAAGGCTGACAGGAGTTCAGGAAGCATTGGGACAACACTCTGAGGCACATGAGGCTGGGATTCTTGGCATGTCCTGTGCTGGGCCAGGAGCTGAAATTTGGTGATGCATGTGGGTCCCTTGCAACTCAGATTCTTCAAGCTGACATGTTTGCTTTTTTTTTTTCTGGTATCCTGAATGTTGAGGGTACATTAAGAACTGTCCCTTTAAGGAACTGATGAACAGAGCAGTGTCCTATGAAATGATGATGGGCTCTTAGACTTATTGTGTAGCTGCAGAGTGTTTGTTAGGGACACACTGTGCATTCATATGAGTAGTTTGAAATTCAGTTTAAATAGGTCCAGTTTAAACTCTGGGTAATATTTTGATCTTGGTATGTAATTACAGACTGCTGTACTTGAGCTTTGTTCAGTTTAAATTTGTCCTGTGGATTATGATTTAAGTGTTTCTTGTCTTAAGTCTTTAAAAATGCTGTCAGCAACTGGCAGCTTTCAAAATTAGCAATGTAGATCCCTGTAATCTAATACCTGAGACTTGTGCAAATGAAAATTCCAGTGTGGTTGGAAATTAATGCAAGTAATAATGTGACAGGTTGAACCTCTGAGAACTTTCTTAGCAAGTAGAACTTGATTTTAGATTGCTTCTGGCATAAAAAGGCATATAACATAGGGACTGTTTCAAGGCTTTGGAAATTTTTGGAGTTAACTGCTGATCCATTTCAGGGAATGGAAATTAGCTGTGAAGTGCTATGATTAATCCAGTAATTCCTGCATTGTAAAGTGGTCACCTCCATTTATATTCCATGCAGTGCTAAGTCACCATGAATGGTTGTTTCCCACCTGAATTTCATTCAGAAGAACTTAAAAATATGTCAATACCTGAGCACTAAAATAGTTAATGCTATTTCTTCTTTTTTTTTAGTTTGTTAGGCTGACAAAATATAATGTCTAGAGGAAGTCAAAACACTTAACTAAAAATGTTTCATTTCAGCATCTCTAAGTGAAATTTTTAATAAAGTATCTGAATTTACGCACGTTGAAATGAAGAATGATTTGGTGTAGATGTTTTCAAAACTGCTTAGACGTTTTTGTGACAGTCTTGTGAGTATGTTATTTTTAACCAGAAGCATCACAGAACTGTTTTTCTGTCAGTCTAATTGGTGCCTCAGAAAGCTGTCTGGCTGTATTACTTTCATATATCTTAGTATGAGTAGTTGCCATGGCAGTGAGGGATTTCAGGAATGCCTGACAGCCTCTGACTGGGTGATGTGATCAGTTCTGATGCACCTCTCAGCCTGGTGTGCTGCTGAAGTTCCCTGCAGCCTAGAGGTACACAGAGAGAAGAGAAAGTGCCCTTTGTTTAGAACATCCTACTTACTGTAGAAAGTACTTTTGCTCTAATACAAAGCCTTGGCTTTGTTCACTGAGACTTGCTGTTTTTAGTAAAATGGATGACTGGATTTGAGAGTTTGGTAGTTTAAGTATTGTATCCCAAGATTCCCTGAAAAGTGTGCAATATAACTTCATTGGGGGTAGAATATGCTAATGACTTTAGATGACACAGAATGTCAATTTTTTTAGCCAAATTCCCAATGTATAGGAGTACTCCAGTATACTCAGTGTATCTTGTGCACTCAAAATATGATTTGCCCAGTTCAGGTGCTGTTTTATGTCTTGACAGGGTTGTTCTCTGTATATCACTGTACAATGTTACATTCAGCAGTATGGGTCCCCTGAAATTAGTTTGCAGGGAATTGGAGTAATTTCTAGATAAACCCAGAGGATGTATTTGGCTTAAGAAGCCTGAATTAAAATATAAGTTACAAAGTGTATCTTTGTACTTTTTAGTATCTCATGTTTCACTTAAGCAAATATTTAATTTGTGTCATGGTATTTGGAGAACAGTTTGAGTAATTCTTCTAATGGCTTTTTAACATAAAGGTGGAAAGACTGAAAGACAGCTTGATACTTCCTTTCTTCTCTCCATAGCTGGTTACTTGCAAATCTTGCAACAAAACAACAAGATACTATGGTAAAAGCAGGGATTTTCTGGCAGCCAAAACACAAAATTGTGGCACTCCAGGTATCAAATCTAGCCTGAAGACACCAGATGTAAAAATTCAGTCTGCAAAGAAAATGACACCTGTAAGCTGCAGTAGGTTGGGATCTAAAGGGAACAGTCCCTCATCACTTTCCAGGTATGTGTTTCTTTCCTATTTAAAGCAGCCCTTTGCCAAGTAGAGTGTATTAAATCTTGTTGATTTTAGATCAGTCATTTAATAAAGTTTGAATTGATAACGTAGTGTATTTCTTAGTTGGTATGGTTGAGGAGATCAATTTTAACTTTCCAACCTTTAAAATCAAAGACTCTCATTAAAAGCCACTGTGTGCAAAAAATACCCAGTTACATTTGTGTCTAATGCAAAATGTCTGCCTAAAATTTGCATGACAAAGTATTGCTTCTGCCTGCTCACTTGCACATAAAAATACACTATTTCTCTTGGATATTTTCCACTCAAATCATATATGTGTGCTTTCACAGTTACTTTATATTAATTCTTATTTCTCTCCTCTAAGACATTTGAATCTTTTGTTTTTCAGGACACGTGAATCTGGACAGACAACAACCAACTCTGCTTCCAAGACTCCCCGAAATTCCAAATTTCACTTTTCTAAGCTAAAACGGATGCTTGACCTAGAAGAAAAAGAGAAAAACGAGAAGGCAGATTTCAAAACCTTCTTGACTTTACTTTAGTTACATTTTATTTCAAAGTAATAAAGATTACAGCAATAAATATTGCTCCAGTTTTAGTAAATCAACAAAGTGATTTCTTTAAAACTCAGGCTAACATCCTGTACCTTGTGGAAGCATAGATCATGTTTTTTAGAAGGAAGGTCTGTTTCTAAGGGGAGTGATGGTCTGCCAGAGGGAGAAGTAAAGACAGCCAATTTAATATGCTTGGGAATCTTGGACATGTTTTGCAGTTTCTGATGCCCCAAGAATTAAAAGCCAGGATTTATCCTTTGAGGAAGCTGATGACGGCCCCATCAGGACCATTTAATTGTCAACATTAAAGATTATCAATTTTATGTTTGGCACAGAGATAAGAGAGGAAATATAAAGTAACTGTTCAAGACTGAGGTTATAGCCCATCCTGCATATTTCTGCAGTGAAAGTTCTGCACATGGTGCTTCACATTCCCCCTGAAAAATAGAGCCAGTTAGTTATAAGCATTTACTTTCTTGGATGTAAAGGTCTGTATTTTCCTTTTCTTTTGCTAGTTTAATGAATAGTTTAAGTGCCTTCACACTCAATTGAACACTGCTTAAGAAATAGGAGCACCAAATAACTTAGTGGACTGGGAAGCAGTCTAGGGCAGGGGAGAATAGTTTGTTGTAAACTGTACTTAAGAGTCTCAGAGATTGGCATGCAGCCTTTTTTATATCTCCTGTACACTTGCACAATAACTGAAGGACTCACTGCTCATTGTCTCTTGTGTACATGTAGGATAAAATGAACTGCCACTCTAATGAAAATACAAACCTTGGATTGTTGCCTTTTCCAGTGTAGAACTTGGCATGAATTGACCTGTTGCTGTACTTACAATCCAGTCCTCTGGAAGAAATACTTCGTTTTGTTGATGGAAAATGTTCATTGCACAGAACTATTTGAAAATACTGATTTTGCAATAAATTTATTAAAAGTACACACATTAGGTACTGCTGTGCTTCCCATGAGGCCAGTGTGAAACCAGCACAGGCATCTGCTGTGTTTTAAGGTGTCCCAACATTAATGTGTTTGTTAGAGCTCATTTCCCTGTTGTTTTTGTTTACAGTGCTTCTTACACAACATTTTGCTGTCTCAAGAGTGCATTCTTTTTGGATAAAACTACAGAGAAGGGATAAAAGACATGGAGGGGGGAGCACAACCAGTGTGCAGAGAAAGCTAATGGGTGATCTATCCACATGATCGCAGGAGAGCTTGCCTAAACTATGCACTTCCAAAAATGTTTTGTGGGTGGTAGGCATTCTGCACACCAAGAGTGTTACCTTTGCAGCACACTATTTGTTAACAGAGATAATGCCTTGTCATGCTCCAAACAACATCTTTTTTTCTTTGGATTTACCATAGTTGTCAGATATGTCTAGATGTGTTGTTAAAAGGGATTGTTATTGTGAGCTATTAGACTTTATTCTGGGAACAAAGGGAAAGAAGTCATTGAGTATGTGCCTTCCCTTGTTTTACAAGTGTGCTTCAAAATGCTAGGTAGAAATATTCTCCAGTGCTTTTATATTACTCCTAAGCCTTTAATGGAGTGTTCTTTCTGTTAACTGGACTTTCACAGAATTGGAGTGTTGAAAGACAGACACACATATGTATGAACATATCTCTGTAGATAATATATATAGGTATATACATACCCACACATCAGAGGCTTACATGCAAACAGACTACACACATACATTCAAGTCAGGCACTCTCCCCTTCAGGACACATTACCTTCCTGTACTTGATGAAACATGGAAGGCTGCTGGCTGTGAGAGACATGCTGAGCTCCCCTCCAAACCACTGCCAGGCCACATTACTGGCTTGTGTTTGAAGAGCTGCAAGAACAACTGGAGAGAGGAAATGCCTTCTCTCATTTCAGACTTTGTAAAATAAGAGCAAGAAGGTCTCCATTAAGCATACAGCCCTGCAAACAGGCATTTGAATTGAGAGTGGGAGTTATTTCCTTCTCACACAAATTCTACTGGGCAATGGTATGTGTATCACTGGCAGTACTTGTACCACACTGAAAATGTTACAAAAGTGTGTCTTAAAATAATCAGCTCAACTAAATTTACAGTTCTAGAGATAGAACCTCAGACCCTTTAACACACTGCTTTCTCACCAAAAACTGTCACACAGAATACAGGGAGTAATAAACCTCGAAATTAGTATCAAGCATTTCCTCAGCATCATCCCTGAGATGAGACCTTGACTACCTCCAAGTACAGGAAGCCATTTCTCACCATGAGACTGAGAAGGCAAGCAGGGAACAATAATTTTCAAAGATGTTTTTACAACAATGTTTTATTAAATATGAAAGAGTGTACATACAGGTGTAATTCTGAGGACATAAATTACACAAGGATTACAGGTTCTGTCAGAAAAGCACAATAATGAAACATCTTTACATTTCAAACTTTTCTTGTTAGCTTTTAACAAATAAGTCTATTTCTGTTGCAAACAAGTAATGAGTGCTATTGAACTTTTTCAAATTCCCACAAAAACATCATGCTTAGTAGGATACTTCAACTATTGTAAATATGAAGTCAGAATTAGATTCCTAAATAACACGATGGAAGAGGTTTACTACTTAATCAAGATAAATGACACACTGAAATAGGAGCCGAGACAAAATTGGTCATTCATTAAAAAAAAAATTCCACTTCAGACACTATGTTTGAGTCTGCTTTCTTTACTTGCAGGAATAATCACTGTGATTAAATGTAATGAGCAGAACTGGCCTAAACATTTGTAAATGTAACCATCAAATTTTAGACGTGCTGGTTTTCACTGATTTTCCCACTGAAAAAACCCCACACCCACAGATCTATTTCCTTACATTTCAAAAGGCTCTTCTGCAGAGGGCCAACCAAGCCTATGTATGATTTCCACGTCCTCCATGGTCATCTGCACCACTGGCTACTGCATCCTTCCTACATATGTGTTTGGGTCATCATCAAAGGACCAAACTGAGTTACCACTGAGATGTGAGAGCAGAACTAGTCTGTGCAAGTCCTAACACAATGGGTTTTTTGAAACTTCAGGTAAGCAGCAATGTAATTTCATCATAATGAAAGCTCTCAATTTGACACTCAGAAGACTACTCGGATAAAATACATAATAAGCATGTGGTTTGGGTTGTGTTGCTAGGGATTAACAGAGGTGCTTTAATATATTAATAAAAACATTACAGAGTGAATCAGACAAGCTAGTATTACTGCAGGCTGGTCTAATTTCCAAAAGAAGTCATGAAACAATTTCTAAGAATGGCAACTTTTGTAACTAAGGACTTCACATTTATTTTTAAAACCACAAAAGTGGGGTAGTATTCCTGATATCTTTCAAAACATTCTGCAAAAAACACAGTTTGAGTCTGCAAACACTAGAATATACATACAAGCAGTCCCAGTGACCTCCAAGGTAAGCATTCTCATATGGCAAAGTGCTGCAGGAATATCTTTGCTTTTTTCAGAGAATGCTTAATAAAAGTGCAATATAGTGAAGCAAATAATCTAATTATTATGACTTTATTATTAGACTAAAAATATTCAGATATTTTATAATTGTGCCTTTTGTCTGGCAGGCATTCTGCATTGCCTAGAGCCAGACCACATTAGAAGAGGTAGGCAGGGTAAGCCCACGCATTTTCTTTCCCGGGATGGCAACACCCCAAAGCAGTTCTGTGGCACAACCCCACCTACAGATAAAACATTGTGCTGCCCAGTCTCACACTTATTTCTGTTTTGACAGAAGCTGACATGTGGTTTGCTTTACCTTTCCACCCAGGCATGTTCTCCCTTTTGTCTCTTCGGCACCCTACCCTTCCCCACCCAGCCTCTTTTCTTCCTGAGATGTCAGAAGTACGTACATTGAGCTTTGGAACCTGAGAATTTGGAGGTAATTTTTGACACTACAGGGCTGCATCTGTACTCTACCATGCTATCTCCTGCTATACTATTACAGTTACAGTATAAATCTCCTAACTACTTGATACCCAATGCCTTTCCCATATAAATAAAAAAACCCCAGCGTACCATTCAGCCATTAATATATGACACTTGCTCTAAGAGTGACCTTTGCCTTTCACAAGCCCTCTTTTCCAAACAAATATTGAGGGATCATTTCCAAAACCCCAGCTATGAAAAACTCCTTGAAGTAAACAATTTCACAGTAAAATAAGGAAAAATATATCTAGAAAATAACACTCTCTCAAAATTAAAACTTATATACAGCAAGAAAAAGTTGAGGTTTTCCTCACTCTTTTATCAGTTCTACATTACCTATAGATAAGCAATGTTATCACCAGGAGTTATGAATAGGAAAAACAGATCCAGTGAAGTAAATGTAATGTTTTTTTTAAAACCTTTGAGAGATCAAGAAAATTCAGCACTCAACTTTATTATTACAACTAATTTCAATTCAGGCAGAAAAAGATTGTTTAAGCTTAATTCCCTATGATTCTGAGTATCCAATATAGATCTTTCAGCATAGTCTAATAAGCCTTATCACTGCACTTATAATCACCTCTGGGCATAAATTAAGTTTTCTATGGATGGAATTCAACCATGAACTCACTATTTATGCCTCTAGTTCTATGATTTGTTTTAGAATTTCTAATGGATTAAGCTGGTTTAATATTTACCACAAATTTGGTGCTATTCTTTAGCAAAACTGAGCTTTAACTGCAACTGCAATGCACATACACGTGTGTAAGAATTTATGTGAGTTTAACATTCTAGAACAGAAATATTTAAAACATTAAATTGTATCAGAACATTTTCTTATCAAGAATCTACACTGAAAAGATGTCAGTAAGTGTTATTTAATTTTGCATATTACACTTAAAGAAACTAAATATTCTGGATTCAGTGTAGTCACAGCTCTTTTTTTCGTATGGAATGGAAAATTGCCACTCAAAACTGAAATTTTTGGACCTGTAGTGAGCTCTGATAACTATTTTGCACACTCCTATTTGTCAGTCAGAATTTTTTAGGAAATCAGTATTCTACATTGCATCCTATGGACTTCTATGTCAACAGCTTGTATTTCTATCTTTTCAGGCTTTTTCCCTACTTAACTGAGGTCTAATTCATAGCAACTTCCATGAGAAAAAGTAACTGTATTGAGATGCCTATGTCCAAGTGTATGTATTTTAAAGAGAGTGATTATTCTCCATTCACATCCTACAACTATTTTGGTGATTCACCCTGTAGAAGCCAATAACAAGTGACAGATAACTACCTTGAACAATTTCACTCCAGGACTATTTTGAATTGTTGTGGGTTTTGAAAAGGAAGAACAGCTTTTTGTAAAAAAAATTAATTCCACGTGAGGTGTATTAAACTTGTAAACTGTGAGCTGAACTGGTACAAAACAATGCCTGACAAGTGCAAAACCAAGGACAAAATGCAATCGTAAAACAGTCCTATGATATATCCAACTCAAAACACTTGCAGCCCAGGTCTTTTAGGTCATCAAAATGCCAAAGGTACAGGTAGGCATTTCTAAAATTACTCAGTGATTACATGGCTCATTCCAGTGAACTGAAAAGCTGCAACTTTCTGGCAATGTGCCAAATGCCTATCTGTATCTTTAAGTGAACTTAAAAGTTGATTCATAGTATGGAAACAAGGATTCTTCACAAATTCAGCTGTTCCCTGACAAATACCACACTTATGGCATGCAACAGAGTTTTTCAACTGGGCAATAGTTTTCTGTTTGAGTTATACACAGGCCTGAACAGTCTCTTCCTGTTGTGTGAGACAAAGACAAGCAAGATTTAGAAATATTTGCTGGAGCAGGTGAAGGTGAGGAGGTGGTAGCCCATGCTGGCCTCCAGGGTTTCTCAGTGGAAGAGGATGTACAGTACAGCTGTATCACCATTTTGTTGCATGTACGGATGGTACATTGTCAAATTTTAATAATGGGCATTTAGCAACTGAGACAGTTTAGAGAATGACCTTTCAATTTAATTAAAACTGTAAAATGGCTTCACATTTCTGGGATTAACCTTTTTAGATGGAAACAGATGTTCCAGAACAGGATTAGATTGCAAATGAATGGTCCCTCGATTTAGAAACTAAGCAGCTGTAAAAAGCTACAATTTCAAAACATAATTAACTGGTCAATTTTATGGTTTCTACATGCTGACTTCTATATGATACAAAAATATTGTAGTATTTTGAGTTGTTTGAAGATCTGCTCAGTGTAACATGATTAATATTTTCCAATAGAAAATTGGTTGTTAACATTTACTTCAAAAAAACCCACATTGTTTTGGGAGTGGGTAATTTAAATGTAATGGACAGTAAGATCACTTTTAACTTTGCATTAAATGGCATTGGCCTTTTTGCAAACCTAAGCCTATGATTTCCATGTTTCACTCTCCCACTAGCAACGGAAATGTCTCAAGTTAGAATTATGTTTTGATTATATATTGTTCTACATTAAATACAGAGTACATAAGAAAAATCTTAGCATGTTTTTTACAGGGCACCCAACTAAAATCTTTACAAAAGATAATTATTCATTCTTCCATGTAACAGACAGAGATGCCACTTTCATAAATGTACCCTTTTGTTCACTCACCAATAAAATAGTAAACAAATCAACTTTTTAAACCATTTTTTATAAATTATTAAAGTATTTTTACTGACACTCTGCAACACTATACAAAAATAATACTACAAGAGTACCGATCGGTCTGGCCTACCCCTCATTCCACAGAAAAGCAGAGGCTATGGGGGGATGTTTGGGAATCAGTCATCGCTGTAGATGTCTCCTGCAAAGGGTAGGTGTACGTGGCTGCCCGTGACGTTGGGAAGTCGAGAGAGATCAGGCAGGTTCTGGATGCGTGACCTGAGTTCTTTCCGTACTTGGGACACTCTGGCTAACTTGCGTTTGTACTCCTGTAATGCAGAAGAATTCCATATGAGGTTTTATTGCCATTACCATCCCTACTACTTACTGCACCTGTGATTTTCCAAACTAAGTTTTCCTTCTGCAAGCTAGGTGAACAGTCTTTAACAGGAGAGAATCCAGAGATTTAGGAGGTAGAGGTATCAGCTCTAGCATTTTCCCAGCAATGGACTTCAAAAGCATAGCCATGGGATTATTTTGCTTTAAATTCTAAGAACATAAATGCTAAATAGGGAAGACAATCCCAGCTAACACAACCACAGGCTTTTCTCCATGTAACTAGGAGAACAGGATTATTGTTTAAACTTAATTAAGGATAGTTGTTACACATATTCTACTATCAGTGAGGCTAGAGGGATAAACTTACTGATGTCAAAGAAGTTACTCTCATCTCATACTGCTGAAATAATAAAAACCAACCAAATATCCCCTAACTAGGCCTAACAGGTCCCACCAAGATGATAAAATGACAAGTATTTTGTATTAACTTTTAAAATAAAAAACGTATTACCTCAGTACATTTATGGATTTAACCCTGGGTTTTCAGAAACTTTTTGAATTGGGAACTTAGGATTTCATATTGTGTTGCAATACAGGTCAAACCACTCACAATTGATGTATTTAGTGATTATGAGGCCCTTTTCATTTAAAACAACATTATATAAATAAAGTTCAACATTGTAAATCAGTGCACTAGAATATAGTCAGTGGTCGTCTCTTAAGAACACGAAACATAATGGAGTAGAATACCAGCTTTTATAAAATGAAAACAGTTATTCCAAAATATAAGAAGATCAATGTATATAATTCACAGGAATATTTGAATTTCAAATACTTGCAAACTGTGGAAAACAGAAGAAACTAAGCACTAGCAGACAAAGCAGTGCTTCATGAAAAAATACCGCAATTCACAACACATCAAATGCAGATGCCTCCTAGTGTGGCTGCACGTTTTGCTGCAGCCTAAGAATGGCTAGAAGTAACAACACACAGGTAATCCACAACTTGGATAATCAGCCCATGGAAAACCAAGATCTCATTACTATAACCACTTTTAAATAACAGTGGGGGAAAATTCTACATGATCCAGCAACAGTAACAAATATAAACACTTGATAATTCCAGGAAGTATGAAAACACTATGCAAATGTCTATAAAAGATAAGAATCAGGCTGTTTCTTTACAAGCTCTAAACACAATTTTAATATATTCTATATTGTTAATAACATGGAGTAATAAGGAAGAATAATGAAAAGATCTTTTGGTAGTAGAACCTAATGCAGTAGAAAAGTATAGTAAAGAATATTAGATAATGGGACATGACCAAGATTATTAGACAAGGTCCAACACAAATTTAAAAGGTTTGCAACTACATGACCTTCTTATTAGTGGCAGTAAGAGAACAATGAGATACCTTAAATTCTTAATAAGAATCATTACAGGTAGCTAAAAAAATTTCAAATCTTTACAGAGGAGAAAGAAAAAGTGTCCCTGAATTAGGATCATCAATTGCTTGGTATAATTTCTATTTCAAAATCAAATATTACATGCAGATTCTAATGACATATTAAACACAGTGAAAATACTACAGATGCCCAGTCAGTGGAACTGTAAACCCTTAGTAATAGTACCCAGGGTAAAGCAGCATTTATTTTAGGATACAGGTGGCCAAAGGAGTCTTACAACTGTGAGCCCCTTGGTCCTGTGAAAACTTGCTACAGTTATCCAAAAATATTCTCTTTGGTGCAAGTGACTTCGGGACATGGCTGTGGAAATGAAGGTCTGCATCCTGACACTGTATCCCTACACTAATGCCCTAAGACCACAAATACTTCACTGTTTCATACCTGATTTTACAGCAGAATCCAGAGGCCTCACTGAGCAGACTCAGTGAGATGTGTAGTTTTTTTCCAGCATGTAAAAGGCCAATGTCAGGCATTCTCACTATGCATTTTAGCCCAGGATGCAGAGACTCCTGACTATTATTTTAGGAAATAGATTTTATGCCGGAAGAGAAGACCAGCTTCAGGTTTCATTGTTTACTAAAACAACCATTTTGGTGCTATATAGAATACCAGTCAACTAGAATCCCTATTTTCAGAAGCAGGATGCTTGGAGATTGCTCACTGGGTGACAAGGATTTTCAGGAAGCTAGGTGATCTTGCCTCCACTGTGAAAGATGTATTCCTATACAGAAGAGGATGAGCAGAATTGTAAGCAGAATCAATACACTCAAGAGGCCTAAAAATCATAAAATATATTAACTATAAAATCCCTCCTGCAGTTAATTCTTGTAAAGAGCTGAATCCTGCCCAAGTTTATTCTCTATCAATGAGGAATGTAAAGCCACAAATCAGTATCACTTCACAAGCTTGAAGCCTGAAGTTAGGCAAATAGACACAGTCACTTAGCAACAGACCCAGCAGCTATATTCTTGCTAGACTTTACTCCAAAACCTGAAATGTGCCTTATATTAGACTGTCAGTTCCTTGACTCCCTTAAAGTTCCCTTTAGCTGATAATAAATCATTTCCATAACAACATTGCATTTCTGACATCCAGCATCTTCCATATAAATCTGCCTGGGACTTGTTGCCTAGTGACTATCAGCTTGATCAATACTACTAACAGTAGGTTCCTTTTCCTCACTAAGGAAAATGTTCTCATAAATTGTGTCTCCCACATAACACAGTCATCTTCCTCTCACCAACATCTCTGGCGTAATGTACTCTAGGGAGACAAAATTTGTTCCTTAAGCCTTCTCAGAAATATGTAACTCTGAGAAAATTTGCTTGAAGTCTTTACTGTAAAACTAGAGGTAAAAAAAAAAGGTAAGGTTTTATAGTTGATTATATTATTGATGCAGTATTCTCACTGTCATATTTTCTGAAAAATCCCTTCACCAGGATTTCTTCTCCTGGGAAGCTGAGAAGCCTCAGAGAAGAATGAAAACAATAATTATCTGATTGCTTCTCCTGTGTTTGCTGCTTTGGAATGTGGTCTGGAGACTGTTTACCAACTGGTCATTGTTTGACTGGTTTCATGCGAATTGTTTTAATTTAATGACCAATCACATCCAGCTGTGTCGAGGCTCTGGAGAGTCACGAGTTTGCCATTATCATTCTTGTTAAGCCTTCTGTCTCTATCCTTTCTCTATTCTTTAGTATTGTTTTAATATAGTATCCTTTAATAAAATAATATCATAAAGTAATAAATAAGCCTTCTAAGAACATGGAGTCAGATTCACTCATTTCCTCCTCATCCTGGAGACCCAGCAAATACCATACAGTATAAATTACAGAATGTAATTTTAATCCAATTTTGGTAATCCACAGCATATATGAGATCTGAAACTGCAGGTTAGATGTTCACATCAATCCTCCTCCACAAAGAGAAAAAACATTCACCTATCCAGAGCATCTAATTTTCCATGACACTCCTGAAACTATTCTAGAAATCACCGGAGATGTCCAGTTTTTATGACTGGTGAACAAGTCCAAAAGAGGACTGATTTTCAAGTACAGTGACTCAGCAGTTTAGAGGTATTTTCAAGGCAGCTGCTGTTCATAGTTTGATTCTATTTAAAACCACTGGTCTCTTCTGAAAGGTTTGCTTGTGTATTTTTACAACTGTTATTATTGTCCTGGCATGACCTAAGTAGTCCTGGACTGCTGGAATACAAGTATTAAATACTCATTATCAACAACACTCACTGCATGTCCAGCCTTTACTGTTTTATCATAATAGCATGCACATGTACCTACCACCTTTTTCCTCAGTGTGGATGTTGAGAGTATGACAATGAAAGCAGAGAAGTGGGAACTGAGATATCCAGGTGTTACTTCTAGTATCGTTGCTCCATTAGAAATGCCGGACATTATACTACCAAGTAACAATTTAATCCTGTTTTTGACACTTCTAACTGTGGAAATCCTCATGGAGAATTTAAATTTGATTATCATTGTGCTGATTTTAACATAAATTTCAAATTACCCCTGTATAAATGAGGCAAGATTTGAGACATTTACTTCAGAGAGTCAGGGACACGCAGAAGTATGATGCTTTATTTTGTTACATTGAACTTAATTTGCATTTCTTCCTACCTATGGAGAACCTTACTTTTGGTATATATGGGCAACCTGATATTTGGAATTAAGGTCTCTTCAATATCTCCAGTGGATTAAGCTAACACTACTTTCAGGCAATATTTGTTTTTACTTCCAGTCATAAAAGCAGGTTTATGAGGTAATTAGAACTTATTTGCTCATTAGAGTCCCACCAGTTATTACAATTTCCATTATTTGACAGTGTATATGGATATTTTGTGAAAGCAATGCTAATAACATATGGATTCGGAATCTAGATTAATAGTGATTCTCTATCAAAAAGTACCGGGCAAAAATGCCAAATAATTTTTGATTAGACATTACAGACATCATAAATAATAAAAATGTAGGCAGATAAAACAAGCTGTGCACTGCAGAGAATATATTGCTTTCCAAATAAAATAGATCATTATAAGGATGTTTTGCAACAGGAAGGTGCTACAGATAAAAAACTTAATGGATATGCTTTTCCTTTATATCATTGATATGACTTTGAACCTTCATCTGATCACTGATGCTATGGAATGCACCAAAATACCATGTGGTAGAACATGTATAACAAAGCAAAAATAAAAGGTTTGCAGGAAAGAGAAGTATTTAATCTGCACCCTCGTTAGAGAAAGGTAAGGTGGAAATAAATACTTCAATACAGAAAAACAAAACCCAGACATTTAAAAGGCTTTTAAGGTGTTGAGGGCATGTGTGTACACCAGCATCCACGGCCTGTATGAACACAGTATTTAAAACTGAGACCTCTGACTTTCTAGGTCCATTCCAACCTTCAGTTTCAGGTGCAGATGTCAGAACTGCATCACAGAGTAAAGGCTCCTCCTGTACTGTGTCCAACAGTGCAGGAACTACCAGAACTCTTCAAAGGTTCAGATGAAAGCAAATGTCATGTGAAAGCCTGGTATCTAGATTCTGAAGTTCAGAATCACATTATTTATAGACTCTACCTTACCCAGTTTGGGTATTTTTCTGCAATAAGACTGACAACTACACTCAGAGGACTCAGGTAAGCCTCACTATCACCTTGGAAAATAGATGAGCAGAGTTAAATTTTGCACTGCCTTTGAAAATTTGGCATGGCTCACATTTGTCAGCAGTACAATTAAAAGCTCAACCTATTTACCAGTGTTTAGGATAAATGAAACCCTGAAATAACTTCAAGAGACTGAACCAATATCCATAAGCTTCACACATGAGGTAGAAGAACTAAGGACAGTTATGACAAGTTTAGGAAAGGATGGACTTGGCTAACCTTCCATTGCACATTGCCTATTTCCTAGAAAGATATTTCTGGAAGTAAGCTTCAACTTTTTTAATATGTTAATATCTAACTGTTTTGCATTTGGCCTTGCCAAGTTTTGAACTAAGTAAACAGCACTGAAGAAATGAGCAACTATGTGGTGACTGCTTTATTTTGTTTTGTTCTATCCACTGCCCCAGGCATTACTTACAGTACACATTATTCTGTGCATATATTTACTAATATTCTCAGGTTTTCTAATGGCAAGCTTCACCATTACAAAACACAATTTATTCTTCAGAAACCTTCTTTGAGCTGACAGATGAAAATGAAATGCATCCTCTAATTCCAGGTATCTCATTTTTTTTAGTACTTAAAATTTCCAAGAAATTAACACTTCAAAGAAATTTTCTAAGTTAAAGTATTAGAGACTCCTCAGCTTGTCTGCAAGTGAAGCAATAGGAAGCAATCAGCTCAGAAGTTTGAAATCCACAAACTAAATTAGTGGCCATCTGGGGAAAGCTTGATTATGTGACTTTGCCTACCATCAACTGTTATGCTTTAGTACAGACTGGAATACACTGCAGACCTTCAAACCACAAATTCCTGTCTGGAACAGTAGCAGAAAGAAACTAAGCATCTTATTGTGATAAATAACACTTCCCATTTGAAGTGTGACTATCACAAATGCAAAGTCTTCTCAGTGGCCACAAATTATTCTTCCTATTTTTTGAAATGCAATTTTTGTCCAGCTTCTTCCAGCCTAAAACAGTATCTCAAATCTCACTCACCGCAGCCTTGACTCCTGGTCTCCATCTCCATTCCTGGAACATTGCTCCTAGAACCAACCTTTGTCCAGGAAGGATATTCAATGCCTCTCAGACTCCTATCACAGCTCTATTCAGACACAATACAAACACTAACAACTGGTTTTTGACTACCTCTTCCCATTTCTAGCTTTTCTGATTCTGATCTAAATTTCTCCCTCTCCAATCCTGGTCTCCATTTATCAGTCTCTCTATAATTCTGGTTCCAGTTTCTTCCCTGTTTCTTCCCAGTCCTATACTTGGCCTGTCCCTATTCTCCACCTACATAATATCTTTATCAGATTTATTAGCTCACATCAGTTTTTGCTTCCATTGTCTTAGTCCAAATGAATTCCAATAGATTTCAGTCCTACATGGTATTACACCCTTCTGGATGGTCACTCCCTTCTCAGCCAGCTAATCTCCTATTCCATTCTTTACTGTAATGTCTAGTCCAGGATCCCTTCTTAATCTTCACAGCTTCTGGAGTTCCTTATGATATAAGTTCCTTATGAACTTATCCAAGTTTTGCATTCAAACCATTGGTTCCCATCTCCCCATTATTTAGACACATGGGAACCATGGACAAGCCACCCATGGAAGAAGTTCACACACCACAGAGAGCAAGTGGCCAAGCAGCACATGGCCAGCATAGAGAACAACTTTACATGACTGCAACTGCAGAAGTTTTCTTTAGCCCAGGCTGGAAAACTCTCTGGCAGATATCCTCACAGAAATTAGTAATGCTTTAAATAATCTCTGATGAGCATAATAAAAGTAAGATTTTTTTTTTCCAAAGGCTTGTGATTAAATTTCATAAAATTCAAGTTCATTTTCATTAGTATATTAAAATGCATGTCCCCTCAGAAAAAAAAAAAAGAATTTCCCCATTTCATAATAATTTGAGAAAAAACATAAATTACTTAACTCAAAGCTAATTTTTACAACTATTTTATTATAAACTTGTATTTAGCCTTTCTGTTGAAGATTGTGTTGCCAAAAAGTAGCGCAATGTCTGGAAAAGTAGAAGAAAACAAAACAGGACTTGCAAGCCTTCAGGGAGGTGGTGGAGTCACCATGCCTGGAAGTGTTCAACAGGCACTTGGATCTGGTAGTGGGTGATGTGGTTTAGGGGTTACAGTGCTAGAGCTGGGTGGACAGTTAGGCTGGATTGGCTTGAAGGTCTCTTCCAATCTTGATGATTCTATGAGTATACTTAATTAGCAGGGATATTACTGGGCTGGCTTAGTTTATATTTATCTCCCCTCAATCATAAAATGTCCAGGGTGATGAATATTAATTTATAAAATATATTACTATATAAAGACATTGATTTAATTAGTCAATCTCTGTGGGACTATGATTTAATTTAAAGCATTCCAAGATGGCAGATATAAGCAGCAGCTGAAATGAAGGATGCCTGCCTGAGGTTACACTTGGTCTACTTGTGTTTTATTATCTGATACAGCGTTTATTTAGCCATTATAATAAACTCAAAGCTACACACTTCCAAGGGATGCTTGAATTATGCTGAATTCTTAAGTTTCAAACACTGGCTGACAGAATGAAGCTTTGGAGAACTTCTGATGATAAGTAATCAAGTACTTCAGAACAATTCTGAGCAATTTTGCTCAAATACTCAAGTTGCTATTCTGCACAGGCACACAAGGAATAAAGCAGAACAGTTTTGAAAATAGGAAAAAAAATTAAATGGCTGGAGGCTTTTAGATAGCTTCTTGAAGTTTCACCTATTCATGGAAGATCTACATGAAATCCAAATTAAAGGGTATCAGTGTTTAATTTTAGAAGAATTTAAAATGAGTGAAGAATTTTGATGGTTTGTTAGAAAAGCATGCCTTTAACAATGCATTTAAGAACAGTTGTGCAAAGCCTTCAAGCTCAAATATTTACTGTACCTAACAAATGAACTGTAAAAATTCGGCTTTACCAGATGCACATTCCTCAGTTCATGCAGCCCTTGCCTGTAGGTCATTACAACAGTCTCAGTTCCAACTTCAGATTTCACATGTGCAAATCTCTCAACCTAAAGCAGTAAGCGTTGAACTACAAACATATGGACAGTGCAGTTCATTATTTAGCAGACACAAATGGCCATCTTAAAGTATGAAACTGCTGTAAAGCTAAGACTACATGGACTTATTTTGAAGATGAAAGTGAATCTGAAAATGAAGGTTAACACTGCAGGTCACTAGGTAGGGATTTATCTATTGCTAGCCAGGTCACAACTCCCTCAGATGTTTATCAAAGGCAGATCTAGGTAATGCAGAAGCATAAAACCTGGTTTTATTGTAGCAAGGCTAAGCACTAGTAGCATTCTAATCCAAGCAGCATAGAACTTAAGGCAAGGAAACATTTATAGCTGTTGTAGTTGTAGTATAGAACCACTCAGTGTTAACCTGTGGGAAAGAAAGAAAATGAGAAAGCATTCTAGTGACCTGAGACTGGGTCAAGCTAATAAATTAGCTTCATTTAGGGTGAAATAAATAAAGGTAGTGAAGATCGAGGACCCCACATTTCTGCTACAGGTGAGTCCACACTGGTGACCTTGTTCATTTAAATAATCTATCAGTGTAGGGTCTATCTGTGCAAAACTGGTTTTGGACATTTTGAAGAAGTTCTTCCAACTACTTTTTTTTTTTTTTTTTTCCCAGTAATTCCTGTCCATCTTTTCTAAGTTCACAAATTATTCCTATCCAACCCAAACAAGAGCTGTGAAAGACAGCCACCTTAAATTTCAAAACAGTCTTAACAGCACATGATTTTTAAAGATTTTAAACAGATAGTTCTCAAAGAAGTCAGGAAATGCTATGGGGCATCCGATATGTGTTTGTTTCCAACATTCTAATGAATTTTATCAGCTAGACAGTTTCATATTACACTTGTCAACTCATTCTCACAGCTTTATTAAGTAGGTTGAACCATCTATTTTAGATACCTGGATTCTCAAGAGGAGCATTAAGTTAAAGCTCAACCATAAGCATTCCTAGGCCTGATTTGCTTAATGGTAGTTGAATATGCTAATGTCAATTGATAATTGAAACTATAGTTTACATGACTAATTAGAGCAATTCTGTAAGACAAATTGTTGATATGCTGCATGGTGATTTCTGTGTTTTTCTCTCATTTTGATTGAAATAGGTATTTCAGATGCTGTGTTCAGCAATGGGGATGGGAACATAAGAAAGGCAAAGCTGGAAAGGAGAATTACGCAGCAGCAATAGATATTTTGATTTACTTGCCCCTCAAACACCCTGCAGGAGTATCTCCAGTGAGAACTCTACTATGCATGAAGCAAGCCAACAATTGCACTTCTTCCACGACCAACAAGATTCATAAATTTTCCAAAAATGGACATAGATACAAGTTCTATAATTTAAAAATTGTAGAAAAAAGTGCTTTTAAAGAAAGTGCTTACCCTCAAGCTCTAGTATTAAAATATTATGACTAGAAAAAACAGCCTTAGAAAAGTGATACCAATAGAGAGCACAGAACAATTCCAAGAAAAATTAATGATGAAGAAGTCCCTTATCAATCAACCGATTTCAGGCAGCAAATTTGGCACACCCACATGTCTTTCACGTTTTTTACCCAATTCCAAATTGCTCAAATAGCTGCTTTTATTTTATAATAAAAAAGGTGGAGAAAGAAGTTGCCAGGGAAGAAATTATGAGAAATCAGAGGGGAAAAAAAGGTCTAGAGAGAGAGCAAAACACAGAACAAGTAAACAACATTAAAAAGAACAAGGAAAGATATTTACAGTGTTTTTTCCAATTCTCCTTTCCCATTATGAACTATATTGCTCCCAAAAGCCTACAGAGTGCAATAACCTGACTAATGCACATTTTTCCTTGATCTACTGATAAAGCATGTATCACAGGTTAGCAATCACAGAATTACAGAATTTGGTGAGTTGGGAGGGACCCACAGGGATCACTGAGTCCAACTCCTGCCCAGGACCACCCCCAAGAGTCACACCATTGTTCCTGAGAGCATTGTCCAAACACTTCTTGGACTCATCAGGCTCAGTGCTGCAATATCATTTCAACCTAAAGTATCTTAGCTTTTTAAAGCACTTTTCTTTCTTTCAAGCCACCTATAGTTCACTAAAATTATCTTTAAAATCATTATCTTGGTTTATATAGAACTCTAGAAGTATCTGTGTACATTCCACTCTGTATGTCTGTATTCCTATCCAGCTGCGGATGAAATGACCTTGGAAGATCAGGTCATGAGGAAAACATAGTAAGTTAAATGTTGTTACAGTAATTTACTACTAAGATATTTGCAAAAAACATCATAAGTAATTCAGTAAACTTGTTACTGGGGGGAAAAAAGCAAATTATTTAAGAAATTCCTTCAGTCTTCATGTTTACACAGTGTCAAAAGAATTATACAAAGCAGTAAATCACTTAAATTCCCTTTTTTGCCATGTGCTTCTTGCATGTCAAAATGCAAGTCACTTAGGTATATTTTCACAAAGTTCATTACCCTGGATTTCTTGCATGACAGACACTTCAATCTTCTCTCTCATTCACACTAAATCTGCTCTCACAAACTTGATATAGCTTTAAATTTGCACCAAGGGTTCTGGAGAAAACCTCAGGCTCTACTTCCAGTTGCACAGCCTAAAATAAGAACTTGTACAACCTCTCTTTTAAAAAGTTGGTTTTCCTGACAATGTCTTAGAAAAGCAGGGTTTTAGCAGATTTGCTGTCCAAATTAATGTGCAAAGTAACGATATCTGTCTCATTTCACTGGTGAGCTGCTTCAAATTCCCTCAGAAAACAAGATCTGAAGTAGCAATGAAACAGCACTTGCTGCAGAAAAGGGCTTACCATGGTGGCAAACTGAATTGAATACAAATCCAGTATAAATGGCTAGTATAGCAATTCAGGATCTTTTTTATTAATTGTCTATCCCTACTTGCTCTTAAAACCTTTAAGGCTGGTCTCTCCATAAACTCATGTTTCCAGATCTCTTGTAAATGTGAAGTCTGAAAGAAAAATAAAAATAAAGTATACCCAGCATCTGATGACAAGGGAAACAAAACCAGCAGGTCTGAACCTGCAGCTGATGTTCAGGCAAGAGCTCGACTGACTGGCAGGCACAGCAAAATCTGCCTGTCCAGACTGTTTAGAATTCTGGCGTGCTGGACACGATCTGTGGCAGGCTGGAGTGTGTGTCTATGAAGAACTACACAAATGCCATCTGGGTATATGTTTCCAGCCTGCCATGAAGTAGAGGGATTGAGTATTAGGCCTGGATGTGTCACTTTTTGTTACTCTGCAGTGCAATGTCATGGGAAAAGGCAACCTTTCTCCATGTAGAGTGGGAAACAACAAAATCATTTACTATTTGGCCATGACTTACAATAAAATGTAAAGATCTGCACACAAGATACCATCTTAAAGAGTAACCATACAAGCCATCATACATTTCCAATTTTAACTTTTTTTTGTAAAGGCTTGCCTTATAAAGTAAAAGGAAGTTTCTCTACTGACACCCCTCAAACCCAGGCTAGCCAGGTACCACAGGCTGAAGGGCTCAACAGCCCAAATGAGTTCGTCAGTGACCCCCAGCCATCCCTAGCTGGTTTTTGATGGTGCAACAGCATAGCAAGAGGAGTCCCAGCTGAAAGGGCAAGTAACTGCTGATGGAGCAGAAAGGACACATCTGTCCCCCACTTCCACAGCTAAAAGAACCAGAAACCAAAATCATCTTTTTGCTGCTGTTCAGGGAAAGTGACTTGCTGATAGTTACCTTATCAAGAAGAGTCAAGACCACAGGATCAAATAAAAACAGCAAAAAAACTCTCCCCACAGTAATTCATGTGTAGGTGGAAAGCTGCACCTGTGTAGGGCATATTTCATTATGTTTCCAAATGAACTGAAGTTTGGAGGAGAAAGTTCATTGCGCAACATGGCAAAAGCTGTCTGACATTACATAAAAGCATGCCAGGTACTGCAATGTTGGAAGAAAAAGCATTGTTAATCACACACGTGCCATGAAGAAGTGAGCAACCTTCTTTAAAAGCTACATCTGTATGGAGCAGCAGAAGAGAAAGCTTGTCTGCCATTAAACATTTTGAGGGACACGAAGAATGTGTCTCCTGAGGAAATTATTTCAGTGAGACTCTGGACCTCACAGCATTCTCAGTAAATATAAATATATATATATATATATAATTGCACAGTATTCCTCCCTCCCACTGCAGCACTAAGAGCCTGCCTGCTGACCCTCACAACAGTTTGTCTGTGCATGTGTGTTTTCCACCAGTAGCTTTGTTTTCACTGGAGCTCTAATGAAATACAGTACTTTCCGGCAACCTTCTCCTACTGAAATTCGGGCTCTGGCTCGCATGCAGAAAATAAATATGTTCTAAGTATTAAATCTCATAATACATTTATGACTTCTTAAATTAAAAATATATATTCTTAAATAGTAACCTTTATCAATCACATTGAAATATGCAAAACAATCTCACCACTTTATAACTGAAGATTGTAAAACCTACATTATGAACATCAGTCTTTATTACTCTTGGCATATTTAAGAGTACCTTCTGTAAACTCTCTTGTATTTTAGTTATATACCTAACTGGATGTTAGCTATTCAGACTCCAGAAGACAATGAATACTCTCAGGTAAATCCCAACCCGAAGTTCAAGTGACCAAGATTATTCTACAGCCCGCATACAGGATTTACCCTCAGAAGCCTAAGAATTATTGCTTACTATTTAACAGAAACACAAGGTTGAAACCTACAGCTGTCATTGAGCACGTACAATTTTTCTGATCTTGCTGCATAAGAACATTAATTTTCCACTGACTACAGCAGCTGCTATTGAGCATGGCTTCAAGAATTTGGTACTATGATAGTTGATGACTTGTATATGCACATACAGAGCACAGAGGACACTACTGGAATAAGTGAGATGCTCCTAGTCATCAGTGACAGGAAATCTTCTCTATCTTGAACTGTTAGAGTTGAAAAAAATTATGCTAATACCATTTTGTGGTTTACATATGGATCAACACAACCATTTTCAACTGGTTTAAAAGCAGTTGCATGATCCAATACTAATAACACTGATTAGCCAAATAATAAAGCAGCATCCTTCTGGGACTCAAAGCACAAAGCACAACAACTCTACTGATGTGTGGGTTGGGGAAAAAAAAGGAAGACCCTGGTGTTACAGAAAACTGGATTCTTCTCTTTGCATAAAGCAGAGGACATGAATCAGCCAGAAGGTAAAAAAGTTTCAAGGTGCTCTTTTCTAGAAATGCTGAGAACATGGGTACAACACAGCTGCAGATTACATTTTCAATGAAATTAGGATGACTTCCCTTTACAGGTTCTACAGTAAGGGAATGCATTAACAATCCATATAAATTACAGGTGAGAAACCAGCTAGGAAACAAAAGGAGTACTGTTTTAAACACTACTGTCTGGAGGATAGCCTAGCCATTTTAAATTTCTTGCTGCGTGTTCTAACACAGCACTATCACACAAGAAGAAATCCAGAAAATCAAGAATTACTGGTTCTTAAGAAGAATGTGTTGTCTGAAAAAGTTCAGGCAGGTTCTCAAAACCAAACCGATTTGTAGTGACTGTACTTTCTGCTTTGGGTTTGCACCTGCATCACTGCTTTATTCCCCAACCTTTCAGCATGAGTATAAAACATCTGCGAGATACCACTGCTTGAGCAAGAATGCTTGATTACTTCCACACATAACAGCATTATAAATAGGGACCTTCCTACATTTTCAGATAAGCTAAGTGTAGTAGTTATCACCAAGAAAACAAACAACAGGTATACACACACACAGAATTTAATGGTGTCTACATAAGTTGCATCTAATTTCATCCTATGACACATTTCTCTACTGGAAATGGCACTCTATTCACTACACGACCTGTGACAGCAAACACAAGATATGTCTGGCTTTCAAGATGACATACTAAATTGTTTTGTTTAAACAATCAGTGTATAAAACACTAATTACAGTGGTACAGCTCCTAGATTTAGATCATGTAAGACTAATGACTGTTTAATGTACCACCATTAAAAAAACCCAGCAGCAATAAAAATTTGTCACAACAGAAGTCGTGTCAGTGGAAGACAGAAAATGAGGAAAGAGGAAACCATGATCTATTGGCACTCATCCAGCATCTCTCACACTGGTTATTATGGAATCATAGATGAGTTAAGACTAAACAGATATGTCTGGAAGCTATGTGCTGAGCATCAGTTTAACAAAAACCCTGGGTTCCTCTGGATGACAAATACTCCAAAATAAAGTTGATAATGGCACAGCTCATCAAATTTATCCATCAAACATGCTGGCCTTTTGAGCTACAGCTACCACCTTTTGCCCACGGTTCACTGCAGCTGAAGGATGTCAATTATCTCCACCAGAAAACAAGTAACTTAGTATGAGAAATTTTATGTTTCTAAATATGTCAAGAATTTAAACTTGGCTTCAATTCTATATTCTCAAATCTTGGGCAACGAAGAGCTACAGCTTTCACTGTTGAGTCTGGATGTGTAGGACAGCAGAGACAAGGTGGAGGGATGCAGAGAAAAAGGAGTTCTCTATGAATGCCATGTTCTCAGTAGCCTCTGGTTTGGTGGCCATGGGTTGAGGAGAATGCAAAATAAATGATAGTGCACAAAAGAAGAAATAAAGTGATGGGTCATTACAACTAGCAAATAGGGATGTGATGCAGAAAATTACTGATATCATATCTACTGCCTTTGCAGAATCATTCCTCCTACTCTGGTAGCTACTAGCAACCTAGAAATAAACTACATCAAAACTTTGTGTGTTTGAAGCATTGCCAAGTGTAACACTCGGGGGAGTTACACCATCTGCCGTCTCCTGCCTTCTACCTTCTTCAGGATCAAAGGGCTCACATTTACTGAGAACATGACAGTTCTGAGGCTTGTCTTTAAAACAGTTATAGGGAGCTCAGTGTTCCACATAAAATCTGAGAACTGTTTAAAAGCATAAATAACTGTGGTAAAAACAATTATGTCCCTCTACCTCCTTTTCTGTCCAATGAAGTATTTGGGCTGGAGTAAAATGAACCTTTGAGAGTGACTGATGAAAAACAAAGCAAGAAATACAAAATCAAGAATGGAAAGTTGTGACAACCTAACATTTGAGGAAATAGAGCCCAATAAGAGTGTACTTAACCTGCAGGACCACAGTCAGATGTCAATCTTGGTTCTCCATGGCACTTCGCATTTTATTGCTGCTTTTGACACGTTTTTCAAGTTCTATATTCAGAATGGACCTCAAAATAATGGTCTTTTGAAGGGCAGAACTAAAGGCTCAATGCTATCTCCAACTCTCAATTCTGTTCTTCAAATCTCTCTTTCAATGTACTAAGCAGCCACTGTAAATTTTCTACCCTAAATTCTGCCAGCAGCCAAGCTTTAAAATTGTTGCATGTGCTGACTACAAAACCAATTCTCTACACCTCTACAAGGCAACATAAAAAATCTGGTTTGGATGCATGGGGAGGAAGAAAAAGAAAAACCCACCAAAATACTGAGGGAAATGTCTAACTTCTGGGAAGATCCAAAATTAAATTTTACAGTGATTTCTATCTATTTGTTAACATCAGGCTACACTTAAATCAGAGACTCACAAAAATGTTTTAAATACTTCAGGATTTGTGCTAGATAATCTGATGAAATACTGATGAATATCCCAGCCCTTTGGTGCACAGCTACAGTAAGATCTACAATTATTTTAGAAAGCACGTGGCATTTCTCCTACTTCTCTCACCCCCATTTAAAAATTATGTATACACAATGGAACATAAACTTAACTATGGAGAGAGAGAGAGCATCTCTTCTGCACTGAGAAAAAAGCCTGATTTCGGGAGAGAAGGCCCGGGGAAGATAATGTTCTTAACAGTCCTTTATCTCATCAGAGTCCTTATTTCATCCACTAACAAACTTGCCTCTGTCTTAAACTTCACAATGTATTCCTCTCCTACCAATGGCCCTCAAAAATACCATCCTCACTACACTGAATTAAAATGCATCCTTTCCAGTTTGGTAGTGCAGAAGTGCAGAAAAAGAAGAAACCAAAATTCCTTTTTGATACTAACAAAATGCTCCCAATGTTTTCATTTAAATATGTACCATCTCACTTCAAAATTTTAACATCTTATTCAATTTCAAAAAGTTGAAAACAGCAGTTTTTTCTTCTTTTTGTGATGAAGGGGTATACTGCAGTAGATAATAGGGTTACCATCCTAGTGTGCATAAGGCTGGAGGTTTTCATAATCAATTTGAATTCAAAATATATTTCTAAATTACCAACCCAGTCAGAATATAAGAACCTGCTGTGATGCCAGTTTCACAGATGAAGGAAATTAAATAAAGATGATTTTGTGAAAAAAATGTTATACAGAACCAGGCAAGAAAATAAAACAGCTAGTGATATTGGGAGAGAACACCTCAAAGACTGGCTCCTTAGATTACTTACTTTCAGAGAAACATCATTTCAATGTTATTATTTCAGACAACTGTTTTACACCCACAGTAGTGCCAAATGTTCTAACTCCATCCCAGTTAGTCCAATTCTCCATCCCACAGCAGCTCCCAGCCAGTGTGCGCCCTCCAGCTCTCCCCTTTCCACCCCAATATTCCTTGATGTTTTCTACATCACCTAACTATTGGGGTGGCAAAGAGCAGTGGAAGTTATGGCTGGTTCCATGTTCCATAGGCTGAGTAGGATAGACTGAGGGGAGAAGAGCTACTGAAACATCCCTCTGGGCCTCTCTTCTCTTTATGTATTCACAGAAGTAATTTCATCAATCTTTTAAGAGCTAATTAGGATTGGTTCCCTGCCAAAGGAAAGAATTTATATGACTGGCAGCATAACTGCAACAGTCAAGTTTCACAGGAAATTGGACAATACCTGTAAGCCCCATGTAACTGGAACTCAGTCTTTTCTCTCCTGCCAATCACTGCCAGCAGTAACTGAGAAATACTACAAAAATGTTTTGCCCTCTCTAATAAAGTCAACTTTATGTACTTTTTATGTCAGAGATACATCTTCATACTATATAAATAAAATTAAATTCCAGGACAACATGGAGTTCATTTACAAGATTTATACATCATCCTGGGTTGTTTCTCCATGTTCTGCTCCTCCATATTTCAATCAATTTTAGTCCACAGCATTTCAAACTTTGGCAGTGGAAAAAACTTCACCAACTACATATCAGATTAATACAATATTCTTTACTTTTGGCAGAACTGAAAAATATCACAACTGCTTCAGTCAAATGCAAAAGTCAATGGACTCTGGCTATTCCTTTAGTTTAGAAGAAAGTTTTAATACAAGTGTAAGAACCACTTTACACACTTATCAGGCGGTGGTGGTGAGTATTCCGTGACAACTTCCACTTCCTCCTGGCTAAGAAATATTCTCAGCAAGAACAACAGCTGTGGGATAGATTGTTTCTCACTGCTGCTAAAACAGCATCAACTACTCTTACATCACGCTGCCCAGAATAACTACTGACACAGCTTCAAAGGACAAAGAGCTGGTGTTTCAACATTGTCCTCAGCCTCAACTCACACCTTCCAAGTTGTTCCCTCCACTCTGCAGAGACATGTACCATACCCCAATTAATGAGAGGAATTCAGGTATGAAAAAATAACCCAACTTCTTAATACTTTTTGAAAGGTGCCAGGGGAAAAACTAAACTACAGTCACTACTACCTGAAAGGAAACATTACCCAAAGTTCTGTATTTCACCAATGAGCTTTAACAGAAAGATACAGAGTTTTAAAGAACTGGATTTTTCAGCACAGTCCAGCTAAGAATTATGTTACCCTAGAGTCTTCATATTTTCTCTTGACCTACTGCACCATGAAGTGGCCTACTATTCCCTAAGCTTTTTAGGAATGAGGGTTAGCTGGTTTTATTTTAAAAGTTTGGATATTTTGAAGTAAATTCCCCAGGTTTACTATATGAAGACATTAGTGTAGCTTTGGTGGTTTGATTTGTAAAATTCAGTTTCACTGTGAGTCCTAATGAAGAGTATTTAGCCTTAGCTGAAGAGATGGATGTTCCCTGCAACATCACAGCAAACCCTGTGACAAGTTTAGTTGCACCAGTACAGAAGATTATAATGAATTTAAACTAGGAAAATAGAATAGCTTTGGCTCCTGATTAAAGCAGTTCAACTACTGACGTCTTCATTTTGATTCATGAGATCAATTTTGACAACAATATTATTAAAACTAAAAGTTATTCTGATATCATGAAAGATTTGTATGTATTCTTGAATGTTCTTATTATTTCCAGTGATATTTTACCCATAACTAATGGGCTTAGTAGTAGACAAATTTCAATTAAAGCTCTGGGCTTCAAGAAAAAAAATAAAAAACCATAACAAAACACAAAAAGCAGCAACAAAAGGCAAACAAAAAACCCGCACAGAAAAGTGCACTGTTCTCATACACGACAAAATGTCGATTCAAAACTAAGAATGTTTCACTCTTAATAATGCTTTTTTAAACGCCAACAGGTTTTGTCATGACGATGGCACCTATACTTCCTAATCACTTTGCACAAGTTAACATTTCTTACTTTCCCCTATGCTGATTTAAAATACAACATACAAGGCCATACATTATTTCATTAATGGGCTCTGACAGTATTTGCCGCCTCAGACCATTATGCAACATGCTGAATTATTTTCCTATGTAAATGTGAGAACAGTGAGATATCAGCACTCTGCCAAAGAACTACAGTAACTGGATGCGTATTTTCTTTAAATGCCATCTCACAGCTACTTGCTGTCCACCCAAAGACTTTTCTTGCTGTGTACATTCAAATTCTCCAAAAGTATCAGCTCTGTTCACAACAGCATGAGTGCCACCATGTTTTATATTGGATTTTACACAAATTTCTTCTATGTAACACTGGAGTGGTTTTGAGTGAAAACATCAGAAGTCTGCTGTAGAATAAAATCTGGTTTTTGTTGTTTTAGCAAGGCTGAAAAAAAGCAGGCTGATGTTCTAGCCATTTCTCTTCCTTATTCTGTCAGAGAATTCTACAAGCAGTTCTCATCAGCCCTTCCAATCACCCAGGCAAAACATTATTAAAAATGCAGCAAAAGAATGTTACTACTATTATAGGTCATAGTAAAGTGTAGCTTGAGCATGGTGCTTCCTTTTAACTTCACATAGAAGTTTGCTAGCCAAAAAAACCCTTATTTATAATAAAGTTCAAGGTCTTAGTGATAGCATAAAAATTTAAATAAATAAAAAATTTAAACTGTAAAAGTTGTAAAACAACTTCTGAATATCAGCCCAACAACACAGGTTTTAATGCGGGCACTATTCACAGAGAACTCTAAGCAGCACTGCTGTTGAGTAAACTGCAATTATCTTCAAATTCACATGGGCTTATTTTCCTATTAAATGAAACTACCAGAAGACAGTAGCTAAAGCAACATATTTTGATTCAGCTTTTTCATACAAGTCATCTCAAATTGTGAAGCAGAGCTTTCCAACACCCTCCCCTCTCTCTCCTTTTTCAGCCTTAACATTTAAGGTTTTTTTGAAACTTGATTATGAATGTTTCCTTAGTAACTCCCATGCAGAAAGACTGACGTTTATTTAGTCTGTGTAGAATGACTTTCTATTATTTGGCGTGGTCTTATGTTCCTATTTAGAGTTTATAGCTGCTTCAACAAATAATTCCAAAAGCTTCTAATTGTGGGAAGGATACAAGCAGGGTTTACAGTTCTGCTTTGTATTCAAAATACAGATTAAAAAAAAAAAAATTACTAGGTCCAGCAACACAAACATCAGATTTTTAACAAAAATATTTAAACAATAACTGTTGAAAATTAAGGCTTGCAGAAAAGGTAGCTTGAACTTGAAAAACCTCACTGCTACTACTGACATAAACACTACAGTATCAGTCTTTCCTACATAATTTTCTTATATCCAGGTTTTTTTTTTAGCCCGGGAAACTTCTAATCAAAGCAAAGAAAATATCTTCTACAGAATGCACTGCAGAAAGTCACCTGCTAATCTACAGCTGTCTTTCAAGAAATTTAAGTTAGAGCACTGATTATTCCCTTTACAATTTCCCATCATCTCAGATGTTTGCACAAGGTTTTACATACCTGCAAAACTTTTTCTTCTGAGGATGACACAAATAGATCCATTCAGTTTGGTTAACAGTATGAAGTTTTTGGCTGGCAATAGCCAGGAACATTCTGGCTAGAAGTCTCACAAACAACAGCAAGTCCTACCTAGGATAATCCAGTATCTTCTCTCAGTATTTTTATAATAAATTCAAAACGCACTTCAAGGGTAATTAAGTTCCTGGTATCTTGTGGTATCTCATACATATATACTTTTTCCCCCCTTTTCAATAAAAACTAACAGGCAAGTTGCAGAATGAAAGCTAAAAAAATCTCACCCTTAAAAAATAATAAGGGTGAAATAGATAAAAAAAATATAACAGCAGTAGCATTTTTATTACCTTGTTTCAAAACCAGAATATCCTGAATGTCCAACAATGCTTTAAAATGTGATGAACTGAATCAAAAGGTTATCTTTATTTTACAGGGGTGAGCAAAGTACAACCTACAACCTGCTCAATCTGTTAGAAAAGCCAGGATTTACACGGAAATATCTGATAAGTCAATTTAAAAGGAGGAAGCCTTCAAGTGTTTCTGCTGCTTTGAATGACAACATTGAGCTGTGAAGTCTAATCTTTCAGGTACAAACTGAGTAACTCTATACTATGGTATCTGAGGCTGCAGTTGGTAAGTCACTTTATGAAAGAAGCATATTTATTGCTCAAGTACAGAGAGTTTTAAGTTTGTTATGAAAATGGGCCAAATTAGCATTATTCTCAGAGAATGGGTAGAACACAAAGAACAAAATGCACTGACCATTGACTTTGCTTTGTAGTGTTTGACATAAGGGCTGCTGTTCTCCACCAGTCTTGCAAATTACTTTTACAAAACTCTACATGTTTATCTTCTGTCACTGAAAAAAGTGCTTATGGAAAGCAAGAAACCACATCTGAAAGACAGGTCAGCAATTTGTAAAAACACTTAGCAAGCCTACTTCCACTGCAGGTAAGAGATGCAACCTATGTCCTATTTCAAACATCCCCTCACCTTAACTAAACACATCTTAAGGAGAAACTAAGGAGAAATTACTATTTCAGTGATCACTTAATTCTCCCCAGTTTTGGCTTTTACAAAACACAACCCCAGTGCTGGTATTCAGTAAAATTGAATTGAAAAAAAAAAAAAAAAAAAAGTGAAATTCTAATAAATCATTTACAATACACAAACCCTCTCAAATGGCCATTCAAATAGCCAACCTATAAGCAAGGGATTTCAACCAATCTACACAAATATCTAAGCATAGTGGCCTGTTCCTGAATTACATTTCATCTCATACACAGCAGGATGGAGAGAGCTAGAACATAAAGAATACACCCATTAGAGATCTTTACCCTACATTTCTTTCCTAATGGTGAAGAGCTACATACATTTCTTTGAAAAACAGTCCAACTTACTTGGAACTGGGGCACTAGAGAAAATAAGTCATTTTGGCAAAGGCTCTCCCCCCTTTATTATGAAAAGATCCACAGTCATGACTCAAAAGATTTCCTTCAGTATAAGTCATATGTTCCCTGAACTGGAAGCTCTGCCAAGTCAGCCTCAATTTTTGAAGCTGCAATCTTGAACAAAAATGAATACAATGTTTCACTATGTCAAAAGATCACACAATATGGTCCGTTTGTACCACTATCAGGTACCAAGCATGTATCAGATCTTAAAACAGTCTTAGTGGGTTTGGATGAACCTTACTGACCACTTCCTGATACCTTCCAGTTACCAGTTCTGTAATCACCCCACTGTTAACTGCTCAGCTCCAAATCCAGACAAACTTAAGAGTTACTGTGCTATGCCACATTTATGGAGTTGTAGATCACCTTCAATGCTGCAAACTCCACCCCGTAACAAAAGGCAACATAGGGTTCATCCTACAAATCTTCAACCAAAGCTCAGTAAAATAATTTAGGTGCTCAGCTGCAAGGTTATGAAAAATGAATCCAAATTACCAATAGTGGACTTGAAAAATACAAAGTATAATGGAATATATTACTCCAAGTACTCTGTCACTGAGCAGAGTGAACCTGACATACTAACATACTAAGGATGAATAAGGGGTTTAAAGGGAAAAAAAAAAAAAAAAAAAAAAGAAGCCAGCAAGGAAAGCACTACAGCCTGTGCTATCATGAAGGCTATGGTGAAGGGCAACAGTAGACAATAGCACCAACCCAGTTTGGTATTGCAAAACAAAACTTAAGGATAAGAGGTCTGTTACACCACTGCCAGCCCTAAACTGTTTGCTTAATATTTTTGTCTACATTTGAAACCATTAAGTGTGAACTGAGCAGGAAAAAAAAGTATTTCAAATCCAGAGCAAAAGTCAAGGCTGACTAACTGCTTGCTGTTTATCTGTAAAATTCCAAGACAAAATTAAAACCTTCAGGAAGATAAGTCAAGCTATATGGAGCCATAAAAGCTCAATCATGAAATAAATGTGCATTGAACATGACATATTCTCTCAACATGCTAAGAAACTACAATTAAAACCAGATGTGTGAGTGTAAGAATATGAATACTGCTTACAGAGCTGTAAAAAATCAGAAATGCAAGATAGCAGCATTAACTGTTTTAATTAAATGCAAGCTGCTAAATGACAGAAAGCCTCCCAGAGTAGCACTTCCCTCACAAAACTTTCAATCTAGTGACAAGATATTCCCAAATTTAAAGTGGTAAACTGATAGAAGTATGCAAGAAACTGTATACCCACTATACGCTAAGCGCAGCAGTACTACATCTTTTCCTAAGGCCAAAATGAAGGTGAGGTGGTGTCTTGTGATCCCCTACTCACACCTGTTCATGAGTCACCTAAGATGTCCACTATCAAACCTTCTATTTGAAACTTAATAAGAGACTAAACACTATAATCCAGGAGACCGTGGGAGGGAGAGGTAAACACAAAGAAACATGAGAGAACAATAAATCAAGTATTTCTCTTGTTCATGTCACTTTGAAGGCAATATTAATTCTAGGGTAACAAGACAGTCTTATCAAAAGGACATGAGCCAAATTGATACCCAAATCTGGATATCAATTTATGTACCCAATTCCTTGCTCCTGTGCAATACAAAAATCTCATTTTATCCTTCAGTGACACCAAGAGATGAACCAGTATTTTTGTTCAAAAACTAGGGGATGGGCAGGGAGACAGGAGGGAGGTACAACACGGAGGGAAAGAGGTAAAAAGTCAACCGAAGTGGTAGAGAACAGGCATGGTATTAGTCATCAAAGGCTTCAGAAAAAAAGTTCTACAAAAATATTCTATAAAAATTTCCATTTTCTCTAGTAGACAGAATCCTATCTAGCTAGAAATCCTAGCTGGAGCCACAGCACACTGAACCTTAAATATTTATACTGCTTTAAAACTACCAAAAGTGAAGGGAACAGACTCTTTAGCACGATCCTAAATTTGAGGGGGATTCTAAAGGGGCCTAAGTGCAATTATAAAGCACATTTTCTCTGTTATCTAATAAAGTGAAACTTTTTCTATTGTGCTTGTAAAGGAGAAGTCCCACATTCATCACTTCCCATTTCTGATCATGTAAACCCAGCGGTGTAAGTTAAAAAGCAAAAGGCTGAAAAAGTCTTGTTTTCACAGCTTTTTCCTTTTGGAAATGGCAGCTTCAATGCAAGCAACCCCCCAACTTCTGTATTGGGAATTTTGAATTAGTTCACTGAAAGAATGTGATAGTTTTAAGAACAACCATGTGAAAATTTTAGTCTTCAGGAAAAAGAGATGACACTGGATAAATACTTATCCATCTCAGGCATAAACTCAGTAATGCTTGTGAGAATATAGATGAAAATAGCAGAGATTTGATATGAGTAGTTACAGAATTCTTCCTCTTCAAGTTTTCAAAAACAACAGACAATACAAGATTTTGATTCTTAAATTTATTTTTAGCAGGATGTGTTTACTAATGGATGGTGACATCATTAGAAGATAGGTCCATGTCCACCACCTGCAACAGAAGCTAGACAGATGTTAAAGAAAACAATTTAAGAGTTAAAGATGACACTACTTACCCCAAACACACTTAGGAAAGTCACCTATCAAGCAGTACAGCTAGCTTTTGATGCAGACATAACATTATTTACTTGTTATCAAAATTTCCTGTCAAGATTTAGCACATACATTACCTCGATTTTGATGGGAATCACACACTTCTATTTCAGAAATAACTATTAGAGAGACTCTCATTCTTAAAAAATTAAGGAAGATGGAAAGATTGGTTATGCAAAATTACTTACCTGTAAATTATCTTCAGAAGATAAAAGATCGGCCTATTTAGGTCTAAACCTTCTATCTAATGCTGAAAGCTACTGAAAATTCTTTGGGAATTCCAACTCAAATTGTTAAACAAAGTTAACAGCAGGCAACATTTCTAGATTCAACTAAGAATACATCCACTTGTTCCTTACTCTACCTGCCTGGTATGGTAAGGAATCAGTAAGGTAGGATCTCAGCATTATACTCACAGATTGGTGATAGCAATTCAGGAAGAAATAAAAACTTTCTGTTACAACTGAGAGATCATGTTATGCTTGGGAAAGTATCAATAGCCAGAAGTCTAACACAAGAAACAAGCTTGTCTGGAACAAATTGATTTCACCAGAAATGAAACTTGAACAGCAAAACCTAGGGACAGACAGTTCAGGGAAACACATTCTCAAAGAGTTACGTGAAAGGCCCTCTCCCAGTTCTATTTCAAATGACAAGCCAAGAAGCAAGATTCAATTTGAGCCATGTAATTTCCCAAATCTGTAAGAACAGGGAGTCCTCGCTTCATCTCCATTTCTTAATCACCGAAATAAATCCTACATGTGCTAATTCAGCAAGCCCTACAGACAATATCACTAAGACATCCTAATCTTACATTTCAAAACTTGAGAATGTTTATCAGCCTCTACTTCCCAAACAAAAAAGCTCTACTGATAGTGAGCCTGAAGTCACTTTACTCATCACTAGTTTAGAAACTCCATTTTAAGGTTCCTGTTTTTTGAAATCTCTTGGCTCAAAGGCCTTTACTAGTTACTGGGTTAACACCATCCTGGCTCATAGTTCTGTATTAGGAAATCATATTTATGCCACACTAATCAGCCTAAAAACATTCTTACAGTGTACTTCAACATCCTAGGACTTCACCAGTTTAAAACAAGCTGCTACAGACACTGAGACTCTCTCCTACTTTTAAAGAAAGACCTCAAACTAGCCCAAAGATGAAACTCTGTAATGTTGGAATTAAATTCTTTAGCAGTCTAAATAATTCAGCCAAGAAACTATGTGAAGCACCATAACAGCCCAGTAATATGCAATTGCTTTCTCTCAGAATTATGAATTCTCTGATCTAGCAATATTGGGAAATTACACTGGGTTTTATTTGTTGAAAACAACCAATAAGGGTGGAATCTGTTCACAGCTGTGCTACTATTTTTCTTTTCAACTGGCTCTCTTGTTTTACAGAAGGGTAAATCTGTCTGAAGACTAAGTCACTGCCTTTTGAGCAACTCCCTATCCTGGCAGGTTACCATACCTACACAGCATATAACTGCTGGTAATGAGCTACATGAACAAGTCAGTGCCTCTAGACAACCAGTCCTTCAATGAAATTATGGGAACTTGTCCTTCAAACCCATTACACAGGCAGAGGGAAGGTAGGGCATATGATGAAAAGCTTAAGGCTTCCTGTTCTTTAATCTTCCAGGTTCCATTATGCAGTTGGATCAGTTGCTACTGAGATCAGAACTACTGTGCATGCCATCTATCTTACATGAAGCTGGTTGATATTCTTCCCACAGGATAAACACAGTAAGGTTGATAGGAAGAACCTTCATCAATTGATTTTCTGTGAGGCATAGAGGAAAGGAAGTCAGGAAATAAGAGTAGGCTAGGAATGACACAACTGATCTGAATGATGACTTCAAATACATTACAAACAGCATTTTCCAGAAAAAAAGCACAACAAAATCTGAATCAAAGTTATGAAGCTAAAGGTAAAGAAACCACTAGGGAAAGAAAATGCTCTTGACAGGCATATATGATGAAACCTGAAGATAAATTAATGCTGGGACCATATATGCATATGCTGCAGTTACAGGGCATCATGACTGTTCAGACATCTTCCCTTGCAAAATGATGCAGCTTCAATTCTATTACTGTAATACCCAAGGTTAGCACTGGGAAGCCACTGATATGAAATTATGGACATATTCTAAATATGTGGAATGTTCCACAGGAGGCTTTACAGTAGTACATGGTAGGAAAGAAAAGCAGGTGATTGGTAATAGCAAAGAAAGGAGTAACTTAAGGGATTATTTGCTAATAATGAGCTGCTCACCCTGCATCACTCTTTTATTATGATCTGCCTGGTTGTGCTGGTGCTAGTGCTGATAACCAGCTGTGTTAGAGGCTGTAGAAGCTGTCAGTACATTTCCCTGGGTTTAATGGATGATTGAGGCAGGTTAAAAACTTGTGCTGAAACCTGGAATTAAATTCTTATCCTTTAGCAAATACATAACTAAGACTTACAACAACGAATGAAAAGAGCATGGAAAGAAAATGACACTATGAAGAATTAAGTTTGTAACAGCAGGGATAAGACTTTCCATCTGCACTACTAAAACTAAGTTTGTAGGTATAACCAAGACTGAAAAGCAGAAAGAGCTGGTTTAGTAGGTTTAGAACACTAGAATCAAACAATGTGTTACTAATGTGCTGGAAGCAAAGACATAACAGTGGCAAAAAAATATTTGTCTTTGGAGAGAAAAGTTGTTCAGGCTAACTAGAAACATTTGCAAGAACAAGCTTTAGTGAAGAAGAAACTAAAACAAAATATTACGCACTTCCAGCTTATGTTCTTTCTCTGCAAGGAACTCTTTTTGACATCGGAGAAAGTCTGATAACATTCGAGTTAGCTGCTTTCTATCATCTATTTCAGCTGCCAACCTGCCATTGTAATCCGCCAGCAACATACATGCATCATCTACCATTTTGGAAAGTTGCTCTCCAGATTCCTTATCTAAAAAGCAAGCAGAGAAAAACAGGTAAAGTGTGATTTCATTATGCACCATTACATTCTTAGAAGAGCATTTTGGTTACCAGGCTCCCAACCCTCACCTGTTATTCTGTCTAACAGGGACACATCCTGGACCTCTATAGGCAAGGAAGCTATTCTCTGGTGAACTGCTGCATCCCCAGAGGCAGCATTTTCTAGTTCTTGTAATGCTCTAATGAGATCTGTGGTCTGAAAAAAGCATGCAAGATTGAGAACTAGTTTAAATAAACAGATCCTACAACAAAACAGAAGTATTTACAACAAGCTTCTTGATTTGATGATAATTTTAGCAGCATTTACAGTATCACCTTTAGAGTCGAACAAAACAAAACCTTTAGTCTCAGCACATCATTGCTAGTTTTAAAGGTCACCTTTCTACAAGAGCTTTTTCATTTAAATTCTTTGTATAGGAATACTTATAAACCTTTTCTTCTTGACAGTAGTGATTATTTTACAGTACCTTTCATTTTATTACACATTTTTAAAAATTACTTTTCTTGTTGCTTTGCTTCACTACTGCAAAAGACTGTATCAGTGCACTTCTTCTGGAAGTAGGGCTGATGCTCACAGAAGCCCAGCTATCTGCTACAGAGAAACATACTAAATTTGTGATGACTTGAGCACAGTTGTTCTTTGCTATAACAAAAATCCTTTTGAGATAGGGCAATACTACAACAAAACCCCACAAGAATTAGAAGAGCTGTAACAGTGCAAGGTAAAACAAGAATTCCTCACAGCCATTGTGAGTGAAACTTTGGGAAATATTTTTATTGATAAATCGTAACAATCTTACACTCTAATACATTTGTTACTACTACCCTAAAAACTTAATGAGAACTCGATACATTGTACAAACTGCTGAAATACTGACATGAACAAAGCTGGACATAGAGCTCATACATCTGAGTTTACTGTCAAACACAAAGTTACAACATGCCCCCCTAAAAATCTATTAAAAGTCTGAGGTGTAGCCACCCTTGCCCAGAAACAGTTCCTCACTGAAAAAGAGACCATTAAAAAAAAATAGAAACCCAAAAATTCTGTATAAAACCATATGGAAGTAGAGAATTTAATAAACATGCTGTTACCTGAGGAGGATCAGTGGGAGAACTTCGAGGTGAACAGTTATTTTCATCAACTTTGATCTGTTCATATGTGCGCTTCCTCACCTTTCTGTCTCCATCTAAATGCAAACAAACACAGTAGTCAAAGAAGTACTATTTGAAACAGGAGACAGAACCTTCATACACTCACAAAATACTTACACAAAGCTTGCCTAAGTTGTTCTAATACATCATTTTCATAAACAGACCTTTCTTCCCAGATAGACAGCACTCGGCCAAGGTGTTTCTTACAACTCTCATCAGACTCACTGTTAGAAGGAAAAAAGCAAATATCAGCACTAGTTAGAAGTATAGCACTGCTTTATGATTATTTTTCACAGAAAGACCTTCACAGATCTTAGCAATATCCAACCATCAGAAGTCAAATAACCTCAGAAAATAACAAATCCCCATTTTAAAGAAAGCAAAGACCATTTAATGTGTTCTAGCAAGCACCTGAAAAAAAAGGGCCTATATCAAACTCTTTTGGTTTTTCAACCCGTAAATCTGCAAACACTACAAACAGGTTTATGTTGCTTCAACAGCTGTGTATCATTGTGAAGAGAATCCTGCATCAGGACCCTAGCTTCCTCATGCAATGACATTAGAGGCTGCTGGGGAAAAAGCAAATCATGCAACATCCAGTAATGAAAAATGCCAAACTGTTGTAGCACATAAACACAGACAGTAAGCAAGTTTCAGTTTCTTCCTTCTTGAAAGGCTGTCTTCCAAGGCAAAAAGGAACTGAATGCTGATGAATTTACTATCAAACTTCATCAAGCTGTAAGTAAGACTATCTAAGATCACAAGAACGCTGAATAAATGAAACTAAGATTTCGAGTACAGGAAGAGCACATGAAGACTAGATAGGCCAGAAGACATCAACTGACCACTTCTCAAATGCAGTGTGAGGGACACTGCACATACAAGTTTACTGTACCTTGAAACATGCTTAAAAGCCTCCACTATTACAGGAGCAAAGTCTTTCGTAAATTCTGGTCCTTTCCTTTTGCTGTTCTGTATGACATCATTGGCCAAGTACAGGAATGTCAGCTTCCTATTCGGTTTTGCTAATAAAAAGAAAAATTAAAAATAATTAGAAATTTTATTTCCTTCAACTAATACCTACATATCCAGGCTTATATTGAATACAAACACCCACTCCCCCACATTGTGAAATCAGATGGTTTTTTCCCATTTTCATTACTGCTTACACCATTTCACATTTTCAGTATTTTCATGTGAAAGACTTTAGTCACTCATTGGGTCTTCTCTCCCTTCTGCTCTCTTTGTTCAAGTTCTTCTTCCTTCATAGTATGACACAATCTCCATTTAGTGCTATCTCAAAAACCAGAAAAAATCCCAAGATATTCCAAAGTTCTTCATCCCCAAACTATTTTCAGGTGTTTTCCTGAGCCTTTAATGATTCTTGTTTGGCAGCCTTCATGGATTTCTTCCAAGTACTTCAGCTTTCTTCTAAGCCAGCTTAAATTTCTTACACTCATGAAATCTTCTGATGAGGCACTTCACAGATCCACAATCATTCACGTGAAGAACCTCTTCCCTTTCAGTCTGAATTTCACTCAGTCTTACACAACCACTCCTCATTCTCACATTTAAGCAAAGTGAACAGTCAATCCCCTTGTCAATGTCCCTGTATCACTCTGATACTCCCCTTCCCCACCTCTGAATTGTTAAAACGCTCATGTGCCAGCAGTTGTAATAGCACAAAAGTGTTTTCAAAAACCACCTTGAAGCTCCTGTGGTGTATCTCTTCCCTCAGCCCCTTAAACATCTTAACCGACCTCTCTTAATGTGCAGTAGACTACAAGCTTCCAATTTACAAGCTGCTTCTCAAAATCTATTCCATGTTTTCTAAGTGCTCCTACCTGGGTATTTTCATTTATGCTTCATCTAATTTTCATTATTCTTCAAGTTTATTGGAGCTGAAACTCTTACTGTAACATTTCTACTTTTGGTTAACACCTGAATACCATTACCACCACATAATCTCAATATGTACACTCTGACTTTAAAAAGAGGTTTCTCTTGAAAGACAAGTTTTTTCTGCTCTGTCAAGGAAAGCAGCACCGTGGTAACGACAATCCAGGATTTCTTATAATTTATGCAAGAAAATATGATTTGATTTTGTTACTTTCTAGTCTGTCCTCTCAAAAATGCAGAACACCACCCTCACATATAAAGAGAAAATTCAATGTTAATATGCTTTCACTCTAGGGAAATGCTTTCGAGAATAAATTTTGCACTACAGAAAGACTCCTCTGAAGAACTGCTCCTTGAAGTACAGAATTCTTTCCAGTCTCTGAACAGATATATCTAACAAGTTGGGAGTTCTGGATTGACTGGGGAAAAAAACATCTGTTAAATGTAAAAATGCACTTTGCTTACACTCAAGGTAAACTGAAGAGTAGGAAACAAAAAAAAAAAAAAAAAAGCTTGGAAGTGCTGGACACAAGGTGGACTCTCAATAGAGTCTGCTCCAAACAGTGAAGTCACCACATGCAAACAGACAGGAAATTAATCTATTTCCGTCAAAATCTGGCTAATCTATAATGTAGGTTTTATAAAGTTGTGCTGCTCAATTTCTACATTAAAACCTGACTGATGATAAAACAACACATCTCCTATGTTTCACATAAGAGCTCTGACACCTAGCAAGTTTTGAATTACTCAGAGAGAGAATGTCAGAAAACACACGTTTTCTCATAGGCATAATCAAAAAGTAACTAAAGTTTATCAAAGATGGCCTTGCTTCTTCTCTCAGTTCTTAAATAAGCCCAGAATTAGGATTCAAAATCTAATGAAGCAGATCATCCTATATCCTCTGGAACTTCATGCAGGGTAGGTCCTTATCCATTCATTTCACCAGAAAAAAACCCATCACTTTTAAATCCTCAGTGATGTAACCCATTTGTGAGATATCCTAACTTTCTTCTTTCCAAAAAACAGTCAAATCAACAGGGCTGGCAAAGACACCAGATGGATACACAGTGACATGAAGTCAGGTAATGCTGACTCTCACAAAGCCTGGACACTATCTATTCACTGCAGTAAAAGATTGATGTATCATATTTGGTAAAAGCATCCTAAACCACAGAAAGTAATTTTCAGGCTTATTCCCCCAATTATTCCTTTTCAGCTTCCTACTACAATTCAACATAAACAAAGCTGTGCAGAATGAACAAAAACCCTATACCCACTATTAAGCTATCTGTGCCTTTGGTTGAAAATTTCACTATTCTACCCTTATTATTCACAAGGAAAATTGTGAAGTAAAATTTAATTCTTCTTGCTGTAAGAATGTGCTGCACAAAATTCCAAAGGTAAAAATTATGCATAGTATTGAGAAGTGCTCCCTCTCCCTTCACAAATTTTCAAGACTTACATTCTGGTCTACTGGCACTGCGCCTTACACATGAGACTGAAGGTAAACTCTGGCAACCTGAACCGAAAACATTCTATCTCTAGCATGACTATAAATTGACTGGTGAAGTCTGAAACACAAATTAAATTCAGGATCAAACAGATCTGTTTTGGAGAAAGAACTATGTTAGAACATCTCTCTTCAGTAGCAGTGAAACTCATTTTCCAGCCTGGGGCATTGATAAACCTCAGAACATCAAAATGGATCAAACAGACAATTTTTGAAGGTCCTCAACAAATGGCAAGGCTAACAGCAAAAGCATTCTTACTGCCAGAAGAAAATGAAGAGAGAAAACCTGTAAGAACCTAGGTTAAAGAAGGCTCTGAAAGGCACAACTGCCAGAATGTACAGTGTTACAAGTAGCCATCTCGGTACCAACTGTACCCTCTGCAAACACAAAACTGCCAAGAAATCATTCATGTTGGATTGAGTCATCTTTTCAGAAGCTCTGTGCAGTGTTCACCTAACTCCTCTGCTTGTTGCAGCCAAACTCACCATTTAGCCACCAAAGTAGCTCCCTGAAGCACCGGATTCTGAAGCATTTTAATGTGTCAACAGTGCTGGTTGATGTAAGAGCCATATTATGCATATTACTCTCAAAGCATCTTCCATGAGACTACCTGGGATTGGCACCTTGCAAATGAAACTATGTCTGTACCAAAAATGCATCTGACATGTTTAAATGCCAATTAATATTCTTCAGAAAATAATGGTATTTCACCAACAATTAGCATACTGAGATATCTGCAGTGGAGACAACATTATCAAGCCTTAGTTTTTGGCAATCCATTCTTCTCAGTAATGCATTTTTGTTAGCCCATTAGGTATGCCTGGTTCTCTGGCAGCTCAGAATTGATGCCTGACATTATCTGCTTTAATCCATAAGACTTAGAGAACTCCTGACACTGACAAGCCACCACTTTAGTGCAAGTAACCAGCATTTTACCCTGAAAGGCAATAAATCAGCCATTTTCACTGAGGTTAGCCCTGGCAATCAAAGTCAGCACAATCACCTGTCTTCTCCAGGTTTACCTCCTGCATTTGAAATTGTCCTCCCATGAAGACAGCTAGAAACATGCCCATTAGTTTCATGCTGTTTTACGCTTAGAGCCAAGACATATTTGCTGTTGTAGATATACTAGAAGAAACTACAGAAAAGCACACAAGCATAAGAGATTTCACTTATATCCCACTACAAAATGTACAGCCTGACTAAGCATCTGAAAATGTTACATCAGGCTGTGGCTTTCTGCAGGCCAGCTCTGCTGTGTCAACTGACCTTGAAGGAAAATACCACCTAACAAAAGGGTTTGAAACAATAAGCATGTTATTGTTAAAAATGGTAAAATCTCACAAAAGTTATCAGCCCTAAACATTTCATTAGCATACTTAAGTTCTCTACTATGGATTCAAATAAAGTCTTTGCTAAATTGCTTTTGAATTACTTTAGTCTATACACATGCACGAGAGTTTATGAGTGCCACCACTCCTCCCAAAATCTCTGGGACACTTTCTCACAGCATGCTTCACACCTTTGGAAGAGGAGCTCGCGACATCTCCGTAAATACCTGACAAACTTTTTATTACAAGACCAAACATTGTTAAGTCAAGCAGCACTGAAACTTGAGTGCAAGCTCACCGATCCTTCACACTGTGGAGAGCTAACCTGGGTTTTTATGCAAGCTGATTAAGCAGAGCATCTTTGGTAATATGATTCTAAAAAGCCACTTGAGAGGCTGCCATTAGAAAAGACAGTTTAAAGACAACGTAATCCACAAAAGGCACGTTGTACAAAAAGCCCTTAATCTTAAAACTCATTAACCTTCTACTAAGAAAAGGTTAAACTAAGCATTGCACCTTGTGCAGTCACCTGGTGAATTTTACCAAGGTTTGATAATTGCCATGTTTTCTCTTCAAAGAGGGAAATGGGATTGCCCATTGAATGTGTTCAAGGTTTGAGGGTCCAAGTATTTTGACTGGGTTTGGAGACTAGTAACAAAGGGAACACAACACACAGCCACGGCTGGGATTAAGGCCACTAGCATCAAATTACCACAGGAAGGCCAGACAGCTGGTTACAGACCAAGGAAACCATTCCAACATAATTACACTGCAGAAGCTTCCCACTGCACTTAGTGCATCCTGAACTACCTGAACATATGAAACAAACCAACTCCTTTCATTGCCTTACCTGGCTGGTAAAATGCCAAGATGGATATGAATCAACTGCAACAACAGCTTCAGGATAGTAAAAAAAACCTACACTTAAGTATTCAGAACCAGAATGGTAAAAGACACGCAGGTTTGATACCACACAACCCAAATATAATTGTTTTAAATAAAAGGCTCTTACATTGCCACTCTGCTGCTCCTAACTGCAGATCATTTTGTAAATCATGTACACAGCAAATAAGTTTCCCTAACTAGACTCAATAACACCCATCCATCTGAATTTTCCCTGTTTGTTGCTCTCCAAACATTTTGGCATGGATGAGAAGATTGATGTGGGCATAATCAGTGAAATCCAAAACCCATAGCTTGGCTTCTTTTAAATAAAAGAAACCAAAATTATTTATTCTCTCACATTGGATTATACCACCACTAAGTAAAATCACCAGAAAAGACTATACCACCACCTTACAATCACCAGAAAAGAAAGATTCCTTCTCCTGGCAGAAAAAAACTACACTACACGGCACAGAAAATAATTGCTTTAAAGCAGGAACTTGTTTCCTGTGATCCACTTCCCATCTCCAAGGCAATATATCACAACCACTTTTGGCTGTAATGGTGCTCCAAAACAGCTAAGTATTAGAGTAGTTCAGATGTAGTACAACTTTCAAATCTGCTTTAAGTGTTGCTAGGCCTTCTCAATTTACTTACTAAAATCCTCTATCTTCCACATTTCAGCAGCGGCCACAACAGCCAGTAGCTTCAGAAAAACATATTTCATCAATGCAACAGCTATACTGGATGAGGACCAAGCAGCAGCACATGTCCAGTGGCAGAAGCTGTAGACAAACCATAAATAAGCAAAAAAGATGTAGCTTCTTATACCACTGAAAGACTTCAACACCAGGAAAAAACAAACAAAGAAAAAACATAATAAACCGGAACAGCAGGTGAGCTGGCAGAGTGAAGCACTACAAATACATCTCCCTGCAGCAGCCCAGATGCACCTACACAACTGTGGCTCTCCCAAGGCTCTACACAACGGCTCCACTGACCTAGATGAGCTGTGCAGGGAAGAGAGTGATCAGTGTGACACGCGTGGGGTGACAGATGACAGCCTAAACAAGAGGTCAAGCGATGATAAAGGAGGATGGGGATGATCACCATCAGTTTCTGTTACTGACTGATCATTGAGATGCCGTGTGGGCCCTGAAGAAAGAGATACTTGAATCTGAAATTAGGTTTAAAGATACAATGTAACAGTGTCTGCGAAGAACCAAGACTTGGACATGAAGATCCCTGTGGGTCCCTTCCAACTCGGAATATTCTAAATATTACTAAAATATCACTATGAAATAAATACTTAATAAGTGACAGAGCTAACAGAAAATGAGATGACAGGAAAAGATTCTTATGGACAACTAACTGGAACTCAAAATAACAAGTCCCATATTACAAATCTTTAGCAATTTTGGGGTTTCTCCTTTGAAAAAGAACACCTTTTAACCAAGTACAGCAAACTGCACATTGAGCCTACTGAACAGGCAGCTACTGTTCACCCTTGAAGGCAGATACTTTGAATTACAGAATTGAAATTTTTCATTTCAAAAATGAACTAACATGTAGCAAACCTCTACAGTTGCAGAGCCTCCTGAAACCAGGTAGTAAGAGATGTATGCAAGAGAACAAACCTGACTTGCAAACAACAAAAAATAATTCTCAAGAGACTGCATCTCAGAAGAGCCTATTCAAAGGTGTTTCTTCCTAAGGGGTTTCCCAGCAGCCCTTCAGTGACTGCAGGCTTACACAACAAATTTGTAAGTTATGCCACTACTCAGTTTAAAAAGAAACCCTGTAAGTCATTCCCTTTATGGATACACAAAACTACACAGGGTTAAATGGGCCCACCAGTTGCCTCTTTAAAATGACTGAGGTAATCACAAGTTAATTAATTAGTACTGCTTAAATACTGAATAAGCTTATGACTCCCAAGTAATTAACTATTTAACTTTGAGAACTACATTTCATACCTCTGAAATCTAGCTGAAGCAGGATCATTTCCCTCAGTACACGCTTTTCAAGAAAACCTGTACATGAAGGCATATTGACGATCCTTAGGGATGCCAGAATAAGGGACCTGACCACTGCCAATTAATCCAAGTAAACAGAAAGGCACTAACATTTTATGCTGTCTAAATTATATGCAGATTTGAAAAGCTACCTTTTCGCCTCTAGTCCAATGTGGCATAAAGAAAAAGATTACTTTAAATATAAAAGAATCAGAACCAAACATTTAGGAAAGAAAGAGCTCTGATCTTAGGACTTGTCTTGATGAATAGCTAGAGACATGTTCAGAAAGGCTCTTGATGCAAACGATCTTTTACCAAAACTGAAAGAAAGCCTCCAGAAAAAAACATAATGTCATTGTACTGTGGTCAACACAACTAGTTATACAATGTTCCTGAAAAGCAGTAGGCTGGAAGGAAGGTCTGGAGAGGGGGGGTGACAAAAAAAAGGGATACAATGAAAGGAAACAAAATCTAGAAATGCAAGGTTCAAGGTCCCAGGATACTACTGGCTAGCAATAACAGCTGACAACGTCAATAACTTTCATATCCATATTCCCCAAATACAGGTAATTTTCCTCTCAGGTAGAAGAGAAATCCTGTTTCTATGGTTTGAATGACAGGCAAGTCAGGAGCCTTAAACATAAAGTTATGGCCTCATTGCCAATATCCTACTTTATGGTGTTTTATGCACTCGCTTCACCACAGGACAGTTGTTTTCCTCTCATCCTTCCCATGCTGCCTGCTGAGATGACTACTTCCACCTCTGGGGATTAGACACCATCTTACAAATCTGTGCAGCAATTAGCCAGAAGTTAGTATCAGGTAAATGCAAGCTAGCATTTATGAAGCTCAGATATTCTAAGAGATAGGAAACTAAAATACATCCTGTGCATATTAACTATGGCAGCTTTAAACCAAGCTTCCTATCTTCCAAAATGAAACACTTCACATAGGCCTAAAAGCCCAGAAGGGTCAGGACCCTGAAAGCAACTAAGCCACTCCTAGCACAGGCAGAGTTTCACATATGCCTTCCACAGACCCTTGAAGGTTGGCATCTGAAGAGAGGTCACACCAAAATCTTACTTTGAAGCAGCAAAAGCAGGACAACAACTTCAATAAACAAAACAAACCCAATGATGGCAGCTATTCTCACCTAAAGCTCAAAAGAAGGTTGTTGTCCTTGCCTCTCAATGCCTGGGTTTCAAAGATTTCATTTCTCCAGTTAGTCAACCAGCACAAGAGGAAAGTTAAAGTTAAGGACTGCCTATTAATATCACAGATTACTATGAACTCATGATAATTAAGATGAGCAACCAAAACCCTGTGTCTCTTTAAATTACTTTAAGATACCTTCCTGGTATCATTCAAAACCCTAAACACTCATGCTGCTTGATTAGAAGGCCCAGAAATGTGAAATGTTTCAGACACAGGTGGGAGATCCATTCATTTGCTCCTGGAACAAAAAAAAGCAAGCCTGCAACTAACACATTTTCATTGTGTTTATGTCCTAAGATGGAATAATGTCACCAAGTCAGTCTTCCTTCAGTCAATACAAATAAGAATTTAACTCATGCCTCAAAGTTCAAAAGATAACAAATCCCAGAAAAAGATATTTTAATCAGAAAAAGATATTTTAATAAAGCCACAGTAGCCATATTACACGAAACTCAGTGTTTCCTTCCTCTTTCATAAATCCTGAAATGGCTTAGTACTGTTTTTCTACTTAGTCTAAAAGATTGAGACTTCTTATTTTTCCCACTGAATATCCACATATTATTGAGGCTCCAAAGGAAGCTACTGTAAAACAGCATCATTTTGTAGATCGAAGCAGAGTTCCAGTAAGTGAGTCTTCTTTTTCTTAAATGCACCAACTTAAGCTATTATCCAGTCAGGTCAAATAAACCCTCATATGCCATTTCTCCCTTTCACTCCCTGAACCACAGTCTATAGCTGCAAGTTCTTTCCTGTTAAATGGAAAGCCACATTAGCATTTAAGTCTGCACACTGATCACACCTAAAGAAACTCACGTTTTTATTATGTTAACATTTTTATTTACCATCTGGCAAAACCAGGAAGTAAAAATCACTCTGGATACACTACACTGCTTTTCCCTCAGTGTATTCCCATCCTCATCTGCCCTTCAAGAACAGTTTCTGGAAAGGAAACCTGAGTAGACATGGAATTCAAACAGTATTACAGCTAACCATCACAACAGACGATGACAAATAATACGCAAAAAGGCTCCGTCTTGAAAGAGCTGTAATTAACAACAAAAAGCCCTAAAACCCTGGCTCGCCGGATTCCTTCCGGTTCCCCACTTGCCTTTCTCCTTAAAAAACGGGAGATAACACACAAGGGGCAGCGTCCTCAGAGACACCTCTTTATGGAGTGACGGGAAAATGGGAAGGAAAAGAAAGGAGCGAGTGAAGTGGAAGATAAAAAAGGGAGAAGCAGCACCTGGCAGCCCACGGTCCCGGAGAAGCGGAGACCCGACGTTTAACGCTGGCCCAACAGTTCCGCTCTCTCTCCCCCGGCGCTCAGGCCTGCCCTCGCTCTCTCCCGGCCCCGCAGGCCGCGCAGCCCCGCCGGACCCTCCCTCCCCGTGCCCGCACTCGGAGCGGGGCCGCCGCCTCCAGTCCCGCCCGGCCCCGCCGCCCCGGGGCGCCCCCGGCGGGCCCTGCCCGGCCCCCCGCTCACCTTTGCGCAGCTCCCGCTCCCACACGCTGACGATGAGCGCCGAGTGCTTGCGGTGGTGGATGAGCCACAGGCTCAGCGTCTGCACGCTCTGCTGCGAGTTGCTCAGCTCCGACAGCTTCCGCTCCAGCGCCGCCTCCGAGAACGCCGACATCGCTGCACCGCGTTGGGCCCCGCCGCTCCGTCCCGTCCCGGCCGGGCCGCGCTCAGTCCCCGCCTCTCGGCCCCGACGAGGGAGGAGCCGACGGGCGATTCCCAGCTCTTCCCGCCCCGGCGGCAGCGCCCGGCGCCAACAAAATGGCGGCGGCCGAGGCCCGTGGGGAGCCGCGCGGCCCCGCCCCCTCCTCGCCTGCCCTAACTTCCGGCCGGGCGCGAGCTTGCGCTGGGGCGGGGTTGCGCGGGAGCGGGATCCGTCAGGGATGGGGTCAGTCCGTCAGCGTCCTGCCCCGGAAAATAACACAAAAACGCAAATGTAAATTTGCCCCCAGAAGGCAAACTAGTCCTAGCGGTTTCTTTCAACCAACAGGTTAAGATTAACAGAATCGTTATGGTTGGAAGGGAGCTCTGGAGATCATCCTGTGCAACCCCCTGCCTAGGCAGGGTCGCCTGGAGCAAGTTAGACAGGAATGTGTCCCGAAAGGGAAACTCTGTAATCTCCCTGGGCAGCCTGTTCCAGTGCTCTGCCACCCTCACCATAAAGTAGTTCTTCCTCAGGTTGGAGTGGAACATCTTGTGTTTTACTTTATGGACATTGCTCCTTGTCCTGTCACTAGGCGACACCAAAAAGAGTTTGAGACCATCCTCTTGGTACCTGCTTTTGAGATATTTGTCTGTATTGATGAGGTCCCCTCTCAGTCTTCTTTTGTCCAGACTAAACATCCCCAGCTGCCTCAGTTTCTCTTCATAAGAGAAATGCTCCAGACGCCAAATCATCTTCCACTGGACCATCTCCAGCTCCTCATCTTCCTTGTGCTGAGGAGCCCAGAACTGGACACCGCTCCAAATGTGGCCTCATTAGGGTCGAATAGATGGCCAGGATCCCCTCCCTCCACACCGGCTGGCAATGCTCTTCCCAATGCACCACAGAATCCCAGTGGCCCTTTGGTGCCAGCTTATGGTCAACCTGTCACCCACCAAGACTCCCAGGTCCTTCCCAGCAGAGCTGCTCTCCAGTGCTGGTGCTTGGGGTTCTTCTTCCCCAGGCACGCACTTACCTACCATACACTTGGGTGTATGGTATTTCAAATCAGCAGGTAGACACATACTCCACAAAGGTGTCTGGCCTCATTTCTAAAAGCTGTCTCTTTTATTTTTGATTTCTGGCATTAACAGTATCATGTGACAGGATTCTACTGTTCACTGACAAGATTATGTGCAAAAATGCGTCGTCTTTGTTTTTGCTCCTTAAAGCTTCATTGCATTCTTGCTACTTTGGAAACAGTGAATAAAAATTACTGCCTGCTTACCTTTATATTATATTCTAGATTTTTTTTATCACGTCATCTTCAGTCATTTTTCAAGGATTCTCTGAACAGGGAAGGAACTCTGTGCTACTTGACATAAGTAACATTCTTGATGTGAGCATTTCTAGCCTTCCCTGATGTCCATCTGAAAAACACTTTACATTATTTCTTATTTTAAACATTATCAAGTGGCTGACAATTTCAGAGAGCTATCTGCCTTAGCAACTACAGGTCTATCCTGAATCCTATTTCTGTAGCTAATAATTATGATTGCAGTTGTCGGTATTTTTCATTTTTCTATAAAATTGCATGTGTATTAATTAGAAAAATATGCATATACCTTACTCCTAGGACATCCTGACAATGGCTAACTATTCATCCTTAAAATGGAATTCCTATGACCTTTTATACACCCAATTTGTCCTCATCAAACAGTGGAACACTAGTTATGAACAAAATAATTGTGGAGTATTTTAAAGAATCACAGAGTGGGTCAGGTTGAAGGGACCACAGTGGATCATCTGGTCCAACCTCCATGCTCAAGCAGGGTTATCCCTGAAACATGACACAGGATTGTGTCTGGACAGTTCTCAAGTATCTCTGGTGAGGCAGACTCCACATCCTCTATGGGCACTCTGTTCAGTGCTCAGTCACCTGCACAGTAAAGTTCTTCCTCATATGCAGGTGTAACTTTGGGCATCAGTTTCTGCCAATTTGCTCTTATCTTGTTGCTCAGCACCACTGAGCAGATCCTGGATCTGCCTTTTTGACACCCTCCCTTTGGATACTGACAGATATTGATGAGGTCCCTCTCTGTTGTCTCTTCTTGAGGCTGAACAGGCCAAGTTCTCTCTGCCTTTCCTCATAAGACAGATGTTCCTGTCCCTTAATCACCTTTGTTGTCCTCTGCTGGACCCGCTCCAGGAGCTCTGTGTCTCCCTGGTAGTGAGTAGCCCAGAACTGGGCACAGCACTCCAGATGTGGCCTCACCAGGGCTGTGTAGAGGGGCAGGATCACCTCCCTCCACTCGGTGGCAATGCTTTTCCTAATGCACCCCAGGACACCACTGGCCTCTTGGCTACAAGAGCACGGCTGGCTCATGGACAGCTTCTTGTCCACCAGGACCCCCAGGTCCTTCTCCACAGAGCTGCTTTCCAGCAGCTCAGCCCCCAGCCTGTGCTGGTCCCTGGGGTTGTTCCCCCCCAGGTGCAAGATGCTGCATTTGCCTTTGTTGAATTTCAGAACGTTCCTCTCTGCCCATCTCTCCTATTGGGGTTCTTCTGAAGAGCTGCACAGCACTTTGGGGTATTCGCCACTCATTACAGCTTTTTTTTTTTTTTTTTCTTAATTTCATAAAGCTTTATCCCTATTTCATATCTGACTTTCAGAGAAGGTGTCCTAGTGGATTATTTTTGGGCAATTTTCCTAATATTTGTTCTCAGTGAAATCTTCCCTTTAAACATAAAACTTTGATGAGGGTGAGGTGAGAGTGATAGGAGGTTTTAATGTGAATTCAATTTACAAAATCATCTATAGAATGAGTGATTTGGGGGGAACTAGAAAGGATTTTTCAAAAATGCTTTTGACAGAGAAATTTGAATAAGTTGCACAGATCCCTACAGAATTTCTTATTCACTGACTTTTGATCACCATGAATGAAAGAATCATACTGCTATTTTTGCTATGTACAGCAGAGGACACTCTGGCATTAAATGGAACTGACCAGTGAAGTAAAATTAAGACAGAGCTAAAGAGCAAACATGGATGCATCCATGAGAAAACTGAAATATGAATGGTAATCTAGTAACCAACACCCAAATAGCATTTCTTCGAGTCATATATATTCTGATGCTACCAGGAGAAACTTTTGAGCAACTATGGAAAAAAACCTATTTCTTTCACACCTAAGACTAGAAAGTATGCAGCAACAGTGAAATTTACATGGTAAATCAAATTTTAAAAAAGGAAAAAAATAAGGAAATTGGTAGAGAACTTTAATAATGTTTGTAAAAATGTTTATGACTCCTTCCTCTGCATCTTCCCAGATTATCAGAACATTTTACAAAAAAGAAAAAATCCTTTGAGATTGGTATTTTTTTAAAATAAATATATTTGAATACCAAGAGATTTATCTTCTGTGTTATGTATAATGTATAATGAACTACACAGCAAAATACAAATTTCACTTTTCCCATAAATTTTTGTAGCGCATTTTAAATTTGTAATAACAAGTATTTACATCAGTAAGCTAATTTAAAAGCTATGCTTTATCCAGTCAGTGAACAGAAATCTGCCACGAGACTTCCTCAAAGCAAAGTGACTCTCCAACAGGAAGCATGCACAATGGAAGGTTCATTTGTTGCAGAGCTTGAAAAACCTCAACTTTCATTCAGAAACAAGTCATACATTATTCACCTGCCTTTAAAATTTCACCCACACCCACAGAGGCGGAGCTGTCAACAGATGTCAAGTTTTCACCCGCCCATTCCTGTGTTCAGACTGCAATAGCATCTTCCCCCTGAATTCCTAAGAACAAAGTTCTGTACTGCTTCCCTTCTGTTGGGATAGCCCACTGTGCTCTCCCGCTCTGGGAGAAAGGAGCCACATGCAAGTGTAAGACAATAACTGTGAATAAATTACTTTTGTAGAGCATGGTACTGGGACGCTCTAGGTAGTTCAAAGATGTAATTATAGTCACCAAGAGGTTGTACAGCGCTCTTACTTTACATGCAGGTTGCAGGGTTTTGGCTTCTTATCCTTACTATTATTCTATGCTTCACTGGACTTTTTAGGAACCCTTATTTCACACCACTACATAGAGCAGTAAAACAATCTGTGTATATACTAAACATTGCTCATCAACTATGTGGGATTTGAGTTAAAACCAGCTCTTGCACCAGAAGAGATCAGATCTTTCTCTGTATGAGCCTGGCATTTTCTCATTTTAAACTTTTTTTTGTATCTCTTTCTCAAATAGTCTCACCTGGGAGATGCAATGATATTAGAGGAAAAATGAGATTTCTCTAGTTGTGTTTCCTGTCTGAGAGTTTATATTAGTCAGCACACCAATCACTACCTGGATCTCAAAGATACAACATTGGCAGAGCAGTTCTTTTTTAATCTTCCAAGTGTCTGCTCTGTCAAATATAACCATTTCTGATGTTTCATATATAAAAATATTTTTCCATCTTTCACAATGTGTTTGTGCATCTCACAGCCCAGTGCTGTATAAATGTTCCTATTTCCTTACTCCAATAAGAACATGAAAAATGGAGATACACAGAAACAGAATCCTGAAGCATATCTGTAAAGTTACTCTCGATTGAGTGATGATAATTCATCTGAGTAATTTATTCAGAAACACTAAGCCCCGTTTTTTAACCTGAATAACAAGAGGACATATCTCTGACAGAAATTAAAAATAAATACATCCATTTATTTAAAAAAAAACCCAAAAGCCAGAACCACCCAAAAATGAACATTAAGAAGTCCTGCAGGACAAGAACAAAAGAAAGCTTAAATGGAAAGAGGAAGCCTTCTGAAGTAGCTTAAAGGAGCTGCCTGCTGGAGCCAAAAACCCCAGGGTGATTAATTGTGCTTTTACATGAGTTCCTGCCACTAGGCACTTCACCTTTTAATGTAATTCATTAAAGACAGGAATTATTTGCTATTTAGGAGATTAACAAAAACCACTCTCTGAGATATGTATATATGATTCAGCAAAGCATGCCCATATATTACGGGGAAAGATAGCTTAAACAATCTGAAAAAATATGTCCAGCATTTCTATGATTTCTTTGGCCCTCTGTGGAAATGTAAAAATGTTTGTGGGAAGCCTTCCTTTTTCCCTAAGTCAGGCATTCAGCCAGACAGTTATGTACATCCGGCTTCTTCATCATTATGCAATTAAGTGAAGTCATACTATGTAAACATCCACTGTGATTAATATATGGATGCAATCAAGTCCCAGGTTTTTTTGTAGTACAGAGTGCTGTAACCAAGCAGGAAAGCACTCCAGGGTATGTATTAACTCAGGTGTGCAGAAAGGCACAAAAAATTAGACTGAGTAATTTTAAACATCTGAACAATATATTAATGGATCATTCATATGTGCCCTAGAGTGCATATAGCTCTTAGTCACGGCATAAAAGTAAAAAAAAAAAAAACCACATTCTTGACAATAAGTAATGTTATCTTTCAAGGAAAAGGAAAACACTGCGATATATTGACGTACTATGTAAAGAACCAACTTGAAATTACAAAAAATGCAAATTTAAATTTGACTTTAAATCATAGGGGATGGGCTGATTAACCTTTGTGATCCAGTGGAGGACCTGATGTTCCAGAAAGTGTTTAGCTGTAGGAAGCAGACACTGTGTTTTTGTTACTGTGTACTCAGCTCATGGTACTGGAGGTGGTTGCTACCAGCATGCTGAGCTCTACTAACACAAGCACAGCCAGAGGGCTGAGGAAAGCACTTGTTCACCTTTACTCCACACACATTCAACCACATCTGGAATAGTGCATTCAGTTTTGGCCTTCCCTAGTATTGGAAAAATATTTATAAGCTTGAGTAAGTTCAGCTGAAGGCCACCAAGATGGTCAGATGGTTGGAACACAGAAACCAGGTGGGGAGACCGTGGATATTGGGCTCGTTTTAACCTAGAGAAGTGAAGGGTTTGGTTCAACCTAATGGCAGCTTTCCAGTACCTACAAGGAGGTAAACTGAGAAAATGGAGTGATTCATGGACATGCATGATGAGAGGCTGACAAACAATGGTGAGAAACTGAAATGGAAGCTCCAACTAGGTAGAATGAAAAAGTTCTTTCACCTCAGGCACAGTCAAGCAATGGAACAGGTTGCCCAAAAAAGTTTTGCATCCTTGAGTATTTTCAAGACTAGACTGAATAAAATTCTTACAACTGTGGTCTGATCATGTGGTGGTGCCTGCTTTGAGCAGGAGGATGGTGAAGTAATGCTCCAGGTTTTGTCTGCACACTACACTATTCACATTTGTGAACTTGTACGAGTTCAAGTTCAAGCCTGATGGGCTTCCATCAGTTGGATCCACACAGTGCAATAGGCTGTGCAGCTGCACAATGTTACTGTCCTGTCATGCAGAGCCTAACCACAGGTTAAGTTGAATGTCAGTGTCACCCTTCAGTACAGAGGGTGCTTGTTGTCTTCTGGAGTGTGCTTACCCTCAAACTCCTACTGCTCAGTGAGCAGGCAGAGTAGGATGGAAAGGTCTGCCGTTAAAATTGTTACTACACAGCCATCAGCCATATCTTCTACATGTTAGCCATCAGTTATGTTGTCAAAAACATCAATTACTTAGGTAGACATAGTTTTCTTAAATGCACAGGGATCCACATATAAAAGCCATGCATTTTTTCATGCATACTTGCTCTTTTCTCTTCCTTAAACTGAGCATTGCCAGAGTGCTAGTGGCTGTTCCCAATGGAGGTTTATTTGTTCACCCTAAAAATGTATTTTTGAGCCCGGTTTTTGAGGAAAGAACAATGAATGAAGTGAGTTTATGAAGAAAGAAAGATTGTGCAGGCAGTAGGAGCTTAATTTACTCTTGCAACACCTTCAGGAACATGACTCAGGCACAGTAATTTTTCCAGTTATTGTTAATGACATGATACTTGGTCTCTGTGCCATTGTCTTGCCATATCTAACTCAAAACCAAGTCAGAGCTGGTGATGGGTAAGCAGCTGCGTGCAGAAGTCAGCTGTAAATGCAACGGAAAGTCCATGTTTCTTCAGACATCTGTGGTTTATAAAGTGGTGACCAGACACGCTGTCACTGTCTGGTAGTGGTCCAAGCCCACCATATACTTTTTTGCCAGGTGACTCCCCTAACCTGTCACATCTGGCACTGCTGCCTAATTAAAGTAAAAGCCCCTAATTTCCATGGAAATGAGATTCTAATTTCTCTTGGCAAATGGGGAGCAGGAGACAGAAAAATTTGGAAGGTGGATAAGATTGCTGTAGCTGAGAACGCTGTAGCAATGCTGGGAAAATGTGGCTGCCCACAGCCATCGCCTGGTGTTTCATCTCTTCCAGCTATCACATACCTACAACTGTGAGCTGTGTCACATACCTACAACTTTATGTCCCCAAAAAGCATAATTTTCAAATGAACATGTTTGAGAGGTGTTTGCTGTTGTCCCAGAAAGGAGAATCTGATCTTTTCCTGTGCAGTCCTCCAGCACTCAGAGTGGCCATTTGCTTTGCTTTTGAGTTGAACTGGGCACAGTGCAAGGAGAGGGAGGCTCATGGCCTTCCCAGTTCTCTGGTGTCCTCAGAGTACTGTAAGGAGGGCAGGTCTGACTCAATTGCATCTCTACTGCCTGTGAGCATAGGACTTATGTCTGCATCAGGTGCTTCCACAAGTTCAAGGTTCCCACCTGAGGAGCCAGATGGTATCACCCCAGAGCTTTTCTGAGTGCACATCAATGTTTACAGTGTATGAACCATCAGGGCATCAATGAAAAACCAATGATGTAGCCAGACAGCACAGACACAGACGTGGCAAAATGTCTGATATGTTATAGCATCACTTCCTTTCACTGAGAGGCCACACCTGCTAGCTCTATGTCCCTAAATGAAGCACAGATTTAATGCACATATTTTTATTGTCTAAGTCTTTTTGTCTGGGGTTATGGTATGCAGAGCTTTGGAATTACCAAGACCTATAGTGTTGCAAGTGCAATCAAATGCATTTTTCCAAGTTGCAGTGTTAATGTAACTACTGGTATTTTTCTTGGAAACTAGGTGTCACTAGTGGTTTAGAAATAGCAGATACAGTTTCATTCCTATGTGCTTATTTTTCCTGCAACTCATTTATAACTTCTCAGCCTCTCCCTGTGCACATCCAAAAGAGCATGAAGCTGCCTTCTCTGAACTGAAGAGTGAAATTAGATTCTTCTGTAGCCTTCTTCTCATCAAGACAAAGAAAGATAGGTCCTTTGTCTCTGTATCTGCAAAGAAAGATAGGTCCTTTGTCTCTGTGTCTCATCTTAATCATCTGGTGTACCTTTGTGAAACTCACACAGATTTTTTCATTTTCTCTTGGTGCTGTGGGACCCAGAGCCAGACAGATCCAGGAATGATCTCACATGTGCCAGGCAGAGGGCCTTTCCCTTGGGGTTCATTAATACTGCCGAGTATGGGATGATCTTCCATCCTCACTGTTTCTGCCTTTTCCACTGTTCTGCCTCTAGGACTCAGAAAGTCCTGTCCTGCAGAGCTTCTCCTCAGCCAGTGCTCCACAGCACCACGAGTCTGCAGCACCTGCATTGCAGAGTTCCACCATTTCTGGCATCAAATGGCTGCCCTACCCACCAGTGCACGGAGTGCTTTTCCCCACCTTGCCATCCAGCCACCAGTGTGCTGTTAACTGCAAACTTGCTGGGGGTATGTGCTGTCTCCTTGCCCAGGTCATTCACAGGCATTAACCATTTTGATCCATTCAGATACCTCCAGTGGTGCACAGAAACTGAACATCAGTCAAATTCAACATCAGTTGAATTTTGTACCACAAAATTCCGTTTTTCACTCCCCAGTAGCCAGCTTCTCTAGTCCTAGATCTCACTGACTCCCTCAAAAGATACTGTGGGATGCTGTCTGCTAGGTCTTCATGCTCCTGGATGCATTTTCCAGGAGTATTTGCTCCCTAAACTTCCTGGAGCCTGAGGTTAGGCTGACTAGCTGGTAGTCCATGGTTTCCTCATTCTTACCAATCTTGAAGGGACACTAATCCCTATCCTCTCTATGGTAATCCCAGCCAAGATGTCATCAAATATCACATGTTAAACCACTACTATCTATGAGTAAGGAATCCAGCAGAGGCACTTCAAGTGCTTGATATATCCAGAAGCTGTATTAAAGAATTGCATCTAAGTTCCATAAATTTCCTGAATTCTTGCACCCTACTGTGTTGACCTTACAGTGGATACCCAAAAATAACAGTATTCTGCAGTGCTGAAAATAAAAAGTGTGGTATAATACATTCTTATTTTCAAGACGGGTTATCAAAGATTGCTTGAAAACCAGAGTGGAAGAAATCCATGACCTGCACAGTCCTTTTAAGTAAGGAGCTTTTTATGTAATCATTATGTTCTAGAATTCCTTCACTAAGTTTCCCTGTATAGGCAGAAATTATTTTTTTAACACTCCTCAAATAAAATGTACAGACTCAATAAAATGTTCATATCAATGCTATGGCATGTAGAATTCTTCTGTATGATCAGGGGATGGGTGCACATGCATGATTCAGACCGTAAAGACACATACAAGCTGTTTTTCTTTGCAGAAAGGAACTCCACTGCTTTGGAATGCCTGAAGTAAACATCTGTACCTCCCAACAACTTCTGCTATCACCCAGCCATAGTAATACACTGTGGCTCAGGCAGAAAATGGCAGAAGGATGTCCCCAAAGGGAAACTTTATATCAGTGATGTAAATTTAGCAATTTAGCAGTTCCTGACATTTTCAGCTTGCATGTAATGATGGTACAGATCATCAGCATTCAGAACTAATCACCGTCCTGTGTCTGTTCAGAGCTGAGAAAAAAAAAAAACAAACATATATAAATAATGTAGAAGCAATTCCTTATTGTATAGTTCTTGGATACTGCCTGGTATGTTCAATCAGACCTATTTAGTTGTGATCAAAGTCACTGTTGTTTCATGCATAAATGAATGAAACAACCCAGCTGTGACCTGGGAATCGCTCAAAGCATTTTAAGAAAGAAGGATGATCAGTTGTGTGTTTGAACACATTCCTCATGGCACGGGTAGATGAGATATCCACAAATAAATATATCCTTATGACATGAAACAATACTTTAGAGTGATATTGTTTTCAAAACACAAAAATTAATGACATAAATAAAATAATTTCTTCATGTTGTTACAGGTATTGTTCTGCTTGTAGACAACAGACTGTATTTTCAGCATATCTTCCCACCCTGTATATTCCATAAAGCTGAAGAAAGTTGTCTGGGCATCATGAGTATGAAAAGCAGTCAGAAGAACTTGGCAGGACAGGGAGGTATTGGTTGCCAGAACTGCCTTAAGTGCTGCTTTTATAAGGAAGGAGCTGGAGTTCTCTCAGTTCCATCGGTCTCGTAAGGTACCAGGACTATGCCAACAGACTTCATATGATATCATCAAGAAATTTTGCTCACCCCAAGAAGCCAATGATTACTTCCAATTAGTATATGATTTGTACTGAAAATTGCCTGAAACCCTCCCAATGACTACAAACTTGTGCTTTGTTTGTTTTTAATCTGAAGTTTGCTGTGCGCACAGCTAACCACACACCATAGACAACTGTCCTGAGTTAACTTCTGCTATACCTGTATGGCAAGAACCTCATTTCACCGCAGGCATTCCTCTCAGGATTCACTGCATGGCTGCCAAATTGCCAATGCTTTGATGTGTCTGTCTTTGCTTCAGCTACCATGGCATTTATGCCTTGCAATTCTCCACCTGTCTTTAAGTCTCAAGACTTAAAAGGGCCAGCTAAAAATTCTTAGCGGTCATTTCCCATTCAGCATGAAAAATAGCAGAAAATCCCTCCTGCCCTCTCTATCCTCAAACTTTGACCTTATAGAGCAGAAAGAGCAATTTGCAGTTTTGACTGGGAATCACTCAAGTGCTGAAACATGACTTGAAGGTCTGTTTTCGCCCTAACACACAGAATTAGATAACAGTCAAAAAAGGATGGAAATTTTACAGATCTGTGTGATGTTCAGATGCATAGCCAAATTATTTCAGTCTTAGTATGCTTTGAGGGTTGGTAAAAAAATGAAGAGGGTATTTTGCCACAAATATCTTGTATCATAATTGTGACACTGTAAGTAAGATTTTGATCCATTCCCAGCATGGCAAGGCCAGACTGTGGTCTCTGGTCCTTTTTCCTCTCTTTTTTAAACCTTTAAACTCGTGATCTGAGTTTCTTGTCTTAAGCAAAGCTGATTCTCATCTTTCTTACTCTGATACCAATATATACCATCAGTGACCTCAGCAGAGCACCATCGGTGTAAAGCAGTCCTACAGCCATGTTTGGAGTTCACCTCCACTTTGCATGGCCCAGGCCTCTCCCACTGCTATCAGTGTGCAGCCACTGGTGAGCTTAAATGCATATCCTTGCCCGCTGGATTTAAGGTAAAATGGAATTCAACCATTGTTGCTGGAGCTTTCCCTACACTCAAGGTTATTATTCTGATCTCTGTGTGGATGGATGCCTGATGCTGTGAACACTGCAGCACAATAAACTGCACATTCAGGTACTCTGGGTCCTGTCTTGGCTTTTGCTGGTGGCAGTACTCGCCAAGGGAGTAGAACCCATCTTTTCAAAAAGGCCCTAATTGATTTGAGTGGCTGTATTTTCTATTTTGCTATTGCATTGTGCATTATGTAAGAAAGACTTTCCAGAGGTTCAAATTACATACAACTAACATCCACTGATTTTTTGCATTTACCTTTGTTTGTGATAGTAAGCAAATATCAGTTTAAAATATATTTGCTGGTAGCCTTAGTATTACAGTATATATGTTGTTACTGTAAAATTGCTAGCAATGTATTTCTTCCAGTCTGCTATACAAAGATCCACTTAGTTTCATATTTTCTATTTGGACTGTAAAATTTATCAGATGGAGTACAAGAAACCAGAAGAAACAACAGTCAACATGCCACTAAACGTATCAGTGCCACAGAACAGATGTTAAATGTCAGCTTTGAAATTAAAACTGACATAAAGGTATCTGCCAGTGAAAGAATTTCTGGGGAAAAAAGTAGGGTGTGAAACAAACAAAAAAAAGCTGCACAGAACTGGTATCATCTTAAAAATGAAAAGAACAAGAGCAAAATACAAGCCAGGCCAAACAAGATTATTGTTTTGCAATTGTTTTCCCAGCTGATAAGAATAAAATCTGCTTTCCTGTTAGGCTTTCAACAGTCTCCAGAATACATATTCCTATTTCTACTCTTATTTTTTAACATATGTTTTGTGGGGTGTGTGTGTGTGTGTGTGTGTGTATGGTAAATGAGATGTTCTGATGATACATCTCAGCTAAATGCTTTCTATGCTACCAAGTGTTACCCAGATAGAACCTCTGACTGCAGCTCCCATATATCATTTGCTAAGTTAGATGTAGCCACTGGATTTTATTTTCATTAAGGAGTGTTGGATGGAAAGTTGATGGCTATAGCAGGACTGATTGGTATTTAACTTTGTTCTGCAAATACTGATTTGTAGGTTTTGCTTACAATTAATCTCCAACAGGTAGATGAGTGAAAGGTAAAAGCCTAATTTGAAGGCTGTATGATAAGGTTATCAGTTTATTCTTCCAAAAGGAACCACCCAGATACCATAAAGCTGCAGTGAGATAGCCATGTTAGCAGAGATTGTGACCAGTAAATAGTGAAGTTCCTTTTCTGCCATGAGCACCACCTGTCAGTGGACTTGGTGGCAAGTGACTGCTGAAAAGAACAGCAAAAATGTGATATATTTTTTTAATGTTTATGGTTTGGGCTAAGTGCAAATATAAAGCTAAACCTTTTTTATTCTTTCCATCAACCATGGGGCAACAAACCAGACCTTCCTTCTGCCTAGCGGTGCAGTGAGGTTGTTGTGGTTCAGGATCAGAGGACCAGGTGTACTGGGTGGGCATTGGGAGAGCACCTCAGATGCCGCCCTGCAGCTTCCAAAGTTACACACTTGCCTCAGGAGATAGCTTTGCTCTTGCCAGAGGCAGATTCTCCCTGGCAGGAAGATGGCCTCCTTAGACAGAACTGTGTGAAATCACTTTTCTTTCCCTTCTCTATCCAAGTGATTCACATGGTGCAGTTGGCTACAGCGTGGTATTTGCTCTTTGTTACAGAGAGAGCCTTCTCCTCCACCACTTCTCCAACCATTTTGTTCAAGTCTATTTCTTTCTCTCCCCAGCACAAGCTTCGCTGCTCAGTTCACTCTGGTCTGGATAAAAGGTTTACCAGAAATTTTAATGTGAAATGACTTCCAGAAGAAGAGCCATGTGCTGCATGCCAAGAGAACAATTAAGGAATCACTGTTAGACTGTAGCCGAGTTCGATGCCGCGGACACAGAGCGCGTTTGCTTTTGCATGTCAGCAGAACATCATTAATCATGGTGTTTCTGGCTCCCACAGCCTTGTTCTTGTCCTGCTCCTCCTCTGCTTCTTGTGAGCAATCTGTTTACTAATGAGAGCTTCACTGTGAGAGGTTTAAAGGCTGAGAAGCTGAGATCAGGACCCTGACAAGCCACAGGCATTTATCATCTTCTCTGGGCATTCTTTTTTGACAGTGTCTGTCTCTCCTCTCTTCTGTCAACAACTGATTGAATTATGCTTTGGGCACCTCTTTTCCAAATGAAGTTAGGAATGATCCTCTAGGGTTTTCCCCTGACATCAGTTCTAAAAAAAGAGCCAACCCATGCCTGTTGCCTTGGCTGTGATAGCTCTTACCCAGTTGGAATTTTTTAAGGGGAAAAAAACAAACAAAAAACCCCAAAAACAAATTGCCAAAAAGACACCCTTAGAAATTTAAACCAAAGCAGAACTAGGAAAGCAGGGAATAAAAATCAGTGTGCAGAAGTATTTTGCTCTTTCTATTAAGTAACAAAAATGAAAAAAAATAGAAGAAAGGAAAAAAGCTGTCCCCAAAAGTCAATTTTAAGAAATATTTTCTATTAGATATTAAAAAATAGTTATCTATATAAATGTATAATACAAAAATATCAGTATCTGGTGTGAAACAATTTAAGAAACAACTATAATCTAGTCAAAAATAAAAAATATATTTTCTTTAAATATATTAGTCTATTAGTTAGTTATATTAGTTAAAAGACTATGTGCAAATATAATTTTATTAACAAAATATTTCTTGTCTGAAGTTATATCAATGTGTTCAATGGATTTTCTCCTTGAATTTTTCTAATTACTTTCTAAATCAAATTTTACTTTGATGCTCACAATTATCCTCTAACAATGAATACCAGAGTTTAATTCTACTCTGTTAAAACTTACTTCCTTTTTGAGTTGCTGATAACTTTAATTAAACCCTTATATATATTGTATTACAATGAACCATAAGTAAAGACTTCCTACTTATTCTCTCTCTTTCTCCTTTGACTCACTGAATTCTATAATCACCACTCTGTGATCACTTTTCAAGGCTGGCAAATCCTGGCCTAAATGCGTCTGGTACAGCAGTTTTTGTCATAAAAACTAAAATGGTACTAAACTTCTGTAACATAAATAACTCACATTGCACAAACCACCTGGAAGACTAATTCTGATTCATTTACACTTGAGACCCTAAGTAATTTAAAATAAGTCACTCTCTTAACAACTGCAGTTTTTTAACCCTTCAGAATATGACCTTTTCTGTTAAAAAAATTACTGATGCCAACATTACCAAGGCCTGAAGTTCATTTCTGAATAAGAGCATCATTTTAGATGCTCACACTTGCTCTTCTATTGCTGCTTGTGGTACTCAGGATCGGTATAATGTACACTGCAGGATATCTGTCAGCTTGAAACCTGAAGAAAAGATTGTACACAACTGCTATTTCAGACTTGTCAATGTGAGAGATATATCCTGTCCTTGACCCTAAGACTTTACACACCTGAATGGATCAAAGTGTGACACAAAGACCTTTTGCAGGAGTACTTTTTTCTTCTTCGGAAAGAAATTCTGCATTAGCTCTCAGCCAAAAATCTATAATTGGGTAATGATGCTGAGTAATTGTTCTGGTAAATATCCTTAGCTGCTTGTTTGTCTAGAAAATCAGCAAGGAGAAATGTCAAGTGGAAAAAACCACAAAATTTTAGCATACTTTAAAAATTGTAGCCGTTTTAAATTACTGTGTTCTGACTGTGAGAGTTAATCCTCTTTCTCTCTCAATCACAAAATATTCCTCCTTGTGGTGGTGTAGTCAAAGTACTCTATAATTTACTCATGTGCAATCTTCATTCATTTCGGTGAGACTACATGGAAGTGAAAAAGAACCACCTTTCATGGAGGAAAATTTCTTTTATATGCTCTAATTTCAGGGAATACATCCCATCTTTGCCAAAGGCAGACATGTGCGTAGGGTAGTTACAGAATGTATTTTGCTGAACCACATTACTCATATGTGAATTTGGTTTTTCATGCATAGAAGACTGAGTGCCAGATCCTGCTAAGGTTGCTTACGTGAATATCTTATATATTTCATGCCTTACTGCACAAGGAAAGCTGGATTTAGCCCACTGTGTTTTTAGTATACAAAGGAATTCTTATTGGAGAAATTGAAAGAAAAACTTTTTGGTTTCCACAACCAAAAAGTAATTAATTTCCCTGAGTGTGAAAGAGTGGAAAGATTTTAGAGCTATGTCTTGCAGCCAGTGTTTCTTTGATGGTAAGAAGAAAAGAAAATTCTGCACTATCTGATTCTCCCAGCACATTTAGCAGCGCTTTCAGGTAGGGTCTCCCCAGGTGATAACTGTGCTTCCTTGTGTTACGGCCCACCCCCTGTGGTGGCGTAACTACAACTCTTGTTAATCTCTTGGGACAGAATAAAGTGAAAATACCCAGAATCACTAGTGTTCATATATTTCTATTTCTAGGCTTTATAGTTATATTTATATTTATATTAATATTTATATTTATATTTATATTAATGTTTATGTTTATATTTATAGATTATATGTACACAGATTCATTTTAGAAGAATTTGGTTGCGATGGAAAGGAGGTATGTGGCACTTTTGAGTATTATCTATAGGAATATAACTATTTAAAGTATAAGGATTTCACTTAAGAAAATGTATAAGGAGAAGCCAGAAAGAGAAAGAAAGGATAAGAGTAGATAGGGGAAAGGAAAGCTATCACCATGCATGGATCCAGTGGCAAGGCTTCATTGCTGCTATTTCCATGTCTGATGTTTGAATTGATGGTCGTAGACTTGATCCATTGAGGAGACAGGGAGAGTCTTTGGAACATAAAATTCAGTGGGTTAATAAACGCCCAGGTTCAGGTGGGAACACCCAGGGACCCCATCTGGAGGGGGAGTTTAACACTATCTTATGGAACACTGTGGTTCATGCGCAGTGCTCTGGTGGGAGGGCCTAGAAATGAGTCTGGCGGTGCTTTGAGGGTCTGTGATGGTTTTTGATACATTTTATTGGCCTTACATCTGCCTCTCATGCCAGTGTAGCTGAGCCAGTCATGCCCCATCAGAAGGGATGAACACCTTCAGACCTAGGAGTGAATGTCCCTATATCTCCCCCAGGAGGAAGTTTTATGCCTGAGCCTTGTCAGGACTCAGGACAGAGGACATTGGCACGCTAAAAAGCATTGTCCTGCTTTGAAGAATCTGCCTTTCCCTTTTTCTGACTCAAAAACCAACTTGTTGGTAAACAAAAGTCAGTTTGTCGTCATCAGCCTCCGGTGGAGGGTTCACAACCACTCTGCACCTGGGCTGTTCTTATGGAGATCAGAGATTTTTCTACCACCCATCCAAAAACTCTCCTCCTCCCCTTCAGTTTGAGGGTGCAAACCTGCCTCAGGAATGCACCTCTGCTTTTGTAAATGGCTGATGGTTTGAGTCATTCACCTTTAATATGTCAGTATTATAATATGTCAGTATTAATATGTGAGTGTCTCACATCTTGTTCTTCCTGTGCAAACCAGAATTGTCCAGTGGGTTAGAGCCAGGATGGGACAGTGACACAGCTCCACTCTGTCACAGTCAGTGTTCTGTCACATGCTGCTCACAACAGCTGCATTCTGTACAGTGCTGCTGTGAGTTGTTTGCTATTACACTGAGCTAGGTAAGTGGGATGAATCATCGTGTTCCCAAAAGCTGCTCTGGCACAAGATGTCACAAAATGTTAAATGGACACTCAATTTGAAGGTGTCTGCCACGTTCACTGGCTCTGACTGATTTCAAAACATCACATCGATCAGCATTTACAAAGCAATTTGCAGAGGGCATTACTCAAAATAAACTGGAATTTGTCAAAGTCACTGATACATGTAATGTTTTTTATATATTATACCATTTAAAATAAATATGCTTTCAGCTTATCTGTCTTCCAATAGCTCCAAAGTATTATAATTATTTTTTGGATGGATGGCCTATAAAGCAGGACGGGGTATTTTAAACAACTGTTCCCTTTAAAAGAATCACATTATTTTCATGCCTTGGCATCACTTTGCACATAGTGACAGAGCCAGGTATTTCCAGTGTAAAGGTCCAACCGACGATCTGACAGAATATTATCATGTCTTATTGGAGTCACACATGGCTTGCTGTTATAGCTCTGTATCAAGAGCAATCCAAATCCTGCAAGTGATAGAAATAGGTTTATTATTTGCAAGACAGAAAGAAGATTTCAGACAAAGTTATTTGCACCAAAAGCCAGACTCAGCTTGTTTTGATTTCTCGACTGTTTTGTTCACATTTTTCCATGGATTTTTTTTTTTTGTGTTACACACTATAATATTTTTTCTGTGAATTTCTAACAGAAATAATGAAAAATAACTGCTAATCTATTATTATATTTTATTTATATGGGTTTTGAGTTTGTCCTATTAGTTCCATCCTTATGGAACACTACTACCTGGTGACCCTTCTGAAATGGCAGAACTCCAAAATTGTTTTGACATTGAAAATTCATGATTAAAGGCATTCCTGCCATCACATATACTGGTAGCTTTCTGAAATTTAGCTTGATTTAATCCTGGTGTTCATTCATCTAGAAAAGCTGGGTGTAACTACTGTAGCCTGCACACATTCTTTGGATTTCAATGACAAAGTTAATGGACTTTTCATGCTTCATCCATTTCTCTGACTGTGGACAAATTAACAGTCATGCATAGTTATATTTCTGCATAACTTTAATATATAAAGCTCTCTGATTCCAAGTGCATCTTGGAGTGAAATCCTTTCTCCTCTTGAGCACATAATAAAATTTCCACTGATTCCTGTAAGTTTCATAGACTTCACCTATGTTTGTTTTACTAGGATTGAACTGTACAATTCACATCTGGTTCTGGATTTCAAACACTGCAAAATTTGAGAAAATCTAAATCCCAGATTTAATGATTGTCCATCTTGCATGAACCTGTACTTAGAAAAAAAAAATAAGACATTTTGGGACTGAATACAAACAATATTAATTTTGCATTTGTGTTTATTTGGGCAGGGTTTTTTATTTTATAGGGACTGTCCAGATAACTGCTGTACATCTGTGATTTAAAGTACGACTGTTTTAACTCATTACCCAAATGCTAAAATCCTGTTACAAAAGACTACACCAGTTCCCTGACTGTTGCCCTGCCATCCTATTAACTTCTCAACACATAATGAGGCATAAATCATGATATTATTCATACAAGTTCTCTAACCCTTGAACACTGCTACAGTGGTTGACATGAGTTTTGCCCAGAATTGAACATTTAGTCCTGTCCTGGTTCAAATAATGGAAAAATAATTTTATGAAGTGCACTGTCATTCTGAAGTTTCTTTGTTTCTAAAGGCTTAAAAGTTGAGATTTTTTTTCCACCCACATGTTTGTGACCTTTCAGAAGAGACTATTCAAATTGTTATTTTTTCCTGTTCCTACTTTTTTTTCTTTGAGTATAAAAAAGAACAAGGTTCAAGGTTTACTTTGGGTTGCTTTTTTTTCCCCCTGACTGCTTTTCTTCTTTGCAATTCTACAACTATTCAAAATTGCTCCAATTCTGAAGCAGTTATCAGATCATATCTCAGATATTTTTTCAAAGGTATGGAACTGCTGAAAAATTTCTGGCACAAAGAAGAATATCTAAAAATAAAGGAATAGAGGGAAGATGGTAGATAACAATTTCTTATATGAACAAAAAGAAGGGAAAAACAAGAGGAAAAGGAGAGAAATTAAAACCAAGTTTAGTTCTCTGAAGATTAGGAGAAAATGGGGAAAAAAAAGAAAAAAAAAGATTAAAAAAAGATTTTTAAATGAAAAGTTTGACAGCCTTTTTCTTGCTTCTGCTGGTAATGACTCAGTTTCACTAAAGAGAGATACTAGAACCCAAATCAAAGTTGTACATCAGCTAACTATCTTAACTAATTTACATAAACTAAAATAAATTGTAAGAGTTTATGTTGGGGTAAGGTATTTTCCACTATAACAAGGCAAAATTTGACTACTGTAAAGTAAAACATCCAGAAGTGGTTGTCCTGTTAGGAATCAGAAGACTTTTAATCACACCATCTCTCCAGGATTCCTTGTTGTTTGGAAGAGAGCCAGATGCTCCTCTAGGCACACATTATTCTGCTTTGATCCCCACTTGGGAACACAGAGGATCTGTTTCAATATTTAGTAATTGTATTAGGAATTGGGAAAACTAACATCACTTTTGAGTACAAGTTGCCCTCTCTGTATATTGGGTTCACTCATGTTATGACAAGTTCAATAGGACTTACCTGTGGTTACACCCTTTACTGTGCTAAAGCAAATCTGTAAAATTCAAAATTACATTCTTATTGTTTTGCCAACATTATATATTTGTCATTAATAATAACAACAATTTTCAAGGCATTCTTCTTCCAGTATTTTATGCATTCTTATCAGGTTGCATTAGAAGGATTAGGCAATGCAATAACTACATTAGTCATTCCTCACACCTCTCTGTACAATCCCTTCCAGGTGTTCCTTGTTATTACATTTCCAGATACACCTGGAATGTAATGAGGAATTGCAGCTTCTCACTCCTGCTTCAGAACATTACCTTGGAGATGAAGTGGAGATTGTTTATCATTTAGACAATGGTAGAGATGAATGATTTATGGCAGTCACTCAGCAGCAGTGAAGTTAGTGCAGAGTAATGCACAGGTTGTCGTACCTGCAGAGCAAACCTATTAACTGTGTAGGATAATTGCATTATACTCCAGTCACTGAATTACTTCACATTAAAATCATGACAGAAGATGTCCCAGATGTCTATGTTTTAAAAATTATGCTCTAATATGAGATTTAAGAGGACTTCTATTTTTATGCAAGAATAAGAGGAAGCAACAGATTAATGTAGTGACTTAGAGTATTAATTTTGCAAGATACTTAGGCATGTGCACAGCATAAGTAGCTCTGTCAGAATCTTTGGGACTCAAGGGTCATTGCAGAATTGCTCTTAATCTGGAAAAGCATGGATGCACCTTGTAGCTTGTCATCAAAACTCAGAAAGGAGGAGGGATGGAACAAATAATATCAAAGAATAAGCCTGCTGTACTAGTACTTGTTACTTGGGAGGAAGTATTATCAATTAATAAGTAATCAGTACTGCTTAGTAACAGTAAGTAAGCTGTTCACAAGCACACACAAATCTACATAAGATGAGTTATTGTCTCAGATGCCCTCCAGAATGTAGTATGAGGTGTTAATTTGTTTTACAGTAATGATAGACATGCAGTTCATGTGTGAATGCTGTGTGACAGAATATCGATGTGTCATGATGTTTCGGAGCCCATAAAAGAAAGAACAGAATTGGAAATTACTAAGATTTTTTGGTGAAGTTCTTCTATGCCTATCCTTCATAATTACGCTCCTCTGAATTTTATTTAAATCAGAAAATAAACTCTTTCCCCAAGTTTTTTACAAGACTGTACTGGGATCATCTTGCTTCCCAAAAATTAGCAGCAAAATTCTCTTAATCGGAGTCTGAACAAGAGCAGGTCCAAAAATGACTGTTCCTGAAGCATCTGACCAGAGAGTTCAGCTGTATTTTCAGACATGAGCTTGTGACACAGCATTCAGATTCTTTTCAGCTGCCCCAGAAGCTGGCACTGCATGTGAAACTCTGTTGCAAAGCCACGATACCAGCAAAGAAGGGTATTAAAAGGGCTTTCAAACAAACAATGAGGGGAGCAAAAGGTAAAATCAGATATCAGTCCCAGAGAAATAAAACTTACAATAATATCTGGATTCTACATCTGCCCAGCATATGTAATTTCTGGCAATGAGTAACTACTGTTGGAGAAGTAAATAAAGAAGGATGACAAAAGAATCAAGCTCAACACTAGGGCTGTAAAGATCAGAGGGCCAAGTTAATAATGAAATAACATCAATGGTCAAAGACTGCTACAGCTTTTCTGACTCTTTCTGCTTTTTAGAAAAAAACTTAGTCCTGCACATGCTGCAGACAGGAAAATGGTGATACACCAATAGCCAAATTGTATTTTGGTCCACCGGAGCTGACTTAGCAGACATAGATATGTCAAAATAACACAGGTAACAATCTCCTTCAGTGTGCTCATCAAGTTGACATTTTAGGTTGTTCTTTTCATTCTGCAAAAGAAAAACATGCTCTCTAGACCAAAAGGTGTTTGTAAGCCAGAGAATGCCAAAACAGTGCTTGTATTTAGCATAGAAATGCAGTTCTTTGTCCTGGGTGGATCATAAAACATTTAGTTTAAAAAGAAATGGAGTAGAGAATTGCTGTCCTTGTGATATATCCTTTTATAAAGTTCTTCTAAGGATCAGCTCAAAGATATTGACCAATATTATTTTGGGGCTCAAAAGGAGCACTATAGGGCACTACAGAACATTCCCACATGTTCTTCTAATGAGAGAGCCTAATTTTGGCCAATCAGTACAAAGTTTTGTGTTGGAAAAACAAAGAATTTCTTCATCCCAGTGGAACAGTGTCTGTATTGGTCGCAGTCGCAACTGAGAGTGCAAAAAGAATGCTCCAGTGTTTTCCAAGTGTCCCAAGTGAAGTCAAATAACCAGAGTGAAGATGGCTTTTTCTTCTTTATGGGAATAAACTGCAGAAAGTAGCTTCAGCATGCACTTTCTGCTCTCTGTCACAAGACAAATGGCTTTATAATTCCAGGGGAGCACTACTACCTTGGAAACTGGTAGTCATATCAAGAGAAATAGCACCTTAAGCATCTGCATCTCAATTGATAGAAAGTTTTATGTGCTTAGGACAGACATCCTAAATATCTGGGGGCTTCACGTGGGAGAAAGCAGTAATATGAAATTTTCCAAGCAATCTGTCCTGCTACCAAGTTGGCTGCCATATCTCATACAGCATATGGGTCTTCCTGGATTTCTTCATTTTCATAGTAACTATGAATCATTATGACTGGTTCTGACCCCAGTAGGAGATGATGCAATGTCTGGCTTTTCTAAATTATCACCATTATTTTTGCCTCTCCACAAGACTTGTTCTCACATGATAGTTATAGGAGTCCAGCAGGTCAAAAGTTGGTACAATGACCTTATCTAAGGACCAGAGCTGGATATAGATGAGATTTTACTTGAGACAAGTCCCTTGTTTTGATCAGCATCATTCTTTAGATGTTGCATTTTACTAGCCCTAGAGGAAGCCAGAAGGCAATGATGGTCATATTTGAAATAAAAATAGATGTTGAGTCCTAATCTTGCCAACACTGGACCTGCTCCGTTCCTTCTGCTTCACTGCTCTGGATCTGCACCTGTGAGGGTACAGTCAGTGCCTTGGTGTGAGTCTTGGCTCTAGCTCATCTTCTCTCATCTCACAGAGCAGGCCTGCAATGACAACCAGCCTCAGCTAACAGTCCAAATTGCCAGGTAAATCCATAGGGATGGGACAGCCAGAGTCAAGCCAGAAAGTCAAGTCAGTGGGTAAGGATCATGGCCAAAATCAGGGAAATAAAAGGGTGGGCACTGGTGAACCAACAGTGTAGCTCAGGCAGAGATCAAGAGCCTGAGCCATCTGACAAGCACCAGGTGAAGGAGGGGGCAGGCCCCCACTGCATCTTCTCACAGCACTGGTTTACACCTGAACATCTCTGTTGTCAAAATTGGCCCTGAGCCCAGGGTGCCTAATCCCCAGGAGGAATATGTAAGATCTATGACTAGGTAAAACTACTGAGAGTTTGAAAGTACTGGTTGTTGAAAGGAAAGATGAGAAAAAGAGGATGTTAACTTACTTGAAAGAACGCATTTTTACTTACTTACCTATTATTTTAGGCTGTCTTTCTAAATCTTGGGAATGCCTTGTAGACATCTGTTGCAAGTTTGGGGAGAACGGGCTGTATTCTCCCCATTCTCCCCAGTCTCACCCTAAAAAAGCATTCTCCTGGTAAAGGTTTGTAAGACCCATGCCCTGGGGGTCTGAGCACTTCACTGCCAAATATCTGATTGCTTTTCAACTCTGTATACAAGCTGCTACCAACTTGCCTTGATATGTATCAAAGAGGCTGAGTTTTCAAATACCCTGAGTAATGAAGACATTAATAGAAGTCTCTAAAATCTAGGGATGAAGTTCACTTACACTTGCAGCTGCTCTTGCCTACCAGGGTCTTCTATGAGGCTCTGTCTGTGTATGTTCTGTACCAGATTGCTGAAGATCAGCCAGTGAATTTGAGTGAAGCATCCAACAGTTTCATCTTCAGAAATGAGACACAGTGCATAAGAAGGATGCCAAATAATCATTGACACTCTTTATCTATTTCTAGGATGCATTAGAGAACTTTCTTTGATGCTTACATGATATAAGAAGAGGTGACAGCAATGTTATTCATCCTTACTCACCTCACCAAGCAGGGAACCCTTAAAAAAAAAAAATAAAAAAATCAAGCTTCAGATACATTTGCTATGAAATTCCCTCAGCAGCCCTTTGGTATTGAAATATGTTTTCTCCTTTTTGCACTGCCTTTTTCAAGACCAACAGATACTGATCACAAAAAGTCTGATGCTGTCCTAAGCTTGTAACAGCTTCCAGAATCTCAGATTTATACTTTGACCTATGGAACATGTAGAACGTGTTTCTAGCCAACATTTAGTCCATGGCATCCTAGAAACCCTTTTTCTTTGCCTCACTCTGTTCCTACCCACCAGTCTGTGCTTGCTGAGTCGTTCTGAATGCCAACACCCCAGACACCTGAGAGTGCAGCCAGCATAGAACATGCTTGGAAATTTGCCACCTTTCCAACTGAGAAAGGCTCATTAAGTGCTTGGAAATTAAGAAGGCAAATAAAAGGATAGTGTGATTGGTTTGGGTTTTTCTAAAGTCTTTTTGTTTTAAACAATTGGATGGAGTTTTTAAGTGATCTGGAGAGAAAGAGATGTTAGCTATAAATTTGGGGCTAAAAAGAAGGATACAGTAGTTTCTATTCTAAAGAAAATTAGCTACTTTCTATTCTAAAGAAAATGAACTCTAAAGCAAAGCAGAAAACTGTTGAGCAGGCAGAAAATGCAGAACAAAGACTGAAAATGCTTTAATTCCAACCCTTGTATTTGCACATTAAAGTAAAGCTATGCATTACGTGTTTTAAAGTGATTTATCAAATAATAAGCCCTACAGTTTACTGCAACCTGGAATTGTTTACAGAACCTCACAAACAGCAGTTCTGTGGGCAACAGCTGTGCTCAGCTGTGAGCAAAATCTCTTCAGGCAGAAAAAATGACAGTTTGAGAAATCTCTGCATTTTCCACCCCAAGGTCTGCGAAAGAAGGTGTTAAGTCAGGACAGTCTGATGGAAGATAAAATTTATAAGTTTTCCTTAAAAAAAAGAAAAAAGTTTTCCCTTGAGAAATTGAGGAGTGGGGAAGGAAGAAGGTGTTAAGTATGTGGAAATGTTTATGAAACAGCATATTCATTTCATTCTCTCTCTGTTGGAATTTCTTTCAGTCTTCATTGCACAGAGCAGCAGGAGAAGAGGAGCAAGTCCAAGCTCAAAAGAAGAAGTCAATCAAGGAGCAAGTCCAAGCTCAAAAGAAGAAGTCAATCAACTTATCATGTATGATCCTTTCATAGTGAACAGAGAAAGGTGAAAGGTCTTCCAGAGAAAGACAGCAGAGGAGAAGCTCCTTTTATGCCTTCTGGGAGCCTCTCTTTCCTCATCAACTATACACACCTAGAAAGTCCCTAGACTACTAATTTTGGCATCTAACATCCCTGAAGCAGGGAGGTTTGATTGTAGCCAAGAATGATTTATCTCTTGGAGACTGGGGAACAATAATGAAACTGGGTCTGTTTGTGGTGCCCCAGGTGGCCTCTTCCTTGCTGTGTTTCTAAGAACTGCTTTTTGTCCTCTGGAAGACAGCTTTAAAATTTTCCCTTTTTTGAACTGATTGGTTGACACAGTCTGAATGGGTGCCAGGGGATGAGCCCTGCTGTCTGGCACCAGGAATTGGCTCCAACGAGAAGCCTCTCCCCATTTTCCTCATATACCAGAGAGCATGAAGGAGCTTTGCCCTGCTGAACTAAGCTGTTATCCTAACTCTTATCTACAAGACCTTAAACATCAAAAAAGTTGGAGCTTGAGGTGTCTTGCAGTTTCACATTGCAGTTGTAATTTGGGAATCACTTTTTAGCTCATTCTACCAAGGGCTTCTGATGACTTTGGACTTTGCCATTGTCCATGTAGTCGTTTTAAAAGTTTGTAGGGGAGAAAAAAACACTTTTCATTTTGAGGAGTCTCTTTCCAATTTATTGTGGAAAAGGGGAAATGATGGAAAGGCTCCGCAGAACATTTGGAGTCTTTGTTGTTTCCTTAAAAAGCCTTGCAGCAAACTTACAGAGAGACAAGAATCCAGTGCTTTCTCCCTAATATCTCCTGAACATTTGCCTAAGGCCACTGTGCAGGAGTTTTCCATGCTGCAGTCCCTCTCTGGGAAACTCTCTCAAACCCTTAAAGTCTGTTTTAGCAGGTTGAACTCTAGCATGCATTCTGTGCTGTGCTGATCACCTTCCAAGTGCTGAGGTACTGTAACAATGCCAGTCAGCTGTCAGGCTTTGGAGCTTACAATGTTTAGGGCCAACAGTTCTTTATGGAATTCAACCACAGAAAGCTGCAAAAGAACAGGCACAGGTGCTAAAAATATCTTGTATGTTCAATATTTTCAGGGTATTTTTTTTCATTGTTGGGGAGAGCTTGCACTGATACACTGGAGGTTCTGCCATCCTGGCAAACAAGCCAATATGGACATGACACTGAAAATAAATCATTCCTGATTTTTATGTCTACCCCCTTCTTAGTTTGAAGACTTGCTTCTTGGGAGTATTTTTCCTCCAGATAAAAGCCTCATCTGAGATTCAGACATATTTGGGTTTGAATTCCAGACACTGACTTGGAAAATCTTGCCTTGCACATGGAAAAAGTGATACCTGACTCTAATGACTCGCTGTAGCTCTATCGTTTTCTCATCTAGTGGCAATGCTTTCCTAGCATTCTGTGCTTAACAAAGTTCTCTTTAATGAGGTCCTGCAAATGATTTGCAAGCCCTGTGAGGAGAAGTCTGAAGTTTGCTTTACACAGTTGCTATCAGAGCTGAATGCCAATGGGCTGCACTGTGAAAACCTGCTTTTGTCCACACGTGGAGGGCTGTGTCCCTGTGAGTATGAAGACACCTCCTGCTATACTCCTGAGTATTCCCAGGTGAGGCTGCCTTTAAACCAGACTGCACTTTGTACAAGCTCAGCCTTACCACCTCCATGCCCTTTATTGCTCATCTACCCCACTCCTGCTTCTTGCCAGTTGTCTTCCAGTCTGGTTTTGATCACTTGCATTCAGTCAGCCAACTTCAGTGTGGACTAAAGAGCTTGGAAGCCAATGCATTTGCAGAAAATCAGTTAGCAAACTTAGTTTCACTGCCCTATGTAATTTTCTTTTTTCCTTACTCCAACCAGTTAAATGAATAGGATTGTAAAATATTCCTAGAAATTACTTAAATATATAAGGAATGGAGGTAATTTAAAGTGGCATCTGGAGGCCAAGAGAAATCATTAAATGAATCCAAGCCTAAATTTTTAATTACTAAGGCCTCTTCTTCTGCAGTGCAGTTTTTGGCAAATCAAATTTCTACTGACAAATGTAAGCAAATATTTTCAGGATTTCACTCTTTGAATGCTGTTTTACAGGAGCAAACAAGTTCTGCCAATATCTCTCTCAAATTGTTATGGAGACTTGAAGCAACAAAGTTCTGTTCGGAGTGTTGTGTTTTTTCTTTCCAGTGACTATTTCAATAGACCAAAGGGGAAATCTCCCCAGAGTGCTTGGTTTGGTCCTGTTTAAAAGGAAAAATCTGTAAACTTTATTTGCAAATTTTTATCTTGATCAATCTCTTCTGACAGAAAACAATAGCTGTTGGCTGAAGTGCCTAATGCTGCAGCCAAGCAAGATCAGGAAAGGTAATATTAGCTTGCATATCCCAGAACTGTTCATGGTTTGTGATAACCATTGAATAACTAGCATCAAATCAGTGTTTTCCTGCTAGTAATTTACAAACGAGCTCCCAAACTAACCTGTTTAATTGTGATAAGCCAAGGGCATGAGGGAACAGCATTACTGATGAGAGGAGCTGGACAAACCCACCTGTGCCTGAGTTCATACATCAGCTGAATGGAAATAATAATGCTTGATTTATTTATTTTACAAGTCTTTTGCAAGTTTAAGTAGTAGCTGTCCCCATGTGGTTAACAAGAACTGTACAGTCTTTCTATTATTGTGACACATCTGATAATTTTCTTGGCCTTAATGATGAATTTTCTTCCTATCAGCAGTCATTTTGCTATATATATTCTGAAAAGTTGCATATGCTAAATCCAACTGTTTCTACTTTTAGCATCTATTAGAGTCTAATGTTATTTGTTTATGGAGCCAAGTGCAATTTCAAATTGAGGAAAACATACATTTATTCTCACTTTGGAGAGAATGTCTGCTTCTTTACTGTCCTATCTTCAGAATGTCAGATGATAGCTGTGGCTCACCTGTTTACAATGAAGTTCCTTCAAGGCTTTATTTCCTATTTCTGGCTCTGCCTGATCTCTTCAATATGGCCTGAATATTTCTTTGAACTTCAGTTCTTCATTGTATTTAATTTCTAAGCTGATGGTACTGAGTCATTGATTTCTTTTCATGGATTTGAACTATGTTCCAGTTCAAGACATGATTGGAATTTTTTCCTCACACCTACTAAATATTGCTTGCTTACATATCAACTCCTAGCCACAAGTTATTAATCTGGTGTGCAAATCCCATAAATGTGGCAATTATTCTTCTTTTCATCATCTTTATGTAGGCTCTTATCTGATGTTTGCAGGCAGCCAAGAATGTCTGCAGCACATTTAGAAAACCTTGCAAAAACTGCACTTTGATCCTTACTCCCATTGCTGCTCATGCCTGTGCCAAATTCACTTTGCTCTTGAAATGTCTTCATAGGATCCTGCAGACATCATAGCCATTATACCTTACCATTTTGATGCCCTTTCAATCAGAAAATTTTGAAACCTGTATTTAAGTCAAGACACAAAAAAATCAAGATTTAAGTCTGGAAGGGAAAAGCACTGCTTAATTAATGCCAATGCAAGTCTTTACTTGAGATATTTCATCACTGGCTTGTAATCTTATCCTCCTCTGCTTCTGTTAATATTGTGCTAAAGCATTCGATAGGCAAGATGGGAATTACAGAGACCTTGCTTTTATCAACAAGAAACAATTGTGCATTTATCAACAAGAAACAATTGAGGAATAGTTTATAACAAATGTATCTGATCAACATAATATAATTTTATTTTTTGCTGCAGCACATTAAATATCTGTTCAGTCCAGTATTTATCAGGTCACCTCCTCATCAGAAATTTAATTTAGTTCTTTTTAAAAACAGTGAAAAAATGAAATAACCCTGTGAGGTATGAAGATGATTCCTTAGATCTATTTGTGGTATCAAATGCAAGCAAGATTGTAAATCTTATTTTCCAAGATAATGAGGCACTTAAAGATTCAGAAAGACACTTTGCAGAATTGTCAGATGCACATAGACACTTGGCTTCCCAAGATGCAGAGCACAGAGATTCAGGCCCAGAAAGAACATGGGGGCTATGGCATGTGATACAAGAGTATCCTAAAGCAGAACCTGTCACTTAGGCTAGGTGATGGGACTCTTCTCATATGGCACAGACTTGGGAGCTTCAGGTGAAGAAAACAATAAAACATCAATTAAAAGGCAGTTAGCAGCAAGCATAAGCCCTTCCTTTGATGGGCTGTTCTTTTCTATTTTGTGCTCTGTATTAACTCTGGTCTCTTGAAGACTGGAGCATGAAGCCACACTTCAGACTTCAGAAAAACAGAGCAGAGTCACTCTGTTTTTTCAGAGACAAGTTATTAATTCAGCAGGTGGGCACCTGTGATGCTTTATGTCAGAAGTCTGAGCACAGAGACTTCAACGCGTACACACCTTCTGAGGATTTTTAGAATCTGCACTTTAGACTTAAGTGTCTGTCTTAGCCAATCTTAATACATCTGAGTCCTTTCATGACCAGAACCTAAAAGGTATTTTTTTGAAATTTCCTAAGTCTTTGAAGTTCTTAATGGGTGGTTATGTATACCTTGGAGTAACAAAATGCTTTTGCAATTCTGGTACAGTTGGGGTGTACAAACAAATGTGGAGTTGGAGTAGGGATGTGAACCAAAGGCCCTTCTGATCTGAGTAGTTACATATGAAGTCCAGTGTTCATGAATACTAATATGTTGGTATAGATGACCTCAAAAATTTGTTCCCACAAACGTAAGTGCTGCTAGAACTCCATCACTTTTATGTTTCCAAAGAAACAAATGTAAAAAGGAATGTGAGATTGACCCATGCACCATTTAAAACTTTATAGAGTTACTTACATTAAAAATGTGCGGTATTTGTTGAACTGTTACTATAAATGTAGCTTTTAAAGTATCTGAGACCCTGGTCTAGTTATTTATTGTTCTAGGAAATGACTTTTATGAGAGCTGCGCAGAAACCAGAGACTTTTGATTCTAAGTCTAGACTAAAGCTCAGCAAACAGTCCAGAGAAAGTGGCTTTCTGACTTATTGCCCAATGTGGAGGAACAGCTTCAGTGACAAAAAGGGGTTACCTCAGATGAGCAAGGTTGTCATCACTATGAGATTTTTTTCTCAGAAGCCATTCATGGGCTGTAATGTCAAGTAAATTTCTCTGAGGGACTGCAGCCAGTTTTCCCAGTTTGGTGACCATGGCATGCAGAATCATTTGAAGTCTCTTCACCTGAAATGTTGCTTCTACTCCACTTTTCAGTACTCTGAAATTTACAGTCAAAAAAGATGCTACTGATCCACAAACAGAAAACACTGACTATTTCTCCAATCTTTGAATAAATAGGGCAGGACACGATGTTACAGAAAAGCAAAGCAGAATCCAGCATAGAAGACAAAGCCTGTAACTGGTGATGCAACTTCCTTGTCAATAAGACTCTACCCTGGTGGTACCCATCTGTGAAGGCAGGTAATGTAAGAACAGCTCTATCATAGCAGATCAGAAATCTTTCTCTTCCAGTACTGCATCCCTAGCACTGGTATCCAGGGGATGCCTAGAGAAAGGAGCACGAGGATGAGATAACCATGCAGTGCTATTTGCCAGCACATATTCTCTGCCTCCATTGGTATGCAGCTGGCTGCCTCTTCCTTTCTACTCTATACCTTTCAAGGGATCTTCTAAAACAAATTTTTTCACTTATATTTTTGAACTCATGGAGCCTTTGGCAACCAGGATTTGGATTTTGAAGTCAGGGCTCTCCCATGTTCTGTGCCTGTTGTGAAGCAGGGACATGCTATCTGCTTGGAGCAGTACCTTTCAGTCCTGTTTGATTTGCAGGTCCTTATGCATTTGTAGTATAGCAAAAACAATCCCTGACTGACTTATTGTTCTTAGTTACAGCTTGTGGCTTCATTACTAATAGTCTGTGGACTCCCAGAAGCCTTCTAACCCCTGGTTTTACTCTCTAATATCCCTATGACCTCTCTTAAATAATGCTATTAGTCTACCATACAATTTTCCCAAAGAGACCTCTTATTACACCACCAGACTTTTTCATTGGAACTATTTATGTTTCCAAAAGACATTCCAGTTATGTAATAATGTATTAATCACCATTAACAGTATGTAAGAATATTAGACTCCTTCTGTCTTAAATTGAGTTTGATTTTTCAAAACAAAGTTAATTAAGAGTACACATGAATTATGCAATCTTTAAGCCTGACATATTAAAAAAGTAATTAGATTCACTGAAGAAATGTGTATTTTATTTGTGATCTGTAACACCAAGAAATTGAGATGTTCCTTTCAGTTTTAGTTTCTATATCCATAAATTTTATGTGGAAAGTATTTGGATATATGAATAAAAAGTCTTACATAAAGACTGAATACTGTTCTGCTACTTAGTTGGCAAAGGTACATTAAATAAGTGTGTCAAAATATAGAAATACAAAAATTTCTATGGCAGTCTGAATCAGACCATGAAACTAATTTCTTGAGAAGGCCCCTACCAAATACTTTAGACAGAAATAAATTTCAAATGCAGCAGGCAGAAAAGCTTGCTCAATTCTCCACTGAAGTACAGAGTACTAAAGGGTATTTTCATTCTGTCTGGCTGTAATACTGAAACCATACTATTTCTGGAAGACTCAGTAGTATCGTATGGCAGCAACTTTCAGATGTTAATCAGGCATTGTGAAGAAGATGTGGTTCTTGTCAAGGTTGCTTTCCCATTCAGAGCCTTCCTTTACCTCTCTCCATGGCAAAGCAGAAAGCTGGGGGCCTCCAATGCACAGAGAGCATTCATTATTTTCTGAATGGTCTGTAAGAATTACCTACTGGAGCTCTCCTATCTCCAGACTTGTGTTGCAAAGAGAAGCCGAAGCAAATATCCTGAATAGCACGAATGTGTTTGGTTGTTTTCTGTAGCTGAACCTTGTGTGATTCAAGATCTTAAACTGCTCAGACAATGGTGGGGGCAAAGGGACCTAAACTTCACATTGTTTGCACAACAGTGCTAAGAGCTGCACCACAAAGAGTTACTTTTTGATTCTAAATAATATGTGTACTTTCCCGGTATTAGTGACTGTTTAATAATTGGTTATACAAGACTTGGAAAGGGGAAAGTTGTAGTCCTTGAGTGGGCCAGTGATGAGGGCAACTGTGTTCTGGTAGGTGAAAGACAGACAATAAAATGGAATAAAAGAAAAAATGTACCAAACAAGTGATTCAAAACCACATCACTCTTTGGAAAGTCATCTTAATTTCAACAGGCATGTACACAGGCCAGCTAAAATCTTCAGTGGAGGTCAATCAGCACATTCTTCCATCAAGATGAATGACCTAATGATGATTTAATCTACCAGAGGATCTGGCACTGAGCATTTAGCCGCAGGTTAGATCTGATTCTATCAGGTTTTCAGCCTAATTTTCCTGCCTGGACACTTGGAATGACTCTCCTCTAAGCACACAGTGTTTTCTGTGTCATCATTTCGATCTAGCCAGCAAGTTCTGTATGGCACCAAAGCCAGTGCTGGAATGAGGTGCAAGCCAGAGATCCCAGCTAAGACAAGCAATGCTTCTGAACTCACATGCTCATTGTCCAGAGTTTGTGCTAAAGAACAAGCCCAGAACACCTGCCGAAAATCATAAGACACTTGCACAACTAGAAAGAAAAAATAAAAAGAAGAAAAAAGTATAAGAAGAAGTATAAGAAGAAAAAATAAAAAAAAGAAAAAACCAAAGAGTTTTAAAACTATCCTGAAAACATTAAATAAAACCTCATCATCTCCAGGCTGGATTTCCTTTTTTTCCTCTAAAGCATCTATTTAAAGCACACCAACCCTCTACAGATACCCTCTTCCATTATGAAGTCTCTCATTTTTGGGCCAAGGAGCCTGAAGGAAAGCATCAAATCAGGCCAGGCCAGGTGACTCAGTGCAGAGTGGTTTACTTCCAAACTCAAAGCTCAATGGTATTTCATGACTGCAAATTCTTTTGCTCTTACATACAGGTCTGGTGAGAATTTACAGGAGAACAAAACTGTTCTAATCTTGGACTACATTTTCTAATCTCAAATATTGTCATTTCAAGCCAATTTATTTCAAAGTAGCTAGAGGAGTGCTGCAGCACCAGGATGAGTGTGCTGGTAGGAAAGGCTGGGAGCAGCCTGGGTTGTGTCCTCCCTCCCTCCCTCCACGTGCTGAGTTGCACAAGAACAACCTGGATAAAACGGGTTCAGACATTGCATTTTTATTTTGTCTTTACAGGTCTGGGGACTGTGCTAGACTCACTGCTTTTTGGTCCTACAAGAGGGGACGTTTGGGTGGGATGAGAGAGGCAACAGGAACTTTGATCATTCACCACCAGCTCCAAACCCTTGTCAGGTAATCATGATCCATGAGCCGTCCATTAGGAAGAACTTTATTAAAGTAACAAAGCAAGCCTTTCCTACAGAGGATCCCAGGCACTGTGTCACTACTGATTGCTATGTCCCATCTGGAATTCTGATAGATTTAAATGTGTTATTACCTTTTGACTAATCCCTTTATTTCTGTCCCTCCCCGCAGTGCCATTGCTGCATGGCGGGAGAGGGGAGAAGATTATCGCCTGTAGGTGTGGGCACTCTTTTGGGTAAGAGAACTGAAAAGGAAATAATCAAGAACATTTTGCAGCTCCCTGAGTAATGAAAAAATTTACAGCCAGTAAGTCGGCGCCAGACTTGTAATTCTGTGAACTTGTGCAGTTTACCTGTGAATGGGAATCCAATCACACCACAGCATCATCACACACAGACAGGCAAAACGCCAAGGTGCACAAAGTCTTTGTCCAGTACAAGAAGGAGCCAAACCCATGCCAAAATACTCTTTGAAAGATATACATTTTGCATGATACTGTGCTTGTTTACTTTTGAAAGCTGTCCCACAAATGAAAAACTAGTTAATGAACATTTTTTTTCCAAGTTCAATACATCTAATTCATAGTAATATAAGATATAGACTTTGAAATATATATTTATGCGCAACTTTGGAAAATTATGCTCTTAGGAAGTGCTGTTTGGAAGGGAGCTGTTTACAGAAGCACACGGCCTGAGGAATAGCCAACAGTGCTTTTGGCCCAGGTTTGGTACCAGCTGAGTTGTGTTCACCTTGCTTTGGGCTTGTCTCCTCCACAGTGGGTGGAGTACAAGGCTGAGAAACGCAGAAGGGAGCAGATGAGGAGTGAATGGAAGAAGGATGAAGAAGATGCTGCATATGTAGAAATGGTGTGACAGAAAGAAGAAACCTACTGAGCAGAACTTTTGTAGCAAAGGAGAGAATAACAGATGGGCTAGAGATGAGAAATATGCTGCAGAGCACATGATGATAATGTGAGCAGGTGGCATATAATCACATCCTATTGAATGTGGATGCTTTTTATCCATCTCCACAACATTGGAGTGCCTGCTGTGGCACCGTTTGCCAAGTCTGCATTTCCATGTGCCACATGCCTCCAGGTTGCCACCAGCCTTCTGCCTATTTGTCCTGACTGAGCGCCCCAACCATTTGTGTAATTACCCTTAAGTGAATCCAGGCTCACAGACAGGTTATCCTGAACTGAGTGGGAAGGACTTGAGTTGGGTAATGAGAACCACAAAGCATCAGGCATTTCGAAATTTATGAGAAAATGGAAGTAGCATCTACTGCCATTCATTTTCAGCTACAGAAAAGTTCAGAGAATTTACTCCTGACCCAGAGAAGACTAAGTATGGAAAACAGTTGTTTTGGACTAAGAGTGGAGCTTGCTGTGCAATAGAGCTTTTACAGCATGTATTTACTTTGTAGGAAAAAAATGTTTTATTCTCTTGGTAACCTTCTTTTTCAGTTACTCAAATATTAGATACCCTCATAACAAACATGCGTGGTTGTATATGAGCCACTGCCATTCTGCCTTTGAAAAAGGTCCCAGGTAAAAAGAAAAAGGCTCCTTTGCTGGATTGTCTGAAAAACGACTTGGAGGAACCAGTCAGCATGTTAGATCAGAGAGTACTGTGTGCTTTTTATCTTTTTGCTCTATCTCCCACCCTTGGTTTCTGGTCAAGAGTTATCCTCTCTCCAGCTTTCTCTGGAGATAATTGCTCGTCTAAAAGCTCTTGATCCTGGCAAGTTTTATCTGCTGCAGTGTCTTACATGCTTACCACACAGATTTTCCCATGCTCTCTTGGCTCTAGTCAAAATATTTGCAGGAAAGCTGAATATACATTGCTTCTGTCTCCCTTTTACCTTACATGACCTAAATTAGTACTTAGTTATACTCGTCTTAGTGGTATAATGTGATGAAGGCAATTCATTTGCCATTTCCTGGTGTGTTTGCTTTTTGTTAGTGTGTCCTGTCTCGGCTGTTCTAATGGCCTGGTAAGGCTCTGGATGGCCTTGAGGCAGCCCGCGCTCCAAAGGACGAAAGGAATCTTCAGGTTTTTCAGTTCTTCAGTGTTGTTTATTAATTCTTATTTACAATATTTTCTCCCGGCCCTACAGAGGTCCGCACAGCAAGCCAGCCATGAGCACACTCTGACTCCCTCGGGGCGGCCGCTTATTTTTATACCAAAAACTACGTGTAAGATATTTACCTTTTCCTCCCAATACCTTTCACCCTTATTGACAAGTGCACATTCAGTAAGAACCAATCTCAAAGTGCCACCATCACCATCAAAGATGGATGACAAGAAGAAGAAGAAGAAGAAGGACAGGACACGCCCTAATTCCTCCATCTTGTCTCCTAGAACCCCCCTGTACCGAGATTCTAAAACCTGTGTTTTCACTCTATAATTAATCTATCCCTTCACCATTTATCCCCGTGTGATCCTCCCATCCTCATACAGGTGTTGCTTCCTGTGCAGGATCAAAGTCCAGCCACCAAACGCTTCTGGCAATGTTCCAGGACTTCCGAGCCCCCCAAGGGTTGTCTCGGTGACTCTGCACATCAGGAATGATGTGCTGAGTTCCCACATTAGTGAAACTAAGAGATAATAAAATACCTCCAATTGGAGACATAATTTTACCAGGGAAAAGACCAAGAATCCTTTAAATCACCTAAGTACATGTATGCTGTTGCATATGGATGTACTTAAGTTTTTAGAGGGCTAGACATTTTTTTACAGTTAGTGTGTTACGATAGCAACAGCAGTACTTATTCTGGTTCCATTTGACATTCAGACATTAATAGCTGACAGCATTTTGGTTGGGTTATTTGGGGGTTTTAGCCTCCATTTAGCCTTGCAAATAGCAATGAAAATTTAGCATTGGGACAGATTCTGTTCATATTAAGAGAGGTGAAAGCTTGTTCTCAGCTGAAGAATTGCATAAAGTGATCAGTAGCAAAACTTGACCTGTCTAAAATATATTGGGAAAATCCCTTAAGAAGATGAGCCCTTACCTTACAAGCTTTCTGAAATGAGCAGCAACAGAGAGCTAAAAAGAAAAAGTTCTTTGGTTTTTCCAGAAAATAGGTTTATCTCTGTAAAAGTAAAGCTTGTACTAGGTTTCTCTTCTTTGCAAAATATAAAGTGCTTTGTTAATATTTGACTGAAAATACCCTTTGGTATCATGATTAGATGTTATGGTATTCACTGCTTTGTGGATTGGAACTCCTGGATGTTCAGAAGTCTAACTAAGCAAATTGGGAAACACTGGATACTGCTTGGCAGAACATGGTGGTTAACCCAGGGAATAATAATTTGCCTCAGAAATTATGTTGATGAAAACAATTTGGCCCATGGTGACTGCAAGAAGCTGCCCTTCCATACTGAGAAAGCTTGGCATTCACCTAGAACAAAGAATGGGGTATAGAGAAATGCTGTAACTTTTACCCACTTATACTTTCACTGCTTGTACAGATATATGCAATTATACTGCCTTTCTGCTTTACCAAATAAAAAATATCTAATAATACCCTAGAAAAAGGCATCTGTAAACATATCAGAACAATATCTGTGTTTACAATGCAATATAATTTCAAGGCCTTTTATTGATAGTACAATAACTCTGTTTATGTTTCTGGCAGAGATTTTAGAGTACATAACACAGTATAGGAAACAGGTGGGACAGTAATTTAATATTCCTAGTGGCATACTTTAATATCAGAAGAGGCCACTGAGAGTCTTCAAAGAAGTCTCAGAACAAGAATCATTTACTGAAATGATGTGTAGTGTGTACCAGATTTTGCATCAAAGCATGCTTTTAAAGACCGCTATAAAAGAGGAGAAAACACCACTTTTATTAGGAAATCTATCTTTACAAAGGGAAAAAATCCATCATCATTGCATTATTTAGGCAGCAGCTAGGAAGCGTTCCAAGATCTGGGATAAGTTTATGGAATGGTAGGTAAAACATTTAGCCATAAATGTTTAGGCATAAATGAGCATAATTCATGTTAACACCAATGTCTCTCAAGTGGCGCAGTCACCGACCAACTTATCAGAAAGTGATCTCCTCAATTCTAAAGTTATATTAAAAATCTTAAAGGAAAAAATGGTAAATTATTAAACTGATGGGTGAGGAGCTGGATGCTAATTTAAAAACAGTAGGAGTTTTAAGTTTGTTACTCTGCTGTAGTAGCAATGTCATTGTAATAATGATGACTAAGGAATCTAAGTGATTTGTAGGGCTAAATAATGTGTTTCTGGGCTATAAAGAATTGCTTATAGCTTAAAAAAACATAAGCCCTTTTGGCCTTTCGTGTGTGGCTGAATGGGACAAAAGCTGCTCCTTAAGTGAAAGACGTGGTGTTTTTGGCAAACTGGCAATCTTGTTTGCCTTCAAAAGACAGTGCTCTTGCTGTCTTTCCAGGCAGTGTGCCTCCTTTTCACCAGATGGTTTGTTTTAGCTGTTATTTATACTCCCCTATCTATTCCTGCACTGAAGAAGGCCAGGGTAAGGCCTTATTAAGGATTGGCGGTTTTATGAAAGAAGTAGACTGGATTTTTCACTTGGAAGAGAGTCTCCTTCATGTACAGTTGTACTGTGAGCAACTACCCAAATGAAAGGTGTGGTGGGATTTCTTTTTTATTGCCCTTCATTTCCTTCTGATTCAGATATTTTCCATTTGCTTACTTAAAGCTCTAACCAACCCTCTAACCAACAACCATGAAATATAGCTTCCCAGTCAACACCCTCTATTTAAAGAGGAAATAGGTCTGTCACAAACCTAGTAATAGGAGAACTATGCAGTGCCAGTTACCATCCTTCTTCCCTGACAAACAGGCATTTTGCTTGTTTTGTCACACAGCCTGGCCTCGAGTGAAGAGGTAAAAAACCTCACGGTGGCCATCAAGATGGTGCAGACACAGAACTGCACAAGCCCAGTGATAAAGATGACATTCAAGCATCTCTATTCATCATCAACAATAAAAATTCTGTGAGTTGTTACTAACCATCTGTTGTTATTTCTGCTGCTGAAAGGCAAAACTGTATATATTCTGGCTCAGCATACCAAGTCTCTGTTGCTTTCTTCAAATGTGGAGGTCTTAAAGGGAACTGGATAAATATTGAGATGTCTGTCAAACACCATTGGTATGTTTCTCAGCCATCTCAGAAACTACCCTCATCATTTATTAAACTGAATGATTTGGTTTATGTAAGTAGGAGCCAAGATAGCCTTCCCAAGTGCAGTAATTATAATAGCAGAGAACCACCAAAACCCATAAATATCTTTGGAAAAGCTGCAATGTGGGCTTCAACCTCCCGTGTGTCTATCCCCCTCCTCTTCCTGTTTTGTAAAAATGATTAGAATGTGATGTTAAAATAGTAATTGTCTTTAAAAATTTCAGTTGGCGACTCCACATTTGAATAACAAGTCATGGTATATTTTCCATATGCAGGGTGGAGATCCCAGCAAGCTAATGGGAGCTCATTTGCAGATGGGGTATACTGCTGTGTTCATTAATGTCTCCTCTGGATGCTTCCACATGACTTATCTTCAAGACTTACAAGACTTAAATATTGGCATAACACACTCATCCAGCAAACAGTTCATTGTAGGTAAAAAAGGTTAAATAATGTATGGTGTAGTTAAGGTAAAACATGTATTCTAAATTACATTGAATAATCTGGGAAACAAAAAAGAAAACACCAAAAGAACAATTAAAACTTTACAGCATAAAATTTTATTGCTTTTTCCAGTGTGAGGCAAATCAGCTAAGAAGCCAACAGAGTAGTAGTTCCTTGCTGTCAGAAAGGCATTCAAAGCATCTATATAAATTGGTTTGCTCTCAGGAAGAGTAGCAGGGCTGTGGGATGCTGGGGACCAGCCCTGCTGCAGCATCACTGGGGCAAGAGCTGGGGCCATGGGGCTGACCTGGCCATGGGCAGGATGCAGGGAAAAGGGGCAGTAGAGCCTGAAATTCCCTCTGGGCACAGACAGTCTGGTCCCTATGAAGCTGCAGATATTTCAGAATCCAGCCTGATGCCCAGTGCTGCTGTATATTTGGGGAATTTCAAATTCAGACTGAAAAAAAAGAGAAAATAAAAAAAATAATCTGAGGCAAAAGTTCCTTTTCAACATGATAGCCTTTCTTGCCAGACAGGATATTCTAATGATGTTCTTCTGCTGAACAATATGAAACATCAAACAAGTCACTTTACAATAACATGGGTGGATCTAACTGTCTCCATATGCACATTTTTACAGCATCATTGTTCAATTAATACTTTATATGGTAAAAAAAAGAGTAACAAAAAAATTTCATCTGGAAATATGATCAAAGATTTGTTTCTCTCTGCTGAATATTGTGAGAGTATATAATATGGGACATAAGTCAACTTCTTTTTCCAAAAATGTCTTTTCATGTAATATTTTGCAAGTCTTATGGCTTTTATTGCAAAGACTAAATGAAATGCCTGGGGAGGAGAAATATGTCTATATGTGTCTCAAATCATCCTGAAATGTCTCAAAGGGGGGAGAGGGGGAAGGGGAAATAGAAAGTCATATTGCAGTATTGTTCTCAGCTTTAGCAATGAAATGACTGTGATGTAATATTGAGTAGTTATAGGGTTACTGCAGTAAAAATAATTATTTTAAGGGACAAACTCCTGGAATTCTTGATTTTCAGCTGTTAAAGTCATACCTTCTAGTAAAGAGAGGGAACATCTTTTCATCACAGGAATAATAATCCTGTATATTAGAAACATGAAATATTAATATCAATTTTCAACTATTTCTAATTCAATGAACCAATATAGATTAGAATTATGGCAGAAAAAACAATTTTCCATGTGACATTTCTTATTGCGTGGCATGTTTCATTTCAGGGTGAAGTTATGGCTTCCTATGATAAAGGTTATGACTACCTGAAATTCCCAATGTTTCTTCAGCAGAGATGGCCTCAGGTCTGTGGTCTCCTTCCAAGCACAACAAAGAAAACACAGATTAAAGGCAGCCCTGGGATTCCTGATTTCTGCATTCAGAGCTTGGCTCTATTGCCAATGTGATGTGTTACAGGGAGCAAATTCACTTCATACTTTCTAACTGTGAGTTGAAAAATAGGATAAATATTTTTCTGTACCATTATGGTGGGATATACAGGGAAAAAAAATCACCCATCAAGAAAATAAAGAGCAAAGAAACAGACTGAAAAAGTGTAACTGAACTTCAATTAAACCCAAAGGACATCCACATCTTTACATGGCTCCAAGCACAGATATGTCTACTCAGTGGATTCAGGGAATACAAGCATCCTCTATATTTTGAACCTGTTTCCTCCAGGGAGGAGCAAAGCCATATTTGAAATAAAGGAAAGACAACGACATTGCAGTTCCATTTTTTTCCCTTGAAGTCTGCAGAGAGAAATGTGGTGGGCTTAAAAATGCTGAAAACAGCAATGCAAAATAAAGCTGATTGATCCAGAAGTTTTCCTATGGTGAAAATGAGTGAGTCAGATTAATTTTAAACATAAAAAAAAGCCAACAACCTTACAACTGTAAATCTCACTTGCTTCCTCATGTTAAGGTATAAGCACCTTTAAAATATACATGTGCAAATTCTATATGAGTAATCCCTATCCCTCTGCGTGTTTGTCCCTAGGGATAATTTATGTTTCATGGAATTTTTGATTTGTTCTCTGTGGTTTTATAATTTTCAGTTTTGCAGTTTTGGGAGCTTAATTTATTTGTGTAGTCACAACTCTGAATTCCTTGTAACAAGAAGTATTTTCATGATATGTTATCAAAGATGTAATAGAAAAAGTTTTTCTGTTTTAACCACAGGCAAAATACCAGAATTTTGTCTGCTCTGGACAAAAAGTATGGCTCTAAACAGACCCAACAAAACACTTATTTTCTCCTCATAGCCAGAGTATGAATTCAGCTGCATATTCTTTAAGGCAATAAAGTTGAGGTACCCCAGAAAACACCCATTTCATGACAGATGCCATGTTCAGTGCAGGGACTACACCGTGTGATTACAAAGTCTATTTACTATGTTCTTTTGAATCCCAGTTTTAGGTTTTGCTAACACTCAAACTAGATCAGGGTGTCTAGAAAAGATCACCTGAAAAAAAAGGTCACCTGCAAAAAAACTCCCACATCATAACATGAAACATGTGCTGTTTCATTTCGTTCCTTAGCCTAGAACCAGCTTGAAGCTGTAGCAGGGAAAGAGAAAAAAAAAAGGTTTTTTTTTTTCTAACTGAATAATTCATTTAGTATGTCAAACGTTTTCTAATTCAGCACTTCTCTGGAATACTTCAGTCAAAAATTTATCATCCCCACCTCAATGTCCTTGGGATGGGCAACTTACAATATGTGAGATATGCACTCCCCAACACGTTTCAAGATGAAGCCTGTCTATCTCTTTCCTTGGCCCAAGCCTTCTGGCATCCAAATCTGTATTGCACCTGAGCAGACGTTTTCCTCCTGCAGACATCTGTGTGCATCTCTGTTGCAATGAAGCTGGTTGTGTAAATCATGGAAAGGAATGTCACATGTGTGATCTTCTCTTCAGCTGTGCATTCTCCTCCACGTAAAGAACCGAGAGGCCAGAGGGAGGAGACTGCCAGGAAAGGTGATCCAACTACAATAACTGTTGGCATCAGGTTAAAGCAGCCCCTGCAAAACACACACAGGGAAGGGAGGCAGGGAGATGAAGATGAAAGCCCCACCACCGGCCTCGTGCATGCCTTTCTCCTCCTTCAGTACAGTCAGGGCTTTACATACTGAACTTCAAAAGTTTGAAGACTTTTAAGTTATTAAAGCATCCCTAACTCAGCTAAGTATGGAGACTTGTTCTTTATGTCACACTAGTCTTCTCATTTCCAGGAAGGAAGAGATAATGCAAGGATAATTTAAGCTTTGCTATTTAAAATGATTTTTAAAAATCATGATTGAAAGAATATCAGATCTGTGATAGAAACTGATGAATGTGACACCTGGTAAACTATGACTTTGGACATCTATGTCTAATGGCAGAGCACACTTGAGCTTCTCATACATTCTGAATGAATCGAAATACACAGGGGTTATCTGTCAGGTTTTGGTGGTTGCTGCTGTTGGTTTTCACCCCTTTTTCACACATACAAAGGCAGGCTATAAAGTCTTTTAAAATACACTAAATAATGACAGAAGAAAACATATCTTTTCCCAGAGAAAATATGACCTTAAATAAGATTTGTTAACTGTTGCAAGAATGACAATCTCAACAAGTACTCTTTTCCTCTTCGTGTTATTCTTAACACATAAAAATCAGGATTCGGGATTCCATGCAGATGGATTTTTTAGCACTTTTAAAATAAGACTCCTTACCTGCTGAGAGTAGAATAACCCATGATGGCCTTTACCAACTGCAGCAAAGGAAATGGAGCAGGCCTATGGCCCAAAATTTGATCAAAACAGCTCTGAAATGAGTTGCCTTCTGATGAACACTTCTTGCAAATACTTCCTATGTTTTGCTGTGCAACTGATTTTCCAAATGGGACTTGTCACAGCGACAAAAATATGTGGCTATGGACTCAAAATGTTGTCATTCTAGCTCTGCTGTTAGTGGGATGGCAGAGGAGACAGTGCATACAAAGAGCTGAGTCCTCAAGCAGGCTAATGTGCTTGAAAAGCTTCCCTTCAGCAGAGTGAAAATATTTATCTGCTGTGCAACCTTATTTAATACTAAGCTAAGTTCAAGTCTCCAGGGCCAAGCTGAAAATCAGGAGGACCTTTCTTCTTTTTAGTTGAGTAGCCTACTGAGGTTGCTCCTAGTTCTTATCTATATCCCTACTTACTTGTAGTCCATCTCAGAAAATATTTTTGATGTTACATCCACTCAGAATTACAGTAAAGAAGTAAATATTTCCCTCATAACATCTCCTGCCATTTTTCTTCAAACCTCTTTATCTGCAGCCTCTACTACAGAACTGAAGACTTATTTATCTATGTCACTCATGCACATTGACGTCTGTTAATTCTCAATAATCTTTCACCAGAAAGGTAAAAGGGAATTAAAATCTGAAGGATTTGTTGCGTAACTATGGAGTTTGCTTCCTAGGACAAATGATAAAAAACAAAAGTGGTACTTTACATCAGTTATTCAGCCATAACTGTATCAAAAGAAATAGGGAAAATTTTGATTGTCATATAGCATTAATAGCTTTCCGTAGAAGTGATCATCATTCTTCTTCATGCAGTTCATACTTTAGGGTGAAGGAGCTTACAATGCCTCCTTGACTGAAGTACTGTCTAGAAGTTAATAAAAATGGACTGTACTTTTTGTATGTGCATTTTGTAGTCTTTCAATTAATTAATTCTTATTGCTCTAATTTCTTAAGGTAGCATTCAAAGGAACAAAGTTTTAAAACAACTGAATCTGAAGTTCTTTTGGCCTTGTCATCACGTTGCTTCCCATGGGAAGATTCAACACAAGAATCTGTCACAGAGTCAACAAATTATTTACAGCGCTTCCCTACCTTTGGAGGTCAGGCACATACAGAACCATGCATGTACTTTTTTATTTCCTACTTCAGAAGACAAACTCTGCCCATTTTTTTTAACATATCCTAAAACTACAATAGACCTATGGATCATCTGTATATTAGAATATGAACCTGTTTAAAGAGATGTTTACATTCAGAGCCAATACATGCCAGATTGCATGTGAAACAGACTTTGCATAAGTCTTCACCTCATCAAGTGCAGCATATGGCTGATTTACACAAAATAGCAGGTCTTATTTAGTGAAGTATAGCTTTCCAGAGCTTCCACCAATGTAGTTTCTTGTGTGTTTTTCCCAAGAGAAAATAATTGGGGTTTCTCATTCTAAGGAGAGTAGTCTTCAAATGCTTAGAGGTATGCACAGTCTGCATCTCTACAGTAAATAAAATTATAAAAGTGTCTGGTGGTCATTGCACAACTCCACTTGTGAGAGTAGCAAATCTTCCTAGGGGACATGTTTGGGAGGCTGCAACATGCCTCGCTGGCAGTTTATATACAGCCACGAACAGGACGTGACATTTGAAATCAGCATCTAGAGCTTTTATTTTTTCAGCATCAGTCTAATTACATTGTTATGACAATGGAGAAGAAAGACGCTAACAGCTCACTGATCAAACAGAATGCCAAGGAAACTTAACATTACAGCATAACATAAGACAGTCTCAGTTCAAGTTTCATCCAATCACACAGAGCAAAAGCATATTGACCATAGTTCTATCCAATCACCTGAAGTATGCGTAGCTGTGGTTAAAACAATAGCAGTTTTTTCTCTAATACAATGCCTCGTTTATAAAAGACAAAGCACAGAGACCCATTCATATTTAATCTTCTAAATGTATACTTAAAATATACTTTTTGCAACTTAGAAAGGCAAATCACATAGGCCTATTGTTCTATTTCTCATGTCTGTGCTACAGCCTACAAAACTTTTTCTGCTGCCTTAGCATTTCACTGTCCTTGCTGCCTTTGGGGCCTGTCTTTTTCACAACTTTCTCAAAACCCTCTAATTTTATGGATTCCAACACAACATCTCTGAGAGAGGCGACAACAGTCTAGATACAGTTCTTCCATGGTTCAGGAAAGATTGGCCCTGTTGTGGGGTACAGGGCTAGACAGGATAGTTCTGAACAGTTTTTACCTATTTTGAAAGACTTTGTCTCACGTTTCCAAAAAACTTATCAATTTTTTGTATGGCAACATAAAAATATCTGAGTTACTTTCCCTGTGTCCTGATGTACTTCATGCCACCAGCCTGGAACAGGGTACACATACATACAAAACAAATACTGACATGAAACTTGACAAATTTGTTTTGCTAATCGACTGCTCATCTGATGTCTTAGTTCTACAAAAGAGTGCTTCAGGTGATATTTAAACTACACCTCCATCATTTTTCTCCCCAATTCAACTATCATGTTGCATGTTCCATGGAACAACTGCTGCTCTCATGAACATCAATGAGGTGAGAGGTTGCCAAGTGCTCATGTGTCCTATACCAAAGTTTTCTAGAAAAGAGAACTCTTGTCTGTCTTCAAAGCCAGGATAAAGCACACCTGAGGTTTAAATGGGGGAAGAGATCTTTTTAGAGTATTCTTCAGATTTTCATTCATTTTAAAGAAATGGTGCAAATGACAGAACAAGTGTGCCACTGTGTCCTTGAGCATCCCTCACCCAATGCTTTTTCCTCAGAGCTCTGAAGACCTGATATGAAAGTGCTGAGCCATGTTCCAGAAACAGCGTGCTGCAGTGTATTTATTTCCTTTGCATGGGCTTATCACCAGTTTTGCCCGTAACTTGTGACCCACTGTTTCCCTTCATGGCAAGCAACCAAAGGGAATGTAGGCCCTTAATAAGAAACAATCCCTTTTGAAAATGGACCTCAGAGTAGCTTTGAGAGGCAGCAGGACTGTGAGTGCTAATGCTGTGAGGATGCCCAAGAAACATGCCCACTACATAGTTTTGGGTGTTAAGTACTTAAAAAAAAAAACAACAAAAAGAAGAGACACGTTGGCTGTTGTTGGGTATGAGCCTTAATAAGGTTGTTTCTGCCATTTGTTGCTAGACAGAACCTAAAGCTATTCAGTGAGATTATCTGAATAAATTTGTCTTAAGAAAGCAGCTGCTTACCAGATGTTCTGCAACCCACACAGTAAAATTGCAGGTAGATATATTCCTTTGTTTTTAGCCACAAAAACATATTGATAGACATGAAATCTGACTTTAACTATCATCTTACTATTGCCTTCTAACAGAAAAAATAACATTTACAGCATAGTACCCTTTAGCAGTCACATAAAAGCGTGTCTGCATGCTAATTACTTTAAATACGCTGTGAAGACTCCTTTCATAATGTGCTGGCAACTGTCAATATGGAACTGATTAATCCATGAAAACTCTCCTGTGATTCCAGAAATATCTGCCTGCAACATTCACTCTGCAACTATCACCATGGGAAGACCAAGCAATGTCATCTACCCAGACATGTGTAAGGCCTTCAGCAGTGTCCCACACAACATCCTTAACTCCAGATGGGAGAGACATAGGTTCAAAGGAAGGGCTATTTGGTGCCTAAGGAATTAGCTGAATGGACAAAGCCGGAGAGCTGTGGTCTGTGGCTCTATGTCCAGGCTGAGGTCAGTGACAAGTGTTGTCCCTCAGGGCTCTGTCTTGCCATCAGTGTTATTCAATATCTTCATCAACGACACAGACAGAGGGAAGGAAGCTGAGTGGAGTAACTGGCACAACACAAGGATGAGATGCCATCCAGAGGGACCTGGGCAAACAGGAGAAGTGGGCCCATGAGAAGCTCATGAAGTACAAGTCCAAAGGCAAGGTGCTGCACCTGGGTCAGGGTAATCCCAGACATGAGCACAGACTGGGGGAAGAGCTCATTGACAGTCCTTCCCTGTGAAAAAGGACTTGGGTGTTCTTGTGGATGCAGAGCTGGTCATGAGCCAGCAATGTGCGCTGGTAGGCCAGAAAGCCAGAAGTATTCTGGGCTCCATCCAAAGCAGTGGCCAGCAGGGTGAGGGAGGGGATTCTGCCCCTCTGCTCTGCCCCACCTGCAGTGCTGCCTCCAGCTCTGGGCTCCCAGCACAGAAAGGACACTGACCTGTTGGAGCAGGTGCAGAGGGGGGACACCAAGATGGTCAGAGGGCTGGAGCATCTCTGCTGTGAGGACAGGCTGAGAGAGCTGGGGAAGAGAAGGCTTTAGGGAGACTTTGTAGCGCCTTCCAGTAGTGGGAAATACACAAAAAAGGGAGAGTGACATTACACAGGCAAATAGTGACAGGATAAGGGAGGATGGCTTTAAACTGAAGAAATTCTTCACTGGGAGGAGGGTAAGACAATGGAAAAGTTTGCCCAGAGAAGATGTGGATGTTCCATTCCTTGGAGTGTTCAAGGCCAGGCTGGATAGAGCTTTGAACAACCAGGTTTAGTGAGACGTGTCCCTGCCCATGGCACGAGGCTTGGAACTAGATGATTTATAAGGTCCCTTCCTACCCAAGCCTTTCTCTATTTCTATATTTTTTATGATTCTCTCAATTCTGTAAAAACAACTTTGATACATTTTTACTATGCAGTACAACATATTTTTTGACAAATCCTAACAGAAAAAATATTGAAGACATGCAAGTTACCTGACCACTGTTATATGTGCTTGTTCAAAGTAAATTACTGCTTTTATCAGTAATTACAGAAAAAATCAGAGCAATGTTGCCTCATATAAAATTGAGAAGGGTTTTGTAGAAGAAGAAAGTCTGATAGAAGTAGTCAAAGAGAGAGATAATGTTTTCAGAAACAAAAACTATTCACCAGATTAAGCCAAGAATACCTAAGCTTGACAATTTATGTATATCATGGTGTGTTAGGAAAATGTATTTGTTTGCTGCAATTCTATTTCCCTTCTTATTTTAATTTATCTTTCTTTAGATTTTTGTTGTCAATCTGATATTTGAAAGTGCATCTGTAATGAAAAGAAAGATCCATGGCATCTAAAAGGCAAGAAAATGTTGAGCAGATGCTAGAAAGTGAAATTGAGAAATCTGCAGAGGATAACTAAGTCAAGTGGACAGAAGTATCTTCTATCAGTGAAGTTGTCAGTGGGCTGAAGAAGCTGCTTTTAAGAGAAAGGTCCAAAGGATGGTCATGAACTCAGATTGTTCAGGAACCCATAAGGGACATTACTGCAACAATATATAGAAACCATTCAGAGAAAGATGCTGTCCTTGTGGTGGGATGATGAATGAAAATGTGTCCCAATTCACTATGTCTTATAACAAGTTTCTACTACATCTATGTTTTAAAAGTAAGGATAGGGGGATTGACACCAGCAGGCAAAATCAGCCTGGCTGAAGTTTCTTGTTCACAAATTTACAGGGCAACCATGAAAACCACACACCTGATGAACACATCTTTGCCACCAAGATGAACCTGCAGGTGAACCTGAGGGGAAAAATCCATTGCAGTAGGAAATTTTAGTGTAGGAATTCAAGAGGAGCTCAGATAAACTTTGGTCTACACAGACTTTAGAAAGATTTTGCTCCTAGGAATTCTTGGTTATCTACCTAGCACATCCTTGAGAACCATAGTCAGACCCTGTGTGTATGTGTGTGTGTGTGTGAGAGAGAGAGAGAGAGACAGAATGTGTCAGATCAGTTTTTCCTAGATCTCTGCAAGACCCAGGCATCGAATAAAAGGGAAAATGTCATATTCTGGAAAAATATTTGCTGAATATGTTTGGTGATAAGATACACTAATTTCTACCTTTCAGGAAAAAAAACAAAAAACAAAACTATAGCAAGGCCCCTTTGCATGCAAGAAAGCTTTAGAATAAAACAAAAATATGGAAAGGGAAAAATTTTGCTTCAGGTGGGAGCCTTGTAGAAGTGTTAGACAACAGAACATGATATCAGCTGTTCAGAAACATGGATTTATAGTTTTTTTTGGGACAGCATAAAAATGCAGCAGACTAACCTTCATCTTAATAACAGGCACAGTGTAATGTCTGTCTTACAGAATGTCTTTAAGGTTGGATTTGGTCATGTTTTGGAGGGTAGAAATAGGAAAGAATTCTGGCAGTAAAAATCCCATGATATTTATCTCACTGGAATTATACTGCAGGATGATAACGCTGATGTGTGTGTACAGTTGTGTCTATTCACGTACTTTAGCACCTGCTCTAAACAAAAGTCTGTTCTCTGCTCTGAATGTTGGAGCTATCTGATTAACAGACCACCTGGCTACACCCTCCTTCCAGGCAGCTGTAGAGACTGATAAGGATTTTCCTGAGCCTCCTTTCCTCCAGGCTAAACAACCCCAGCTCCCCCAGCGACTTCTTATAGGCCTTGTGCTCTAGACCCCTCACCAGCCTTGTTGCCCTTCTCTGGGCAAGTTCCAGCATCTCAACATCCTTCCCAAACTGAGGGTCCCAGAATTGGACACAGCACTCAAGGTATTGCTTCACCAGTGCCAAGTACAGGGTGACAATCACTGCCCTGCTCCTGCTGGCCACACTATTCCTGATACAGGCCAGGATGATGTTTGCCTTCTTGGCCACCTGGGCACACTGCTGGTTCATGTTCAGTGTGCCATCAATTAGTCCCCCAGGTCCCTTTCTGCTGCGAGGATTTCTAGCTGCTCTGTCCCTAGCCTGCAGCACTGCAGCGAGTTGCTCTATCCAAAGTGTACTGGCACTTGGCCTTGTTGAACATCATGTTATCAGATTTGGCCCATCAGCCCAGCCTGTCCAGGTCCCTCTGCAGAGCCCTTCTACCCTCCAGCAGATCAACTCTCCCCACTATTTGGTGTCATCTTCAAATTTCCAAATGGCAGACTCGATCCCCATTTCAGATCATCAATATAAAAGTCTTAAAGAGCACCGGGCCCTGCTGGATGCAGCACCATTCACCACCACTCTCTGGGCCTGGCCATCCAGCCAGTTCTTAACTCAACAAAGGTCCCACCTCTACAAGCCATGGGCTGCCAGCTTTTCTAGGAGGATGCTGTGGGTGATGTTGTCAAAGGCTTTGATGGAGTGCAGGTTGACACATCCACAGCCTTTCCTTCATCCACCAGGTGCAGAACCTGGTCATACAAGGCAATCAGGTTGGTCAGGCAGGACTTGCCTTAAACCATGCTGGCTGGATTCCATTCTACAGGAATGAGTGCACTGTGATGCAGGGAAGATCACAGTGAAAACTGAGATAAGTCTAGAGTATGAGCATGGTGTAGATCAGGGATCAGCAGTTGCATTTTCTCCTGGCAACTGGGCAAAAGAAGCACCCAGATTTTGAGTCTCATCAAAGCTTGTCAAAGAAGCAGATGCAGCCTGTAGTTTTATCTTCAGGACCCCTCAGACATCCTCAGGAGCATGATAATGAGGTAACCACCAAGCATGTGCACACATGTAGGACAGATTGTCAAGAATCAAGCATTAATGCAAGGAGCATTAATGCCACATAAGCCCAAAATGTCATTCTAGCATATATAACTGACAGCAAAAGTGTATTTAAATGCTTGTGCTACTTGGGTAACTTTTGGTGGCAACTAGAGCAACTTGACAGAGGAATTATCTTACAAAATGAGGAACAAGTTAAAATATTTGAACTTCCACATTATTATCTTATATGAAGAAATATATTGTCTTTTATGTGGAGTTTAGCAGGAGATTGAAGTGACAGCTTCCAGGCTGAACAGCCAAAACTGAATTGCAACAACAGTGCTTTTTCCAAACTCAAAGCTGTTATGCCACTAAATGCTGATGCAAAGACACATCAGAGACAATGACAGCTCAGAGACACATGGTCCTTGGGGGCTAAGTTTCCTAATACTTGATAAACATGAGTTTGCAAGTGGTGTATGTGAGCAGTTTTAGGTTTGCATATCTAGGCAATCATGAAAGAGAGGTGAAAATTTTCTCAGGAAATACCTTTTTCAGTGACAGGAGAGGGAGTGGATTCACCATCACCACATGGGAGTCACGCCACAGTCTGCTGTTCCAGAAACTCCTTCCATTTGCTGGTGCACTGCAGATAATATCCCCAGCAAATTCATTGCATGCAAAATATGTTAAAGGTGGGGATAAAAGATTATATGAATGCAAAGAATTTGCTCATAGGTATAAGCAAATTAGAGACCTGCATAATGGTCCCTTACCTATGACAGAATAAAAGAAATCCAACAAATAGTTTTAAAACCAGCAACAAGCGCATGTGCCTTTACTTTAAACATTTTATGCCATGTTTATGTTGACCTTGCCATCCGCTTCTTTCTACATATGGGGCCTTGTGGATCTTGAAATCAGCATGATTTCCCTTTCCAATAGCCAGCACCTCTCTGGAAAGAGGGACTCCTTTTGTTTTTGTCAGTTCTTGGGCTGTTGCCCTTCCAGACAAAACCAGTCCAATAGTCTCAGCAGGAAATCACAACCAGTGCTGTTGGAGCCAGTTGGTTTCCTATTATCCTATTCCTGTGGAATGGCTTATCTTGACTCATTGTTTCTTTACAGCCTCTTTTTAGACTGAATCAATGTACTCACACAGTGTCTACCCTGTAATAAGGCCATCAGAATTTTTATACACTTTTATGGCCCAGTCAACATCCTTCACAACAGTTAACTTGAGAGATTTCTGTCATTGTAGAGATGGGCCTTAGGCCCACAGAATCTTGGCTGAACTAAAAAAAAATCTTTTAGAAAGACACCCAAAGCTTAAATAATTTTTGGAAAATATGATCAAATCCTTTGTAAAAACAAATGTGTAATGAGGCAAAGAATATAACCAGAAGAAGATGAAAGACTGGGCAACCCTTTTTCTTTAAGAGATGGGAATGTGATATTTGAGACAATAAATAATATTAGAAAACAATTTCAACAACAAAGTAATAAAAAGGATCAGGAAGAATACCCTGGAGATCAACTTCAACGAGTCTGGTTTCCACATCAATTCTTGAGTGCACTAATATTACTCACTCCTGTCCTAAAACTGCCCCTTCCAAGCAAGACACAGTTCTGTGTAGCCCCATTAATCCCCCACATCCCCTCTCTGCTGATTAAGTGGCTTAAAGAAGTTTATTTAGTCTCTCTAGCTTTCAAGATGAAAGGCTATTTCCTCAAATACTCAAGACTTGTAGATACAGAAGGTTGAAGCTTCATTCCATATACTAGACAGGAATATCCTCGGCCAAAGGAGCCCCTCAGAACACAAACATCAGAGCAGAGCTCACTGGGAAGTGCTAAAATGAGAAGAGACAGGATGACACCACTTACAGGGACACTCTTTAGCTCAGGTCACAGTGTGCTGTTCTTGCAAGATCTCCAAGATAACAACGAGAGTGAGGAAGGCAAAACAGAGCAGTGTCTGCTTCACTTGTCACCTTCATTCAGAGGAAAAGAGTGAATGAGAATCTATACTCAGCCATGGCTAAATGTACTAGGGGGCAGAGCTACTTGACTACTTAATATTTCAGTAAAATTAAGGCAATATTCGTGCAACAGCCAAAGAACATCTCAAAGCTCTGTCACAGACTGGAAACTACTCATTCTGTGTGGACATTTCTCCTGTCTTGAGCCTTCTGGAGCACCTGTCTCCTGAGATGTCTAACCTCTCCAAAATTGCTAGGTCTCCACATCATGAGAAGAAAACTTCCAAAGGCTTTTTCATCCCTTTTTGCAACTTAAAATTAAAGAGGTTATCAGTAGGAATACTAATGAAAAGTTGTATTGAAGTTACTATTCAGAACAAGAGATAAAAATAACAGCATTTTGGCTGAAATGTGGCACACACAGAAGTAGAAACTTGCTTTTAGCATGACTTTAACCGTGCCTTCTGCCAGCAAGTAAGGACCAATAAAGACCATTCTCCTGTTCTGTGAGGACACACTGATACTCCAGGTATCTTTCAAGCTAATTCACCTTCTCTCCAAGGCAATAAGGATTCATAATACTTGAATACATCTGGCAGACTTGCAAATTGACTGGACTTAAAAAAGGGCATTTACAGTGCTTATCATACACAGTGTGTATGTGGAGCCATATTCAGAAAAAGCCATATTCAAAAAACCTTGATTACTGAAATTTTTACCATTTGAATTTTGCCCAATAAATCTCATAGAGGACAAGTAGGGGAATTTGTTCAAGAGCACTGCCATGTTCATTATTTACAGCTGCAATTTTTTTTGAATGTTCACTGCAACTGAATCCGTTTGCCTCTAGAACACTCTATGAATTTCTAATGTTTCTTCTATCTTTTGAAGGTTTTAATGGTAGATAAAAATATATGAAATTACTGTGATCATTACCAGCTTATATATGCAGGGAAAATACTCCATGTAAGAGTATTTTTTGGTATTTAAGTCTAAAAAATGTGGAAGAGAAATAAAGGGAAATGGAAAATTTAGAGAAAAAAACAGTGAATAAAAACTTAAATAATTCTATGAGAGCTGCTGATTAGATAACTGAGTTTCCTGATTATCCAATGGGGAAAGAAGATAACTTTGGCTAAAATCTCCTAATTTTTTAATGGTTAAGTGAAATCTGTAAGGTGACAAATGTCAAAAGAAAAATAAGATGATGGTAGAAACAGAAATCATGTCTGGCAGAGCAATGAATGTTAAGAAGAAATCTGAATATACTAGTCATTAATTCTGGTAATAGGGAGGCTGTTCATGTAGGAATGTTGATGAAGAAAAGACAGAAGTCTTCTCTGTCACTAATATGACACTAATATTTTTGTCACTAATATGACACTAATATTTCTGTTACTAATGTGACACTAATATTTCTATTCTGCATTTGAAAAGAAACAGAACAAGATAATGGTAGGAGAAAAGTAGAGCTTGCAACCACTTTGCTAAGCAGTATTCAGTGAGAGAAACTAGGAAAAAAATACTGAATATCTTGAATGCTAAAGTTCTGAATTTTTTTGCTGGGTGATCTTTAGTCCAGGGAAATAAACTTTTTATAATACTTTGAATACCAGCAGGAATCCAAACTGTGCAGGAGTCAGAGAGGGTAAGGGAGTTAACATACTGGACTACAGCAGGCTTCTGTTAATCCCACAGAAACTAAATGGAAAAATTAATATGATATTGCCTCAGCTGGAGGTGTCCAAGGACAGTGATATAATTAATGTGTGCTGTAGGAATTAAGTTCATTCATAGGAAATAAGTCCATTTAAACAAGTCCCACGTGGTTGATGCCTGTTTACAAAGGTGTTTTTATGCATGCAGATCATCTGCTGGCATATGTTAGAGGCTGAGGAGGTGAAAACAAAATACTCACTTCTGCTAAGTGATGATTACCTTTTCTGAGCTGGGCTTTTCGTGCTCTAAAGGCACCAGTTAAGGACTTTGTTCAGACACATTCTCTTCTTTCTTCAGATTTTTGAGAGCTACTAAAATAAAAGCACAGCAAAATTTGGTTCCCTGCTTGTCCTGGCCAAGATATGATCTGCAGCATAGAGAGAGCACCTCACACCAAAGGAAAGATGCTTTTCAGCTTCATAAAACCTCTTTATCTAAGTGCTCTTGCACATCTCTCGAGGGTGCTGCTCCAGTTGAGGTCTGGGCGACTTGAGATGTCCTGGCACCTGTGTGAGGAGTGGCATCAGCTCTGCATTTCAGAGGCCTCCTTGATGAGAAGATAATCAAATGTATTCAGTATGCTGCAGTGGGAAATCCCCCACACAAAGTCCCTGGGGAAGTTTTCAGGATCACCTTCTAGAATTACTGGGTTTGGGCAGGCTGGGTTTGGTTTGGTTCTTTGTTTTGTTGTTTCTTTCCTTTTTCCATTTCTGCTCCACTGTATGAACATCTGGGCAAACTTGCCACATTGCACTGAGATGCAACTGGACAATAAATAAATACTAAACTCCTTGTTTGCACACAATGAAATCGTGGGAGTTGCAACTACTCCACCTGACAGCATGGATCAGTCCATTATAACATAAAAGACACACATTTTAGATGGCAGTGATATTTTGTATCCTCATACACCAACTTTAAATCTTCAGGGGTGACACAGAGAGAGTACTATCATTAAAAAAAAAAAAAAATCTCTCCAAGAACTTGTGGTCTATGTCAATGCCAATTCTACTTTGGGTATAACTATATGCACAAGGTTTATCACAGACAGTAACTTCTGCCAAAAGTTCTTTCCAAAACTGTGGATAATGCAATTTCTGCCAACTATAAGTAAAGACTTTGAAAACACAAACTGCTACAAGGCAGTTATCCTGCAACCACACTCCTCTAAGTTAAGAGTCTTGTATTCATTGGTTGCAGCATTTAAAATGTTGACAGGGCTGCTTTTAAGGCTTACGCATTTTTCAAGAAGTCATTTGCTATCATGTGCTACAAATTCAGAACATCTCAGAAGTATCTGTTGTTGAAAATCCACTTAAGAATAATGCAGGCTTTACTGACAGCCAAGTATTTTCAGACATTGGTGCACTCAGATTGCATTCACATTTTATAATGGGAACAAGGAAAGATTGCCTCTATTCCTTGTGCCTGTGGCAAAGTGCTGTTTTATCCTGCAGCTGTTCTGAACACAAGCATCCTTTGGTCTGGTTCAACATCACACTCTTGGTAAGCAACCCTGACTAAGTATTACAGAAACAATTCTGTATCCAATGGTACTACAGTCTTCTCTGAAATGCATTTACAGCTCCAAGTTGCAAAGATGTCTAATGTTCAAAGTAAAAGGAAGAAATTATCTTCTCCTTCAGTTTGTTCTGCTGAGGTCACACCTGTAGCTCATAGAAGCAAGACAATATAATTACATCAGAATGAAGAAGCACCAAATTCAACTTCTGTTTTTTGCCTATCTGCAAGTCCACAGAGATGAGTATACATAATTGCCTACAAAATTTAATCCATCACCTATTCAAAAACCATACATCCATTTACAGTCCAGAAGTGTCACATCAGAGCATTTTGTTTTAAACTACGTTTTACTGAGCATTACTGAACTCTTACCATGAGTATTGATATTAGCAGTAGCACCTTACAATCTTTCTGAAGTACAAGTGTTTTCTATAATTTTCCATATTGTCTTGATTTTTTCAATGGGATTTCAACAACCTCACTCTAGTAAGGCTCACAGACGTATCAATTTAACTTTTATTATTCCAGCTTCAGTTTTCTAGGTCTAAAATTCCCAGTGAAGATATTACAATAAGCAAACTGTAGATAATTTGCTTTTACCCAAGCAATTTCTATTCCTTACATCAAGATTTGCTTAGCCTTCCCATCTATTACCACTATATCTTAAAATAAGTTAATTTTCTTTCTTCCTTTTTTTCAGGAGGTTCACCAAGACTAATCACCTTTACAAAAACTGCTGGTTTTATTTTCCTCATCAAGAAATTCCAACTCCATTCTAATTACTTTGATTTTGCAGACTGGATTTTACAATGTGCCATCATATGTGCATCATCATGTCCTGTCCATCACTACAAATTTTACCTCCTTCTCTTTGACATTATGAGTTTTCTTATAACTTTCACATTGAAGTTCTCCTTTTCAAAGCCTCTACATTTGTCTGTGCCAGTAATCATAGAATAAAGTCAGAAAATTTTTGGCATGAACTAGAGGAGAGCATGAGCTTATTTGTCTCCCTCACTTGCTAGCAGTAGCTTCTCTAGCAGATATGAAGATGACATTAGAAAATGAAAGTTTCACCCTTGTTTCTGGACCCCAGGAAGGAAACACAGAAGAGGAGCACAGTGATATTAGTTGGCAAATGGGATGTGGTCAGGGCTCTGCTCTGAGGAGCCTCTTCTTACTCTTGGGCCAACACTCTGGTGTCAGGGATCACACAAGGAAACTTATAGATCACTTGCAATGAATTCCTGGAACCTTGTGCCAAAAAAAATAAAGAATGGACAGAAACAGTAACATATGATGATGAGTGACTGGAACACTTAAGCTGATGAAAGAGAAAGCCAACCATTTCCTACTTGCACTTAGAAAAATTTCTCAAGGACTTATTCTCTTTGTACTCTGGCTTTGTAAGGAAACTACCTCTAAATACTGCAGAGATGGCAATGTTGTCAGAAACAGTATACTTTCAGTAAAGATTTTTAAGAGTTTCCTGCAAATTGTGGTCCTTATATGCAGAAAACATACATATTTTCTACAAGCAAGCCTGCTTTCTCTCCACAATTACACCCTTTTAACTGCCAAGGAGAAAATGAAGCTGCTAACAGTCTGACTGGGGAGACCACAGAGCTTTTTGACTGTCATCTTCCTATTTCCTCTGATCAGATTTGGCAGCTGGGGATGAATTGCATTAAACTTTGCCTGTATCTGCTGACCCAGATGCTTTAGTAAGAGAGAATAACTTCTTCAGGGTGTACAAAGAGTGGCTGACATAGACAGCAACCCAAGGTTTGACTGAAGGTTCTGTGAGTGAGATCCCTGGCTGCAAGGGGAGTGATCAACAGCACATTCCCCTGAGCATCCAGAACCACTAACATAATCCCACTCCAACTTCTGCTTGCTTAGGGGAGGTAAATTTGCTACATTTGCTAAATCCTTCTAGCCGTGCACTGAAATACTTCTTACCAAGATCTGGTCCAATTTAAAGCACACTGCAGCCATCTCCACAAAATTCAGCCCCCAGCTAAGATGGGAGGGCTCTCTGTGCCCTCTTGCTGGGGCCAAAAGACTCTTTGGCATCTTGTCTGCAGCCTCCAACTTGTTCTTATCAATTCCAGTAGCAATAAATTCTTTTTTAGCCATCCTGAGGGTACAAAATGTTGCCTGAAGGAGCCCTAAGGCTACTTGATGTAAGGAAAAGAGAAGAGCATCTGATACCAGGGAGAATTTCTGGCTTTTTCTGTGTCCACTGCTGCTCCAATATAGGTAATGACAACGGGAGTCAGAGGCCATGATGCTGATGATGCTCAGCAGAGTCCAGCCTCTCAGAGCCTGAGGAATACAAACTCCTGGCACAGACAGAGGTGCAACAACACCAGCAGAACCACAGATTATCCCATATTCTCCAGTTAGGATTTTATTACAGCCCAAGAGGTGATGCCCTCACTGCCACACACAGAATTTGTGATTGTCTGAAGGCAGCAAGGCCCAGAGCAGCTCCTTTTTATGAGCCATGGCTCATTCATGTTGCACTTACATTTTTTCTCACCTCAAAAAAGAAGCCTTGGTAATTATCAAATTCTTAAAACAGATTAGATAGTCTGTTAGGGCAAATCCACTTAACAGCCTGTGTGATGTCCCCTTTCTTATCTTCTTTCTTTGTACATACAAGCTGCTCCTCCCTCCATATAATGACAGAGGTCATAATCAACCCCCTTCTTCTTGTCATGTAGTTTAATATAAAACTCCTCTATAAGTAAGCCTTTCTACCTTGCACATTAAGCTAAATGTCCCTTTCCCAGCCTTCCAACTCACTGCTGCCCTTGGGCTTCACTTAGTCCAACGCTTGAAAAGTTGCTGTTAAAATGATCTCTGCACTTTTCTTTGTTGGGTTTGCCTGTATAACAAAATAAGAATCTTGTCCTTGACTGTTTATTTTTACCTTATACTGCCAATTTTGGATTCCTTTCTGTTACCCAAATATCTTCTTTCCCAGTATCCTTTCTGCCACAGGGAGTGCTCTTTGATGGAGTCTGAATTTTCATATGTGACTTAGTGTTCCCCTTTACTGGGACTCTGTGAGGTTCTGATGTCTAAACACATAAGAAGTTGTGATTGTAGAAGAGAACACTAAGAACGCGTAAGAAATAGCTGCTGGTCATTCTTCAGGACATTCATATCCCAGTGTATTTAGATCTCCAGCCTTGTTGTTCGCAGAGCCATGCTCTGAAAGGTAGAAAGAGCAGTAAACCCTGCTACTTTCTAATAGCGTCAGTCCCCTCTACCAATAAATAATCTCCCAAGATAAACCACGCATATAACCATCTCATTTTCTTCCCACCTTGAAAAAATATGTTCTGAAGTCAAGATGAGAAGTTACCAGATTATAGAATCCACTTGCATATTCAAAAATTCCCTTGAGGTGTGACAGAAGCATAAATTATATAATGCTGTTGAGAGATACTTGAAAATACACATATTTATCCATTACATACCATGATGTAAGGTGCACTCTCAGATTAATTACTAATATCAAGTAACCTCAACTTTATGAATACCCTGATTACTAGAAAGATTTACAGGATATTATCAAACAATAAGCAATTAGCTCGTCATTATGTGTGCCAGCTAAGTAGTTCCTATCATAGAAAACTAAGAAAATCTGAAGATGATAGAAGTTAGCTTTGCATGGAGGATGCAGATTAGGAGAAGTAACTATTTACATTAAGCAAAATTTGTTGGCAAGAAACTTCTTAGGGTTCTTAAGACCAGCCTTAAACCTAAACTTGTTAATTTCTATTAAACTGTCTATCAGTGTCTTTCTGTAAAAAAATGGCAAAAATTTTGTAACAGTAAAAGAGTTTCTACTGAAATTTTGATTTCCTGTGAGGAAATTTACTGGTTGTCACATTCGATAGTAAAAGGAAAAAAAAACAAAAAAAGGCAACTGGCTGTTTCAGGTTGTTTTGTTTTCAGATTTTGCAGTGTTTTGGCTTCTAAAAAGATGCAGAATTTCCAGACCATTTAATTCTGGATGCTAACTGTGTTTTGTCCCACATGCTTGTAATCTGAACACATTTGAGATAATTTCTCTGGAAACAAGGATTCACTCTTTATTTTCAGGCTATGGTGTGCTGTCCATTCTTGAAAGAGAATTCCCCAGTGTAACTGGTAAGGTTAAAATGATTTAGGGCCTTTTTTGCCAGAGAAGAAATTCCATTTTCCATCTAGTTTAGCATTCTAATACTTATCTTTGGGGGTTTGATTCAGGCTTGCTGATGTCCATCAGGCTCTTTCCACTGCTCACAGAGCCAATATCATCAAATTTTCATTTGGCTTTTGTCACTACTGCCTGATTTTCAATCTACTTTATCATTATGCTCACAGCTAGTTTTATTTAGATCAGAACTGTTGATACAGGGATTATTTATTTATTTTTTATTAACCTGTGCAGCCGTTGCTCCCCATAATTAATGCAGTACATCTGGGAGGTGTTCCAGACAGACCTGTGTGAAGGCAGTCTAGCCCACATTCAAACAGGTATCTTGCCATTTTACAAGAAGAGTCCCCTTTGTTCTTGACTTTACTATGAGGTCAATAATTTTCCGTAAGTTTATGCGAGGAAAAAGTTTGTTGAAACAATATCCAGGGCCTCTTTTTAACAATAATTTTCCTTTGCTATATCTTGCCAAGATTATTTAAGCCTCCCAGTGCACATTTATAGGAAGCTTGGACAATGATGGAAGGAGGATTCATTTTTTTGAGATCTTGTTCAAGAGTCTCAATATTTCATTGCTTTATTAGAAAGGAGAATTTTTACCCTGCTGTAGCTCTCTGATTCCTGGGAGAAATGTGTTTTCACAGGTTACTCCAGGGTCCATAGTACTCACATTTACACCCAACAGGCAGCCATGGTTCATGCCTTTACAGTGGTGTACATACTCCAGAAATGGATCTATTCCAGACCTTTTGTCACATGCTGACCCCTCACCTGAGCCCTGCCAGGCTCTGGCAGAGCTTTGTGCTCCCTGTACCAGCAATAGGATTTCAAACCACTGCTGTAAAGCAAATGCAGAGCTCTTCCAAGATAGGCCTGGCTAATGCTGCCCACAGATGGAACGAGTAGGATATTTCCTGGAGGCTATGACACAGCTTTGACTCACCTTTGCCTTCAAGTTTGTCCAGTTTTAAGTGCTGTGGATTTTACTGACAGTTAATTTCCTTTGTTGCTTGCTAACTGCTGTTCTTCTTTTATTAAGTACGGAACAAAGAAAGGAGACGTACAGAAGTCAAGACTAGTCATTATGTCTGTTTTCTAGGCAGAAAGATCTGAACACTCACCAAGAGAGGGCTACAAACCTCTTTGCAAGATTTTGGCACATGCTTAAAGCATTTCTGCTCATTATAACACCAATTATAGAGCAGGATATGCCCACTGAAAGATCTCACCATCCCCAGTGCTGGTACACATCTGTACAGTGACACGTTCCACGGTGTTTTGCAGCTACATAACAAATTACATGCTCTGGAATTGGTCAAGCAAGAGAGCAGGCTTGGTGCAGCAGTGGGAGAGAGGTTGGTGTTGGAGAGAACTGGACTTTGAATCTCGGAAACTGAGAATTGGTAACTTTGAGCAGAATACCTCTTCAGATGGGTGAGTCCTGCTCCTACTCAAAATTCACTCAGAAAAGGCTGTGGAGAGGCCCTCACTGGCATGACACTTCATGTAGGCTGTGTTCCTTTTGGGATTTCCCAGCAGAGGTCTGTCTCATCAGAGCCATGCCAATACAGGCATCATTCTTCATTTCCTGCACAGGAACTTGCAAGAGGTGAAGTTTTGAGAACAGCCCTCTCCCTTTTCCAAACTGCATTCCCATCAGAAAACTTAGAGAAGTTATTATAGGAAAAAATAGTTTGGTTTTTTTCTTTAATTGTGTGTTCTCAAACTGTTTTGAAGGGTTTATAAACCAGGGCATGCAGCTTTGCAAGGATAATCTGCATACTTACTCATTCCCTGACTACAGGCCAGAGGCTTCTCTGTGACAACAAATGAGTTCTGACTGGGCACCAGGTCTGAAAAATATATGTATGCATTGTCACTGCACATCTGGAATTTAGAACTGCTAATGGATATGCTGTGATAGAAAAGTGTCTGGCCAATAAACTTGGTTTATATATTTATTTTAAAAAGCATTACCACATTTCTGGCTATTAGCCTTTCATCCTCCAGACTTTACACCAGTGCATCTGGAATGCTGAGCAGCTCTTTCAGGGATGCAGCCATATCCCAAAAAGCACCTTTTAATTTGAAATAACTTTAAAAACTAATTAAAAAGGAGGAAGGTTTACATACCTAGTCTTGTATATCAGATCCTACAATCTCAGAAACCACAGGTGAGAATTCTCTCTCAGACTCTCTGTCGACCAATTTTATTTTCCAGGGTGCTGCTATGAACATGTGCAGCTGTCTTTGAATAATATATTTTGACCTCTTTACAAGTACAACTCAAAAGAGCAATTGAGAGTTGTTTTTTCCCAGGACTAGCAGTGGAAGTCTGAGCATTTTGAGTTCCTACAAGTCACTTTGACCCCCTTGTCACCACACTCATTGAACCCTCAGGCAGAGCTCAGCTTCTGTAGGGGCAGGAACACCACGTTTGTCAACTCAGCCTCTCTCCAGTGCTGGGAAATAGCAGTAAAAGAAAGCATCAGAGACCAGCAAAGAGACAAAACTGCAAGAGCACTGCCTCTCCAGGCATGCTCATGAGCAGCCACCAGAAAAATACATTCCACAATGATGCACGAAGAATATTTCAGCCAAGTTGAAGGCAAGTCTTCTTTACAGACCACCTTTACAGCTCTGAAGCTCTGCCAGGGATGGTGTTTCACATCTGGATGCAGAGGCAAAGTCAAAAGCTTCCCCACATAGAGGTTGTCTTTCATCCTACTGATGTTTGCTTCTGTAAATCCCATACCTGTATGCTGTGTGCTCTGTGCACAGAGCATTTTTTAGGCAGGAGCCAACTCCAAGCTGATGACAGTCCCATGTATGTTTACGTGAGGATTTGTAGGGCTGGAGTACTGAAAGCCTGGACAACCAGAGACACATTTTCACTTTCCCCTCTCAAGATTAGGAATGAGGCTGAAACTGTGGAACTAGGTGTAAAGGATCAGCTTTTTATGATCAGGCCACTCAGATGGCTTACTGGTAGCTGTTTTGATGTCCACATGATGGCATTGCAGGCACATGGGGGAAACGAGGAAAAATAATTCATGATCCTCCTTCCCATCCATTTTTCCACCCAAGCTCCCATGATTGGCTTCATCAACAAAACCAGAACCAGCCCAGTCAGTGCTTTATAAAGCTTTATTGCAAGATGTGTTTACATAACGCTGTAGAGGTGAGCTTTTCAACTACTTATATCAAGAACTTTTGGACACTGGTCTGTGGTCAGTTTTCCATATTGACCCTGCATGGCACAGAAAAAAAAAATAGGGTGTGATTGGATCTTTCCAGACAGTTAAGTGGGAAGAGTGGGGGGAGAAGAGGCAGATAAATATAAAATCCCCCCTAGTTTACACTAAACATGACACAGCTTCTGAAGGATCAATACAAATGGTAGGTGAGTTTCGTGTGTAATAAAATCTTAAAGGAGTAATTCAAGTTCTTTATGAAATAGAACAGAAACAAAAATGCATTTTCATGGACAATTAAATTTAACACAGAATGAATTCACCTAAAATGAGAAAACAACAAACAAATCCAAAAACTCAACCAAAAGAACCTGTAGATAATATCTCTGACCATGCATGGCTTGTTTTTTAAATTACAATTCACAGAATAACACTGCTGGAGAGCCTATTTTACACTATGCTACACAGAACATGGAAAAACATGAGTAGTGACATTTACACAATTTTACATTATTTCTCCTTTGTCTAAGAAACACATCCTCTTCTACTTTACATTTTTTTTACAATTCCCAGCTCACAAAAAAAGGACACTATATGCGCAAAGACAGTCTTTAAAAAGGAGCAATGTATCCAATGCTACAAATAAACCTTTTCTTTCACAGAAGCCTCTGTATTAGATAGTGATTAAACAAAATATATCTCTATCTGCCACTCAATGTGAAATGGGACTAATTAGATTTTTTTTTTTTGGCATAAACATCAAACTATACATCTCTTAAACTCCTGGCTATGTAACTATTAAACTGTTTGCCAAAAACTTCCTGGGGTTTCACATCTTTCACATCTGAAATGCCAATTGAGCCAGTTGCTGCCCCAGTTGAAGCAAAGAAAGGTGGGCCTTACATGCTGTTCAAGTGTTTGTGAATGATTTTCAGTGGTTGCCTAAACCAAGCATTTTCTCATTCAAAAACCATTTCAGTTTATTTTCTTTCAGTGCCTGTAAGTACCTGACAGTTTTTCCTCCAGAGGAACATCAACATTTGTATCCCTTCCAGCTTAAACAAGTGTTTCTTGCATCCTGCTGCTGCAAGCACAGAGCCACCATCCGATTGTGTCCCAGGGTCAGGCTGCCCACCAGTGCACACTGAGCCCGCCTTGAAGGTAATGGGAGGATTGGAACATGTGCAGTGAGCTACAGGAGTGAAAAGGAGAGAGGAATATGCTCCTGCTTCTGCCTAACACCATGTCCCTGTGCATCCTTTGGATAGAGGCAGGCAGTGCGTGCGCCTGTCCATGAGCTGCAGTGGAAGGAGGAAGGATGAAGGATGAAGGATGTGAAACTGGTGGGCTGGCACTTTGTTCCCATTTCATCTCTGTGAAATCAAAGCATTGCAATAGCCACAGCTGCACAGTGAACCTGAACACAGACCGCTGCCCTCAGCCACACATTGTGGACAGCCACTGGCTGTGGTTACATCCCCAGGGAGGCTGCTGCAGGGCAGATGCCTGACAGAAGGAACCACTGCTGCACCTGCAATGGCATTGTGCCCCTGGGGGTTGTGGTGGTTGTTGAAATCCTCAATGTAACTTCTCAATAGCTTTTAGTGTTAGCCAGGGTACATTTAGAGCACAGCACACCAGGGATTTAAGGTGCTGTCCTGTAGAACCTTACAGAAGGTCCTTGCTGTTCACTCACATCATGACTGACTCAAAATTTCTGTTAAATTGGGACAATAACTCATACCTTGATATTCACATGTAAGTATCTATTAAACTAAAGTCAAATTCTTGTTTATCTACAAAACTGATGTGTTATTTTGCTGACAGAATCAACCAGTGAAAAGATTCACTGAAAAAGGGTGTCAAAAGAGAAAAAAAAAGTATTTTTAAAATCATGTTTGAAGCTACTTCCAGTATTTAAGGGAGAAAGAAAGACCCTCACTAAACCACCTTTTTTTTGTTGATTTTGGATTCTGGACAAGGAGCTATCAAACAGAAAGGTCATACATAGCAGCCAAGGGGCTATAAAACATCTGGAATCCATGAATCTGGTGCCTGGCCTGACTGAAGAGTGAAGAGCAATGAATTTAACTTTTGTGAGGGATCTTTTACTCTCGAGTGTGGCACACAAGCATTCCCTGGGGGTTTCTTCACTGCAACTGCTACTGAGCGTTGTCTCCATTTGGGAGTGAGATTATAGAAAGCATTTGCATGCAGTCTGCTTTTAAACATTAAGTGAGATGAAAGAAAATTAGGATAGCTTCCCTTTGGAGGTAATTTCATGTGCTAAAGCTTACCTCAGCAGCCAGATCAGGAAGGCTTTATGGTGGCAGTCAAGCAGACACAGTGCTCTGGGCACTGCATCTGCAGCTGACTGTATCTATCGGAAAGGAAAGAGAGGTAGTTATTATGGCTGCAAGTGTTTAAAAACAGCCTTCATGGATCTCTGAGTGAGAAATGGGAACATGTGTTACTACACTGTGTATCTAAGATTTTTATATTTGTCAGAAACCAATCCATATCTCACACAAAACTTGTCTTGTAACAAGTGTTACATCCTTATGGTAAGTTCTTCCAACGATGGAAGGGCAGGCAGTAGCTCAAAACCTGAAGATTATAACCTCCCTAGGCAGAGGGAGGCATACAGATATAATGAATTCCTCCACTTCATCTGGAATCCACTAGTTAGATGAACGGGAAGAAATGTTATTTCCACAGTCAGGGCATGCTGGCACTCTGGAGGAAATACTGCCCCCTTACAGATTAGTCAGTCTTTTTTATCAGGAAACAAAATGGAAATCTCTCCTATAGTTACTGGGCTACACTGAGTCTGATCATCTTGTTGCAATAAATGGTGAGGACAGTGGAATTTATCTGACTGTATACTAGTGCATAAACAAGACCAAGTTATTCCTCAGAAAAGTTGCTATCAGTTTTACAGATAGAGAGCACAAACTGAAAAACGAACGCCATGGAAGAACAGAAAAGGAACAATCTGCTTCACATGCAAGACACATCCAGAGAATCTGAAAGAAACCACCATTTTTTCCCACCGAACATATCCCAACCTCTATTATTCCCCATATATAATATTCTCCTTGGTAAGGAGCATATAAAATTTTGCACAATTTAGAAAATACATCTGACCAACCATTAGGAATTCACCAGCGTTGGTATGTCTCAGAGACAGATGCCGTACTATGCTTAAATGAAACACAAATTTGTTCCCTGTTAGAAAGTGGCCACCAATAGCCCAGTGGTCACCAATTATGCACATTCAGCATATTTTAATTAAAATATGAATTTTTAAGGACTTGTTTGATTTTCTCCCTCCAATCAAATATAGGATCTTTGACAGCATAAATGTGCTTCATTGCATTTTTGGTTTTTTATCACTTAGCAAGTAGGACAGTTCAACATGACCATTTACATTCAGGGTGTCTTCCTCTTGTTTCAGACTTCAAACACCTCCACGAACCCCCATTACCTTCAGTTCTTTGTTCTAAACATCCTTAAGCAAGATTTTAAAAGTCCATAGTGGTGAGCAGCACATAAAGATCCACTTCAAAATCCAGATGCTCAAAGGTCTTGCCTGTTTCACAGTGAAATTAGTTATATGCCATTTCTGTTTCCTAACCAGCTTCTTCCTTTCCACAGCCCTCATATACACAACGTATTGTATTGATTACCCAACTACTGCCTCCTGTCTACTTGTAAATTTGGCTTTTTAACAAATTAAGGGGAAAACCACATCAAACTCAATGCTGTTCTTAAGAACCATTGTTCATTAGTGACTTTTTATTCCATGGGAGATTCAAGGCATCGGCAGATAAAGAATGAAATGTTACAATCAAGAGGTGGACAGCATAGGTAGGATGTTCAGCCACAGGTCTCCCTGCAGTGTTGCCAGCTGCCTGGCTCTGCCATCACTTGGATGCTGTGCTCAATGCAATGTGATGGATGACCATGGTTTCAGAGGTTTATTGTGTTTGGTTCAACTCTCTTGAACAATCTCCACTGACTATCCTGTCCTTAAAGAGAGCAGAGTAGAATAACCTGAAGTACCTACCTAGCCTGGGTGCCAAAAGTAACATTGCTATGGCATTAGGACCCCAGCATAGACTATTATTTAACTCTATTTTCCAAGTGTGTTTTGCAGCCAAAATGGAACCCTGTTACCATGACTAAACTGCTGCAGCTCCTCAGTTAACCAGCTTGAACAAAGTCTCAGTTGTTACTGCTGTGCAGACATACCCTTAATCTTAGAGGCTAAGGCAATGGAAAGAGACAATCTTGTGCATCCTTGAGGATCTATTGGACATATACAGACTTTGGCTTAAGAAGTTCCCTTTATGTTATTGTTGTTTGCAGTTCTCTTTAAAATACTTCAGCACTGGCTGGGGTGACTGTTCAATTCTTCTTCACTGCTGTACATGTCCTCCACTTCAAGGCAGATGAGTTGACTAAAGGTTCTTCAAACATGCTGAGGGCAGTTATAAAAGTCTGTTATAAAACTGTGAGATAAGGGCAAAGATATTGGAGCTGTTTACTGTGGTACCCACTCCACTGGTATCAAGGATAATCACAAAAAACCAGTAAAGAACAGCAAAAACACAGCAGGCTTTTTAGCAGGGCTATTTCATATTCAGATTCATTAAACTGAAATAAAATCACCACCACATTATCTTGCAGCAGAGAAAAGCAGCATGAAGGGCACAGGCAAGTGAACAAAACTTCTTGATCTTAGCATTCAAATGCACTTATCGAGTATGTAAAATTGCTGACACAGATCTCTCTGAAACTGTACAAATGCAGAGTACAACCACAGCTCAGCAAGAGGGGGGAATTGTGTTCTCTCCTCTGTGTGCATGCTGCTATGTACAGTGTGGGTGTGCATTAATGCACATGAATTCAGGATCCTAAACTCTCCATTGTATTGCAGGCCATGGCCTGCCCCACAGGGTGAATCACACTGAACAACACTGAGTTCCTGCAAAAAAGACATTCTTTTCCTCCTGTCCAGGTGGAACGGTAAGGCCCCACAGTGAAAATCATGCTCCAGCTGGCTTCAGCAAAAGCATGATTTCACACCATGACTGCATATGTACAGATACATGCACACATGTCCACACATTCATTCTGTACATATACAAAGGTACACATACATTTTTACATTCTTTGGAGGCAAAATAATAAAATACCCAACAAACCACAGGGTTGCACAGACTGTGCATCTTTGCTTAATGAATCTGCTTGAGGGAAATATGTGTTGCTGTAACAGGAGTTATTTTGCCTCTTTAAGGACTGTTCCTTGCATTGACAAAACACCATACATTTACAATGACTAAAACAGGGCACAAGGAAAGCCAACATAAACACAGCTCACATAATGACAGATAACTTAGAGAGCCCCCTCCTACCCACATGAGGAGAAGAAGAAGCCATGTGCTTTCACTTAGGAACACTCAAATGCTTCCTCAGTTACCGTCTGGATGTCATGCTGAGCTGTGGCACACCCTTCTTGTGCCCTGGATGTGGGGTTTTGCTTTTGTTGCTTACTGAAATTGAACTAACAGAGGAAGGGATGTTGGGAGCAGCAGAGGAGGCTGGCAGTCCAATGCCATGCTGAAGGGGTGTCAGCCTGTGTGCTTCAGATGATCGGCTCTTCTTGTGGCCACCTCTGGGATGTCAAACCTGCATCTCAGAAGTGCTGATGAGGCCCAGTGCTTTGGCTTCTTCTGGTGTTAGCCCACTCTTTAGTGTCCTTCTCACTGCACAGTCGTCAGTTCCAAAAGCAGACAAAACAAAAAAAAAAAACAAAAACCCAAACAAAACAAAGCAAAAAACAAAAAAAACAACAGAGAAAATACAAACAATTAGAATCAGTAATTACACAAGACTTTCAGCGGAAAAATCCCCTCTTAACATGCAAGCTCAATCAAATCAAAAGTTTCTATCTATTTAGGGCCTCAAGTTCAGAAACAAAAATGCCCTATGCCAAACTCATGGGAGCATCAACATTAACTCCAAACAGTCAGGCAAAAATACATTTGTCATTTGACATTTAGTCAACAAAAAGTCTTAAGGAAAAATACCCCAGCTTTTTAAGAATTTTTTTCTCTGAAATTGTATCAGTTGATTTTCAGTCCATAGCAAGTATCATCTACCCTATTATTTTATAATTTCATAAGAATTTTTAAAAAGAGCTTTGGGATCTTTACAGGGACCTATTGAATTTATCACTGTTAAATCCTTTGACAATATTTTGATTTGTAAAACTCCCCCCCCGCCCAAGTTAAAAGATTATAAAAATAACTACTTTATAGTTGATTAAAATCATTAAAACAACTGTTTTCATACGTGCTCCCCTTTCTTTTATAATGTTCCCCCATCCTAGTGCCATTTGTGTCATCTTTGCTATTGGTAGTTTGCAGCATTTCAGCTGAATTTAAATGATAAATCTAAGCCAAAATCTTGTTTCTTAATTTTCCATAGAGTGTTCTGAACACTAGCCCTGACAAGAGTTTTAAAATTTGTGATTGCCTTTTTTATTGAGAAACAAGTGACTGTGACTGCACACATTCAGCATCAGTGTCCTCCTAGTTTCACTGGTGCTTTGATTTTCAGGTGGATGGGCTTTAATTCAAGACACAAGTGGGGTGTTCATACTTTATTGTTCCTCAAGTGCAAAATGCACATTGAGAAGTTCAAGCTTCATGCAAAGCATAAACAGTGACTTAATACTGAACAGAATACATTTAGAGCCTAGAAACAGTGAACTATAGGGGAAATTAATCTTAGAGAAACCAATTGCAAAGAGTGGTCAAGGAGCTCTCGCATCATTTAGCACAATTAAGATCTCTCATTTAATGAGATATTCAGTCCATGTAACTGAAACTGGGTGGTCACACTCAAGGGTTGAACAGGAGAGAGAAGGGAATGGATTGGCATAGAAAACAAGGGGATAAGATAAAGGAAGAATATGGCATATCTGAACATTTGATACCATGCAGGTTGAATGAATGGGGTTTATTTCTGATTATCAAACCACTTTCATCAGATACTGAGGTTAATCAAATGAGCTGGGAATGCCACATTTCTAGTTCCTCCATTATCAAATCCTTACTTGTAAACATTTTTCCAAAGCTCACTCCTTTCTCCTAGATTATTTGTATTATTAAACACCACCAGGGGTCTGCATGACAGCCGTTTAGGATACCCAGTTTTTCCTACAGTACCGATCAGCAACATCTCCCAAGTTTACCAACACTTAGCTTTAAGCACTGCAAGGTCAAATGAAACTGCCAAAACTAGGTTTAAGAAAGACCAAAAAAGTACTACCAGGAGAGAGAAAATGCTCTGGTCTCCTTGCCTTGGTAAACAACAGCCAACAGGACTTTTGAGTCAGTTTTTATCACTGTCACTCTTTCTAGCTTCTCAGATTTGATATGCAAAATGCCCATGGTGATAAGTGGTAATTTCTAGACATAGGCTGTGGAAAATCTTAGGATCTTAATGTCTCAGTGAATCACCCAATGCTCATTTCTGTATCAAAATGAACTGGTATCAGAAGTGGAGGAAAAAATCCAAGGAAGTTGCAGTAGAAACATTTCTTTCATATTAAACCCAAAGATTTCCCTGTGTATTTCACCTGCTTATCTACCTACTCTGCCTCTGCCCTGAATGCTTTTTTCTTTACCCTGTGTAACATCAACAGCCAAACATGGACCGTAGCTTGTTTGGCCACCAGACAACAGTGTCATGCTAAAAAACACAGGGGACCAAACTTTCCCAGGGTGGCTATCTAGATGAAATTTTATCTTCCCACTGATGCAAAAATGAACTGGAAAACCAAATGTGGAATGAATTTCCATGTTTTAGACACTTCTGTGGAAGTGTCAAACCAAATGCATTCAGGACTGCTCCCACACATATCCCCAGCTCTCTCAGACCACAGTCAGTCAGTCAGTCAGTCAGTCACTCACTCACTCACTCACTCACTCACTCACTTACTCACTCACATTTTCAAGTTAAGCACAGTAACTACGGTAAAAAAAGCTATTTTTTTCTTGTCAGACAGGAAGAGAACAAATTGTTATTCCTGTTTGTAAACATTTCACAGGAAATGATGTACTCTGGTAAAACTGGTTAGGTATCAGACTAATCTAATTTCTGCTCTTATTAATGATAAGATAAATCTGGAACAACCTTTGTTAGGTCAGTACAATTGCTACTGCACAAATAATTGAGCTGAGAGTCTGTGTAACAACTGAAAGGAAAATGAGAGCCTCTGTAAATCCTACCAAGCAGGACACAGTTGCTAAATTCCTCCATCAGCCTGAGTGAGAGAATTACTAGTTTACTAGGAAAAGCCAAATGGATCTACAATAATATATAGGTTTCTTTGAGGCAAACTACAGGAGTTTATATTCAGAAACCATAATTAAGAGTTAAAATACCATGGTAGAAACCATCTTCATGGAAAAGCAAGTAGTCTTCTTTATGTTAAACAAGATAAGTCTCTGAATCTCCAGATGCCTACCTTCCAAACATACTAAAGTACTAGACTGATGTCTTTTTGTATCAACCCTTTAATGACTGAAGGAGAGAAATCCTGTATGTAGCAGGTGGTAAAGATGAGTGCCCTTTTCTGGGTTGGCTGTATGATTCACACAAGAAGTCTGAAGACCAATCTCACACTTGTATTTTTTGTGCCACTGCAAAACAAGTAGGAATGGCAATATTCAATGAATTGCTGGGACATATGCAGCTGTAATTAAACAAAACAATCCCAAGTTCTAACTTGGCTCTCCTTTAATACAGAGAACGATAACTTGGGTTTAAAATATTACAGGGACTTAAGCAGGAAATTTCCAGCAGGAAAAAAGAAAAATAAAGAGGAAAAAAAGAAAGAGAGCTTCAAACAATGCAGAATTTTGTGGTCATAATGAGATTGTCAAGAAAATAATAAAAAGCAAAGATGTGAAGAATATTTTCAGTGACAGAATGATTCCCATAAAAACTGATGGCTACTGACTTGTATAAACTAAGCATGTGGGGCCAAATACTGCAATATGCTGTGGCTACTGGCAAGATTAAAGCTGTCCACCATCAATAGGCAACTGGAAGGATAACAGCTGACAGAACCATGGTCCAGACTCAAATGAGGGAATTCTTAACCCTATAATGTAACAGGCCAGTATGACACAAATGAAGCCACTTAGTGTTTGAAGTATTATGTACTTAGGGAGATGAAAGTAGTTTAATAAAAGGTCTCTTTGTATAAAAATTGTATCTACTATACAGAGATTACAATATATTTCCTCATTTGAAGATACAGTGGATGGGTGCAGCATACATAGTAATACAAGTTCCAGCCCCACTATTCTCTGCACTGATTTGTTGAATATAAAGGCTTGTGGGTGATGAAACCAGGAGAAGGCTGAGTTATCTACAGGAGCAAAAACTGCTGTGGGAGATGGGTGAACCTTGTCTTGACATTCTGTTACACAGATGTCCTCAGTAATTTGTCTATTTCCTCATAAAGCTTGGTAGGGTTCCTCTACCTTAGGTCATGAACATGTTCTGTCATCAAAACTGAATGCAGGGAGATGTTCTCCTTCCATGTTTTATAGAAAATGCAAAATTACATTTCTCAACCTAGGTCTTCACTCTCCCTGCTTCACTGAACTTTGTCATGTTTCTAACTGGACTAGACATAATATCTTGGCTTGTAAAACTCTTGGCCTGCTGCAGATCACATTAAACTGAGTTATGGAATGCATTTTGGAGGCAGTGACAATAAAAATAAGACTTTCAAATGACCTTTTAGGTTCTTTGAGCAATTTTTAAAACATTTGCTAAAGAAACATAACACGGAGAGAAAATAACTTTTACTCTTGTCACAAGCAAAGCCTGCTGAGATCCCATAACCAAGAAACTAAATGTTGTTTTTCTGGGGTTAGAGTGCATTATTAATAATGAAATCTAGAATTCTATTTGATATTCTGGCACAATGCAGTGTGCTTAGGATGAACTCAATGACTTTGACTGTTGGGTCAAAATCTACAGAGACATACAGCCCTTTCTTTATGCTGGAAAAGTTTTTAAAAAGAGTAATTCCTGAAGAATAACTTTTCTCTTGGTCAGAGAACATAATTACCTAGTGTTTGGTTGTTTCTTTTAAGAGCAAATAGCACTTCAAAATCCTCTCTCCATACTTTTCCTTTTTATTTTTTTTAAGATTCAACAAAGAGTAGAGATCAGTCTGGCTGGCACCATTTGTTCTTGCATTTGCAATGGCTTTTGGCATGTGTGTCTACATTTGTGTGAGTCACTTGTAAGGCAGATGTGACCGTTCTCCTGCTCAGGCAGGAGAGTGCTATTCCTCAGAATAGCACTCAGAATGAGTGCTATTCCTGCTACAAAGATGTGGCAGCCACAGAACTTTGCCTTAATCCCAGCTGCAAAGGTAAAGCAGCAAGTTGCTGATTTGGAATGAAGAAAATTCCACATGGTGTAAATTACACAGTGAGGACAGCAAAAAAGGCAGATTATAAGAGACAATACAGGCCAGCTCCATAATCTCATTTCATTAAATGTATTTTAGGTTATTTTTTCTGTTACCTATCCACATACAGCTTGCACTCTTAAGTCTATGTTTTCATATATTTACATTTAACATATTGTTTTGGACTTTATTACAGTGAGTCCAGCAATGGCAATTTCCAACTCAAAAGTTCAATCCATACAGTCTTGTTCCTATTTTCTTATTTTAATCCTTGTCATATTTTTATGCCACAGTCTGTATAAGTTATGTTTAATTATGCATATATCATTGCTTAATATGAGTAAGCCTAAATGCTTCATAGAAATGCTGTAACATTTTGTGTAGCGATTTTCTTACAGAGATTTGTAGGTGAATTTTTGGAGTATATCACACACTTCTCTGATGAAGTACAGACAACTGAAATGTGGTCTTTGTCTGGGTCAGCCACATAGAAAGCTCTCAGAACCAACACACTGTTATGCATTATTATTCTGTAGTTTTGCTTTAAGTCCTGTCAGCACTTCACAGAGGGCACAAGTCTTTCCTAACAAGAAATCTAGTAGGTAACAACCACCTTTGGGTGTTACTTATGGTGGCTGTGAGATAAAGAGGAGTCTAGCAGTGGGAAAGGACAAACTGGCACTTTATAAGGAAAGCTAAATTTGCTTTTTTCATCTCCAGGTGGCTTATATTACAGGGAACAAAAAGTAACATTGCTTTAGAGAACCTGGGCTGCAGATGAAGAGCATATGTGTTTTCAAAGTAATATTTAACATGTAGTTGAAACTGTTAAAGTTTCTAACTTTATGTATTTCACAGATCATCATTTACACAGTCCCAACAGTAGGGCATAAAAGATTTAACTCCTTCCTTGAAAGACCTCTGTGACAAAATCCCCTTAATTTACATGAATTCCACTATGAAGAGTTACTACTAAAAGCAATCTTGCTGCCACCTCTTTCATAATTTCTCCACCAGTCAGAAGTGATTCCACTAATAACAGGTAAAGCATCAAGAGTATAAAGCTCACCAGCAACCAAGGCTGCATGACTGAGTATACAGTGAGTCATGACTGAGTCACTACACACTGTTTTCAAGACCAGATTGTGCATTAAATATGTACAGGTTGGAAAAAGACAGGAGATGGGATACAAAAAGCAAATAATCTATTGTAAATGCTTAAGGCCTGCAGCCTTTACCTTTTATTTGGAATTTTAAAATGACCCACTAAAGGTATTTATCAAGCTCTGAACACTGAGATGTCTCTTGGAGAGTGACTTGGCAGAGGAGTGTGACCAAGCTTGAGCACCTGGACTCTGCAGAATGCAAATTAATTATTCCCATTAGGAATCCACGCTGGGGAATAAAACAGTAAATGGCATCCTCTCTGTGAGCCCATCAGATGGAAAATAACTGTGATCAAAACAATCTTGTAAATTCACTGATCAGATGGTGTTATTCTGCTTAGAGAAAGCCACATATACATATATATATTTTCTTAATTTTTTGTTTCTTGGCCACAGTGCTGGGACAAGATAAATGCAAAATAGCTTTTTGTGAAACATGTTTCTTCTTCTTCTAGGAGAGACTTCCCTCCAAACACTGACACTCGTGTCCAAGCAAATCCCTGCCTTCCCAGCTCCTCCTGCTAATCTCCTTGGTGGCAGCAGAGGGCTCCCTTTGGCAGCTGTGGCAGCGCCCTGCTCCGGAACGCCACACGGGGGATGCTGTTTGTTTGCTGCGCTCCTTCAGAAAGGCAGCATGAAAGCTGCCCTGCACCTCTCTGCCTTCTCTCCTTCTCAGATGAGGTGCTTTCCGGAAGAACTCAGTGATTTTTCCAGCCAGCAACTCACTGCCGCTGAGTTCTTACTAGGATTGATGTTTTACTAGAAAGACATGATCTTTCAGGAAGGAAGGATGACAAAAATAAGGAATAAATTACTGACTGAAGAAGCATTTGCAACTTACTTTAATACCGAGAGAAAGCAAACAAAATACATATCCTATCAACTTTGGATTAATGGTGTGCAAATAAGCTATCCCCATTTTTTTAGACAGTTAAAACTTAGGTATCTTACTTTTGGGAATGAATCCTGTGACAAGAATTCAAAAGCCTTTCCTGTTAAAGATATCAATTAAAATTAAATCAGAGGACAATATAGATGAATTGACTGATGCAGTGAATGGCAAATTGGCAAAAGTGAAAACAATTTGTATGTCCTATAAGATGCAAACAAATGGAGTAAGTATTCCTTCCTACAGAACTACAGTTGAAAAAGTAGCAAAACTGTGTAGCATAATGGTATTTATATAGAAAATGCCAATGCCAATATGCTGTGATCAGGGAACAGGAACAGCTTTTTTCCTACATATAATACTGATAGCACTTTCTCTTTATCAGCTGCTCATCTCCTGCAGGTTCCCCTGCATTACCTTCAGCTTGTTCTCTCCTGAAATTAAGGAAGTGCCACTTGGCTAAGAAGAGTTGGCCAGAGAGATTCCAGCACTTCTAAGTCCTTGTCTAGAAGCCCATGGGAAGTTGCATTTGGTTCTCCCAATGTTGGAGACACGGCACAAGGATGGCCTGCCTATGCTGTCAGATCCTGGGGGGACACTGGCTTCCCCTGGACAGACACTTGTCCCATGAGGTGACAGCTACTCTAAAACCACCTGGGACCACCCATCTTAGCAGCAGTTTTCTCCTTGTTCCTGCACCACAACCCCTGTGCTTGGGTTGTAATGTACATGTACATGTGAATGTGTAGTGTTCCTATCTCTCTTCTCCCTGTGAAGTGAAATAAATAGGGATAAAAGATATGTAGCTTTTGTAGACATTGCATATTTAATTCTGACTTACCACATCAATGCAAAGACTTCTTGCCCCTTTTTCAGGTGATGTATTACAATAATACTGCCCAGTTTTAAGCAAATACTACAGTCCACAAAATCTCTAAAAGTGGTACAGGAATCCAACATAAAGTTAAGGAATGGACATATTGGTGCAGCTAGGATAATTTGTTATGTGCCCTCTATTAACAACAAAAAAAAAAGAAAAAGCTATTTTAATCAGAAAGTTTGAGCCTAGGAGCACCAAAAGAAAAAATTTCTATCAGAATAATACTCATTTTAGAAATGACTCACAGATTCCTCTAAAATAGTGAGTGGAAAATGAATTTAAGCCTCTTTCACAATCCATTTTTTAAACCAGCCTTTCAAAAACCCTTTTGTTTTGAAGGCTACATGATGTAGAATTGTACAGGATGATTGCAAGTTCCCTCTACATTGCTAGGATCAGGCAAACACTCTTGAGCAAACCCTGAGGTATGAGAGAAATGGTCTGAAACTCATGGAGACTGCCAACAAAATATGTAGGTACTATATATCTGAACATGCAAAAAGTAGAATGTCTACCCCTATCTGTCAAAATCAGGTATCTTAAAAAAAACCTATTGAAAAACCCCACAATACACATTGTAAAGCAGAAACTGAACACTTTACAAATAAATGTGGGCCAACTTAGAAATGGTATTGACATCAATTACAAGGGACAAAACTGAAAACACAGAACCAGCTATTCAGCCTCAAGAGTTAAATAAATTTATAGTTATCAAAACTCATGGCAAGTCCTGTGGGTCACACAACTAATGGCTAATGGTTATGCAGCTGAACTGCAGATATGGTGGTACTTAAGGAAAGGTTGGACGTGATGAACTTGGAGGTCTCTTCCAACCTGAGTGATTCTGTGCTTCCATGATTCTGCCTCTCCTGTTTGTTCTCCTACAGCTGTTGATGTTGACCTCTGGCATAGATGAGCTAGGGGACTACAGAGGCCTCACCCTAATTAGATACATCAGTTTCTAGAGCTTACTGTGCTCAACTGCATTTATTATTAGCCCATGAAGTGCTATTAATAATTTAAATTCATTGGGTTTGTTTTTATTTATTTTAGATCATGGAATTCTATTCTCCTACTTTTAAAAAGATCTTTCCATCTTAAGGATGGAAGAATGTATTACTTAAAAGGCATCCAAGACTCAAGCTATCTTGGCATCTAATGGAGATAACCTTCCAGCTGCCAGAGCTCCAAGTGCTTTATCTCACATTCTATTTTTATTCAATAATTACATTTTTTAAACCATGTACAGGCTTTTGAAGGCTCAGTACTTTCTGTAGGAACAAACAGACTTTGATACTGAATACCATCAGTCATACATTTACTTTTTCTAAATGCAAAGAATGGTTCCTAAATATGCATCACTAACTAGATTACTCTGCCCCATACTCTAACTCCTGATAGGATCCAGCTACACAAATCCTAAATAATTAATTGCAAATTCAAAGTGATGTTGTTTGCCTTTAAAGCATTTTATACAGTCTTTCTTCTTGCAAGGTTTTCATTTTTTTAAAAGTATAATTTCCATTAACTCCTGCTTTTAGTCAGGCTATAAATACCAGAAGAACAGTCTCCCTCCTGGTATTTTGGCACTTCTGTACATTTTCAAAACCAGAAAATGTAAGTGAAGAGACATGAAACTGAAAAATAATGAAAATTACAAAGCAAATATGAAGAAAAAGTTAAACAATGCACCCTATGAATGCTCAACAAAAAATATGCACCTTTGGATTCAAATAGTGTCCCATGTAGTACTTTGTTTGCTTACAACATGTTTATTCCAAAGCAGCACTGCATGTGGTACTAAAACTTGTCTAAAGCTGGCCTCCATGCCTGGCCCTTTGGCACAGCTCTTTCCCACATTTCAGCACCTGATGGCACCAGGCTGATTCCTATTTCACTTTTACAGTATGAATAACCTGACCTAGGATGTTCTGTAGTTAAATTTAATCCACCAGCCCTGAGTTTACTTGTTCAGGATTCAGGTAAACTTGACACAATTCCTATGTCCACCTACTCGAGTGGCGCCTCAGACCCATTTCTGCATCATGATTTGTAAGTATTTGCTACTCCCTGCAAGCCATTACACAAATAAATAATAAATCCTTATGAGATGTTTCCATACCTCAAAGGTCTGTCATTATTAGGCTGGCACATGATTTCAAAGCCTGATAAAAGAACAAGGCATTATCATGTCTCTCTTTTTTTTAAACATCACAAATCAGTTTGATCATGTTATCTCACATAAATATTAAATTACATTGTGATTCAATTATTATGCATTTCAAACTCTCTTTTCTAACTCAAATCTAAAGCAGATTTTAGCTTTGAATGAAATCTAAGAGTAATAGAAGTATGTGCACACAGACAGAGACACTGAGTTACAACAATGTGAGGGGAAACAAGCCTCTCACTCTGTGCCATCCCCATGCGGTGTCTCCAGCAGCAACTGATAAAGCCATCAGTGTGCTCCTCATCATCAAATACCAATCACACCCAGGCCCTACACTATAGTTCATCATCTAGGGTGAGATGAAGATCTGCATCCAAACAGTGCTGCACAGTCAAGCCATCTTTAAAGAGCTATTTCCTTTGAAATAAATAGTCCTGTTTGGCTATTGATTTCTAAGGAATTCACAAATGTTGCTCACAATTTCTAAGCACTGCCCATTTCTAAGTGTTGCCCAGCATAGACTAGAATTAGTGCAAATATCTTCCATATGCTTATTCATGTCTAATAAACTGGAGTGATTTTTCCTGATGCTGACTCATAGGAATTGTATCATTCTCCTGAGACAGATCCATCCAGTTCAATGAGACCAACACAGAGATGGCACCACAGCAAGGGCCTAATCCTGAGGAGACTGATTTTCCTTTAAGGGAGCTATATTTAAATAGCATGGACAAGTAAGAAAACAGTAGTATCTTCCTATTTGCTATTATGGAGCTTTGGGGAGGCTCTTTAATTAAATATATGTAAGTAAAACATTGTATCCTATAGATGATACTGCTAGTCTTTATGAAATTTGGAATATCAAGTAGAGTGATTCCTAAAACTTTCTTATCCCAACTTTCCCTTGCACTCATTGTTTGTTATGGTATCATTTGTGAAGGCTTTCCTAAACTCACCAGAGAACCAGACAATCCTTATTATATTATCTTTATTTCATTACTAAGTTGAACATGTTCCTATAATGTTATAGAAAACCTTCTCACAGGAAGCTGCCCTCAGATTGCAAGAAGAGAAACAATATATTTTCAACTTAATTTTTATGCTTTTAAAACATGCTGAACTGACATCTCTGGTGGCTGGAGCCTATTTTTTTACACACAGAATATAAATATAAGAGGAAAAAAAAACCCATGGCAGAATCTTCCCATGGCAAATTCCTTTGAAGCTGTCTTTTAACAATTACCTTGAGGGGATGACAGAGCATTTCAGTTCCTGTGGCTCATTCAATCCTGTGCCTTTCTGATGAACAAATACAACTGCAATGTTATTTTCTCAGATATAATGCCACTCTAGTGTATCTGGTAGGCAGGTCACTAAACACCTGTCATAAGGCAGTGACTTCCAGTTGATTACTGCACTTCTAAATGACAAATTTTATCCTGAAAATCTTCCACTGTGTAAAGGTCTAGCACAGAATCTCTCCAGATCATCACAGGAACTTAGTTGTTATCCGCTTATCATGTACCTTAGATTTCTGTAATTCACTTCAGCTCCCACTGAACAAATTCCTTCCCACTAGTCATATCTTGATTTATCAGTGACCCTTTCTGTCTTCAACCAACACATACAGACATTTTCATCTGTCTTTTGTTGGGTGACTCCCTGCCTTATTCCTCCTCCAATTTAATAATTCTGATGATTACCCTGAGCTTTCAAACTCTTCTACATCATTATGCCCTAACCAAGCTCTCTCCATACCAGTCACGCTGGTCAACAAACACAAAATGTAAAATGCTTCAAATGAACATATCAAGATGTCTCATTTTCCCATTGCAACAATTTAATATTAATTTAACATAACATTTTCCATAAACCTATTTCCGCTTTCCCCTAGCTATAAAGGAGTTGATTAATTAGTATGAGGTTTTTTTTTCTTCTTTTTACTTCACATTTCACTGTCTTTTTTATGGGAAAAAATCCCTTGCCCATGAGAACCTTCTGCTAGAACCACAGCAAACGTTTATAGTGCAACTGCATATAAATATTTTGGGTTTCTGATTTTGTTAAAAAACATGTGTCTCATAAAATCTTTGCTGAATGCTAAGTAAGCCTGACAAGTTTTCCAGTTGTGCACTGAAGGCAATGAGACATATGCAACGTGATGCACAGGGAAAATAATTCCTTTCAAGTGAGTTTCTCTTTGATGTTCCTGAAAAGATTGAATACCAAGCTCATGGCAAAAGCCAAAAGATGTCTGAAGATTGAAGGTGATGAATCAAACCTATCAGATAATAGGGTCTCTTTGCTCTACAGGTAATAAATATCATAGTGTCTGCTAATCTAAATCATTGAGATATGCCTAAAAATCTACTTTCTTACATGTTTATGTGTTTCTAACTGGACTATCTTCTGCCCATTTAACTCACATCATGCATTAGCAAGGGTTGATATCTCTTCATTTCCTGGAGATGTCATATTATCAGTCCAGCTGAGTGCATTTTAAACTACTTAATTAATTCATCATCCAAGTATATTGACTATCTCTCAGAGTGAAACAGTTCAGTTAGGATATTCTTCTTCCATGCTTCTGCACATGTCAGCTAAAAGGGACATTAAACTACTGAACTTTATGTTTGTTTTGAAACTGTCTTTTAATCCACTTAAGAGTCTCATCCAGATCTGGAAGAAAAAACAAGCACAAGAACTGGATTCTATCATGATTAATTACAATGGAAATCAGTCCCAGCCTAAACATTTACTGAATGTTTAATCCTTTTTTAATACTTTAATGCTTTTACTGAGTATAAAAGACAGTTCAATTGGAAAATAATATAGTATTTTTATTATCATTATCCTGTTTTGTTGTTTCTGCAGCAAGTGCTTCCTAGGGAAAAAAGGTATCTGGCAAAAATTAGGAATAAGAAGTTTTGGTATATGTGTGTATGAAGACAGTGTTGCCAACAGAGGAGATACTTTAATATGGGATAAACCACAGAAATAGGGATAAAGCATGGAAATAGGCAAACATACAGGAGATTTATTTGATTTGCACAAGCCAACTGCAGCAGTCAGCACGTGCAGAATGCCAGAACTCTGTGGGGAAGTGGGTAGCAGCAGGTGATGCCAGAAAGAGGTAAGGCATGGTGTATGACAGAAGGTAAGACAGACAATCCAGTGTCAGCTCATTTTCTTTGTTTAGAGACTGGCTCATCTAACCAGAGTGTCCACTTTGCCTCTGCTATTGCCACATGCATAAGTTCCTTTTTTAGCATGTTGGGGAAAGTGAATATGCTTTCAGCACATGCTAATTTATAGCAAATACCAAATGTTTTTGATCACCCATTATGTTAGAACAACTCCACAAGAAAGAAAATCTGTGTCATTTTTCACTCACTGTTGTTGTCTCCTCTTTGTCCTAACTTCCCAGAAATGCTAAAAAAATGGATGGAAAGGTAGTCAAAAAGCCACATATGGTTAATGAGTTAAAACACTAAAATCTTATGTTCTTTGGGTAGTTATCCTTCTCATAGTATTTGCACTAGTTTCTGCACATTAGGAAAAAAAAAACAAACCCAGAAAGTTTCATCACCTCTTAAACACTGGATTTACTAAACCATGAAACCAAACTCCTCAAACTTGGGTGTCGCAGCTCATTCCCAAGGCCACACTACACCATTGAAAGACCACCTTATAAATGTGCTACCTTTTCTTCCCAGTGGAAGTTAAACTCCTCTATAACCACTTTGCAGCCAAGCAGCAGTAGACATTTTGTTTTCAGGGCTGCAAAAAGATAGCATACAGCACGAGAGAGAAAGATTTTAAAAGGCGAAATATCTCAGACTATTTTTTGCTTTATGAATAAGTTCAGCTACAGAAACAACTATTAATCTTTATGCCAGTTCACAGTAGGTTACAGCATTTTAAGAAGTCTCCATCTGAGGTCCTGATCTGAACTCTCTAGTTATGCATAAGCACTGTCATAAATCACCATAAACCATTCTTCATACTCTGCTAAGGACATTTCAAGTTCTGTAGAAGACAGAGTCACCCACTGCATACAACACTGATTAAACAATAGTAAGAGGAACATAAGCCAATCACCAGCACACACTCAAGCCACTCCCAAAGCATGTCTGCCTACCCAAGGCCTGGTTCCTACACCGATATACATAAATATTTGCACATTCCCTTGCTTTGAGCAATTCAATAGCCTTATACTCACATGACTTCCTATTTGCTCGTGACCGCTTCCTCTCTCTAGGCACCGCTCGCTGGCTTGGCACTTGGGTGGCGGACTTGACGATGCGATCCATGATCTCATCCGCGGCGTCATCCGTCGCGTTCGGCGAGTCGTCATTGCCAGCGTTCCACGAACCGATACGGCCTGGAAAAGTCCAGCAGGTGATTCAGGGAACAGAGGAAGTCTCTTGCATCACTTTGGTTTTGCAGTTGGTTTTTTTGGGAAATTACAGCAGGCAGCTCAGTCATCCCGACTTCAACTTGACCAAAAAAGAAGGATCTGCCTAATGGAGAATATTTCTAAATAATAGCCTAGACTCTCTGCTGCACCAGGAGAGAGCCAAGAGCTCAAACACAATTATTATGCATATTAATATACACACTTTCTATTCCTTTAAGCCGTGGTGTCTTGCTGTTGAGCACACAACTGGCAAATGCCTGCTAGAGGCTGCCTATAAGCCAAGGATGGATAGTGTAATGTGACCATGTTTCTCTCTGCTCCTATTACAAAGACAGCACAAGACATGGCACATCTTAGAGATTGATGCAAATCAGAAACACAGGTCCTTTGGTACTGAAAGAAAGACATAACAATTTCTGAGCATCTGTATCACAACCTAGTGCAAAGGAGACAAGAAAAGGGCATAAAGTGTGGTTTGATATGTATTGTTTCCCTCACAATGAAGAATTCACCTTCTTATCACAGAGCTGCACGTGTCCTGGTGTAACTGTGTATGCTCTGCTGTGAGTAGAAGAGTTGTTGGCAAGCTGAAAAGCTGAAAGCAGTTTTGGTTAAAACCACAAACAAAAAAGTGAGCCATATTTCCAAATCCAAGTCTCTGGCACTCCTCACCCCACAGACCATTGTGTAACACATCTTTGGGTTCCTTCACTACTGGCTACTGTTCTGTGTGCATTTTATTTTTAAATTACTTGAAGGCTAGTGTGCAGTGTGAATATTGACAGTGAGCTTTGCAGGAGTGGATGTGGTACAATTGCGAGCAGCTAAGAAATCACCAACAAGGCCATTTTATACCACATCTCTGAAGTCCATGAACAGCTTTGATTAAGCCTTTACTCAGCTGGTTCATCTCCTTGCTTTTACAGGAGCAGTTCTACTATAACAATGCTTCTGAGAAGCTCTTGTCTGGCTCATCCATCTTCTGCCTCTGCTGTTTTTCTGGGGAACACAAGCTGACTCTCACAGTCAGGATACTCCCCTCATCAGCATTCACTGGATTACTTCAGCTGTTCAGCTTGTTGCAGTGCCGCTTGAATTATTTAATCTTCATACCTAGCTGACTGGCTTCTGACACTGGGGCTGTGAAACTTCTGAATTAGCCAGGACCATGGTTTTAAGCCTTAATAAGCTACACATACACAGACTTAGAGTTGGATGCTGTGGATGTGCTATCAGTTGTATCAAAAAAAAGGTATCAAGAAAGTGTAAGATATCCAGATATGAAGGAGAAGAAATACCATGTAAGAAAATGAAGACGTGAATTTTGGTGCATCATCTTTACTCCAAAACCATCTTCCATGTATTGCAACTATGGGAGTGATGAGGGAAACACAAATGCAAGTACCCATTACCTTTGCAGTTTAGCAGGGAGGTGGTTTAAAGACACATCATCTTTTTCTACCCATTTTCTCCCCAGTCATTCATAAAATGCTGCAAGGTCTTTTCACTTGAATTTGAATTGCTGCTTTCTACTTGCTTCTATTGAAAACAAAGAGAAAACCGCATCCTGGATCCTCCAGATGGCCCATTTTGCTTTCATGATGAGAATGAGAATTGGTGTGTTAGTGGACAGTCACCATCATCATGCAGGGAGAAGTGAAAATTTCTGCAGACTTGGACTCCTGATACCCCTACTCTGGCTGTGAAACATCAGGAAAATTGTTTTTAAATGTCAGGAAAATTCTTCTTCATCCCCTTGCCTCAAATCACTTCTATCATGCAAACACCACTGGGATGTTCTCCTTCCCCTTCCACCTTTTCAGCCGTGAGTGCTACCCGAGGAACACATGACCCACGTCTGGGCCACGGTGCAGCTCCCACAGCCCAGGAGAGGTGCCCAGGAGGAAAAGTGGCGCTCACCTCGGCTGGCGCGGCTCCGAGTGCGCACGCCCAGGGCCATGGTGCTGTCCCCCCCCGGGGAGCAGGTCTTCAGCACAGCCTTCATGTTCTCGTGCTCAGCAGCATCCTCGGCGTACTGCAGGCCCTGGGGCTGGCTCTGGCAGGGCGGGGAGCTGCTGGAGAACTTGCCAGACTGCGGGAGGAAAAGGAATTGTTGTGTCAACTGAACAGCATGGACAATAGGCCAGGGGCTCGACTGCGAATTGCAAGGAAAGAAGTGTCCTCCCAGGCTTGGTTTGGAGTAGGGCTATTCCCAAAAGAGCCCAGCAACAGTTGTTCCTCTCCCAGAGCATTCACTCTGACCAGAAATAAACCTGAAACAGGGTGACAGCAGGGAGCAGACACAGTCAGAGAAAGAGCAGATGCATTAGCTCGAGCTTTGTAATTTTGACCTTATGTCTGAGAGTAAAAGGAACAAAGCAAGGACTTGCTTTGAAACCTTCGATCCAGACTGGGCTTGATCTGGGGTCAGGCATGATGCTGAGAGGAACAGCACGAGACCCAACAGAAAAAAGAAATTGCTTTTTTTTCTGTACAATCAACTTTCACTAGAAAGGCAAAATGGTGACAGTGGTCTAGGAAAAGATACCTTTCCCTCCTGCCTTTCTGCCTTGCTGCTCAGACAACTCTCAGTCTGCTCTAAAATCCGATTATCTACAGGTAACTTTAATACACATTATCATTAACACTTAAAAAGTCCCTGGTTCCAAAACACCCAGACAAATTATTTATGGCTGAAACACAAAAATTGCAGTCAGAAGTCAGAAGAACAAATAAAACCTTACAAGAGATTGAGGAGTCTGCCCTCTGCTTCCCTGTCACCACAACTATGTGAACAACAGCAGCTACACTAGCTGGGCACGCACAGTGTGGGTATGCAGCATCCCCACCAGTGACCAAAACAAACACCTGGGAATGGGTGGGAGCAGCAGGAGTGGGCACTTCCTAAGGAGAAGCGCTTGCATTGCTGGGCTCCTCTTTCTTCCCAGACTCTGCCTCCAAAGGGCTGGGATGCTGGTATTCACCACTGTGCTCTTATCTACAGAAAGGTCAAAGCACACTGGAAATACAGCCCTGACTGCAGGAAATACCGACCCTGTTGACAGCAAACAGGCATCAACAGATAAAAATAAACCTCAGTACTCTCACTCATATCAGCCCAGCATCAGACACAGAAGTATGTTTTGTTATTCCTTTTAATCTTTCTTACTCTAATTCAGCACAGATGAAAGGACAAGTGCTGCATTCTCTTCTTCCTTTGCATAATAAACAACATTAATTATTCACTTGATGATATCAGTCCAGTTAGTTAAAGGGATGCAAACCTGCAAAGCTCTTTGTCAGAGAGTGGTAAATTGAAAGAAAAGACTGAGCCCTACTTTCAGAGCTTTGATCAAGTCCCCATCTCAAGACTGCAAATTGAAAAAGTTTAATCTGGAAACCAATGATAAAATGATTCTATTTTAACATAGTGACTTTTTGGGGTAAGATAGCAAGTTAACTGAGTAGCAAAACAATAATCCCTACAAGGCACTGAGCTAAATATATCAGTAAAAGACCTATTTTGATAGCTAGAAGTTTGTTTTCTTGTTAAAAGATTAGCTTGAAACATTTTGAGTGAAAAGTATGCAAGTGCTAGAGTTTCACATGTGAAATTAAGAGACAGAAAAATATTAGAGAAAAATTCCTATGAAAGGACATGCCGTTTTCACATTAAGACTATTACAAAGTGAGTAGTTCAGTAATCAATACAATTTCCAAAAAATTCCAAAGGATAAAGCCTCCACATAACTGATAGCTCCTGTTCACACAGATTAGTTACATGTTGGCATAAACAGGCAAATTAATGTAATTTTCTTTCCATGCCCTAAGCTATACAGAACAAACCATGACTGGGGGGCAAAGCTCTAGAGCCAAAAGTTTTATTTTATTTCCTTAATTTCCGATGTTGCCATAAATTGCTGCTCAAACCCCAGCTTGGTGGGAAAATGACCACCACTATGAAACAGCACTAAGACACATTGTTTCTGTTCAGCAAATTGAAGAAACCTCTAATGCTGAACAAAAAATGCATTACAAAAAAGATGCTCCTCAAATCAAAAAACTTTTATTATGAATATAGCTACAACATGCCCTTCAGGAGCACTTTATGATAGATGATACATGAAATACTCCATGGCTCACCTCTATGATGAATGTAGTGTCTCATTCTCTATTTACACAAGGCAAACAGTTAGGATTTGCTTAACATCCCCATATCCTGATGCTTTTGAAAACTTTATAAAAGAATACCATATGGGGTTACACAGCTTAAGGAGCATGAAGTTATGCTGGTAATCCATAGCCCAAGGTAACTTATGATATCCATAACATTTAGATCACTGATGTTTTGGATAATGGGGAGAATTTGCAGTACATTACAGACAGTAAGGAAAAGAAATGAGGAAACTTAAAATTATTAAGGCCTCAGATAAGGATTTCCTTATTCAAGAGGACAGGAATGCATATGGTAAAGCTGACTGTAAAAATTTATTCTTATGATTGAGACAAAAAGGTATGAGAAGTATGTCATGGTTCATAGTTCCAGTTGAGCAGATGGAGTTGAGCAGTCCATACTGAGTTAGGAATTAGATGTCACAGCACACAGGAGACATGAGATGACATGCTTTTTCAGAGAACCATACCTCAACATCCTCTTCTTCATCAGTCTGCCACTGGAAACAAAGGACAAGGTGGAGAAGGACAAACAGCAAGATTTAGGAAAGACAGCACTGTCAAGCCATGACAGAGTAAGAGGTAACCATGGTACTGTTTATGCAATAAGAGGACATAAAAATAGAAGACATATAAGGAGCTCATTTTCATGCCTTAGACAATCAGCTTGCTTTTCTTTTTCTTTTTCTTTTTTTTTTTTTTTCTGTCCCTGCCAGTACTGTATGTAGAAATTTCCTGATTTTCCTTATAGAAATGGTGAACTGAAACTACCCCTAACCCATCCCATTTCTCTCCCTTGAGTCATGAGGTTGTTTGCCCCATGGAAGCTGACAACACTAGGTAGGGCTCCTTCTCCTTCTTCCAGCTCTGTGCAACACAGGGAGGTCCTGGCTGCTGTTCCTCTCAGTGCAGAGGTCAACTTAGCAATTCCTTTTCTCTACACTTAAGTGTTGTTTTAATTCCTTTTTTAAGCTGGGGTTTTTTCAACTTCCAATTCAACAGAGCACTCAAATCAAATGCTGCGTAGTCTTTCAATAAATGCTTAAAGTTCTCCAGTAGCTGCCTGATACCCGATCCTGGAAATCAGAGATGCAATTATCCATTGTTATTCAGGGCCTTCACCCTCTGTGACAGCACGCATCTAAAACTATCTTGATGGTTGCACTACCTTAAATGCAAGAGACATAAAAAAATATTGTGGGGTATGGAGTACTCTTAAATTTGGGGATTTACAGGGAATTAGCAAACTATTTAGATCTGTATTTCCAAATGCCTTGGGAATTCTTCACTGGGCTAGAAGATACCCCACATGAAAGTTTCCCAAAGTAAAACATGGCTTCTCAAGTATCTGGGCTCCCTGTTTCCATAATTTTCAGTTTGATTGTTTATAAAATACAAGCATAGTCCAGAAATTTTATGCACTTTTTTAATTTGTGGGGTTTGTTTTTTTTTTTGAAGAAGCATTCCACCAATAGTATTCCTCTCCCTTGTGTTACTAATACACATTTTTGACCTTATCTCCATCTCAGCTCTGATTTCTGTCTGGGATTGATACATTCTGTTCCAGAAACATTCATCATTAAATATTAAAGCCTGATTTACTTTGGCCCTCAGTTTAGTTTCAGCACAATCTCCATAAGAAGATTAGCTGTGACCGCTGAGCAGCACATTAACATTACTTTTTAAGGGTATGTTTTATGCAAAGAGTGAGATGCTTATTCTAATTTGGACACAGTGGTACTGACAGAAACACAGGCAGTGTGTTTTGCAGAGGGACCATAGCAGGTATGCTCTCTTTGCATTAAAATTGTTTCTTTGTCTTTCTTCTGTTCCCTGGGGGGCAGGGAGTCACTCTATAAAAAACAATTCTTCTGAAGAGGATCACTGTTCATTTTTGTCATGAGTAAGAAACAGAAAGAAGAATAAGCAATACAAACAGTCTTGTATTCTAATTCTGTCTATCTGTCTATCTGTCTATCTGTCTATCTATCTATCTATCTGATCTAATGCATCATTCTGTACATTCAGCCAATAAGTAAAGGGCAGCAGAAGAGTAAATTAACCTAAACAATACAAAAAGGCAGTCAGGGCAAGGTAAAATACTAGAGAACACACATTACAAAGAGTGTGCTCCAAACAAAAGTGTACTTATAGCATTACTTTGTATCAAGCTAGCTTTTTACAGGGTAAAGGCCCAACTGCTGGCCTTCCAGCCCATTTAATCTAGCTAGGAGTGATTTGCTGTGGACTCACTTTAAGAGCACTTCTTTGCTTGATTTTGCTCATCTCCAGTACCTGGGCATTACCATTTCTCTCCCTCCTGCTCTATATAGAGAGCACTCACTCCTGGAACTACTGTCCTACACCCAAAGCTACTCCAGTGCACAGGAGGAATAGTTCACCATTCCCTTCATATTCCCATGTCTGAAAAGGCATTTGCCTCTAGCAAATACTGACAACAGTAGTAAAAGCAGCAAAATAAATAATTCAACCTAATGTTTCACAAAGGAATCTGTCCCTCACCCTGGTGTGTACATTCTGTCTTGTATTTACATCTTTATTTCATCATTATAAAAACCATTGAGAAATGGAAATAAATTAGGAATTTCTTAACATGTAATATTACCAAAAAGCAGTGAAAGAATATTGGTATACTGAATACCACTTGCAGACACAAGATGTTAATGTGAAGGAAAAAAGGCCATTTGATTCTTCTGTCATTCAATATTGTATGCTGCAGGACAGTTTGACATTTCTCTCCTTCTCTTCCTCCTGGCCTCACATTTTTCCTTTAGGCTAGCATTTCTGTGCAATGGATTTGCTGTAATAGACATAAAATATTATGTCTATTACATAGCAATTTTGGAATTGAAACTCTTAAGTATCATGAAAAGCAGAGCTTCATAAATCTGGGAGACAGATGCTTATATTACCTACTATTATTAATAATCATTTAAAAGCCGAGACTTGTATCTATAATTGCATTTCTTCCCAATTTTGCTTGCTTGTTATTTTTAGAGTGCCTGAAATGAGTGCCATCATTGGCTAAAGCCAGATATAAGGTTACAGAGACTAGGCAATTTTCCTTCTGAAACTGTGGCAAAAAACTTATTTTTTTCCTTACCCATCTCCTCCAGACAACATTCACCAAGATTTACTCTGACAGTGCCCAGTCAACTTCAGCTATTAAAGAACATCTAAACACAAAGATATCTGTGGTAAAAGGCTGAAACAAAGACTGGAAACGTTCCCCATTGTGCTCCTGAGCCCTTCTCCATGTGAGCAGTTGTTGAAGCTGATGCAAGTTCTCCATGTCAAGAGCCAGCAGACTCTCCATGCAACAAGCCAGCACCCTCTGCCTTCCAAGTCTGCAGGGGGGGACAAGGTTTGAGAGATAACAGCCCTTCTCCTTAAGAACTGGGCTGGTTCTGGCTTATTCCTTTCCTGCTTCTGTTAGAATCCCTCCTCATCTGCCTAAAAGGAGTGTACTGTGAGGTGATAAAAATGAGACCCTGAGGAAACTTTCAAAAGGACAGGGAGGTAAATTTCAAATAACTGTACAATACTTTTAGGTCATCAAAAGCAGAAAGTAAAATTCCATATGACTACTGCATATTATAATCACTTTCTACAAAGAATTTCTTTCCAATGTCAAGATCTCAACTTTCTTCTATCAGTATTTTGTAACTAGTGAATCATTGTCATTGCATTACTGATCCATCTCCCCTTTCCAAGCCTTCCAATATAAAACACTAAGAAAATCAAGACCAGATACAACCACAGCCAAAACAAAACTACAATAAAATTCCACATTTTCATAATTCTTCGCACATAAATATCTTCCATCCTGCTGACTTGGAAACTTGTTCTGAGGTAGGTATAACTTTGAAGTTGTCAGAGGAAGATGTGACAAATAGTCTGATGCAACTTCAATTCAGCTTTACCATATAGTGCAGTTCAAATAAAAGGTAAATGAGGCCATATTACAGGGCTATGCTCAAAGAGATTTAGCTAAGTTCTGAAATAACCATGTGGCTACATTAATAACACTCTTAAAGAATATTCCTGTAAGGGCAGTTTTAAAGACTGTTGGTTTTTACTCATGCAGGCTTTTTGGTTTCAAGCTAATAGAACTGTTCTATAATTATAAATTAGTGATAGGCAAAATATACTCCCTTTTTTAAGATCTGTAAGATATTTCTTGGCCTAACACTAACTGTCAGATAGCATTTAATTCTTGCCAAATCTCAACAGAATCTTGAGCTCAACAAGAGATCTTCCTCCAATACTAATTTTGTTCTGGGAAAGGCCTTGATGCTTCCTTCCCTCCATTTTCAGGCCTTTGCCCCTGGTGCTGCCCCTTGCTGACTCACTGTCAAGCCTGAGACTTTTTGTGGTTTGAAAGGGTCCCATTTCTCTGCTTCCTGAACCCAGTGATCAGAACTCCTTTCCCTCTTGCATTTTCTGCAGCTTTTTTTCCTGCCACAACAGTTATTCTGGACAGATAATACATAAGCACTACATTATATGGTAGGAACATAGTAGGAAAACAGTAATTCCTTTACATCTCTGTCTTGCTTAAACTAATAAAAAGTGTCAAGGCTATGTGAGGGAATGAAAATTTTAATTTATAAAACGCTTAGGTTAAAGCTGTCTTTTGTCTCCTTCAAAACACATCAGGAAAACCAAGAAGCAATTGCAGAAAGTGATTTCACTTCTCTAGTGGTACTTTTGTAAATTTGTATGACTATATTACACCCTTTGTATAAAATCAGAACCTCTGCCTAAACCTGAGACTACACCAACAGAAAATAAATCCTTTGATAATAATGCAGGTTTAACATTTTCTTGAGATGGGGCAGATTTCCAAATGTAAAGAGGATATTGCCAGGAAAGATCTACAAATGATTTTGAGTCAATGACTTAAATACAATCTCAACTGATGTCAGTCCCAATACATATATATGTATTTATATTGAACCATGTTGCCTGAGTCATAAAACTGTAATCAGCTTTGAGCTTTTCATGCCAAAGGCAGGGGTAGCTTCATATGCAATGAAACACTTGCATTTAATCGAGACTCCAGATCTGGATTTTGAGACAGCTGGAAACTTTTATTAAGTACTGGCACTTCTTAAAACTCTATTTGGATTGAGTCAAACTACATCAACTTAAAAAAATATAGAAAAAATATAAAAAGAGGATTTAAAAACCTATTATACTGAGAAAACTAATCTTATTTTAATTTATTCTATGAGTATTCAATCTTACATTCAAAAAATTTACAGAGTAACATCTACTGTGGACATAAATTTGTCCATCCTTTCAGAATCCCAAGCAGTCTATTACCATAAAATTGGCTGGTCTGTGCGTAAAGTTAAGAAAAAAATGCATATGAAATACATGTGTATGTCCATATATATATACACACAGACATAAAAAAATAAAATGTCAAGACTCAAGACTACTAGAATATTGTAAGATGGAGAAAAAAATCCATTAAAATTTGGTTGCAATCACTTAAATAGCTACAATGATTCATCATCTAAATTATGCTCTCTATTAAGACTATAATTTCTAGGATTTTTTTCTTTTTCATATTCTTGGCTGGTCAGATACACACGGCTGCTGACGTCTTCTAGATATTCTGGACACTGTCTGTGCAGCACACAGAGAAGCTCTTTTTGGATAATTAATTTCAGTTCGTTCTTGTCCTATACATTTTTATGAAGTAGAAATTATACACAATCAAGGACTTGCAAGTTTTGTCTTCTAATAGAGGAGAATTCATTACTTACAGCACAAGGACCCCTAAAATTAAAAAATGGAATAACAATACTTCATATACCACATGCAGTGAAAGAAAGTTTTAAAAATCCATGCTATGGGAGATACCATTTGCCACTTACATCTGTAATCATTTTCCCTCTGGTCTTGTTTCTTTCCCTGTGGTTAGCCCGTTTCTGTTTTTGCTGCAGGACTCGTTCCCTGGTGGTGCGGTACTCCAGAGCAAACTCACTGATAATCTTGCAGAACTTATTGATGTTGACTTCACGTATTGCATAGGGAGGATGGCCCATAAATAATAAAAATGAGTGAAACCTGGAAAAAAAAAGAGTTATAAATGTAAAGGGAAAAAATCCTTATTGATGGTCTCTTGGAAAAAAAACAACAACGCTGTATTTCACTGAGCCCATTTATTACATTACTAGCTCCCATCATTTCCTTTGTGCTACAGAATTTTCATGGATGCTTTGCATAACATTGGTATGTTTTATAATTAAAACCATGAAAGTCTAGCCTATGATAACTTCATCCTAGTCTACTTTCCCAGGCTGATGCAGGAGATAAAATATTTATGGAACTCCATCACTTTATATGACTAATTTGGCACGTGAATGACCAATTTCATGTCTGTTATAGAAAAAAATATTTATTAAGTTTCAATTCTATTTATTTGTATTAAGCAACTTCAAAGAGGCTGTTAGGACTTTGGGCAAAGTCTAGACAAGAAGAATGCAGATTTACAGGCTAGCAAACACAAGAAGGAAAGAATTTCTGGTTCACAAAACTGACCATAAAATTATATTATCTACCAAGTACATTAGTTTGGGACACTCTCAATTCACAGTTTTACTGCTTCTGTGGCATTCAGAGCTTTTGCACTATTTGCAGTTTTTACTATTGCTTCTATATTGCATGATTTACAGCAGCACACTGAATGTGTAAAAATGTATGGGAATTCCTTTCAACTGCATCTACATCCCTGAGGACAAAAAGTCTTCCCAATCTTAGAAAGATGCAAGTATATGAAAACATTTTTAAAAACTATCATAGCCATTTCAGGATATCAGAGGAGAAAGCTGATATTTTTTTTACTTGCACAATGCATATGATAAACACAACAGGAAACTAATGAATTCACTTCCCTTCCATTGCAATTGGGATTTCTACTTACTTGTGGCACAAACCCTAAGTCATTACAAAAATGAAAGAAGAACTGAATCAACTTCTCAAGTGTATACCCACAGATTTGGGATAATGTGGAATCCAGTTCCTTATTTTGACCACAGCAATTTGGAAATTATCCAGAAGTTGGAAAACCTCTCACAGTTTCATTAAACTCAACTGCAAATCCTAGGGAGAGGAATCCTAAATCTGTCTTCAGCTGGTATAAGCATAAAACACATAGTCGAAGATCTTGCAAATAAGAGTGGTTCTGCCTACAAAAGAACTCATTGTACAAGACTGATTTCAGCTTCTTCATATGATGAATTTGTTAAGAAAACAATATTTTTTGTGACAGTTTGTTCTTGTTTATCAGACAGTAAGTCAAGTCTCCTTAAAAAAATTCCAGGGATAAACAGAAAATCTATCAACTTAACTCTAAAGCTGCTAGCTTTTGGGGACTAGGAGGCAAAAGACACAGTTATTACACCTTGGTAATAAATGATTGCCTGGATGATTGCTTTTTAAAAATCAAAAATATAGAAATTTCTGGAGTGGGGGTATTTCTTAAATGGAGACTATAACAAAATATGCACCACACACAACTCAGCAACATTCCCTGCAGGAATGGGCATTAAACACTTACAAAACACATATATTTATGATGTCATAACTTATAATTTTATCAAGTCATTTACTATCAAGGTATTGCTGTCACCAATAGAATTCTGTACCTGTTAATTATTCTTCTATGAACAATCTTCAGGATTATGATTCTTTCTGCACAGTCTTTAAGGAACTCAGACATTTTTTGCTTTAGACTTGGCTTCATTTCATGCTTTGCTATAGCCTTAAGGTGATCCCATGATGCTTTGCACCGTCTTTCCATCTGACACAAGTTTTCCTGGAGTTGTTCAAAGTCAACCTGGAAAAAGAGAAAGGAAAAGAAAAGGTAACACTTGAAGTGAAAACACTGCAGTTGTATACCTGGATATCCAAGCAATGCAATCTGTGTATATGAAAGAGTCAAGGTAGTGGCAGCATGACATTATTAATTATTAGTAAACAATAAAAAATAGCTTTCTCTATCACACTATGTCTAGGCATGTAATGCTAGTAAAGAAAAACTGAAAACAAAGAAATACCCATGCACATATATTTGGTTTTATTCTTGGAGGCCTAACATCTAAAGACGGGACAAAAAAAATATTGTGATGTGTTTTTTCCCTTGCTAATAACTTCATGTTTGCACCAAGTAACTGCATGACTCAGTTCTTTCTGAGGTAATACAAAACTTTCTCTTTTTCTTAATCCTTTTCTCTACTACTCAAAGCTTTTTGTGCCCTGTTTACTGCTCACTGTTGTACCTTGCCAAGCATTCTCCATTTTAGGAAGTACTTGGATCTATTCCCTAGTCATGCACTGACTTGTTAATAGATGATCTAGTTCTAATCACAAAATTCATGGGCCAGAATTTTTTAAAGCTCTATTGAAAGTATGTGTTATTTAGTGATCTCAGCACTAACTTTCATCCCTTGATATACAATCCCAATTTACTGGCTTGTAACGAGATCATATAACGACTCTGAAAGTCTCTCAACACAGTTAAAATAAATGATTGCACCTTACAGTAACATTCATCAGGATAGAGGCCAACACATTCCACAGAAGGTGAGGGAGAGCTTCTCCTTTATTCATCAACCAAAAAAGGTGTTCAAATCGTGATACTCTTACAGGAGACACTCAGGACGTGTTGCTAACAACTCAACAAAGTGCATCAACGACCCAGCTACAGCACACAACAGATGAGAAAAATAAAACTACCCATGTTCTGGAATTCTGGAGACAGGAAAAAATGATTTTATAATACCACTTCACAGTTCAGATGAACTGAAGCTATAAAGTACAGACTTAGTTCTCAGATTCTAAACACATCAGTGCTTGGGATGTTACAGTCTCATACTCCAGTTAATTCCTTAATGCTAAATGAAAACCAGTGTCAGGGGTAGGTTTTATTTCATTCTTCTTAGCTGTGCGCAGCATCCACTGCTGAGACCTTTACTGAGAATAGCCATAAGAAATGCATTATTATTAAAAAGCTCCTGGTATTGATTTGATTTGTTTATGCTGTGATTTATAAAGTGATGAATTTTTCCTCTTCCCAAGGAAATAGAAACATCCTTTGATCACTCTGCTATTCAGAAAAGCCCTGCAGGCGGAGCAGCTGTGGGGTATTTGCTTTCCTTATATCCATATCAATGCATATGTTGAAAAGAAAAAAAAAGTCCTTTCCAGGTCAGTATTTTCACTGTTGATGATAAACACATTGCTATTCTCCACAGATGGTGTATCTAAAACACACATGGAGAAAAATACTAGCATTCCTGTTAAGGAAAAAAAACACAAGGTTTAGGTCTTCTCAGTAAGAATTATCCAACCTGGGTGAGGAAGCATCTCAGCCTCTGTAGCTGAGAAATTTAAACTCATGACATTTTATGGCAGAATGAGTTTTACTTTAATCTATCAAAAAAGGTCTGAGCTTCAGGCCTGTAGGGGTTCAAGAAACATCTTTGGAGAACAACAAATCTGGGGGGAATGTGGGAAATTCCTGGCCCCTTGAAATCTGCCAACAGTCAGCAAGTCAGCACAATCACAGGAGTGGGAAGTTCCAGCAGGGATGGGGGCTGGTAGGTTGAGCTATGGGACACTCGTGAGTTTTTTGAGCACAAACAAAAATTCAGTCCTCTATGGAAGTCCTAAGGAGACTGCAGTAAGAAGAACACCACCTGAACTCTCCTGGAATAAACCTCTGTGGAGCACAGGTGTGCTCGAGCAGGAGCTGTAGAGTCCTGGAAGGAGTAAAGTAGGAACTCCAGTACAGTATAATGTACCGGTGTATTCCCCAAAGGCAAACTGTACAGCACCTGAAAGAATGTGCCAAACCTCCATGGAATCTCTGTCTGCCAGCTCTCCAGGGTTTGGTCACTTGCTTGTGGACAGAAAGGAATATATTTGCAGAAAAACATCCTCATGTGAAATATTGAAGTTCCAATTTTTCTTGGATTCAATCAAGTACCCCACCTGAGACTTTAAGAAATGCTTTTTCATCAGTGCCAGTTTTGTGTGTAGACACAGAATCCATTACATTTCAGTCTGCTCCAGGTCTGTGGCTCTGCTTAGGATATTATATACAGTAAGAGTGATGAGAAATCCCAACTAAAAGAGACCCCAAAACATGTTCATATGATAAGGAGAAAAAAAACTTGTGTGGGGTAATAATGGCAATTATTCAATATGTTATGCATAAAGAAAACATAAAAAAGCATTTGTAATACCATACTACCTCTTTACCAGTTCACACAGCATTGCTAAGGGAGCATGGATTATACCTTCTGATTTACGTGCTTAATTCCAACACTTCACTAAAGGAAGTAAAAGGAAGTAATGATGCATAATAGTAGAGAAATATGAATCCTCTTTTCTGTTCTTTCTTTCTTGAAATGAAAGATGCACCAATTCTTGCGTGCAGGTGGATGGTCATGCTCGGACTAAGAAGGAACTCAGGTGAGCTGTAGCTCCAGGAGAGCTCAGCATAGGAGGCACTCAGACAAGAACTGCTGTGGCATTATTTTATAACTATGCTCCACTGTCTAAAAGGAAGCAGTAATCTGAAATAGTCAGTACAGCTTTCTTGCTGGACAGTAGTGTACAGATATTGTACCAGGCCCAAGGATTTGGAGGAAGGTGGAAACATACATTCTTCTTCTTCCTCAGCACATATATGTGCAAGACATGCAGCTTGCTGCCTGAATAGTTACCTTCTGCTATTTTTTTTTAAATTAATACATGTTCTTTTCTGTGGGAAAAAGAATGAGTGGTCTTAAGCTGTTATGCAAAATAGGAAAGTCCCTTCTTTCAAATACTATGAAATGTTTATTTTAATTTGTAAACTAATTTAAAAACAGCAACTTTCTAAATGGTTCTGGGACATATTTGATACGTTCCTCATTTCTCTGGCCACGCTCCTCTCTGTTCACAATCACGCTAGCTAAAAAATATTCAGAACTATTGGTATCTGTGAAATCTCTTGCTAGGGCCACTGTTCAGTTTTCTGAGAAGTGCCTTATAGACACTGTTTGATCAGAGGGGAGTAACCAGACAGTATATGCAAACAGGATGTAAAAGTCAGTTTATGTGAAAAAAGCCCCTCGGGGTAAGCCTCAGCAAACCACTGCCCTAAACTCACTAATGGGCAACTTTAGAATCAAAAGACTATTTTTCAATTTAACACAACCATGTTTTTCACTCAGAAACAAAAAATAAAATGACTCAGAACAAAGAATAAAACCTTCCAACCACATGCCAGAAACAGCAGCACTCGCTTTAATCACTTTATATCATTATTTACTGCCTGCTACCATAGAAGCAGATGACCTTCCCATAAACAACAAAAATAAAAAGAATTCCACCAAGTTTCTCATTCCACTGGGCTGAGAATTCAGTACCTCGTGACAGACCTACAAACAAACATACCAGAACAAACAGCTTCTGTTCTCACTGTTTTTCACCTGACTCAAAAACTGCCACCACCATCAAATGGCTCAGCATTTACTTCCCTGCTTGTTCTGGTTCCCTGAACATTGGTCCTTACAAGGCATATTTTTTTCAAGTTCAACTCCATCCAATATCACATGCCATGTATAAAAGTTTAAAACTTTCTCATTCATGAAATACTACACCATGCTCTAATCATTCAGGCATGGATCAGGGAGCCTTTCAGGTCTTTGGGTTGGGATGTTATTCCTCTGTGTGGCCACAAATACCTCATGGCAACACAGGAATTGTACACTTTATTATTTTTGGGGAGAGAGAGCAATGGCTGCTTTGGGAATTAAATGCAGTAGTTCAAACCTGAAGTGCCTTCCACTATATATTCCCCAGGGCAGCATATACAACTCCAGGTATGCACTGCCATGCACTGCAAACAACTGCAGCCACTGTGAGATAAGAGGTAATTTTTCTTCAGCTTTCCCTTACTTGGAATGTGCTTTACAAACACGTTTCCTCTTCCAGCTAAATCTCCTCTAGTCTTTGGGCTAAGCTCCCCCACCGCAAATACAAAACCATCCTGAAGTCAAAGATGCTGCACCTAAATACACTCACGTTTCCTGCCTCCTGTGTTAACATTCAGCTCTTCAACAGGGTCAAAGATGTCACAAGTGGATTGAAGCAAAAACCCCAAAATGAGGAAATTAATGGAAACTGATGAAAGACTTATTTTCAAAATCACTGTATCTAAAGTTTTGTTCTGAAGGCCAGTGAATAATTTATTACATAGCCTCAGCATGCTTGCATAAGATTTCTATTGTTTGATACTCTATTGTTTATTGGTATAGCTTGCTTCTTTTAGTGGTGAACATATAAAATCCAGTTATTTTCTACGGAAGACGTGGATTTCTGCATTTTCTTCTTAGTAACAAGGTGCATTTAAGAGAAGATTGATGCTTTCAGAATGACACGTTGTCTTAAATGCACAATAAAATGACAACTATTTTATTGTACCTCATAGAAAGATATACATAACCACACACAAGCTTTCTCTTTTCAAAGTTCAAGATAGTTTCTGCAGCAGACCACAGTCTAGTCTGAGCTGTTTATAATTTAGGGTCAGAACGTTCATTCTCACATTATTACAGGGATGCGTTCTGGCAGGGAACATGAAATCTTCCTCTTTTCCTGAGTTGGTTCAGTGCCAAAGGAAATTCTGAGAATTGCTCCTTGCAAACACACTGTCATATGAGAGCAGCGACCTTCTGTGGCGTATGTTCAAAACTCTGTCTCCTCTGATATTTCCAGAGTGGTTTCCTTCACCAAGTGTCACAAGAATTATCCCAAGACCCTTGTTAGTCTGACTTGCACACTGTGGGCATGCATTTTAACCAAAATAGATGCCAGTTCTCTTAAGCAAGCAATATATAAAGAAGGTTCTGCTCAGACATTTCTAATTCCTGGGTAAGAAGTGGCATTCTGTGAAAATAATTTTGGAAATGAGAGCACCTGAGTCAACCCACTAATGAAAAATTACAGGACAGAGATGGCAGAGGTGCTTACTGAGGTATGGCCAGATGAGTCTGCCCAATTGTACACACATCTCTACTGCATTTTGCTTCATTGAACAATATCCTAACTACATGGGATCTTTTTGCAGATGCTGTATGGCAGTTCCCACAGTCTGGGACAAAGGAGAGCCATACCAGACAGTGGTGACATAGGTCCCTTCAGACAGTGTTATGTCACCTGCAAAAATTCCTGCAGTCATATCACCTGGAATATTATTGAAACACCACAGTGCCATCAGGCACATGTGCTATACTTCATCTGCTGTCTTTGAAACACAACCTCAAAGTCTCATTTGCCATGGAAACTCCTTACCCCTTGCCCCAGTATGCTCTGCAGCCAAAAGGATCTGACTCTCCCTGCTCTGCTTTCACCTCTGCTCCTGCTAGCCCATGCCACGATCTGAGGCAGCTGCTGGCATCACAAGGAATGACTGCAAGAAATCTTGCATTCCTGGACTTTTTTTCCATGGAAAATAATTTGACTTTTGGCATTTATTTTTGTTTGAAATAATGTAGGGAAAACATACTTGAATGATATCTGCACACAAATACTTTCTGTCAAGCGAGACAAGAGAAACCGCACTGAAAGAATACAGGAGGCAACATGATTTTCCCTACTTTTTTAAAATATTTTTTTAAATCCTTTCTCTGCTTTCCACTGTATCAGAAGCTACAGCATGTCAGATATCACTTCTGTTCCAGCCAGCTAGCTCCTGCCTCCTTATGCCTCCCTGCTAAGGTCCTTGGAGGGCAGGCTACTGCAGGCTTCCTTCTCCTCTCTGTATGCCTTAGGCTCATCCTAAGTTTTTTCCTATTAGCAATCCTTGTCTCCTCCTGTGTTACTCACATTTCCTATTTCTTAATTTTAAAAGCTGCCTGCTCCTCTACTGCTTAGTAGCTGCGAGTGTCCTGTGTCCAAATGTCTTGCTGCAGGGGTAAAAAACCAGACAGAAGTTTGACATCTTGTAAGTCAATTAAAATCGGGGAAGAAAATGACATTTATAGTTTATCTATAGAGCTGGCCAGTTTTCAGGTGTACAGGGGAAGTATTTATGGGTAAGAGAGAGAAGATGAACATTTTTAATATGGATGCATTTTTTATTCACTAACAGAGGAGAATTGGGGTTGAGGCAATCACTTCTTAAGTAAATTTCTAGGAACAACACTCGATCTTAACTGCAGAAATCTGAGGGTCTGCTTCAGTATTAGGTACATCAGTTTTGGTACAACTTCAGTGAAAAAAAAACTTAAAATACAAAGAAAATAAAAAAGACAAGTGATTTTAATCATGTGATACTAAATTATCAGTGCTGTGCGTGACTTTATAAATGCTTTTTTTTAGTCTAGAATTGTATTTTTTCTCTAATTTTTTCACTTGTGTGTTTTTTTGGTGCTACTTATGATGCCAGTCCTTCAGTAAAGAGCCACAAGTTTTGCAATAACTATACCATTTTGTTTCTGGTCTTTCTAGCTCCTTTTTGGTGGGGGAGCCTGTTTTCTTTATGATTTTGGGTTTTTTCATGAACTAATGCTCAGGAAATTCTTATATGATGCGCATTTCAGGGGAAGGGGCATCTCTGTTTATCTACAGGATGGAAATTGTTTAGCCTTTGTGGTTTCTGAAAGATGTTTGTAGGCAAAACAGAGCTCAAAACACAGCCTAATCCACAGTGATATATTAGTTCTCCTTTCCTGTCAGCTTTCCTAAACCAAGATTTCGCCTTGTCTGTGAACATTCCCTTGAAGAGGGCAGCTTGGATGGCTTCCACATCCTAACTCTCTGATTTGTGGCAGCTATGATCAAGTGGGAATAGAGCTTGTTACAGTAATCCATCAGTGGTTTAACACATGCAGGAACATCCCAAGGAGGGAGACCTTGGGCGACACGGGGAAGGTTAAGGCTATAATTTCTCTTAATGTGATTTTGTCTGGCCTTTCTGGATTTTCGTCCGCTTTGGGCAGGGCCACTGGATCAGCAAACCACAGACTGAAAAACTGTGCTCAATTTTGCACGCTCTTAGACCTAAATTTTTTTTTTTTAGTGACAGGAGTAGGTTAAGCTTTCTTCCACTTTCTATGATTGAAAAATAGAAGAACCACTTGGGAGAATACCATACATGGTGGTGAGAATTTTGAAAAACAAAGGCTCTTCTCTTTTGTGGTAATTTTTCTTCTTAGTGATTAACTTGATCCCAATCTAAGAAAAAAGGGAAATAACTTCTCAGCAAAGAGATGAAGCAGGAAATGAGAAACCAATACACCTAAATGCTAAAAAAGTAAGAATCACGCAAATTAAAACAAAAAACACAACAGAAAGTTAAAATCTTCCAAACATGAGAAACCAAACTCACTGAAGGCAATAAACCAGAGCCTAAACATAGGCTGTACAAGAGGAAAACTAGGAGAAAAGAGATGGAATCTAAACAGAAAATATTTAACGATATAAAACAAAAGCAACAAATTCCTGTATGGTAAAAAAAAAAATATATGTAGGAGGTCCTGGATCACTGGGGAGAAAAGAAACCGAGGAAGACAAAAATCAGAGAAGGGAAGCAAGGTTACTTCTTTTCATCCAGCTTCACCACAGAGGATATTGGGGAAAAAACTACTCTGGTGCTCCTTTCCTTTTTCTGTATTATATTTTTAAGAGATGTGAACTGATAGTGAGGTTTGAAACCTTACTAGCAGAAATACGTGTTGGAGAGAGATGATATCTTACAAAGAACTAAACAAGTAAAATACAGTAATTATGTCATCAATTAAAATAAAGAAATTGAGGCACTGGCTAAAATGAACATGAATATGTATGAAACTATACTTGGTAACTGAGAGAATAAAAGGATAGTAGAAGTTTTGCCTATCCCTAGAAAAGCAGCAAAGTTTGTGCAGTGGTCAAGGTTTTGTTACTGTATCTGGTAACTTGGCTGAAAGGACGAGTGACAGGAAACTTAATACATAAAAACCACCACTATGTTCTGAATGTTTATAAAATAGGAAATTGATAAGACTAAGTAAAGAAAATAAAATTTCAAAATCTTTTCAAGGGACTCATGGGAGGCCACCTGTGAATTGTGAGGTTAAGAGAGCAAAAGAAAAGAAGGAATACACATTGATTCTCCTTTGTTGACAGGGCTAAGAGCAGGCATCTCATGGTTTGTGCTTTGTATCATACTAATATTCAAAATTATCTGGAAACAAGGAAGCATATCCAGAAGGTAAAATCCACAGATGGCAGGAAATTATTCAGATTAGTCCTGATTGAAGATTATTAGGGGTTTGAGAGATAAGCAGTAAATCTTCTTCAGCAGATCATGGTCACTGCTGTAGACTGCAATGAAGTACAGAGTGCACGGCACTATCCAACTCCATTGGGAGTTCTGAATGCTCTGTCAGCTCAGGAGACTGCCTGGCTCTCCTTGGGAACTGCCCTGGGACAATGGGTGTCCAAAGGGTACCAGCAGTCAAAGAACACAGAGAAAACCTCAGAACATCTAACAAAAAGTAGCAGAATGGACAAACACAGTAAGATTTGACAGTGATAAGGAGAGGCTGGAATGCTGTACTTACTATTGTTTAACACATTCCAAAAAAGTAAGATGAAGGAAAAGTGTGGAAGTGGTCTCATAAACAAAAGATATAAAAGGATCATTTAAGACAAGGATCTGAGCAGCCTAGTTTAATCTGGTCTTGCACTGAAAAGGGTGATGGATCATATGACCTTCAGAGATCCTTTCCAACCTAAGTTATTCTGTTAATTAGAAAGAAAAAATATTTTTATTGTTCAGTATATTCAGACAGTAATTCCTGAAACCGGCAAATTGAACAGCAGAAAAAATAGATTATGAATTCATTGTTGCAAGAACTGCACTAGGAGCCAAAATAAGATTTCATTTTTGCAGTTGTTTAAAAAAAAGTATTGTACTATACAGATGTCCTGGGTTGTGGGGGCAGAGTTGTTTGCCCTGACACTCTCCAGCTCCTCTCCCAGTATCCAAATAAGGTGGCCTTTGGAAAAGAAATCCTCCCTCTATTTGATGCACATAATGAGAATTATGGCTCATGAAATAACATTTTTCTAGGAGAAATCTTTCATTCCCTTAGAAAGTTCTTGTGCTCTTCTGTCAAGCAGCTGGTATTGGCCACTGTTTGAATCAAGACACTGGACTAGAAGGACACTATAATTATCTGCTGTAATTATTACCATTTCCATGAGACTTGACTCCTAAAGAGAATTTTTATGTTTGCTATCTCCCATGTTTACTCCATTCATTAAGCATTGTACTATTTTTAAGGGTTATTCATGAAATTTCACACTCTGAGAGATTCAAGAGTGAGTTTACAGTGTTTCTATGATGCTGGTCACAGCAGTTATAATCTCCATACCATACTGAGCCATTGACCAGTCCTATACATTAACCAGGGAATTACCATTTTTTTACAAGATTCCTTTATTTCTATTTATATGCTCTAACTCCTATGGAGATCTCAAGAGATCCTCTGGAGATGCTCAAAACTCGCCTGGACTTCTCTTCTGCAATCTGCTTTAGGTGAAACTGCTTTAGCAGGGGTTGTACTAAGTCATATGCTGAGGTCCTGTCCAACCCCAGCAATTCTGTGATCCTGTGAGTTAAACCAAGTATTTCAAGGACTCTTTAATTCCAGAGACAAATTTTATTAGTAAAAAATTAATTCCTTCCATTGGATTTAAAAAAATACAATCAGGCATCTGCCTTATAAAAGAGATTCCCCCAAGCCACAGAATAAATGAACCTGAAGATACTGGTCAAAGTTTTAACTTGAAAATAGTTCCTAATAGTAATATACATTAATAATGTACATAATATTAACATGGCTGTCACAACCAATGGCTGCCTAAGAGTGCTCTGACGAAGGAACCTTGTGACAGACACAAATAAAGTTCAGGAGAGGGAGTACTGGCATCTTTGAAACTCAGTGCAAATGACAAAATGAACACACAGTTGTAAATAGTGCTGCAGCCAGGGAGGATGAAAAAATCAAAGAAGAGAATAGAATAAAACCTTAAATATTTCACTTCAAAGAGGTGTTATAAAAATTTACATGTAGATGTATTTACCTACTGGACATACCTTGGCTGACCTAGTGATGGCCCCGATCTCTGAATAAAGATCAGTGCTGTCTGGGAACTTTTCTACCACCATAGTGCAGACATGGTGCAGGAGAGACTGTTTGTGCACTGTGTCCTTGACTTCTGGAACCTTCTCGAGGTAGCTCAACTCAAAAGCTTTGGCCTGTAATGTAAAAAAAGGACATTAAAAATAAAGACATTTTAAAAAAAGACATTAAAAAATAAAAATGCTTACTCCTTCCCATGCAGATTGGTAGACAAAAATGATGAGCAATAAGGGGCAGAGGTGAAAGAAGAAGAATCCTAGAGGAGAGGAAACTCATTGCTTTTATTAATTTTTAACTTGCTGAAGACTAGGCCTAAAATCAGTCCATCTGCAGTGAAATGACCCACGACACAGTTCTCACACTTTGAATGCAAAGCATCAATAGTACACTTAAGGGAGTTACACTAGAACAGTGCTTAGCTCCACTTTCCTTCAGATTATGCTGAAAGAGGTAAGACACAATACAAAACACTCTAACACAGAAAAAAAAGCACGTTATATTCCCTAAATTACTTTTCTGGTACAAAATAAATAGCGGGTTACAATTTTCACAATGGTTTTGACTTTTGTTTTTTTGAAGGAAAAAAGCTAGAGAGGAAATTCTGGGACATCAGGCTTACATTGGTTCCATTCAGAAAGTTCCCAATGGCTAGCAGAGTAGAAAGGATAAATCCCAAAGTTTTATTGTGCTCCAGTTGGTCCATTCCCTCCTTCAGGTCTAGCAGCGGTTCTGCAACTTCCTACCATAAGAACAGAAACAAGAAAGTGAAGGTTAGTTTTTAATTCTATGGTTTAGATTAATTACTGCAAAAAGTTCCTGAACTGGCGTCTTGCAGAGTGTAAAATGGCCATGTGTGCTGGCTTTCTTCCATGTTCCAGCTAATAAATCACATACAAGGACAGCAAAAAAAGTACATAAAATATTTTCCTACTGTTGTTCCTTTATGTATGCAACTGCCTTACTTGTCCTGGGACTATCCTGTGATTCCATACCGGAGAATGCTGCTGCATTTCACTTAAATCCATGAACATGCCCAAGCCCCAACTTATAAAAAAGGCTTCTTAAAAGTATTTTTTCTAATCTTTGAACAACAAATTTAAAAAGTTAGAAACCTTACTGACTTAAAATTTGTAGCTTGACCCTACAGCTTTCTTCAAATGATAGCTATTTCTGTGTTTTAGATATGGTTTTGTGCTTATGAGAATTTAAAACTGAAAAAAAATCTGCTGTAAACATAAATCTTTAGAAATAGTCTCATTTCAATATTTTAATTTAATGCATCTTTCATCTTCACATGTTATCTGAGTATAGATGTGCATACTGGTATGGCTTGAAATCATAAATTCTGTTCCATTACCTCAGGAAGTGAACTGCACCAGAGAGTTCAAAGAAGAGAGTGAGGGTAATTGAGTTGACAGAACTTATTGCTATGTCTCTGTGTGAGGCCCAGGGTTATTTACTTTGTATGCACACTAACAGTTCACATTGTTCCTATCTTCAAATGCCATTTTAACATCCGTGAGCAGCATTCCTTTCACAGAATCATAGAATGGTTTGTTTTGGAAAAGACTTGAGGATCATCTAGTTCCTACTCCTATGCCATGGGCAGGGAGACTTTTTTCCCAATTTCCCATATTGTTATACTCTTTATGAGCCAAGAAGCCAAAATTAAGCTGCTATTTTAGACCAAAAGGCAAAGTAATTGAGAATTTCACTTTCTTGGAGACACACAATGGTTTCTTCAACAACTGCAGTGATAGTTTACCATAAAAGATGAATGAAATATATTTCTAGTCCCTACAGAAAAATTTTTCTCATGAAAAGAATATGGAAAATTCAAGACAAATTAAGAGATTAGATAGTGAGCTAAGTAGTTTATACATCAGAGGAGAGGTGCTAAATAATCCAAGACATTATCAAAGTGAATTAAAATGATACTGCTGCACAGTATTCTTTGAGTTGCTTTAAATTCAGAGTTGATTTAGTTTGTTTTGTTGCATTATGGAATGACTCAATTTGCTCTGAATCTGTGGTAAACATGGGCTTCTGAACTATTTCATTTAAATCAATTTTCAACCTGCCAAAAAAGCATTGCTAAAAGACTAATTTAAAACATTCTCCAGGTAAATAAGAAGGTGGCATAAGAGGCTTCCAAACCAGGCCATACTGAGCCCTTCGTTGAGCTATTTAGACAAGTTATCTAATCTTAGACTTTTTAGCATATAGTGCACATTTGCAATTATTCTTTATTTCTTTTTTTATTGGAGGATTAAAGAACAATAAAAAAATGTGCAACATACTGAACAATGAGACAAATTTATGATTTTTTCAAATTTATCCACTCTTGTTTCCTATAAAACTTACCTTCCACCTAAAGAGGGCAGATAGATAAGGCAGAGCTACCTCATATCCTTGGATATCACATTTTTACTTTTCAATTAAAAACTAGGTTTGAATGAAATTTGAGGACTGGTCCAGAACTTCTGTCTGAAAGACATCTTATAATGCCTGATCCAATGTTTGATGGACATGTACAAATGTACTCAACTCATTGTACTTTTTTCATTTCTGCACCTGCTTTTATTAATTTTGTGACCTTTTAGTAGTCAGCAAAAAGGATATATTTGCCTGCAGTGATCTTAATTAAAAAAAAAAAAATCAAAGTTTCTATTCCTTTTTTAAGACCTTTACAGCCCCTTTGAGATAACAGAATTTGACAATATCTGCATCATAAGTAATTCCATATGAGGAATGAGTAGCAACACAGTGCAATTTTTTAACTACTTCTGTCTGTGCATCTAAACTAGGATACCAAAAGAAAGGAGAGGGAAATTATTGTTCAACTAATGACCTTCAGTAAGCATTTAAGTTAACATTCATTCATTTTTCTTTAATTTTAAATTTTTTAGAGAGAGCAAAGAGTGATTATTTATTCATCCAGTTCAACTCCACACAGGCTGAGGATGCTCCCTACAAATGTACCCCTACTTGCTTCAGTTAATTAAATTCAAGCTAAGAAAGATGATTTCTCTTATTATGCCTGAAAAGTTTTTAATGAACATAAACAAGGTATCACTTAACCCATTTCTTGAACAATTAACATTCTTTTCTTTCAGGTTGTCAGAGATGAAGCTAAAACCTACTTAGGCAGAGCTCTGTTCTTGGCAGGTTAGCAGAAGAGTCTCATGTATGAGAACCCCGGTCTTACCAATAACTCAGGTATTTCACACTGTTGGTAACAGGGACCATCTAAAACTTCCAGCCTCATGGAAATAATAGCACTCATATCTTACAGAAAATGAATGTGTGACTTGATAAATAATATGAGTGCATTCTGAACCGCTATGAATTTTCCTTAATACAAAATAAGATTAAAAAAGAAAAGATCAAGCAAATGCTGGACAAAAAAAGAAAGGCAAAGCTGTGGAGCTAAGTGATTTTGGGACCTACTTTTCATGAAGGGTTTGACCTTTTGCAGATAGATCTACAAAAACATAGTTTCAAGAATAGAAGAATGTTAGCAGCTCAAGGGTCTCTTTTATCATCATAATCACTAATGCAAATTACTTCCTTTTTTAAAAACTGAATATCACAGTATCTTATTTCAGTCCAAATAACATGTACATTTACTGATTACCTGGAACTCTGACCTTACTCTGTAACTGGAGACCCAGGTGCTCACTCTGCCTTGCACTCCTGATGTCTGATCCTGTTTCTTTGTCCTCACCCAAGACCCAAGCTGTCTGTCCTATCTATGCTTGTCTGCTAGGCTTATCATGTGCTCCTCATACTTTATCACACTTATCACATGTTACTTCCTCTACCATTTTATGGTAGGTACTGTGCTTAGTCCTATCTACCTTCAAACAGGGACAAAAATATTGGTTTTGTCTTCCCTACAGATGTTGCTTCTCTGAGTAATTTAACTATTTGAGACATTTTGTACTAGCATGCCTTCTACACAGATTTTAGCTGGCAATAAATTAACTTTGTGGCAAAAGGAAACTCAGAATTTCTTTAGCATTTAGTGGTGCTTCAAATGTTGCTTTTTGATTGAGAGGACCCTAGAAATTCTAGGTATATGCAGAGATTAGTAACTACTGCTAACTCAGCTTCCATGAAAGGTACAATTTAGCCTTGTGGTAACTTCAAAGCAGAATAAATAGCTGTACCAGAGTGAAAAAAACCCAAAACAAAACAGAACAAAATGGCAAAGAAGTATTCATGCCAGATACAAGTATTTTGCTATCGAAGTCAGAAATGTAACTGGCTAATACTAAAACATTCCAATAAAAATCCTGGGTATTTGTGTGATCGCATGTCCTAACATCTAAGAAAATTAATGTTGAGTAATCTTGACAGTATCACCTGCAAATAAATCCACTGTTGCACAACTCATTAAATAACCATTTCTAGGTAAACATAAGGAATTTTCACAAGCATGTGAAACTTTTTTCACGTTTCACTTTTTAGAATCCATATCACACAGTTATACTGATTTTTTCAATACACGCGTATGTGCACAGATACAAAAGGATTATGTAGAGGAGAGAGCTGCTTTAGTGGCAATGCCCGGGGTATGCACCACAAGTGCAGCCAAAAGGAAGCTCCTGTGCAGAGATTTCTGAAAACCTTGTGAAAGGCAGCAAGTACCTGAAATCTCCTGAAACACAGCTTCATTCTGTCTCACCTATGCATGAAAATTTTATCCTCTTTTTTAAAATTTGTGCCCATGATTCATCATTCTTGACAGACGCCCCAATTACAGTGTTCTTTGAATGAATGCCAGCCACGGAGAAGGTGGCAACAACTGTGTGTGACTGAGCTGAACTGTCTTTTATTTAGAATTTTGAGAGCTATAAACACAAAAACTTTAATGGATGGTGTTTTCCTCAGTTCAAATGGATGTAAGAAAGATCAATACTCTCATGATATAAGACTGAATACAGTAGTCCTCACTCAATCTATATGAAAGAAAAATTCTCATTGCTCTGAAGTAATTTCCTGAATAACAACATCTGGAGAAGATGTGGCAGAGATTTAGCCCTCTTCTTTGTTTCAACATCATTAGTGACTAATTAAAGGAAGGAAGACATAATCTCTTAATTTTCTTTTATAGAAAGAAGAGATTATGAAGGATCAGTTTAGCTGTTTCCTGCTTGGGCACCGAAACAAAAGCGACCCATTTACCATTTCCTCAAAATGTCCATATAATACCAAGGTCAGGGAAAGATTAAGCAAAGCCTCAGAAGAGTCTCCACCCATCCCTGTGCTTTTCCTCACCTTTTCCACTATCTCATAGTCCATCTTGAAGGCCCAGAGCTGGAGCCTGGCGGAGAGTTCGCTGATGGAGGAGAGGGTGAGGAGGAACTGCTCAGCACTGCCCAGGGGGACATCAGGATTCGCCAGCTGGGCCTCCTGGATCTTCTGCTTTTCCTCCTCAGTGGGGATCATGGTCAGGATTTTCTGTACAGGGAGCCAAAAGGCAAACATCAGTGGTGGGGCTGAGAGGAGTGTGAGGGCTGGTTGTTGTGTGACCCCACAGCAGCCACAGTCAAAGCCCTCAAGTCCTTGGCTGTTAAATTAGGACAGCACAGCAGCAACCAAGAACTAATCCACTGTACAAGGAAGCAAAACAAGGACTGCTATCTCACACACCTGCAGTTTGTTTAAAAATGTGTCTGGATTGAAATTTTTATTTTTTTGAAATCTGTGTTCAGTAGATAGTAAGTGGCTAACCATGGGATGAAACACTGAAGTGCATGAAAGGAAATTGGTTAGGACTGATCTCATCGACTTTCATATGTTTAAGTCAGAACTTAGTATCTTTTTGTAAATTACATGAGGAAGTAAGGGTAGAAGGAGAACAGTTTTGTGGCCTGTGGTTTACAGCAAGTCAGACTAGACTTTAAGGTCTCATTTAGCTCCAATATCTATAAATCTTCTAGCACAATTGTAAGTATACAGGAATAACTTGAAAACTCCTGTCCCTTGCTGTCCCCATAATTTCTTACTTTTGTTCAGTCTGTTTTGTTTTTCTTATGGAACCTGGAAACTATTACAGCTTACTAGGTCACTCTTAAAGATTTCACCCAAACAACAACTTCCCAAGGAACACACATTGAATTTAAAGCTGAATTACGCATTGCATAAAATATGGCCTTTTTTCCTCTTATCTGAAAGAGGATCTCAGTATTTTCAGTTTCTGCTGTCAGTGTGGTACAAAATATTTAAATTTTAAGTCATTAATTTTACAGGCTTGCTTAAATGTGGCAGCTTTCCTTCTGAAATTATTGCTCTCTAAGGTATCGCTTCTTAATCAGCTTTTAACACAATAAATGAACTTCAAAATAAAAAAGAAAATCAAAACAACATAAAGGCATCAGAAAAGTTGAGGTCTCTACCCTACTGATCAATGCCTCCTTAAAGCAAAGCAGATTTCTAACACAACTTATGTTTATTCATCTCAAGAATGACATGTTTTTGCTGTAGCCGTCTATAATGATAGAGGCTGTTTTGAAGGGGAGGAGAGAATAATAAAAATACAGCCAAAGAGCTATCGGACCCGCCAATCCAAACTACAGCCTTGTTCCAGCACTGGACATAGCCAATCCATCAAAGCAGCACAACTGCCCCCTTCCAGTACTGAAAGTTTCCCTGGCTGTTTCTACAGCACTGGAGCTAAGTGTGGATCGAGAGCAAGGGACTTCTCCTGGGCAATCAGGCCGAGAACGAAAGTTAAGTAGGCAAATAAGGTTCAGTTTGTTGAAATGGGACTTATTTAATTTCAGCCACAGCATTTCTATTGCTGTCCATTTTCTTCTGTTGACTTCCATAAACATTAAAAAAAAGCATTTTTTCTGTTAATGTTGCCTGCATCTCTCTCTTGCTCTTTGTTATAAACAACAACAAAAACAAAAAAAAAGCCTCCTTGCTTGGACACTCAAGATTCCACCTAAATAAATTAATATCTTAAGTAAAAAAAAAAAAAAAAAAAAAAGAGGAGGAAAATCCCTCAACACACTCTGGTGCTTTTCCTTAGCCTGAAAGGACTGCTTGGAAAATATTCTGATGTACACGTGTTTCAACTGACAGCATTTGTGTATTGATTTTGAGATGTGCCATTCATCCATCCATCCATCCATCCATCCATCCATCCATCCATCCATCCATCCATCCATCCATCCATCCATCCATCCATCCATCCATCCACCTAGACATGCTAAAATCTGTAACTTGGGTCATACCTAACATAAAACTAGATTTCTAATTAGCTGCTTTATGGTCTCATTGCTGAATTAATACTCATGTAAAAAAGACTGCAAAAAAAAACCCCAGACTGAGCCTGAAACTCATAAAGAAAGGTGCTTTGCAGTGTCCCTTGAAGGAGTCAGGCATCTTAGTGCCTACTCCTCTCTTCCACAAGAGGAAGACACGCCCTCAGCTGAGACAAGGCAGCTTGCAAATAGGATCATATTGGACATCCATACATGGAGAGTTTAGCAGTAGCCATGTGATGGGTGTAAAAATGCTTTTGATGCATTTTTGAAGGCTAACACTGCAGCAGTATTCTCAACTGCCTCCTACAAATAACTAGGATTTTGGCAGCTACTCAGGGATCCCACAAGTATTTTGTGGTGGGGCAATGCCTTCACTCCAAATTTTACACTGCTTTGGGGCATTTTAAAGAGAGCAAAGAAACGGTAAGCTTTATTTCCAAAGGCACTCTGCTCGTCCTTGAGCTTTATATAAACATCACAAGATAGATGGAGCTGACAAAAAGCATTCAAGTCCAAGTTCTGCAAGACTGCTGTGCTGCATACCATACTATGTGAAACAGGGCATGCCAAACAAAAGAGGCTGTGCTTGTGGTGCCAGCTGCAGTGGATCAGCCCTGCTGCTGAAAGCCTTGCCTTTGTGGAGCCAGAGCTGCTAGGAGATCCCACACCATCCAGGGTGCAAGTGCCCCCACGACAACGACCTACACCAGTACTCCTGACCTGCTTGGGCAAATGATTCTGATCCTGCTGGTCATCATCCCTAGCGTGCCCCTGAGCAAGTAGTGAAATGCTCCTCTTCTTGATTTCCATGCTGTGACTAATTTGAGCCATTTGTTTGGTGCTGGAAACTGATGAGTACACCATCTGCCACTTTTTTATTATTTTAGTTTTTATTTCTATTATTTAAAAAAAAAAATAAAACCCTAACAGTAAAAGTAGCATAAAATCACAGCAGGGCAGAAGGTTACTGGCACCTGATGTGACCATTAAATCACAAACAGCTTAGAGTCCAATCATTAGTTCATATTGCTCTTCCCAGTACACAGAATCCCAGAGTGGGTTATGTTGGAAGGGACCACAGTGGGACTACTGATGTAAGCTCCTTGCTCAAGGAGCCATCCCAGAACACATAGCACAGGACTGCAACCAGATGGTTTATGAATATCTTCAGTGAGGGAGACTCCACAGCCTCTCTGGGCACCCTGTTCCAGTGCTCAGTCATCTGCACAGTATAGAAATTCTTCCTCATATTCAGGTGGAACTTCCTGTGCATCAGTTTTTGCCCATTGCTCTTGTCCTATTGCTGGGAACTACTGAGAAGAACCTGGATGCATCCTCTTGATACCCTCCCTTCAGATACTTAAATATCTCAGTTTGCTCTTTCCCAGGCTGGACAGGCCCTGCTCCCTCAGTCTTTTCTTGTAACTGAGGTGGTGTCAGCAACCTTCATGTCAATGAAAGAAAAACTGGTAATCAATAAACCCTATGCTCATATTCTCTAGTACATGTGACACATGTATTTCACCTTCATGCACTCTCACAAAACTGTTTGGGCCAGAGCCTTATGTTTTGAGGAAAACGTGTTCAAATAATCGAGGAAAATAAGCAATTTTTGCATGAGAAAATGGACCCCAATTATTCTGCTGCCAGACTCAGTCACTTGCTTCAACTTTCAGCAAAGGGATCAAACTGCTCATTTCCTGGACTCTGCCATCCTGAGGTATAATCTCCAAAAGTTCCGAAGAGGGAGGACTTACAAAACCAAGATATGACTGAGGATGATGGACACCTCAGTGTGGGATGCAGGGAAGCACCTAAGCAGTGATGGCGAATAGCCCAGCACCTCTGAGGAAATTAGGTGCTTAAGTTTCCTCTTTCATGAGATGCTGGGCCTGTCAGTGATGATGAGGTTGCAGGGGTGTCTCATCTTTGGTGTTTCGTTTCACCTCATCTTACCAGGAGAACAACAGCCAAAGAAAACAGTAACTCAAATATCTGCTTGTTGTTATGTCCAAAGCTTTCTGTGACTTGAGGACCACAAACACATAAGCTGCATCACCAAGCACATGTTAGTGGGTATTCACCAGATATTTGACAGGCCTCAGAAGACAATCCAACTCCTGAAAGGCTCTCTCACATTTCAGGTTCCCAGGCAACTGTTAACAAGACCCACTGCTGGTTTGCATTACCTGCTGAAACTCTAAGAAAATGTAACAGCATATGAAGGTCAGAACTTCATTGTAAGGGAAGCTGCCTGCACTAATATTATTACAACTCTTCCAAAAATGATCCAATTCTGAGAAAGAATTCCATCTGAAATGATGATGACCATCCTTGTAAATCAGGAACTGATACCTCAGACAGACCAGTCCTCTTCCTCAGCTCTCTACAGAAATACATGAACATGTCATTGCTGGTCAGAGGAACTGCAGATTATGTTTTGGTTTGCTGCAAGGAGAAAAAGTGTGGCTTTTTTTTTTTTTTTTTTTTTTTTTTTTTTTTAAATAAAGTCTGAAACAGATTAGGGCTGTGATATGATGACTGTGGGTCAGCAAGGCACCACTGAGGCCATTCTCTGTTCTGTGTAGACTGTGAAAAAGGTGTTCTTTCAGGTCACACAAGCTAGCATCGTTTGAAACATCACACTCTTACAAAGCATTAGACAAATTGGAAACTGCAAATGTTGATGTACCATGTCAATGATCAGAATAAAAATATAAATACCTTACTTGTTTCAAAAAATCAAATTTTGATTTCTTTTTATACATATCAACATCTGGCTTTTTAACATCAAGCTCTCACATCTTACCCCTTTTTACATCTCAGGGCTATCTAGCCACTCCAGACACCAATATATCAAGCTATTTATTATGGGTGTAGCACACCTGGGTATGGAGGGTACAGCACACCCAGAGATATTTTTTTTTTTTTTCATTTCAAAGCTTTATTAAAAAGCTATACCTGCTAATGAAATCAACATCATGTAGCATCACAAAGCCATATTGTAAAGCAGAAAACAAACCATGCTAATTTCCTCACAGCATTACCCTAATTTTAGTCTGCTAAATTAACCATAGCCTTTGGTATTAATTGATTTTGGTCCACATTTCCTTACTAAGCAACCTTTTATAGAGAGATCCACTCATTTCCTTCTGTACAGACAAGCACCAAGGACTGGTTTATTGGACTCCTTTCTTGCAGTTGCCTCTGATACACAAAAATTAGGTGCCAGGATTTTAAGCTTGCCTCTTTTGCTTAACTCCCAGCAAGACCTCTTCCACTGTAAGGAGGCAGTTCTTTATTCTGAATTGAGCTCCAGGTTGTTTAAACACAATGAATGCCAGGTTTTCAAAGAAAGGAAAACACAAACACTTTGGCAAATGTAAGGTGGTAAAAATTTTTTTTTAGCTGGACTAGCTCGTGCTTGCAAACACATGATGTGCATTCCTCTGAAAACACATTTCAAATAGTTCCTGCTTTGCATTCTAAGTGGACTACATCTGCCTTTCTAGTGTCATGGCCCCACTTTCTGCCTTTTTTCACAGCTCAGAGGTACCTAACTGCTTTAAGACCTAAAAATATGCAACATACTTAGGAACAGAGGGCTATAAAATAAGTGGAGTATTTTTTCCACTTAGTTATATATTTAAAGTTAAAAAGTAAAGTATGGATTACTAACAAGAATTCAAAAGCAAAGCATCATTCATCATTCAGATGTAGGGCAGCAGTGGAGGCTCTACTGGACCCAGTGCTCTAACAATGGACTGAGCAGATTATGAATTGGGCTATCATGAACCTGGGCCTGCAGCCCACTGCATCCCTGCTTGTTGCTAGCAATAACTCCAGCACTGCTTTAGTCCTCTGTCCTTAGAGGAATCCTTAAGGTCAGTTTAAAGGCACCATTTAATCCACTGGTGGAGGTGCAGAACACACACACTCACATGACAGTGACAATGCTCCTCAGCAAAGGACAGAGCAGAGAGCTCTCTGCCAAGGCAAAGGATGGTTAAGGTGACTTTTACACTGTAGGTGCTCTGCTCTTTGTTGGATCTGACAAAAGCTGAAGATGATCCTAAATTGTAGCTTCTCTGAAATATTAGCAGTGAAGGTTATGTTGCCACTGCACATATCTATTTTCCTGTTCTCTTTAAATCTCTCTTCTGCTTACCGGATGTGACATTTCTTCTAGATCTAGATCTGCACAATTATTGTGCAGAAAGGCTTTTGAGTGTCCACGGTGGTACAATTTTTTAATTAGGCTAATAGCATATTTTTTTCCCATACCAGTCCTGCCTCAATCAACCCATAGATAAGAAATCAATTGCATTATATAGTAAATTGCTGTATTATCTGTAGGGTTTTTAATACATGAACCTGATTCTTACACTATTACTGATTCATTCAAAATGGCCACCAATTTTTTTCTTATATTTAGATAGATATGAACCAGAAAACTTCTAAAACTCTAGACTGAAAAAACAATCTGTCTTCCCTCTATGCTAACTTCAGGGCTAAACAGACAGAAAAGGAGAAGAGACACAACAAAGTTTGCCTCCATTGTAGACCAAAGGGGCAGTATAGAAAACTGAGGCAGGGATCTGCTGAAAACAGTGGGAATCAGAGTAAAGCATTTTAGTATCAACCTGTGTGCTATGTGGCCAATTCTGAATAGCTTAATCCAGCCCTCTCCATCACTATTAAGGTCTGACTCTGCAGCATGCTGTAAGAAAAATATGTAATTTGGGAGTGAAAAAGAGATCTGAATTCAGTGTAGGGTTTTACCTGATAAGAAGTAAATAATATATATAACTGAGGGAAAAAAACTTTTCTCCATGGACATAATCCTTCCCAACCAATCAAGACCTCATTCCTCAAAGTGCAAAGTATCTGGGCTCAGCTGCACTTACCCTTTCTCTTGATTTCAAATACCTGAATGATCACATGAGGATTACTCACATCTCTAGTTTCAAGCTGTGGGGACAGACCTCAGAGACCTTTTCTTTAGCACTGGGCAAGTATATTAATAGTGCCCAATTTCCTGGTTTCTTGAATTCTTCAGATTGAAATCCACTTTCATATATATTTTAAATTAAATTATGGGTTCCTGGCAGCTAATGGAAAGGCCACCCAAAGGAGTGTGTGGTGGTACAAAGCACAGCTGAGGACACCACAACAGGTGGTTGGCAGATGGGCAGCCCAGAGACAAATGTTGGCAGTGGAAAGGATGGGTTGTACAGAGCACCTGAAGCCAGAGGAGGACACAATTCCAAGGAGATGATACCCAGAAGTTAATGAAGACTTGTCCTCCTTTGTCAGCCATTTTCTGTTGGACTCTGCATGGAAACACTGCCTACAGCACTGAGATCTACCTGGCTGTGAGCTGGGCTTGGCTGGAGGGGTACTTCTCTCCAACACTTTAAAGCTTAATACTGCAGACTGCAGCGGTGGGTATCTGGGCTGGGTCATGAAATAATCACTGGTGTTAGAGTGATCTGCCACCTTCATAATATGAGTAAAATATGCATACAGCGAAAAAGTAATATAGCTTGGGGAAGAAATTATGTTCTATAGAGACAAATCAGCCCCTGGCTTCTAACTAGAAGGATCTTTAGCTTTAAGCGTTTTTTTTTTTTTTTTTTGCATGCAACTGTTGGCAATACCATTTTCATTCCAGGAAGCTTTTCTCATTTTCTTTTGTAGTCAGCAAGGTGGAGGTGGAAAGGGGGAAATAATGAAACACAGTGCAAAACCACAAAAAGGTGACTGTGAATCAATATATGATTTCTGAGAGCCACTGATTGAGATTTGTAGTTGTGCAGATTACTCTTACTAGATGATACAGGCTTACTGAAAAAAAAAAAAATTGAAATGAATACGACCATAATGAAAAAAACAGTGGAGCCACAGGCTTCTTTTACACTTCACAGAAGAAAAATGTTTTGATAAAAAAAATAATAAACAGAGCTCATCTTGGATCTTGGTAAGAATATCTGCAAAGTCAAACATGTAGTGGTAAAAATTACATCATCTGTAATCTTTATACCAACTGCTTTTCTTCAAACAACAGTAACAAAGAAATGCTATTCTGGGCAGAACTAGTCGCTGTATTTGTTTTCCATTAGATATACAATCTAGAATGACTCCAACAGCTAGCTGGGCATGAAATTTATTAAACCCTGTACCAGTTGCATCAGCCCTAGTAACTCACTGCCTATTTTTGCTGCTCACAATATTTCAGTCAGGCTTCAGATAATACTCTGAAAAACCTGATAGGAATTAACACCACTGCTACTCAAACAAAGCAGATAATCCATGATCACTGAGCATGCCCAGCCCCATGATACTTCCTGCTTCTGAGTCCACTACACTGGTTTCACAAATTTCAACAATCAGACACGATATAATACACCCCCTTCCCCTTCTTCCATGCCTAGTCTGGCCTGTACCATATACAACATGAGAAAAAAAAGCATTGAAGATGCAGATTTGAAGACATTGACTGTTCTTTCTTACCTCTATTCCTTCCTTGTTTAAGGCATATTCATCAAAGTTCAAAATAGCAGTCTTGATGGTGCGGGGAGGGGGCAGCACAGTCAAGCCAATATTAATGGCGTTGCTCCGCTTTGAGTCCAACACAATGATCTCCTGTCGCTTCCCATCTGCAGCAGTTTTCTTGGTAAAGAATAGAACAAGGTCATTATTCCTCTGATCTGTTTCATAAAGGAAAAGTCACACCTTTCATTAATGACTTCCCCCACTCAAGAAAGCTGACACTGAGTGTAAACCTAATTTATTTTTAGGCATCAAAACAAGCTGAATTCTTGTTGCACATCCTTATCCTATCAACATGAGCTGCCAGGATTCAATCAGAGATTTGAACACCGCTGTGCAAAGCAGAGCTAGCCTGATACAGTCCTCAAAAGGGCAGTTTGGGGCAGGAGCCAGTCTGAAAAATACCTGAAACTGCCTCTGCCAGCCCAGAGCTCTGCTATGCAGCAGGACTGGCCAGCACAGGCCTGCTGGGGCAGCAGCTGGGCACCCAAGGGGCTCCAGGGCTCAATTCCCTGTTGGATGCACCAATCTGGACCCTCTCTCACTTGTGTGTCTGGCTGGGAAACAGAGTAGTTCCCATGTGCCTGCTAGCATTCTCCTCTGTTATAAAACCACCTCGGACACTGGCAAAGGAGCCATAGGTGCCTCTCTGGAGGCACTGGCTTGGTTTTCTGACCTTTGGCTGCCAGGGGAAATTTCTTGCTGCTCATGATATGTCTGTCAAGTCCTTCATAGATGCAGAAACATTTAAACTCTTGTGCTTCTTAGAAAGTTGTATTTGAGACTATCCATATCCTTGGATCTTACATCCAGTACAAATAATAATAAAATCGCAAAGGACTGGCAACATATACTTTAAATTCCATTCTAGATTAGACCCAAGGATATTTTTCTCTTTCTCCCCATCCTTATAATGACAAAATGTGAACCAACTATGCAAGGTGACTAAAAATCCACTTACATGGCATAATGTAGTGTTGAATGAGGTCTTTGGTTTTACACCTCAGCATGTCTCTCTTTCTCTCTCTCATCATCCCATGCTAGAAGGTGTCTCTGTTAACTATGTATGTCGGGCTGGGTAGCTGAAAGGTGAGAGGACTCTGCTCCTCATACTCAGGTTTTTTCCTCCCTCTGCATATATGTGAACACTGTAAACATGTTTTCTGTGGTTCTTCTGCCTTTTCCCTATCAGACATGGGCTGAGGAATGCCATCAAGCACAGGAGTGTAGGGAGAAGTCCTGCACACTGATGTTATCAGTCTTTGATCTCTTGTGGATTTGGGGAAAGCCCAAGAGGAGACTTACTGCTCCAGTCTCAATCTGTGCTCAGGATTGTTTTTTAGACTACTGAGCTTTGCCCTTCACTTTCTTTGGATCTGCACCACAGCCACTGAGACACAAAATACCCCACTGCCAGGCCTACATGCTGTTTAGGAATTGGAAGTTAGTAAATAGGATTTCATCAAAGCACCTCCAGCTGTGGACAGCCCATAATGGGGAATACAGCTGTATCATTAAAAGATACCTTTTTCTGGCACAGCCCAGAACCTTGCTCACACAGGAAGAGGTTTGCCCACTGGTTCCTGCAGCCTGCAAAATAGCTGTATGATACCACAGTCCTTTCATCATACCAGAACAACTAACGTGGTAGGATGCAACTTTTGCACACATGGGACTCAAGGCAGGTGCTGTTTACAGGAATTAGAGAATACCACATGTATATGATCTGAGAAAGTAATAGGAGGGTTGTTTTTTCTAAACTTAAAAAGAAACAACAATTTTGCACTAAACGGAATAAATTTAAGGAGAGCAAAGATCACATTTTTTTCAATGTTTTTCTATCAGTTCTGTCAGAACTGATCTCTTCTTAACAGCTTAAAAGCATCCCCAAAGCCTTCCTGGATTTTCCCTTTTTAAATAATAGTCTTCTCTTTTTCTTGGGGAGCTACCTGAAGGATGTGAGATGCAGCTTCTCCTTTGATGCAGTAGCTTTTACTTCCCAAGCCACTAATCACATTCTCAGGACCACAGTTAGTGGCCAAGACCACATTACGACCAAAGAGTGTTCACCAGAGACTGCCTCCTTTTGAGCTTGTATTGCACTAAGCCTTTTTAAAACCATCACTTTTTACCTTGTTCTTAAGAACACAGAATTACACAGCTCCAAAGAATTTATGCAGAAGGGAAAAAGCCAGAGGAAAGGAGTTAAATTTAGGCTTCCCACATGTGGTATGGGTAAGAAAGCCTCAAATCTTCAGCTCTGTTTTTAGGCTCCCAAGTCTGACAGGACAGACATTTTCACTTGGGGGACGCAGGACGCTCAGAGCCGGGATCACTGCGATCCCTACAGTGCACACACTCCTGAGCAGTGAGTAATGGAAGACAGATCAGCTGCACAGGGCATGAGTGCATGCAGGCATTTTCCACAGCTAGAACTGCATATGGGATATAAAATGTTGGGCTGGTAACCCTTCTCAAAAACAGAGGCTGAAGAGATTTTAAATCCATTCTTGGGATGATGTCTGAGTTCCAAAGAAATCCTTTCCAAACAAATAAAAGGATGAATAAAAGAGAAAGATTTTACGACTATGAACTTTACTACCTTACCCTAGGAAAAGAATTGCTTTTTGTCTGCAGTGAAGTTGCACAGGTGGAAGTGTCTGACTGTTAAAATAAGCTACAACTACTAAGTTCTACAACAATATTTGGTGACTTCAATCTATGCTTTATAAATTCATTAACAGAGAGTGAGTTAAATGGCTTGAGGGAACAGTGAACTAGGGCGGTTGATTTTATATTTTAATGTGTCAGTATGAAGCGTAATCCCTGAACTTCTGAATATTATATGTACTATATTATTATGTGTAATTACAAAGTAATTATAAAATACAAACATACCAGCTAGTATAATCTTTAGAAATCAAACACCTCTGCAACGTAGTAACAATTATAGTGTTTATAAGACACTTTACAAGACCTAACTGGCCACATTCTCTTGCCTCTGTTGAAGACTGGGTAGTCCAGATGGATTATTTAGAACCTATTACCATCCCACAGAAAGGGATTTGCAGTCTGATGAGTCTTAAACATGCCTCTTTGTTTTAATTAATATGGGAAGCAGAAAAAAAATTAAAAAACTTTTCAAGTGGTCACATAAATAAACAATTATATTATGAGTATCAATTTAGAAATATCTTCTGCCTTTAAAGTTGTAAAAGTCTGCATTTTGCACTACTGCAAAAGTAGTGCATAAAATCTACCTTAATAGTGAGATGGCTTTTTAAATTTTTTTAAAAAATATTATTTAATTTCTATCTCAATTAGCAAGGATTTAATACAAGAGATGTAAAATGGCATCGCTCAGCTGCCACTGACTTTTTTCAGGATATCTGTATGCAATCTTTTTCAGAAATTCTGGTCCACATTTATGAGTTGTCTTGGCATTCACTGAAATTGCAACAAATCCTTTCAAAAGGAACATGTCTACTAAGCATGTGCACATGAAAACAGATTCCTTCTCTCCTACTAATTTTTATGTCTGCGGGCACATGATGGATCACTATATCCCACAGGGTATACATGAATCAGCAAAATGATACTTTCATGCAAAACCAAGTGGATGGTAAAAGGGCTGAACAACAGCATTTGATTGAGGAGTGTCTGCATGTTTTCACTTCTCTTCACAGAAAAGTAAACACTTTGAAGTACTTTGCCAAAATATCTGCTTTGTTCAGTGGAGTGAGAAGGAAGGAAATACTACACTGGTTTGGAGGGGATACCTGATCACTCCTTCTATTGGCAAATATAATGCAGGGTGCTCTAGTCTAAAAAATAAACCATCTGCAACTAAAGGTGCTCCACTAAATAATATCAATGTGCAAGTTTCTCAGTGTGGCATAAGTTTTCCTAAAATCAAGAATCTCCTCTCGCAGTCCCAGCCCCCAAAATCCTGTATTATATCCTACAATTTTCAATCCACTTTATTTTATTACAGTCTATTGTGTTTAATGAAAAACTTCTCATGAGCCAGGAAGTAGCTGTTTATAGCTGTGTGTTGTGGAAATCACAGTGAAGGATTAGAAACTGGAGTAAAATTGGTTACAGCTGTATGAGAGAGCATAAGCACAAGACAGAGCCAAGCCCCCAGCCCCCCCCCCCCCCTTTATGCACCCTGACTTAGCTTTTCCTCTCATCCTTCTGGACTGTTCCTTTTCTATGCAGCTACTTCCATCTCTTAAAATGAAATCTAGAGATTTGACTTCTGATTTGTTGCTCTGCACTCTCTTTTTTCAGCTGAACCAACTGAGCTGTGAGTCAGACTTTACGATATTATAGCATAAACCTGTTTTGGACTGCAGCCATTGGACAGGAGAAACTAGACACAACGGGGAATGTGCTCTCTGGAAATAAACCAAGCAGTCTGGAAAAATCGAGAGCTATCCTAATTTGAGTGCAATCTTTGTACCAAACCTCAAGTCTTTCACGGATTCGGTGGTCTGCCTAATTATTCCCACTCTCGCTTGATCTAAGGACCATCTCCTGCTCTGGAAGATTTGCTGGTGTTCACGAAAACCAGGCAGGATTTTCAAAAGCCTGCACAGAGCTCTACTATGGTACTTCTCAGTCCCCATTGTCTTCTCTGCAATGAGACAATGAGACTTCTATGTCTGTGTTATGGGACAGGCTGGAAAGAGAGCCAAAAGTACAATGTCTCATGCAGAGAGCAGTTATTGGTAGCCAAGGGGAAAGCACCTAAATCATTCCTCAGACTTGCACTAATTTCAAAGAAACCTGCTCACTCATCTTCCAGCCAGAAGCCAAAAGCTCTGCCAAAGCATCAGGCAGGTTTGAGAAGCAAGTGTGAGGGAGGGAAAATGGCCAAGGGTAGTTTGGGAACATGCATGATGATTGACTGGAAAAGTAAACAAGTCATAACTCCAACAACTTAAAATTTTATCAAAATTTCATGCGAGAATAAAAAATTAGGAATCAGCCAGAGTGCTCCATTACAATGCTGGCACTTAGCACAAAGCTAAATTTTGGAAATGGCAAGTATGTTATCATTCCACGTTCAATTCAAGGAATTAAATATTTTATGGATCTAAGAAAATGCTCTCATTCCTTCCATCTATGAACCATCTGTGTCAGATTTGTATTTACGGGGAGAGAGATGAGGAGAACAACGCCACGGTGTCACCAGCATTCCTTCCTCAGCAGAGAAGGAATAAGAGAGAGAAATTAATCTCGGCATTGGCCAGATGAACAATCAGCTGGATGTGTTTTTAAAGGTGCTACACATACGTTTCAGATTTGTGTGCATCTGTGTTACAAAGAAATTCAGCTAAGAGCAGTGGTGGCAGGATCTACATGAGCCAGCTCTTTATGTACCTGTTGCATGCTAGGTACTTGGGAGTTGATTATAGAAATTCCAAGGTTTCCACTTTGTCAAGATGATCAAGAATGACTTTTAGAAAATTTTGACTTAATAAACTGGGCAAGTGACACAGAGAACCTTTACTGTGAGACTTTCAGATTCCCCAGAGTAGGAGCAAACAACAATATCTATAACACATAATTTTCTCTAGTTAAAGAGAAGTAAAATATTCAAGATGCTGACTGTTTTTATATTACTATAACACATATGGGCATACAGAGAAAACACACAAGCCATTCATTTATTTTAAGAGAGATGGACATTTTTTACTACCATTTGAACTGGAAAAAAAAAATTGTTTCCCTGATACCAATTATGCTGCTTAGAAGAAAAAGAGTTTATGTAGCCACGAAAAACAAATGTTCAGGCTAATAACTTTTTTAACGCTACTTCAAGTTCCTCTTAAGTGTAACTATAAAAAGGTTCCTTTTATTGTTGATTCCAATGTTAAACAACCATGTCATGAGCCTTTGTGAGTTTATTTTATAACAATACTAAGGAAGAGGGAATCCTAGCTATGGAGGTATTTCCTGTACCAGCTTCTGTCCTAAAATTGCCACATTGTATAAATTAAAGATTTAAATAGGCCTGTTCAACAGTATAAAACAAAAACCCAACACCCCTGCAGATTTTGGCTGTAAACATGACAATTCCATCCTTCAGAACAAAGCACATGGGCAGACTCTTTGCAGCAGATCCAGTCTGATATTCTAACCTTTCCACATAATGATTAGGAAAATATTACCAAGTGAAGAACTGTCAAATACACAGATATGAATCACCACGCTGTGACCTTTTTATGAATGCAACAGAAAATATTTCAGATTCCAGTATCTAGTTTGGCACTCAGCTATGGACAATCTAAATGTAAAATGTGTTGGTATTTGCCACCTGGAGTGCTATCCCACAACTGGGAGACCTGAGACAGGAGGGCAACTTGGCACATAACCACCCCAGGCTCATCTCTAGTGTCAAGCCATGGAATATCTTCCGTCATAGGCCAAGCTAGAAACACATCCAGTAATTTCCACTGGTTTGATATAAACAACATAAATCACCTAGATCTAATTCAGAATGAATACCAATACAATAGCAGAAAAATAGCAAACTGAATACAAGCTGTACCTTTGTGACAGGCAGTTCTTTGGATTTCGACTCAAAGAGATGCTCCAGTTTGGAAGTGTCTACCTTAATGGGTTCCAGTTTCGACCACAGGAATTCTCTGCAGCGTTTGTTGTTTTTACACTGCCACTCAAATGGCCGTACCTCATTCCAAAACAGACGGATGGTTTTCTTCTTCTTTATAAATGCTGGCTGACCCCTAGAAACCTGGGGTGACCCTAAACCCTGAGGAGTGCCGAACAGTGGAGGAGGAGCCAATAAATTACCAGAGGGCGGTGGTGGAGGCGGACATCCAAACAAGGGGGGAGGTGGTGGAGGAGGCAAACCCAAAAAAGAAGGTGGAGGTGGAGGAGGAGGAGCAAGGGAGTCCCCAGGACCCATATCCATGTCCAACACATCTACATCATCCTCCTCCCCCAAGTCTGTAAAATCCATGTCCTTGATTTTAAGTTCTCGAGGATTAGCCATGAGCTGATCCCAGATGTAATCAGATTCCTTCTTTGTCTGTGCTGGTGTTTTCTCAGGGATCTGTTCACTGATTTCATCTTCAGGCACTGCTGTCCCTTTAGCCAGCTCACCACTGTTAAATTTTTCTGCAAAGGCTTTCACACTGCCTTGGTTGTCCAGATTTCCAATCTCCATCTTTTTGACACTTTCATCTTTGGCCTGCTTTGTGGCCTGAAGTATAGAGATCCTGCTGGCTAGGCTAGTGAGTGACTCCTCGCTTTCCTCCGTCTCCTTCTTTTCCTCCTTCGCCTCCAGCTCCTTCTCCTCTTCATCTTTGGGCTTTTTGTTATGCGCATACAACATGTCCAGCATAAACCGCTTGTTGTTGAGGATGTTGCTGCACTGCTCATTCACACCAGCATCCTGAATGGTCTGTGACCATGGACCTGCAATCACACACACAAGATGGGAAGAGTCAAGGGAGGGAAGTCAGAGCACCAAGAACACTCTTCAAGCAACAAAAAAACCCATGCGAGCGATGCAGGTACAACTACTCTTAAACTAGGGAAACAGTTACTGTGAAAAGTTTGAAATAAGATACAGCACTGATATGGCCTGATCTTGGGTTCTGAGTAATTCTCAAAAAAGGAAGGGGACTAGAGAACAACATGTAGTTTGGTAGGGACTATATAACTTTCAGGATTTGAATATTCAGGTTTCTCCTGAAATCTGTCATGTTTCATTTTGTACTTAGTACCTCAGTTCATTTTATACAGTACATAAATTCTTATAACCTTTGGTATTTCAGAATGGGGCTTAAATATCATGACAATGACACAAAGCAGGTTATCATCATATTCTTCACCTGGCCATGTACTGGACCAACAACCTCAGGAAAATATTATCATATGAAAGAGATCTTCCTTGTCTGATGCCAAGGCTGACCTGTTTACTTCTCTTCCCACCCTGCTGGCTAGGGAAGGGCAGCTTTCAGACCCTCAGAACCCCCTGGCTGGGTACCTGGCCATCTTCACAACACAGACTATTTGAATTCCAAAGTAGGATGCATACCCAGGGTATAGCTCTCAGGGCAATTCTCAGGGAAAAGAGTGTAAGCATAAGCAAGATTTTAAAAGTTGTTTATGATATGAGAACCTCTATAAAATACCTCTGCTCATCAACCACTGTTAACCTCCTTGTTATATGTCAGTGTTGAAAGACTATTGGCCTTCCCACATTACAATCATTTAACATTTCACTGTAATGAACCTTCATCTTTCTGACTACTGCTTTTCTCACCAATAATAAGGAAAATACCATGTCTGAGACAGCACCATAAATAACAAATTATAGTGGTCAAACTTGAAAAATATATGATGTAAGCATCTCTGTGACTTCATTTCCCCGAATTTAATACTACTAACCAATGTGGATAATGTGTCTAACAATTATGGTGTTCCTTTTTCCAGTGGGCATCAGATGAAGTGATTAAACAATGATAATTCTTCACACTTACTGTATTTCTTGTATGGAATTCCTTCTGTTCCCCACAGTCCTTACACATTTTTCATAAACTCTACTTCTTTTATTTCATCATTTACTTTGATTGCTAGCTTGCCTTTTTTGGGGGGGCCTTGTGGTTAAAGATTTTATTTTATACCTGTGGGTTGCCTACAGGTATAAAATAAAATCTTTAACCACAAGGCCCCCACAATCTTTATTTTTCTTAAACACTCATTTTATCTTGGTTTCTTCACTTATGCTGCCACTTTTTTAAATACCTTGGAGATTTAAGTATATTTTACAGCTTTCTCTGTCAATGGAGTTGCTTTCTTACCACAATATCTAGTCCTGTGTTCTGAGAAAGTGTCCTCTTGATGAGATACATCCAGGGCCCCACAACTCCCAGCCTCCCCTCTCTTAAAACAACATTGCATTAAAATGTAGGGCCTTGCAGCACAAAGTATATAGACAGCAGTAACTCCTGCCTCTATTTAGATCAAGGTCTAAACCACATTTTAAAATCAGTCCAAAGATTTAATCCCACACAAAAGAAAGACTTTTTTCAGAAATGGATACGACCTACTCTCCTGCTGGTGGACTGACTGCTTCCATTATCTGCTCATTTTTCCTCAGACTTGATCCTTGGCATTGCTTTCTTACCAATACTTGTCCACCTGAGGTAGTCTCTGATTTCTCTCTGAGATAGCTTCATTAGACAACATCACTAGACAACTCCTTCCCCACACTATGTATTCTACCCAGCTGTGCCCTCTCAGAGGATTTTCCCCTACTCCAAGCCTTTCCTTCAAAGATGTTGAAGATGGCTCCCAAGATCCATCCCAGAAACCCCACATGATCTACCCCTCTCAGTTTCACCAGATGGGATCCTCTAGTGTTTAATTCCTTTGCAAAACTACTCATCAGAATTTGCCCAGACACAATCTCTAATTTGCATTCTCCAATTCCACTCCCAACTGTCCAAGTTGATCAAAGATCATATCTGTGAAGACTCTTGCTACCTTGGTGGCCTCTTCTGTTCTCCCCTTCACAGGTGGGGAATACCATTGGAGAAATAAGACTTGTTGGAAGCCAAATTTGGCAATATGGCTAATGAAGAAGCTTGCACCAAGGGCAAGCCTTTGTCCTCAACGCACCTGGGCAGAACCAATGGGCCATCTCATAAATGGCAAAATGCTTCTTGAGAATGTTAAAACTGCTACAGGAAGTCCTTGTGTGCTTTCCAGAACTCCTCACCTACTGGACAGCAAACAACTCACTACATGAGTCCTCCTATACAGCACTACCAAATAAATCTTTGGTCTACTGGTCGTGTAGGACAATTTTAAGATGTTGATTTTAGTAAGAATACATTTCTTAGCTTTTAACAAAAGTACATAAGGACTTTAAATTAGAGTGGTAACAGGTCGGTAATAGACAAGGTAATGAGAAAAGACTTGCAACTGTTCTTTTTTGCACTTGGCCTATCTTGGACTATACCACAGTGTAGCAGCATCCTTCATCTGTGATCCTTCCCTAGCCTTTCCTACAGATATATCCATCTACATTCTTTATGAGTACAATTGCATTCTAAGTAACTCAATCTTGGTGCAGACTGAAAAGAAAATAGCTCTAAAATTTAGGATAAAATTTGTGTAATGCTTCCCAGAAAAAAAGTGACAGATTTAAACTTGAACAATTCAATCTGACAGTTTATGTCTGTGAGGTAATTGTTGGGATTCAGAACTATCCCTCTTCTTCCAGGGCAGAGCAGGATTATTTCACACTATGAAGCACATCTCATTTTCTTATCTAGAATTTAGAGAGTATAGGACAATTCCATGGTTCAGACCAAAGAAAACTTGGGAATCAAATGCCCTAATTACATTACATTTCTTTACCTCCCTATAAAAAAGGGAAAAGAGTAATCAACAAAGTCAAAATCTGCCATTTATTTCCTCCCTGCCTGGGCTGAAATCATTATCTTTCTGGGCAGAAACTGGTTATCATTATCTCTCTGAGCAAAAGCTTGGTACTTAGGGTGTTTCCCAGGCTGAGCCTTTCCAGGCTGGTACCTGGTGGCCTATTTCACTAGAATCCCTCAGCACCATGAAACTGGTCTTTTCCAGATAAGGTGTATTTCATGCACCTCCTCCACATGAGCTAAAGATGGCCACAGCCCAGACCTATCTTCAGCAGCTCCTATTTATCTCCCTCTGCTGTCTGAAGCCTGTCCAAGACAGAAGTACTGAAAGGAAGGAACAAACATCTCTGCCCTCACTGAAATTTCCACTAAAATTATGAGAAATGGTATCTGGAAGTTCATGAGGAATCGTGCCAGCACAGCCCTTTGTCTCACTGCCTCATGTACAGAAAACCCAAATAAGTTCTCCAGGACCTAGAGATCCAAGTCTCTGCACATGCTGATTCAGTAGTTAATATAATAATCTTAGGGGAAGAAAATGGTCTCAAATCAAATGAAACTTCATTTTATCAAGGCCCTACTGTCCCTCAAACATAGTAACCCAAATAACATCTGGATGTCCAAGCAGAAAGTAGACAAGATTTGGCCATGGTGAAGAAAGTCTTAGACAGGTGCAAAGGGTTTGTTAGCTAATTAACACAATATCAGAGCTGCTAATTTAACACTTTTTTTTCCACCAGAAACCCTTCATTATTGAAAAAGCTTCACTTTACCAGTTTCATTGTCACTGGTTAACTTGTCCTCTCTCTCTTCCCTCTCTAAAGTGCTGCTTGCTGAGGATATACTGGATGCAGAACAGTTGTCTTTTTCATTCACTTCCTCATTCTGCCTCTCCTTTTCACTGAGTATTGCACTTTCTTCTGGCTCTCTCTCTGGTCCTTGCTCCACCTCACTCTCTGGTCCCACCTCTGCAGCCTCTATTTCCTTGGGTGTCTCCGTTCCCTGCTTGGCCTCAGCCTCAGCCTCCTGCTCTGGTTCTGGTTCTGTCTCTGTCTCAGGTTCGGGTTCACTGGCACTCACTGGTGGAGAGAACAATGGGAGAAAGAGATTCACTTAACAACAGAGCAGTCTCAGGTTCACCCCTCAAAACGAGAGCGACGTGAGAGTTGTACAAGTGCCTTATGGAAAGAAAATAAAATGCAAGCCCATGGCGTGCTTAGGAACATTAGGAGCAACAGACTGATGGATGTTGTGTGACGACAGCATTGCAGGTGAGAGTGGCCTGGCAGGCCCCTCACTGGCTGTCTGGAGCCAGCCCACTGGTTTTATACATACTTCCACAGCTGCAGTGTTGGACTCGCACAAGGATTTGAACGAATCAGCAGAAAATGGGCATCTCACCTGAGCATTGACAACTCAGTGCCCCTAGACAGACCCAGGAAACAAGAGATTAAAAAAAAAAAACAAACAAAAAACCAAACAAAAAGGAGGATGATTGTGGCTTTTGGTTGAATTTTCTTTAGGTTCTGGAAGAGTTCTTTTCTCACCTGATGAGGAACACTTCAACAAAAAAAATACAAATATTAGTTTTAATAACACACTTGAATGGCACAGTCTCGAAATGGCACTGTCACACATTTGGCTGACAAAAACCATATGTTGTTTCATGCACATTTACTTCAGAATAGCCACATCAAAATTCAGCAAAGTTTCCAACTGCCTGGCATATGGCACATATTTAGTTCCAGTTGGTTGGCATATGGCACACAATGAGCTTTTTTATCAGTTGGCACACAGCAAACACTGTTGATAGTATACTTGGTTTCTTCTTCCCTGCTTTCCTAGTAAAAATAATTAATTCACTTTTAGGGTTTTTAGCAGTAACAGCAGACTTTCACATGCAAATATTCTCTGCATGCTGCAAAGAAAATGAAGAGCATCCACACATATTCACATCAAGAAGCTCACAGTTCTCTGAAACCTGAAATGGTCATGCAAAGTGTGGCAAAAATGGACATGCATGTTAGCTCTGCATACTTCCCGAATTCTGCCTGTTTTTCCCTTCCTCTGTATTCCATCTTGTGGGTGGCTGAACTATAATGACCAAGTCACACTTGTTTTGTCCCTCTGTTAACTATTTTTCATTACAATATTGCAAAAGAGTTTTCTGGACTTCTCATTGTCTTTGGATTACACAAAATACAATGAGAATTTCTTCAAGTACAATATGAACCTTTGAAGGGGAAAAAAATCACACTGAAATACTGGAATGCAATTTAAATATTTCAGTCCTCTATTGAACAGGTAAGTAGATTTATCCTAAGTAAATATAAGCCAAAATAATGAACATTCTTCTCCATTGAGAGCACCTAAATGTCTAATACTAGATAAGAAAGCACCTCTGCCCATGCCTCGTTTCTCCAAATGTACCTTACCTATGACTGTATCCTGGACACGGCCTAGGAGAGAATCAAAATTACAGAGGGCTGTCAAGAAGTTGGCAGATGCTGCAAATCCCGGTGATGTGTTTCTCACCACAGCTGTCAGTGTGTACGTATAGAATGAGAACATTTAAAAGTCAAGCCAAGATTTGAATATGACTGAGATGAAAGCTTAGGAATTCTTCAGGAGTTCCTGGAACTAATGTGGTGCTTTAGCAAGAAAGATTCTCAGCTTGCCATGGTTCAGTGGTCCATATATACAAATGTCACCAATTCATCCATGAATTATCCTAATTTCAGATAATGTTAGATATTTATCTCTAAAAAAACCCAAAACCAAACCAACTGTCATGCAATAACCAAAAAAGTCAACTCCAACATCTCAGATGGAGAAAGAAGCTAATTACAACACGGCCAGGACACCTAAAGCTTACTGCAACTTTGTCACCATGAAGCCACACTGAAGATTCAATAGAAAAAAGTCAGAGGAGATGTAAGAAATGATTGAGAAAATTTGAATGTTCAAAAGAATTCCAGATACTCTTCTAACAAGAAATATTCCACATATACCAGAAATATGCAGCAACTTAGCAAAATCTAATACATAACAAAGAGTAAAGAGCACCATACTAACATAGTCTGTGCTTTTGAGTTCCAGGAATAACAAAATCTAAGTACTGGAACAAAACAAGGATATATTGACACTCATTTTGACAACCCCTCTCTTTCTCTCTCTAGGGATAATATCAAACAATCCACCTATAGCCAAAATCACTTGAAAATAGTGAGCTAAGTCCAGCAGCACTTCCCTTAAGAAACAGTAAAAAAATCAAATCTGCCAGGAAACACTATCAAGAGAACAAAGCCAGCAAGCTAGACATGTGTCTATCCCTTGCACTTCCATCATGTAATCCACTGCATTGATATTAGTGGAACTTCTGATGATGTTAAAAAATACAATTCTCAGTGAATGCTTGGTAGTGGCCTATTTGAAATGAGCTCAATCTTTCAGTCCCCCACCTACTGGCTCCATTTTAATATCAGACAAAACACTACTCTAAGTGGCAACCTCACAGGTGGCAAGAGAAATAAATAACAGACTAGGCTCTGTCCTGTCTTCAGACTTCTTGCCGGTGGAGACTGAAAAGACTCAGGAAAGCAAGCCTGGTCATATCAAAAAGCATCAACAGCAAAGAAGGTGTGCCTGAGATGTGAAGAAGCATGATACCTTTATAAGCTGATCACTTCTGAAAAGCAAGCCTAAGGACTTATAATGTGGTAGAGGGATATGGATATTTCCTTTAATACTCAACTATAAATCAACTTTGAAGCAGACACAAGATGCTGTATCCTGCTGATAAGAACTCAACCCTACAGTCCCCTATAAGCCCTCAGAGAGAAGAAATATCCCTCTGGGCTCACATCTAATCCCCTGTCAGGCTAATTGATTAGCCAACCACATCCCCATCTACTTTCTCTGCCTTCTACTTGGAGGTGTGAGATAGAGATGTTTGGTGTCTCTTGTGGATGCATACAGTAAGTCTGAAAATGTCTATGTCTGCCCAAGACCTCTTAGTCAATTGTTCAGGCATTGCCTAAAGTCTTGGCTGTTATCTCCCTTCAGCTACTCCAGCACAGGATTCCTCTTCCTTTGAATTCTGCAGGGACTCTTTATCCCTCCCCACTCCCACTCCAATCTTTTCCTTCCATTCTTTGTGTTGGTAAGAACAGGTGCAGACTGAATTGGCTCTTTCTTTGTGCAGTCAGAAATGTTCATTTTTTACCCTCCAACCCCAGTTCCTCCTCAGACTTTCTGTATCATGGTTCCTTTGGCTCTGCAGCTGGGCCTGCATTGGCCTCATTGCATGCTCATGCTCTGCTGCTTCCCCATTTGCTGAGATGCTCTTATCAGCCATGCTTTGGGCAGCATCTGAACCCTGCTCAACTACCACTATGTTCAGAAGGTGTCCTACTGTCCACCATGTGCACTTGGGTTGGCCTGCTTACTTTATTAAGAGCTAAAAAAGCTGCTTTTTTCAGAGAAGGGTTCACCTGAAATTCCTTTGTAGATTGACTTCAGAGATGTCTCAGTTATTGTTGGTCCTCCTTTACTGCATACTAGCACTTCACAAAATATTCTCCAATTAAATTACAAAAAAGTAAGTAGCTGCTCTGAAAAAAAAATATTAAGTTCCTTTTTGTAGTTACAGGACTGCCTTCATTTCCTCTGAATACCATAATACAAGTTTTACAAGAGTAAGTCCTACAAGACTTGATTACTTTAGTGGAACCAATTGTTTTATATGAGAAAACACTGCAGCTCAGTAAGCCTAGATTTTTATATTGGGTAATGGCACTGACACATTTCACAGTGTGAGACAAGGTTCCACAGACAGAATCTGTTTCCTTCTTAATAACAGTAGATACCGGATTGGCCAAAGGATATTTCAGCACAAAAGGAATAAAATAAATCAAAAATCCCTTATTGTTTAGCTAGTGGATGAACACTCTTTGCCTTTGACCTCACGTTCTGAATTCTGCAGATGAATGTCACACATCTGTTAACACCATTCTTGCAGAGTCTTTAGAGCATCATATGCACAGAACCAAGGAACTGTTTTCCTTCTGCAGTTTTGTTCCTGCTTGGGAAGATGGTAAACTTCATATTAAAAGCAACCCCATATTGAGGTGCAAGTAATCTGAGTTCTGTCCATGGCTCTGTTTCAGCTTTTCTTACAACTGACTTAAGCAAGTTAATGCTTCATTTTCTCTACGTATTAAGTGGGATTCATAACCCTTCCTAAAACCAGTAAAATTGAGATTTTAATTAAGTATGGAGCATATAGAAGTCAAGTAATAGTAGAGAGACCATGGCACAGTGTCTACATTAAGCCTATCCCCTGCTGGCAGATATCCAATAATATGGGCACTTCCAGATGGTGTGTCCTGCCCACATGCTCATGACTACCTATGATCTTTCCAATACTCTTGGTAGGTCTGACAAAACAGTCATTCCCCATGCCCAGACCCCACTGAAGTATGCAGATTTCAGGCCCCTGTTTAGGTTCTATCCTGGCTGTCTGCCTGCAGCTGCCCTTGGCTGGAAGGCTACCCTGCCCCATCCATGTAGTCTCTCCTTGTGGTCCATTTGCCAGGCTTCCAGGTGCTGCCCTCCAATGCCTACTATATTGCTAAGAGTTTTAGTAGAGATGTCCTGTCTACCCACATGTTGATAGCTTTGCCATATTCTGGCTGTCTGAAGCTGCCCTGTACACCTGCTCTAAATGTATTCTCCAAATGGTTCGTGCTGCTCCATTTCATGCTGCAATTTTTTTAATGCTTCCAGGAGAAATATGTTAAAATAATCATCAAAAGAGATATTTGCTCCCTACCCAGCTCTGAAATCCTAATGGTGGAAAAATCCAGCTTATTTTTTCTAAAAGCAATACAGCACTAAACAAAATGGGTGTTTGGATATTTCTGACTATCAGTATTGGAGGAAAAAATCTGTGATTTCTAAGTTCAAATGATTCCACTGAGACTCTTAAGGTTCCAAACAAGAAAACTGGGGAATATAATTGGGAAAATATATAAAACTAAATAAAATAAACTTCACCTACTTAGTACGGTGAGGACAAACATATGCAGCATTCAGTATTTGTAACATTTTTCTTAAATTGCCTTACTTTATAGCATGCTACCAGCCATAACACTCCATAAAACCAAGCAGTGCAAGTTACAAATGCATTAATCACCAATAGCATGTAGCAGGAAATCAAATAAAATAAAAATGAGTGATGGTGATAATTTGCCCTCAACATGCATTCTAGCTCCCCATGTTAATGCAACATCATGTGGTGCAAATATAAATCTGTATGGCATGTGTTGTTTTGAGGACTGAAGGAGAGGTACATGATGCAAGTGGCAGAATGACATACAAACATAGACAAAAAGCATTGCTCTGTACACCAATAAATTATGTGACAGCAAACCAACCATGCAAACACTAGTTATACTTTCCTTTTTACTAATTGTCTGTGGTCTCTTTTAAGTCCTTTATGACTTGTGCTACAATTTTAAGAGTTTTTTCTTGGTATTAAAAATAATTAACACACTCCCCCTGCCTTCAATTCAAGAACTTTTCAGTTGGTCACATTCAGCCTGTGCTCTAGTGGAAGGTTATTATAATCTTGGCATTCATCTGTTGCATTTCTTTCAGAGAATCCACATACGCAAAATCTGTTGGCAGGAATGCTGTTTGTCTAGTATTCAGTAACTCCTCATATATAAGGAATATGACACTAAAATTAAGACCTTCTTTATTCTCTATTTTCTAATTATTCAATTTGAAAAGCAACAGAAAATGATAGTATGAATCATAGCAACAATTGGCAATGTATCCTATTATTGAACAGATTACATGATATACAAATCAATGCAAAAAAAAATAGGCAATTTAGGAAGACAGGATGGAACAATGTAGCACCCTTTACTCTGGCACCTTACAGATTGCATTCTTGCACTCATGCATCAAAAATCACCAACCCAAGAGAAACTGATAAACCCAGGATTGTTACCCCTACCCTCCTTTTCACTTACCTTCTGAGGGCTGAGGAGTTCCACTTGGGATGGAAGGGGTCTTCAGCTCTTCCTGGGACTCTATGGATGCTGGGCTGATGCACTTGGGTACAGGTGAGGATGGAGCTGAAGGGGATCTCAGGTTCAAGGACAGCTCACTTCTGCCTCGGCTGACACTCCGACTCTTCAGCTCCTTCTCATACTCCTCTGCTGCCAACTTCTCCAAGTATTTGTATCTGAAAGTTAAATTCCAGAGGGTTTCCGTAAAGAAAAAGAAGCCTGTGGCTGATGCTTGTTTATGGATGAAACACCTGCAGAAAATGAGCTGACTTCCTGACACAAGGAGTACAGCACTGAACTGCCTGCTTGCTCAATCTGCCAAAAAGTGCACACTAAAGCAAAGACTGCTGCCCTGAAAAATGTTAAATTACTCATTACAATATAAAAGTAAAAACCAGCAGAATTAAAGAACCTTTAGCTACAGTATTTTGTCTGCACAGTTCTCCTTTTTGGAAGCATTTGTCTGTCCTCCTTTTCACCCTCCTCTTTCACCTCCTCCTCCTCTCAGCCCTCCCTCTCCCAAAACTAAAATGGGAGAGAAAAAAAAAACAACCAAAAGAAGAAAAAAAATCTCTCCAAACCCAGAGCCCCTTAATACTGGTGCAAATTGCCAAAATCTGAGACTTGCTGTAAGGAGAGGAAAATGCAGCAGACAAAACCAGATCTTCCTGAAAATTACAACAATAATAAACATCTGAATTGACTATCTAAAGATTCTGAACCTGCTTCTATTTGCTCTGAGAGCAATGCACTGGAATTCACTTTGTTCTCTCCAGAGCCTACAATGGAAAGTTTTTTTTTTTTATTCTGAAAAATTTCTCTGCCGGACTCAGACATCCAATAGCTTGTACCTGACGTCACATGTAGTTTATTCATCAAAGTCACTTTAAAAGAACAAAGATACATCTGTTTTGCATTTTAGGCAGGCAGAACTCACTAACTGTTTATTAAGACCAGCTACCAATCATATTCTTCATAGTATGCTTTATACATTTCGACCAAAATAACTTTTAAATATGTGCCTGTTCCAGATGTCTGCTAATTTTATCCACCATTATTTGCTAAGGAATAAATTCATGAATACAGCTGGATCAGGCTTTAGACTGTTTGCCTTATCCACAAGTGAGCTGTTAAGCAGGTTAATCAGGACTACTTCTTATGTCTCTGAAACACTCTGGTCATTCCCTATAACACAGTATTGTAAACACTCCATAACATTGAACACCTCTCCTCCCCCCTTCTGCATCACTGACAGCCCAAATTAGTATAAAAGGGTGCACTAAAAGCAGGCAGGGTAAAGAAGTCAGCCACATGTGGCAACAAACATGCTAAGTACATATGGTAGCCACACACGCATGCACATTTGCAAACATTCATAAAGAGGACAGAAATGTGTCTTTGAAGAGCAGTCCTTGTGTTTTCAGAGGCAATTTGCCTTACTGCAAACAGCAATAATGAAGAACAAACTCATTTTCCTTTATTCCTCCAGAGGTATGCACAGGCTTTGAACAAATTCTGCAAGAAAAAGAACCCCTACAGACTCTGGATGAAAATATAACAAGCTACATACTTGCATGGTTATAAAATAGGAACTGTTTACAGTTCTAACATGAAGCCAATTCTCGAGACTGAGTCTTGCCTTTTCAATAGAGGGGAAAGCATTTCTCTGGCATCAGTGTGATGTTTTGTTACAGTTCATAAAGCCACTCTTTCTTTGAATGTTGGTCACTTATATACAGTGCCTTCCACCTCCTCACAAGCAGAGCAGATGGGACTCCAGACTCATAAAGAGCCACTCAAATTGATCACTTGGCACTAACAGGTACAGCCCAGCTGGCTGCTGCCAAGGGGGTTTTGCAGTTTGCCAATAGACTACAACAAAAATCTGGATGGATCCTTATATGATGTGGGGAGCTACAATATTTTATTGTCCGCAGCTCTTTTTCAGGTGCTTTAACATTTTCTGTAGCTGCATGCTGCACTGCCAACCAGCAAAGCAGACTATCATCAAGAGGTGACTTTTCAAAATGTATCTGATTATTATACTGAAACAAAAACAAAAACCAGAACCAGAACAGGAACCAATGGCAGCACATCAGCAGAACTCATTATCAAACTGGAAGCTTAATAAATAGGTATCACTGAGAAATAAAAAAACATTCAAGAATCAGTTACCAATGCTTCACACTTGATAAATTACATTATTCAGGTTATTTTTTGTTTCTGACAAATATCTTCATATTGAATAAATGCCAGCAGCAGATATGCAAGGTCACATAGACCAAAATCTGAAGGGGTTGAAAGGATGAGCTACCATACCTCCACTACAGATTGACAAATTACCCCTGTATATGCTGCCATATTCTTTTAAACCATGGGAACCTGCAGACATCATCTCAGCTATGCTGACTCTTCTCTATAGACAACAAGCCAAAACTCCGTGGCTATCCATTTGGTATTCCTCATGAACATAACACTGGATTTATCATTTTCAAGTAGATGAAATTATCATTTTGAGTTATCTAGGCATCTGAGTAATGGCCCAAGGGCAACTTAAAATATTAAGGCACCAACAAAGTCATGGGGGTGGAGAGCATTTGAACTACCTCAAACCAGAGAGGGCTTGGGAGCTCACCTTCCTTGGTTTTATTCTTTAATTACCACTGGAAAACACCCAGCCAAGCAAAAGGAAAAGGCCTCAAATCATTGAACAGCAAGAACTGATATGGAGGAAACATAAAAATCAGTTTTTAATTAGGATTTTAGGCACCTTGACGATAGGATTTTCTCACAGTCTATGCAGTCTACTAAAATAAGTTATCATGCAATTTCCTACAGGAAATAACACTTCATTTGTGCAAAAGTGTCTATAAAAAGTAGTTACAGAATGCCAATGTAATGGACTACTGGTGCAAGAATTCATTTGCAGAAGTTTTTTTCAATATTTATCTGCTGTGAAAGCAAACATGTCTTTCCTCTTTATGAGCAGGAATTGATAGTTTGATATCTCAGTTCAAAAGAGCCCTAAGGATAACAAAACATTAGTAATGAAGGGTGAAATAGTCTCAGATTGTGCAGCAGTGATGGTGAACACTTCTCCAAAAATATTCCAGTTGTCATTCTCCCTTACAACTTGAAAGTTCTAAAGAACTCCCTTCTAATTTTTTTCAAAACTTGCAGATGAGCATGCTCACTGAAGAAAGGTTTTACTCTGCTCAATGATGACGCTTATGTGCTCAGATGCATTTAATTTCAAAAAATGCTTTAAACTGTTTGTAATTGTTTTGGGACTGGAAGCACAATGGAAAGCCCATCCATCTTTTCTTACTCTAAGAGATGCTAAAATAATTTTTTAATATTAGCTTCTTCAGCCTCAACAGATAAAACTTCAATCTGCAGAAACACACTGTCTCCTTTGTGATGATTTTTGTGAAAAAAAAAGGCCAAAACACAAAAGCAAACAGAAAAAAACCCAAGTAAAAACATAGCAACACAATGATTTCTGAGATGGCTGCTCTCTTATTTTGATAATGTAACTCCAATTCTTGACAATCCAAATGTATCTCCAGAGAGTAATCTCTAGAGGATCATAAAAGCAGAACTGAAGCACTCTGGATGATTTTTCATCTATTTGTACAGTAACTTGCATATTTTCCAGGTAAAAACAAGCACTCCCTCCAGGATGCAATTCCTAGCAGGGGTAGAGATGAAGCTACTGAAAGACAAAAGTCCTTAGTTGAGCATTCCTTGAAAAATATGCTTTTATAAGCACATACCTCCCAGCCTAGCCCAGAGTTTCTAAATTTGTTCATTGAATTTAAAAAAAAAAAAAAAAGGAAAAATAAAACCCAAACCCTCTGTCCATTCAAATATGCAATTTAAATAAAACTAAAACAATGCCCCAGTGATAAACACTGCTAAGCTTTGTAATTTACTTGCTGATGTTTAAAGAGATCAGCAAAGAAAACTTGGCTCAAAGATAAAAATATGCCAAGAGTGGGTCAGAACCATTTCCATCAGCCTGTTACTGCAGTTTTGCAATGCTTGTGACCCCAATTTCCTCTATCTTCACTTGCCTTTTCTGACCCTCCAGAAAGCTTGGGACCCACTGGGTGAAAAAAACAGGCTTATTCAATTTATAACTCTATTAAATTTGGGCAAATTTCTGAGGCAAATGGGGTAAGCTTATTTCCCACACAAACAGATAAAGGATCATCAATCATTCTTAAGCAGTCTCATTGCTCTTCATTTATTGCTGTACTTACAGCTGGACTTCATTCTGCTCTTTAACAACTTCTTTCTTATAGAAGTCTTTTGGAATAAAAGTGTTTTGTGCAAGCAGAGTTAAAAATGTAAACATCTGACAGCTCCACAGCAAAGAAGACAGGAAGTACAAACAACCAGAGGGAAGGATAGGGAAAGATGGATGCATGACATACAAACCTCTCTTCTCTTGCTTGTCTTAGTTCTTCTCTTTTGTCTAAATAATCCCGGCTAGAAAGAGAATTACAGTAAATTGCAGCAGAAACCAGAAGAAAAAGGGAAGTAATAGAAATATAAGTACAGTAGGAGAAACCAAGAGTGGTACACACAAACTGATTGGAGACAATGAAGGCTGTTGTTAAAAATACTGCTTTTTTTTTGCAAAAATTGCTGAAAACTGTACACTTATCCATACATACACCACCAAATATGTAGTTTGGAAGGTCATTCAAAGTAATTCTAAAAAACTTGCAAAAAGTGAAAAACTTGAAGCATGCTTTGAAATCTGGTATCTGAAATGAGATTCAATGAACTGCCCTTATCCATAGGGAGCAGGCACATGAGTGCCTTTAAACCATCCCTCATTGACTCCTTCTTAGAATGCCCCAAGACAGTGACTGAGGCAGTGAGCAAACCTATTGGCCTTCTTTCTAAAGAATCTTTCCTTAGTGAATTTTAGTTGCCACAGCCAGAAACAGGACAGGGGAATGGCTTTACTAAGAAGGACAATTCTGCATTCCAAGAGGGTGTGTGCAGCATCATTGGACAGATAACAACCTTTCACTTCCTCATTTTTCACATGGAGTTTTAGACACAAAACTCCTTTCATGTCAACTGCCACTCCCACAGCTCCTCAAGTAACCCATATATTTAATTTTTGTGCTGGATGCTTGAGTGCTATGATTTCAGACAGGCCTGCCACATCCACAAACATGGATGCAAATTCAACTTGGAGCACAGCAGAACCCAGCAAATGTCCACCCTGTCTCACTATCACAGCAAGATGGTTTCTTACAATATATTTTTAATACTTGGTTGAATCTGGTAGACAAAACTGATGTGATTTTCACCTTATTTACTAGAGTCATTCACAGTGTAAGCTGTGAGTACTGGAATATTTTCAGAACTACTTGCTTTATTAATAACTCCTTTTTTTCCCTTTATATTGTGTCATTAAATGAATTACTTATCATCTATTATACCAATAGCTATCAAAAATCTGGGTGCAAGTGCTCTTCAAAAGTCCTTTAACAGGGAACACACATTACTATTTCAGGCCATCTCCATAGGCTTTGAATTCTGAACTGATTATACTTTCACAATATTTAAAAAGTATTCCAGGAAATCTTCAGCAGGCAAACTTTAACAATACTCTTTCCATTCTGACAACTTTCACTCTTCCCTACAGCTGAAAAATAACCACTTTATTTTAGGACATATTGTTCTACATATACAATGGGTAAAGTTGTCCTTCTACTGAGAAAAATGTTCATTCTGCAAAGCATTCCTTTAGTGAGCAATAGTTTATGAAGCTTTGTAGCTCCTCTCCTAATCCTCCAGCTCTCCTATCCTCCAGCTCTTTCACAACTAGTGATGCTTTCCTTTAAATTATCCTCAATTTGTCAATAATGGTGCCAGAACCTAGTGCAATGTTCTTGAGGCAGAGTTGGAAAGAATGAGATAACAAATGAGTCATGATGGTAAATCCAGTACGGCTCACGAGTTTAAAGACTGAATTGCAAGTGCTATTTTTAATCAAAAATACATCTTCAGAGACTGGGTTTCTAGCCAGACTGATGATATGATAATGAAATCCCAGGAACTCTTATGAAACTGTTCATGACTGCTTGCTGTGACTTTGTCTTCCTCCTGCCAGACTGTTTAATCAACTGTGGGATGCTGTCTGTTTGTGAAGTCTGGTGGCTTTGGAGACCCTCTGCTCAAACAAAAGTTATAACTTTTGGGTGATCACAAAACTCAAATCCAAAAGATGAAAACACTGAGCATTGAAAAATAATTTTAAATATGTAGCATAATTATGAGATTTAGTTAATCAGTTTCATCCCTTCTGAAATGAAGGGATGAAAATGTATACTTTATTTTTCTGATTTTAAGAAACCTCTTTCAGTGACAGAACAACCAGCGTAGCCGACCTCTACTGAAATGTGCAGATCTGTTATTCAAACAGGTCGATCTGCCAAATGCCCTGTTGGCTTTTTTGGTCTGGGAGTTTCCTTTCTGAAAGATCATGTTGGCAGTCCATGGCAGCCTGATGATACCACTTAGAGGGAGAGTTTTTGGAAGAGGCTGGAAGACTGCAACCTTATTGTTTCTGTTTCAGGAGGACTTGGGCAGCTGCTGGCTGCCAAAGATCCTATTATGGTGCTCTTCCACCTTCCCTCTGCCTCTCATTTCCTTCTAAACTAGCTATCTTCTGGAGCCAGGAGAATATCAATCAACCACTCCTAAGCTATTCCTCTTTCCAAATTCACAGAATCACAGCCTGTTTCCACTTTTTACTAAAGGGATGATTACAGTGAAAACAATCCTGCATACTAATAAACAAGCTAACATGAAACCCTGTGCCATCTTTTCTGTAACTACCAATTCTAAAGCTACAAAATGTTTATATTACTCTTCTTTAAGTTATTACATTATGTCTTCTAAATACTAAAAATAGGCTTGCTTTTCACTCTTGTCTATGAGGAAACAAATTGATTTCTTAGTGTACACTCTTCAGACTGATGGCAAACAATTTCAGGTACAGATTCCATATCAATCCTTGGCCCACTGCAGTCTTTGTTAATGTCTCTGCTGGGATTTCTAGGCATGGACTCAAGAGGTTGAGGGGGCTTGTCTTTTACTAGCCCCAGGCAGCACACCCTGGGATCCCACATCACACAGCATTTTCTCAGATGTGAAAATGTGAAGTCCCACATTCAGCCATGCCATTTGTTTGGCCAAGGTTTGAACAGTCATTACCTTCTGTCAGTTGTTGATTCCAGGAGGAAAAGACACATGTTCAAAAATGCAGGAAAAAGTAGTTAAAACCCACTACCATTCAGAAAGACATTTCTACTTTGCGTAACTTAAAAGCAAAAAGATGTTTCAGTGCTGTCCCTTCCTCACTTTTTGATACATTTGTCCCACTGTTTCACCTTCAAATCCTATGCCTCACTGAGGTTGTAACTTTTTGAGAATATTAACTAATAAAATTGAGCCTCTGTACATACCCAGGCAGTGTAATTGGCTACCTTTAACAAAAATAGCTTTTTATTAAATGCCAAAATTTGTGATGTGTTTAATCTACCAGTTTTTAAGATATGTAGATCAAGAAAAATATCTAAAGAGACAAACTATTCATCAATTCAATTATTTTGCAGTTGAATGTGTCAAAGATTGATCAAACTATCACACATTAAAGCAAGAGACTGAGAGCAAATTTGGGTCCTACTTGAATTTGTTTCTTTCTTCACGTTCTATCCTTTGCAACCTTTCTTCTCTCTCCTGACGCCGTCGTTCTCTTTCTGCTGCCAAGGACTCCTGGTGCTGCCGAAAAGATGATGTAAGGAGACCACCCAAAGCTGGCCTGCAGAAAAGGAAGATCAGATTTCTCAGTGTCACTTTTATTGATTATACTGGCAAAAAATGAGTAGCAGTCATGAAGCAAGTAACATAATCCCAACCAGCAGAATGACATGGCAATATTATGTAGAGATCTTTCAAGGCATTGGCTAAGCGTCTTCTTGCTGAATTGATTATAGATTCTGAAATGAGCTGAAGAAAAACAATCAGGGTAGGCTTCCTAAATAGCCAAATTTCTAAAGCACAAATAAAGTATGTGTAAGAATTCTTCAGTCTGTTTCAATTGCAATATTGTCTATTCTTTTTTTACTTTATAATCCTGTTAATAGAAAAGCTGAATCCTGTAATGGATTTTTGAAATTTTAAAGGAAAAAAACTGTTATGCAATGATGTTAAAAACAGATGTGTCACAAACACCTGAGAATCCTCTATACAGAAAAACAAAAGTAAGAGATGTCAGAAGAGCCCTAGAGAATCCAAATGCTCTTGTATCAGGCATATTTTTCCTTAATAAATTAATAAATTTGATTATCATGATTTCCCGGCTGCATGTGCTGTAAGTGCAAGATGAATCTCATATTAGAATACATCAGTAAAACACAAAGGCAGAGTCTTCTCAAACTATTTTTAAAAACTAACAGAAATGATGGCCTCTACAGTAAAAACTTTTCAAAGATATAAAGATACTTTTACATTCACTTATAGTTTGGTGCTGACATAGATTTTTTTATTGGCTTTACTCTAAGTAGTACTTTGTCTGGGAGAGCGGGTCCTCTTACACAACCCTCCCCCAGCATGGTGGTATTGGTACCACCAACCTCTGACATGGCAACTGAGTGACCTCAGAGTTAAACATGTCTTTCTTTCTGTCTCTCAGACACGAAAAAATCTCAGTTGCACAGGGTAGCTTTATACAGATGCACACTGATTGAATTAGACTGATAAAATCAAAAGGACATAACTCATGTAGAGAGGTTTCTGTGCATTGTTGTAACATGAGTTTTGCAATGAAAGGATTAACAAGAGAAATAGATACTGCCTTTTGTGTAAAAAGAAACTAAACCCTGTCTGCCTAGAGGAAGGTTCCTTAACCAGTTATGAGAACCTGAATAAATTTTCCTTATTTTTAAGAACTCAGACCCTCTCCCTTATTTATTTACTTGCCTATGGCTGCACAATATAGGCATTTAGCATAATGGCACCAATTCACTAGTGAACATAGGTGCAAAAAAAGATAAAAATATTAATGCAAACCTATCTTCCCCAAGAGTCTATGTCTGTATAAGCAGGAACACCACAAAACATAGCCATTTCAGCCCCACTGGCAGCAGGGCAGCATGAATATAATGTCAATAATTTCAATAAATTGAATTTCAATATGTCATATCCCACCCGCATAAACATTACATAAGATGGTATAAAACTTGATATTCTGTAAGAGTCCTTGCTGGCACTCCTCCAAAGCTACAGTATCAATGCTGGATCACACTCAAAACCATAAAAATCTCTAATATGCTTCAGCACTAAGAAAAGGGGGAAAAAAATCCTCAAACCCTGACAGTCAAGTACATGTGGTGAATTTTCCCTTGAGCATATTTTAAATTGATTTTAACTTTTGACCTCTTAGTGCATGTTTCAAGAGAAAGCTCTTAGCAAAAACAGTAGCACCACTGTACTAAAATTCAAAAGCTAGAGCTACATCCCTGTAGTAGCACAAAAAGTCATGGCTATATGGTTGGATATAACATCAGAAATTACTTTTGGAAGGGGAAAAATGAATTCTGCCTCCATGTGAAGATATATGGAAATTAAATAGGAGAGATGGCAAAAGAGGGTCCCTATCAGGTCTTTGTTTTTATCTGTTTTGTGTATTCAGCTTGATATCCCATCCTGTCCAGCTGCCACGAAGTCTGCAAACTCCATTTAGCGTCAAAGGCAGGTATGGCTTAAAAGAAGACGGAAGGAAAAATAAGTAGAAGGATGGGGTGATGATGAGAGACCAAAAGAATGATTGCAAGTCTGCACATCATCTAGCAGGTTGGAAGCCTTCAGCTCTGACCGAGCTCTTTGAGGCCCTACAATAAATGCACATTCTTATGCAGGGGATTACAGGGAAATCACATGGAGATGCACAGCTTAGTCCTGCAGATGGGATTCTAAACTAACCCCGGTAGTAAAATATCTCCACACCTTGTTTGGAGGTTTGATCTAGCATAGTTTGGCTAGCATTGCTCACTGGGATAAAATGTGCAGATGTATGAAGACCAGCATCACAATCTAAATAGAAGATCCACAGCTGTATGTCCAGAAAAAAAGCCAGTGTCTAAAGAACTGAAAATGTTAGCTGGCCATCTCTTCAAAACTAATCAAATCAACAACAATTTGTCAAAACTTGTAATTCCCGTATTTCCCTGATTATGTACACACTGATTATGAGTGTGTACTTCAGCTGAATTACAAGCTGTGAACACACATACAATTCCTTTGTCCCAAACACAGCCCTATCATAAATGGATAAGCAAGAAAAAGGCTAAAAAAACTTCTGGCATTGAATCAAAGGCGATAAGAGTTTTTTGCATGAAATGGTCACATCTAACAGTCCAAGCTGCCAAAAGGTACTGTACATAGAGGCCATAATTAAACAGACAGGAGCATGGTCAGCTGACCCCTTGTGTGACACTGACTTCTTGAAGCACAAATAGTCAAGGTTTTGGGTCTTCAGTCACATTTAGAAAAGGGCTGGCAAAGAAACAGCACTGCCATAGCTGAGTTAGTGCTCTCTTAGTGGTTACACCCACTTAACCACACACATCTGCCCTCGGTGGGGACCACACCTCACACCAAATGCTGAGACCAGCTGCCTTGTGAAGCCTCTTCAACTCACAGCCTCACTGTAGATATCAAACGCTGTGGCTCAACTGGTCTTTGGGTGCACCGATATTCTTTTTAATGTGAACTGCAACTGTAAATGCACAGTTTTAGTATTTAGTAAACTATATTGGCAATTTTCTACATTAGCATAAACTAAACCTGGGCTAAGCAGGTTACTTTCAGGGTGTACAAACCTGTAAAGCAGCCAGAGGAAAAACAAGAATTAAGGGGTATTCCTCTCACATTCTAAACAATTTGAAAAGGGATTTGTCTATTACAGTTTGTTGACAAAATCTGATTTTTATTTCTGTATTTCCCTGGCAATAACACTTAAAGTAAATGTTCCCTTTCAGTGAGCACATACTTAAATTGCAAATGGCAGCATCATTGGCCAAACCAGTTGGTGGGAAGGCTTGGGCTTAGCCATTGGGTAATTTTGTTGCATTGATGGTGTTTGAAGGGTGACAGTGCCTTCAGGCCTCATGAATTTTTAGGTCTTATGGCTGCAGGCTGCATTTTAAAAATGGATAAGCAAGAAAAAGGCTAAAAACTTCTGGCATTGAATCAAAGGTGATAACAGATTTTAACAGTAAAGAGAAATGTGAATGCTCAATGAAAGCATAATAGAGTGATCATTCGCAAAATGGGGTTACAGCTAATATATGCCAGCATTTTAGTGCTGGTGTCATGTGTTACCAGCTGGTAATATCAACCATTTGTTCAGCTCCAAAAATACAATCCAGAAGGATACTTACTCTGACTACTATTTTTAGTCTTGTAGAGAATGCAAGGCTATTAAGAATGGACTGTTAATATAAAAAATGTTAAGAAAAGCTTTCTTATGCCTGCTGTTAAGACCAGTAAAAGCTAAACAAGCTATGTTATTACTTTCTCATTCCAGAAAGAAAATACACAACCAGAAAGCATCTAGGTCTGTGGATTTGTGAATAGAGCTCCTCACCACAGAATCAGGACACAGGGCCAAAGAGGTCATTAGTAACTTATCTTACTGGAAGAAGAGATAGGAAAAGGAAAGAATGGGGGGTGAAGGGGGGGGGGAGAAAAAAAGGCAAAACATAGACAGAGCATAGGATATGAAGCCAAAAGGTTGACTGTAGGCCAAAGCTCTTCTGAATAAAAATTCAGCTAGTCTGACCTACAGCATTTAACACAGCAGTGAATTAGTAATCATTATTATAAACACCAATTCATGCAGACACAAGATCTCTCACACTTTTTTGCAAGTTCTTGCAGTTTTCTGAAAATACTCCATCACAGACTATACATTGTGAAGGGGATTATGTGCCCTGAATTACCCTAATCTTGTTGCAAACTGAAGAAAATATTTCAGTCTTACTGAAAGCTTCAAACGTTCTTCATTCATGTAAGCTCTGAGATACTATTTTGTGGCTGCCTTTCCCTCTGTTTGGTTGAATTTTTAAAATTTTCTAAATAGAAATGGTTATCTACAGGAAGAATACAAAATAGAAATGTATATTTTTATGAGCTAAAAATAAATAGATGACTTACGAGAGGAAATCCCTTTAGGTCATAAGGTTAATATTCAGGATTGTTTTTAATACAACATGAGGCAGAGTCATTAATAATTTTAATAAGGAAGCACTAATTACCTAATTTTGCAAAGTGCTCCTGTTCCAGCAGCCATGGGAGTGCTACAGCGAGGGTACAAAAGTCGGCAGCTCCCACTCGGCCTTAAGTAACTCTAAAGTCTCTTGGCTTCAAAAAAATAAATCCATTTTCCAGCTTAGGAAGAGACAAAGTGGGAGGCAAAGCTGCCAAGAGCCATATTGCTTTTCACAGTTACAGAAACTCCCTATGTGTTATGTCTCCCTACATGACATGGCAAATTCATAAACATGTTGATACAAGACTTTGCAAACAGACTAAACATTACTTAAGGAATGTTTATGAAACTTCTCTCAAAAATAAACATAAAATTGAGAGCTAAAACTACTAATGCTTACTTTAAGAAAGAAATTTGAGAATGACCAAGGGAAGAACTGATTAATGTTAGACTTTTAAGTGGTACAGGGGACTACCCAAATTAGAACTACAGCAGGACAGAGCAGCACACAAAGCCTGGGCAATGCACAAGGACTTTCTAAATACACCCTCCTCTTCCAGCTGACCTCTGCAGCTTTTACACTGTGCTTCTGTCTTTCTCCAACCTGCAGCTTCTCATCCTCATCTGAGTTACACCTTGCCTGGAAGTGACTTGCAGAGCCCAGGTGTAGATCGAGGCAAGGTGGGTGAGCCCTGAGCATCAGCACTGCACATGGCATGTTCAGCCAGCAACACTCTGCAGTCTGAAACCACAACCAGTTCATGCTTCTGTTTAAACATATGCCCTCTGATGAAGTCTCCAAAGCTGCAATCAAGAATATTGCTTACACAGTAGTTTGACAAGCAGCTAGGCCAGTGCAAGCCACCACTGCTTCCCAAACTGTAAATCATCAAGTATTTCCTAAGGCCATTTTTCCTCTTAAAATCTCAGCAATAAAGTTGAGGCTTTTGCTCTGGGCCACTATTATCAGCTACCAAGCTATCTGTCCCTCATTATGTTACTCGGGGTGAGAGATGTGCTTGGCAGTTACCACAAGGAAAAATCTCTGGTCTGAGAGCCCAGAAGTACATACAGAAAGGACAGAAAGCCAAGGAAAGAGGAGCAGTTCTTGGGAGAGCAGCAGCTTTGCAGGCTGTATAGCAGGTTGTGTTTAATAGGCTTTTGTTTTACCTTAGTGCTTAACAGATGGAGGAAGGGAACTGCAGAGCACAAATTAGTGATAAATGGCTAACAAAAATAAAAAAGGAACCTGCCAAGAAGCTTCATCCAGCAGCATCTCCCTGGTGTTGTCAATTACTGAAACCTGGGTTTGTTTTTTTTTTGTTTGTTTTGATTTGCTTTAAAGAAAGAAATTTAAAAGAAAGGACCAGATTTCCAGCAAATCACTATTTCAGGCACCTGGAAAGGGAATAAAACTCAAAAGAAGAGTATCTGTAGACTTTTGCTGCACTTTATGCTTATGCTTCAGGTATGGTGTTTAAGTGTCAGAGGAGAAAAAAAACCACCTATAATCTAGGCATGCTAATCTCACTGTCTGTGATCTGTTTTAGAAATAAATGTTTGAAGGTACATTTCCTTTAAAATATATAGAAGAACATGGAAATGAGCACTCAATATTCAAGGCCCTGCATCATGGGAGCCCAAGGTAATGTACTGCTGTAGATCACAAAGCCAGTGAGATGGAAAACATATTAAAGAATGTGAAATATATTTAATATCTCTTAAGCCTATTTTCTAACGCTCTGGAAAAGCTGGAGATGCTTCAAACAGGAATAAGCTGCAAACACCATAGCAGGCCTTTACCAGGCTTGCAGATTTGGAAGAACTTCTGAGGGACCAGCCAGAGGTGGAGAATAAGTTCACAGAGACTGGCCAAGAGCCTCAAGAAGGAGGTTTGCGAGCTGAACTTTCTGGCATTTGATTTAACAGATAGAGGTGAGACCCTGAACTCCTGCTCCTTTGGCAGGAGTGCCCTGAGAAGACTTTCTGAGCTAGGCTGACTGTACTACTGTTTGACTGTCCAGCCCAGGGGGAACCACCTCCTGGCAAATGCCAGAAGAAACCCACCATGTAAAACACACCAGCAGGATATTTTTCTGGTGGTGGAATGAATTAAAGCTGGTGCTGAATTTAGGAGCTCTTGCCTTAGAAGCTACACTCCTTCATGATCTCCTCGAAGGATAGCCATGATCACCAGTGCAAACAGTTCACCACCAAAAGGACACTATGAGGGGGTGTGAAGCTTTGCAAGTAACAAGTTTGATGTCCTGTGGCAGATTCCAGGCTGCAGTTTCAATTGGAGTGACTGTCTTAGATTCCGAGTCTGACAAAGCAGTCTGGCTAGACAGAAATATCCTAGGTGTGACCATAAGGCATGGAAATGCAGACTAGTCCTACAACACCTTCTGTCCTCGGGCAAGGGGTCAGCTTGGAGAGACAGAAAAATGCTTTTCCTCCTGATGTGTCTCAGTCATGCATCGCTCTTCCCCTTTGTTATTAAAATTTATGAGGTTATGAGATTGATTTTAAAATTTTTTTATTAACTGGGGAGAAGGAGTTAATCGTGATTTAAGTTGTGGAGAATGGGAGCAGCGTATTTATGGAGCAAAGCACTCTTTGGCATTAGAAAACAGGCAGACTGGGTTATACTTATGCATTAGGAGTGACTTTCACAAGCAGAGAGATACAAGACAACTGACACTCTCCTTCTTCTCTCCCAATGAAGGGCTGAACAGAAAGTGCCCTGCAATTTGCCCTCCTTCAGCAGGATTCCCATGGCTGCAATATGCACTTCACAAACATGGCTTTCCACAGGGGACCCAGGGAAATGAGAGAGAACAACAGCATGGCAAGAAGTTGCCAAAAGGATGCAGCTGTATTTAGAAACAGTAAAGTAAGCCTTTTCTTCTGCTGTACAATCAGAAATATATAGATGATGTGGATTTCAAAGAACAAAATCCAGCTACTTTTGCATTGACTTATACTGCTCTTATGATTCCCTACTGATCTCAGCCAAAGAGGGTTTTAAAAGTATGAATGTCAAAATGTCAACCACACTGCTTCTTTCCACCTAAGTTGTGGCTCTTGTTTACGTAAGCAATATGCAGCTAAGGGTTTGAAAGGCCTGTCAGGGCAACTGAAGGGACCATGAATCACTGTGCTGGGCACTGCTCTAAATGCTGCCTCTTCCTTCCTCCTCATTCTCGAACGTCAGATAAACGGTACCAGGGCTTGCATCTGAAGCTCTTCCCGGCATGATAAAAGACAGGAATCTTTCTGGGAAGGCTTTGCATAACTGAAGCATAAGCTGAAACCAGAAAACACACCTTAGAGCTAACCATAGACACGCATCTGCTTCTTATCAAATGTCTTCCTCCCCCCTCCCCTCACATCTTTTAACTTTTTTTGGGTGTTTGAATCCATGTAAATTTTTACCATCAGGAGGTAGGAAATAGTGTTTACATAATCTAGGGCAAACACCATTCATAGAAAACTGTGAAAACCTCCACAATACTTTCCATTTACTAATTAGTGCCAAGCATTGCGTCATACACTACACAGCTTACTCTCCAATAAGCAAATTCCATGCATCAGTCTCTACATGGGCACTTCTTCAGTGCATATCTTTCAGGACAATGAAATTAAGGAAGGCTTCTGCCCTTCTTCAAAGCAGTCAGTACTTTAGAGCTTGCACAAGTATACATCTGCAGTTGCAGCACTCTCAAAAGAACAAGAGAATACAAAATGGCATCTGAAACTGTAAACTTAATTATCTTTAAAGAAATAATTGCATCTGTCCTGCAGACAGCACACAGCCGTGTTGTACACACATTTTTCACGCTTCTTAGAGACTCATATAGAGGAAGCATCAGGCTATAACATCACTCGGATATAAAAATGCAGGAACCCTTGTGAGCTCATGAACTACCATGAACAGCAAGCTGCAAATTTAAACAAGAATACAGAGATTTTTATCATGTGGAAAGCAGCAAACATAACATGAAGCAAAGACAGAGATGCAATGCTGAGCACTGTGTTCAGTCACTTACAACATGTAAGAGGCAGCTGGTAGTTGAAGGTAGAGCTCTTTAGAGTTTCAGAGAAAAAAGAAAGATGAGGTGCGTTGGCTGGAAGATGCTGCTAGAAAAACTGGCTTCAAAATATAAAATATTTTCCTAGCAGTGATAAGAAATATTGGAATATTTTCAGGAGAAATCATGTGCTGCCACTTGAAAACACATGAGAGTACAGGGGTCTTTCATTTAGCTTCTGTGAGACCCATTATAGGTCACAACAGATGATTGCAGAGCTCCCCTCTGGCCTGACTCTCCATGAATCTGCAAATTTTACAGATTCATCCTGTGGGGCCAAGGCATTTTGGCTCCAAACCAGCAAGGCACTTATGCAGATGCCGAAATGAAAGCTGGCTTTCCTCACTGGAGCAGGGCCAGCACCATCAGCCTCTTGCAGGACAAGCCCAACCATCTTTAGCCATGTCAGCGTTTGACCACTTTGGGGTTTCTTTGCCACAGTAGCAATCAGAAGCTTACAAGAGCAGGAGCTTGAAAACCTTAAACTTCCAAACCAGCGGGATACTTTTAACTCTTGCTTATCTTGCATCAATTTTGCTGAGGTAAACAGGGGTGAATATGCTGGTGTAGATGTTTTTATTGTGGTTGCACTTGGCAATAATTTAATTGAGATCAGGAAAGACAAATCGAGGCAAGGTACTCCAGGAAGATGAGCAAATGAAAAACAATGCCCTTCTCCAAAGAGAAACTTAATCTAATCACTCACTCGAAAAAAAGGATTAAATCAATACCTCATGGCTCCAAATACATGTATGCTGGAAGAACCTAACTTGAACCATTCTGAGTAGCAGTCTGGAGAGGATGTGAGGCATTAGGAAGGTTCAAACATAAATAGATACACAAACACACATACATTTACAGAAATATGCCAAAGAGTCATTAGCAAAAATTAACTGGAATACAGAACAAGAGTCCTGTAAAAAAACTTAAGTTCAGAAAACAGGATGGAAGATGCACTTTTTATGAATTACAGGCCAATTTGGAAACAAACAATCTAAACCTTATCTGACCTAATTGGATATTATTTACATTATTGTATCATATTATTGAATTAAATTAATCAAAAGCTTTTACCTTTCCTTCTTAAAATCAGCATGATATCCTTTGAAGCTGTCATTTACTCTCATGCTGTAACAGATAGTTAATTTCTTGTGGTCCAAACCTCTTGCCAAGAATTTCTTTCAAGTATCCATAACATTTTCCTATTTTTTTTCTTCCTCTAGTACCTTACATAATTCAAAAGAGTATTTTGATTGTTCGAAACATTTTTTTTTGCTGGTTTGGGTTTTTTCCCCCTTTAAATTTTTTTCTTAAAGCAATCTGATAACTGTTTGGTTATTCGGAGTTTGCTTTAGCTACAGTAATAAATGCTTTGCTTTTGATGAAATACAATGAGATATATCACGTATTTTGAAGAAAGGACAAAATTATGGCCTAGGAAATTCTGAGCTAAGCAAATTTCCAAGATTTTGCAGTTGATTTAAAAGGACAGAAGTGAAAATAGATCTATCTGAATTTATTTTTAAAAATGGAAAGAGAGAAAATTTTAATTCACCTTTTAATACTTAGAACAGCTTATGTGCAAAGCAACTCTGCTTTATCCATTTAAGTAGAAGAAACACAAGTGGAATGGAAATACACCCAACCTTTAACACAAAGTCAGACTAAAAGGCTTGAGAACGAGTGGGAAATGAATATATTTAGATTTTTTTTCCATTTTTCCCAATGTTAAAGAAAAACTGGCTAGAAGTTATTTCCAATACTCATTCAGAACAGCTTACATTTATCTCCTTCATTCTGTCTGCAAAGGAACTGTTGTCAAAACACTGATTAATTTACAAACCTGTCAGATTTGGTCTCCTGAGGTGGTGACAGAGTTGTCCCATAACGAGTAGTGGGCGTTGTAGGGGCACTCACACCAGCGTAAGGTCGTGGAGAAGAGTAAGAGCTGCTGCCATAGCTATTGTATCTGAAGAAATGGGAAGAAAAGAAGGAGAAAGGGAGAGACAGAAAAAATCCATCAGCAAACCAGCATGCAACAATAAATCCTCTTGTTTACGGGGTGGTAATTACTCCATACCCCAGAATTTTTCAAACAGTCACCTTCTGAAAATGTTACTCTATTTCCAAATATGCAAACAATCATGTACTCTTAATATCAACCATGGCATGAACATACATGATGAATCAGTGAACTACTGGCAAGGGAAATAATGAGAGATTTGAATGGTACTCCCAAGTGACAACTCAGAACAGGAATACTTGAATACTGCTCAGTTACTCAGAATTATTAGCTGTTTTGGGAGTGATATCCAGCCATTATAAAAGGGATCAAACCAGCCCAAGACAGCAGTATTCATATCTACTAAAATTAAGGAAAATGGCAGCACTCCTGAGACATGATCTGAACATGGGCATCCGTGACTTGCAAATGCTTACAATTTAAATAGAAAAGCAACCACATTATTTTCAATTAAAGCCAGCAGTATTTTCTTCCCCCTCCCCCAACATAAGTAATAGCTTATGTGCCATTTCTTACAATGCCTGTAAAAAATCATCACCATGGTTAAAAAGACATGTCTCCGGAAGCACGGCTTTAGAAATTTCTATCAGCCCTTCTCTCCATTAAAAAACCCCATAAACTCGCTTCACTTCAATGTGAGCTTGCTGATCAAAGAGAAATTGTTTCCAGGACTCCTGGAATGGCCACCTCCCCAGAGTCCTTTCTATCAATGTTTTCATCCTGGCTCCTGTACTGAATGGAAAAGGCAGTCGTGTTGCTTTGCTGTGCCTTTTAACCATTGTACTTAAACAGCATGTCAAAAAAAGATTTTTGATTTGGGAAAATGTTAATATTTCTCTCTTTAATACTGTTCACAGAAAATGCCATTTTCCCACATGGAAATCATATGGTGCTCTGAAGATCAGTACTTAGCAAGGTCAACTCATCCAAATTGCAAAATTCATTTCAGGAAATAGAGCGACATCATTCTCCTTATACTCCACAAGATATAATATATCCTCCTTCACGATATCTTTTCTCTGATGCTTCTTCTTTTCTCACACACATCAGCACTAAGTAATTTCACTCAGCAATTTTATTTGAAAAGCCTGGTTGGTTTCCTTCAGCTCCACTTAGCATACTCATCTAGGCATGCAAAATTTCATTCAAAGTTTCAAGTTTTTCCTTAGGGTTCCTGCCAAGGCCCATGTTAAAACCAGAGTAGATTTCAGCTAGGTGCTTTTATAATGGAAGGGATCGTGCTTTAGAGAACATGTCCTCTGGAACAGCATTTCCAGGTTAATGCTTTAGAAAACACCCCCCACTCCTCATCTGTTTTTGAGACACTACACTGACAAGCAACAGGGAAATAATTTCGGAAAAAACTCTAACATGCATGTTTCTGAGACACAAAAGGAATTTTGCAGGAAATAATTGCTGTCCAGGTCTTCTTGTCCTAGAAGAAAACTAACAAGGAACTGGAGACAGTGGTCACTGGAGACTGTGTAACTGGACAGTGTGGAGCTTCCCTGGCAGCACAGACCTAGCTTGGGTCTTCCCTCCAACAGGCTCCGGTCAGGAAATGTTCTGACTGTGCCTGTACTGACTTACAGATAAGTAAACTCCAGTGTCCTGATAAGAACTCAGAGCTGATTTGGTATGATCTGACAGAAACCTCCATTTTGATCAACTGCAAGGAGACCTTCTTATCAACCACTGCATGCGCTTCTCATGCCCCATGAGAAAGCTGACATAGAGCAGAGTCCTTTTTCAGACCAAGGGTTTTCAATTAGTCCAAAGATAACTCTCATGTAAATGGAGGGAATGCACCTCCTATGGAGTCAGACCAACAACGATTAAAAAAATCAAATTCAGAGGGACTGGTCTGGACACAACATCCTACCAAATTTAGAGGAACATTGAGTTGCTGCAATAGCAGCAAGGCAAGACCAGAATACCAGGTTAAGTCTGTATGCTGTACTCAAAGTTTATCTTTCTAACCTTCCTCTGGTACTGGCTATTGCTTCCATTTTCCCTTCTTGTCTTATGTACTAGTGTGGATGCAATAGTCTTATCCAAAAGCATTCACCCTCAAGACATTTTCCTCTTTTATGGGCATATTATTGAATAAATTGTGCAGGCTTTGCCCTCCTTTTCCTCCAGATAAACCTGGAAGAATCTCCATCCTCACCCCCACCCCTGAACCTCTGTACTAAATGAAGGCAGAAAAGATGGTCAGAGGAAAAAAAAAATCACTGCAGAAATACTAAATATTTCAGGAACAGGAGGTATTTAGGAATCTACTCTCTGAAGTTTAACAGCAGCAGCAATGGGAGACAATAAACGAGTGTGAGAGGTCTAAGGGAAAAATGCACCTATGAAGGAAAATGTAAATTTAGAGGAACTCCAGTGTTCAAGTTGCAGGTAAAGGAAAAATATGTGAACTAAGTCACTTGTCAACAACTACTTGGATTAACAGACTTTTCAGAAAAATGGAAAAGGGACAAAACACACCCACCTATTAGGAGAGAAAGATCAAAAATTTAAAGGATCAAAAGAATCAAAACATTTGTTCACATGCAGAAACTCAGAAGGACTGCTGGAGAGAGGAAGAAGTAAATACGCATGCAATATAAATGTACATTTTCAGCACCTAATTCAAACAACACTGACAACTGTAAGACACAGCAAAAAATCATCAGCCTCTTCAAGGTGATTCTCTGTCATTGTTTTTAGTGCTACTTACTGTCAATTTCTTTCACTTGAAAACAGATGAGACAAAACAATATTTTTCTGTTTTATTTTAGAGGGGTGGGATGGGGAAATTAAAGTTAAAAACTAAGATAAACACATGAGGAACAAGTAAATTCAACAGATGTTGTGGAGATAAAACTGTCTATTCTGAGTGCTATGTTATCTTTATAGATCTCTTATTACAAGCATGAGCTAAATGGCACATGAGATGGACATGCACTGTAACCAGACAACAAATTTAGGATTTGGCAGTTCAGCCTTTGAAGCCAGGACTTCCCTTGTGAATTTCAAGTGCTGATCTGACCTCTCTTGATTTTATAACAGAAGAGCTCCATTAATTTTCATGAAAACATGTCTGCAGATTACATTGTTGTAAATGAGAGCAAAATGGTGCTCCTTTCTTGGAAACCATGGGTTATTTACCCACTCCTTTATAGAGGAGGCCAGGATATTTATGAACTACAGACCTGGAAGAAGAGTAATGATGTCAGCAAAGGCAAGGCGAAAATATCAAATCAAAATACAGGCTTACAGGACTAAAATTAGAAATAGTATGTTCTGGAAATAATACAACACATAGAGTAGCATTATTAGCACTGCAAAATTCTTGAAAGGTTTTATTAATTTATCTAAAAATTATTATTAGCTATATAAAATCTACCTGTTTTCCCTCATCATTTCTGCTTCCTTCTCTTTCACAGATGCTGGAGAGTCGTCAAAGTCATACGAGAAGAGGTGAAAAGGAGTGTGTGGTACATAAGGCAATTTCTCCACTGTTGGAGATGCCTTTGGAGTAATGGATGCTGAGGAATTTTGGGGAGAGCTCAGCAATGCTGTTGCAGGTGAAGATGGTGATGAAAGGACAGAATTATGATGAGAGACAGATGAGTCAGGCACAGAAGAGGAGTTGCTAGAAAAGCTCTTTGCTCTAGAGCAGGTGAGAGGCCTCTCAGCTGGAGAAATGGCACTGGAGACAGCTGAAGAGTCAGAACACTGTGAAAAGCTTTCCTTCACAGCCTCATGCACATCTGGAACCTCACTGCAGGAGGAAAACATCATTAGAAAGGGAAGCAGAGAGAAAAATGGGGTGAAGGGAGATCACAGATAGTATCACTTGCAGGGAAAAAAATGAAGAAGAGTCAGACAAACAAAAACTTCCAAATTTTAGACAATCATCACATCTTTTTAAATAAAGAGAACTCACATCTTTGTATCCCAGTGGGATTCTTCTGTATCCCAGTGGGATTCTTCTTGTGATTGGAAATACTGGACAAAAGAAGCAACTCATTCTAAAGGAAAAGAGGGGATCATTCTAAAGGAAAAGAGGGGATTTAACCTATAGGCTTCAAAACTAATTTTCATGAGCCTTTTCACACTTATTTTTGGAACAGTCTTCATATATTTTAAGTTAGATTGTAAACATAGTCAGAGCAGTACAAAGCAGACTGAGCACACTGGAAAACACTCCATGGAGAACAGATGGTTCAAGATACAGTCTGCAGGACTGCTTCTCCAAGACCAGCTATCTTATATAGATATCTCGACTGTCTGATATCTCGCTATCATCCTCCCTGGGAATCTGATCTTTTTACTAAAATTGTTCATCCAACAAAGATGAAAATAAAAAAGTACTCAACTAACACTGTTCTGTAAATAATCAAGTTTAAAATTATTTCAAAAGCCACACCTTAACAAATATTTTTCTAGGTATGAAGGCACTAATTTCTGGTTTCTCTGAGTGTCAGCATTCCATGCTGGTCTTTCATAGAGACTTGCAGAGTTTGCATCAAAGAAAAGAGAAAACACGTCTGCTTTGCTCTGCTGAAGGCAGATGTTGGTGAGTGACAGAAGGCACAAAGCAGCTGAGAAGCCATGGGATCTGCACTCCAGGGTGTCTGTTTTCACTAGGAACTCCAGCACAAACACTGTGCATCGGCTTTGGGCTGGATCATTGGCGTGGCTGATTTCATTCTCCCAAGAGCACTTCTGCAATCCCCCAGCCGGCATGGAAGGCACAGTTCTTATTTGAGGACTGTGGGCTTGGCACAGCATAGGCAAGAAAACCAAAATTTAGATATGTTGGGATCTTATGCACTTAAATCATCAGGTGCATACCAGGTAATTGTTCTATCAATGGAAAATCTGGAAACCTTCATCTATCACACCTGCTGTGCTTGACAGGAGACACTGAAGCCAGGCCAGTCCTACCTGTCAGCATCCAATACAAATAGCCACGTTACAGATAATTTTTTTAATGCTACAGAGACAGTGAAAAAAAGATTCTTAGGAAAGTCATGGGAATATCACCTAGTTATCTTAAAGAGATAATTATCTTAAAAAGACCAATGACCTAAAAACATATTATGCTCTTCACATTTCTTAATGAGGCTCTTCCTCACTTTTTAAAGCAATATTTTAGTATACTCATGAGATTCACCAGTAACTTGTGTCTTAAATTTGACTTTTAAGAATCAGATTTGAGGAAACTGTCACTTAATTTTGAAGTTTCAGGCAGCCATTGGCAAGATTTGCAGACTGGAAGATAATAATAACAAAAGTACAGTATTTTCTTTGGAATTCACACATTAAACAGTTTCCTTTCTTCCTTCTGTGCTGTACAGTGTCTGCATGAATGTGGTTTATGTAAAAAAAATAAAATTCCAATCTCATTTGCTGAGTTGCAAAGCCAAACAATTTAACCTAAATCAAATGGCTGTCCAGAACAAAGAATATATTTTCTTGCTTTCAGTTTATTAGGATCAAGTTGCCAAATGCCAAATATATATATATATATATATGTCTCAGAAATAAGTGGAAAATTTTTACACAAGAGTATTGATAAGTGATAAAGCATATTGATTGGTGATTTGCTTATATCTGTATATATAGATATATGGGCAGATGGGCAGACATTTATAAAATTTTATATATGCATATGTATGTATGTATATATATTATATACACATGTATATCAGTTTTGCCTCAAAGTAGTTCTTTGCTATTAAAACATGAACAAAACTTATATGGAATCTAAGGCAGCATTCAAAAAATTTCAATTTACTGCATAGCAACAGATATTCCTAAAAAGGTAGTATTATGAAGACAGGGATGAAAACCTAAGAAACCAAACAACATCCTCAGTTAAGCATTGTGGTGTTTCATCATTGCCTTAACTAAGAAGTTAAACCAAACCATGCTTAAAGTTATGCTTTTCACTAAAGCTTTTAGGATTTGTGAGTATTACCTAAAGGGAGTGAGTGCAGACAGCTCATAGTGCAATGAACCTACATAACTGAGTGTTTCTGTTAGCAATGCCACCCTCCAGTCCCTTCCCCAAAGCTTTTAAATGCAAAAATATTTCTGTGGGGAGTGGCTTTAACAGGTGATCAAGGAATGTCAGTGAAAAGGTGGATGCTGCTGCACACTGTGCTGGTGAGTTCACGCCAGAGCCTGAAGAAAAGGTGGAGGGACAATGCTGAATCCTGGTACCTGGCTTTGACCTGCCTATTGACCTCTTCCTCCCCCTCATCCTCAGTATTGGGCTCTGTGACTGGCTGTTCTTCTTCCTCCTCTTCATACTCGTCCTCTCTGAGGTCAGACCAAGGAAAGAGGCATGCAGTGGGATGGAAAGAAAGAAGGTGGAAGAGAAAACAACATGAGTCCCCAGGAAAAGAAACGCAATGAAGTTAGAAATGGAAGGAAGAACCAGATGAAGTTATGGGCCTCTTATGTTAGTCCACCTAAAACTTCCTGCTAAGTATGTGTTTGCATAAGTATGTGTTTGTTTATACTGATATAAAACTGTTATCCTCTCCCCTATTAACATTTTTACTATTATTTTAAGATTCAAAGCTGCCATTGATTTTTCTTGAGCTTTACTTTCCATTTGCAGCTGCCCTACCTGCAGAGGCATTAATGGAAAGCATTCATGGCAATAGCAATGTTCAACTCATTAGTCATTAAGTTGTGCCTTTTTGGCCTAAAGGACAGTACACGCTGTGCTGGTATGGGACAGCTGGCACTGGACATCACACTTCCTAAATTAAACCAAATAAAACATTCCTGCTAAGTAACCAATAGCTCAACTGGAAAAGAGAACAGGGTGAACCACTGAGTTAGAAATAACAGAGACCAAATCAGTTCAGGACTATTAGCAAATAGCAATATTTAAGTTATCAGATGCCAGTACATGAATTATTTCAGTAGGGTCATTACTATGGTCAAAGCAGGCTTCAGTTCAGCAGTAATTCTTGCAGAAGAGAAGTGTAAGTCATGCATAAAGCCTGCACAACCTACAAACCACATAAGTAAAACAGGAAAACAATATTACACATAATGGAAAAGCTACACTGTCTGCCTGCCATCCCTCGTATCTATGCTTTTCACCTTCCCAAACCAACAGACTCACAAAAGATATATTTGCAGTTGATACAGTTCTCCACTTGATTTAAAAATGTATACACCATTAGGCTATGCTCCATGCAAAAAGAAAAACATTCAATCAGTAATGAAGTTTGTAAGACACTTATATTCCTTGCATTTTCCTGAAAGCTTGTTTTCTTTTCTCTGATTCTGAAGGGATGCTCTATGGCTTTTCCCATTTAGAATTAGTTTCCATGTTATAAGAATAATGAATATTTACAGTGTGAGATCACGAACTCATTGAGTGCAATGCAAAGTGTCAATCTAAAATTTATTGCATTTATGTGGAGTTACAGAATAACCAGGCAAATGGCAGCGCCTGGAACTTTTCCAATACTCTGGCAAACATTTACAGAGTGAACGCTTTCAGCCATTCCAAAAGTGGCTTAGAGACATAACCATCTCAGTTGTCATCTCATCATCTCCATGTCCTGCCCACAAATATGTGCCTCCCTTACACTGACACCTCTCAACTTTCACACATTTACTCATTTACTGGAAAAAAGAAAAGAAAGAGTTGCTCCAGGGAGCATTCACATATTCCCTTCTTACTAGCTCAAGCTCTGCTATTTCCTATGAAGGAAAACCTCTGTATCTGCTTGTCCTACAGCACTCAGATTTAAGAAATAACTCATGAAGCTCTATAGGATCATGGTTGTCAGTTTAGAGTACAAAGCATCCTGTAACGCTGGCAGCACAGCTATTGCTTATATGAACAAGAGTGTCCCCATTATTGCTGTGTTTAAAGCTCCCACCAGGATTCCACATTGATGATGTCAAAATTTCTCCTCTCCTCAATTGTCTCAAAATATCAAAAATCATTTGTGAAATACTCATTTGATACGGTGTATCTAATTAATTTGAAAGAGTTCTTTGATAATTTATTCCACCTTATGAGGGCATGGAGAAAACAACAGGAGTTTACACAGCACGGATAAAGGAGCTGAAAAAAATTTTAGAGATTCCAGAGTGATAATTCTTCTGTCATGCCAATAACTCCTTCCTCAAAGGGTCCTTGAGGTCTCGGTCAAACTCTCAGAAGAAGCTTTGATTGTAAAGCTCTTTTCCTTTGCTATTATTAAGTGCAGGAGTGCAGGAACTACATGGCAAGTGGTTGGAAAAGCCAGAGGAAGGATCTGGCTCTGTGTGACTTGGTAGCAGAGATGATCGGTGCGCACAGAGGCAGCACACCCTCCAGTCTGGGGAGCCAGTGTGGTCAAGGAAAACCTGCGCAAAGGAAATAAGTGATGGCATAGGGGAGATACTCAACACTCTTTTACCAACTAAACTCAGTTTCAGAGTCCTTGAGTATCGCCAGAAGGGGGCACAGATACAGATCAGAGAACAGGGGTAAACTCACAGGCAGGAATGATGTGTGTTCTTCTTTTAAACACAGCAACAGTGGCAGTCATTTCAATCTTGTCAGAGGACAGATATTCTGTCCAACAAAACAGGTAGTACCTGCTAACTAAATCTTTCCTAAGGGTAGAAAAGGAGCATTTCCTTGTGAATATTTATTAAAATGGGAAAACACTAACTGGAGTCAGGTGCTCAAACACAACAGCAGACAGGTTTGTGAACTCATCTGAACTGTTCAGAGTTATGTGTTCATTTTTGTATGCAGTGGAGAAGGGATGGTGTGGAAAAGCTCATTGTACCTCTCACATACAGATGCAAATTTGGAGTCAATGCAGTAGTGGAATTAAATTAAGAGAAAAGGACTCATAGGGAGGTTTCCAATTAAATGAGGTTCAGAAGCCAGCATGGTATTTAGTAGCGCAGAGGAATCTATCCCATTTACAAAAGGAAAATATTTATCTAGTGGCAGGGAAGAAGGTCTTCAGCTAATGTAGAAGGATCGGATATATTCAGCTAACCTTAAGACTAACTGTTCCTGGGTAACTTCAGTTCCATGATAAAAGCCATCAGGTTAGAAATATTTAAACAAAAGCTTTATAGCACTGAAAACAAATTTCAAAACAATCACTCTGTTTAAAATGCAATCTTTAAAATGCATTACTGCTACAGGCTTAAAAAACTAAACAAATAAACAAAACCCCACCCCCCACTAATCTTTAGAAAATATATCATTGGTCATGGCAAATAACAAACATCTTCTAGAGCACAGGTTTTGCTCAGTCGTTTCAACTAAAATTTGACATTACAGTATTTTTAGCCCCTAAAAATAATGTGCATATTAAAAAAGACTATGAAAGTACAGTTTATGGAGAGTGAACCATTAGACAGACAAACAAAATCTTGACAGAGGATTTAGAACTAAACGATTAACTTCTCTCCTTTTTAGAATGGAAACTTGCCCAGCTGATATTAAATACCTATTCAAAGCTGAAAAGAGAAAAGCAGTAATAAATGCAGACTGATGAAAGGAAATTATAAGAAATGGACTCTTCTACAAGTTTAGCTGAAGGCAGGGGCAGAGTCCTTGAGATGCCAGACCTTGCACCTCACACACACCTAACCTGGTCACAGTTGGATGATTTTAAAAGTAAGAGCACTCTGAAGACAATGGCTCTTAGTCCACAAGAACTCAAAGGACCAAAACTTGCTCTCTATCACACTGGACTCTGGAGCTGAGCAACGTGTACAAGGTTTTGTGTAGTCTCTGTGTTCTCCAGGCTCTCCCCAGTCTCCTTGCAGAGTTTTGATGAAGGCAGCTTGAAAGAACTTAGGATTTCTTTCTAGCTTGTAGCCCAGAAACACAAGTTTCTCACTACTTGCCTCCAAAAGAATTCCAAAGGTAGAGCTAAAAGAAAAATCAAAGGCTGTCCTAAAGGAACAAAAAATACCCCAAAAAACAAACAACCCCAACCAAACCAAACAAAAACCCACACCAACAAATAAGCATGAGCACAGAAACACATTCTGCTTTGCTCAGTATCAAAGGAAATTTTGAAAAGGTAAGATACGCTTCAAATAATTTTAATTCAGGATTAATTTAACCAGTAATGAACCCGAATATAGAACAATGGAAAAAATTATCATCTTGGCACAATTAGGCTACCAAGGCTTTGGTCAACACATAAAATGCACATAGAAGCTAACTCATGAGATCTAGTAGATGATCTTTAAGTCCCTTCCAACACCAACCACTCTATGATTCTGTGACCAGGCCTACAAGGCACATTCAGTGAAATAAGACCACCATTACCCATTTCACAATATTATTTAAAATTGCATACTACAGCTGATGTCACAAACTTTCCTTTCAAGGTTGTTTTCCACCCTCTCTCCTGAAAACCTCTGACCTCTTTTACCTCGTGCACAGCTGCATCCCTGAACTCCAACTGAACAAAGAAAAACTGAAAAATGTCCCATCAAGGAAAGATATAAGTCACACTGGATGTAATTTTATTTTCTCTTGCCATTGCTTGCCATTTTCTTCAATTTATGAGTTCAATTCCACTTTTATAGCTTAGATGGCACAATTCATAGCCAAATTCCTAAATCCTTGCAAAATAAACAAATACTTTGGTACACTTCTGTTGCTTCTTCCTTTCTTCTATCCTAGCTGCCAAAACAGATTCAACTAGTCCTTTAGGTGAAAGCTAAAAGTGGTAATAATTCAAATTCAACATTTCTAAGTCTGTATAAAGATATGGCAATACACTTTCCTCCTCCATTAAAAATAAAACCAAAAAACCACCTATTAACCCCACTACCTATTTCTATTCCACTGCAGTCGGTAGAATTATCTGAAGATGAAATTAGATAAAATTATATGGATAACAATGTACTTACAAAGCCTCAAAATTTGACCTTTTGCATACAGGAAGACTAAGGTGACTAATTACAAAGGTCAAAAGAAAAGTGATCCTGGTATTTCTGCTCTAGATAAAGAAAACAGTTCAGACAAAAAGGTGAGGAAATGTCAAATACCGTGAAGTACATGCACTCACTATGCCTTCATAGCTGTCTTTTATCTTTAGGTTCCTGTTACATTTTTATCCCTCAATTATGATCAGCAACAGCTTTTATGATCAGCAACCTAAATAATACCTAGGCAATGCCTCCAGACATAACTGCTGCAGTTGGTTTATATAGGACACATCAAAGCAGAGCAAGACAGCAGAACATTGCATAAGACACTGGCAAGGCTTTGCAAAGACTTCAAGAGTCACAACTCTGATCATTGAACAGCATTGCTGTTTTTACATTTCTAAGAACAGAGAGGTAAAGAAACAGAATAATGATGCAGATAGATTTTTGGAGCAATATATACTGAAACATATACAGAAAGAGAGAAGAAATGTTATTTTCAGAGCTTGGAAGTGCATACTGGTTAACAGTTGAAGGCCACTGTTATTGACCCCTCAAAGGGAAATGGCATCCTACCAAGCAGCTGTCTTTTCCCTCTGCCCCCCACCATTGCATCCTCTGTGTAAAAAAGCCTTTCCTGTTCTCAGAGGATCGTGTTTACAAACACTGGGAGCACACTGGAGAGATGAACTCTCTAAGGCATGTACACTCCAGTGCATAAGACACTACCAGAGAGATCCAGAGAAATGCATTCACACCCTGGTCTGGCATTGCATTTCCTCAGGTAGCTCATGAAAGATAAACACACAGCGGAAAAAAACAAAGTAAAATAATTAGGCTAATAGGCTAAGTCATGCTGTGATTTCATTTGCCATGCAGCTATAATCTATTTAAATTTCAGTGCTTTCTTGATTCCTCCTGAAGTTCAAATAGGAAAATCTCCTATTGCCTTTACAGCAAAGTGCACTCCTGTTAACTAGGCTCTGCATGTATATATACCAAGCATAAAACGTTTCCTTTCAGCGAGATGTGCAGTCAGAAAAGAGTATCCCTACTAGAAAACCTGACACACACCTACAGAGATGTTTTAATTCATAAAAAAAAAGATGATATAAACTTGAAACAGTAATTGGACCTGGACCTGGGATACTCCTCAAGTTGTAGATTTTAAATTTTTCTGTTATTATTACTTATTTGGTCAATCCCTATCTATACATCAATGCAGTCCTTTTTTATGGTATGGCTTTAAAAAAATATTTTTCTTAACCTATCTTATGCATCTTCCTCTACTGCATTCCTTATGGGAGCTTCCAAGATATTCTTACAAAGAGCAAGATTGCAAATTTCACTCTATTAGGGTTCTCCTTTAGAATCTGCTGAACTTAAAGCTTCAAATCCTACCTGCGCAGGAGAAATAATGTGTTCTCCTGCTCCAAACTTAACATAGCAGGTGGGATTTTTATATGATATTGTTGTCAAAGACTAATAAAGAACTGATGCTATGAACAGACACCATCTTGGCAACCTTACCAAGACATTTCATTTCATAGATAAATCTTTCCAAAACCTCTTCTTTTTTATATCCCATTTTCATTTTCACCCGTACCAACCAAACTGTGAAAAGTTATTATCTCCCTCATAACTGATCATATGCCATTCAATGTCAAAGCACACACGAATGCTGGGTGGCTCTGCTCATATGTATATGTGTATGTCTATGTGTATACATATGTATTAAAGAGATTCACATCCGCAGATTTGTGCCTGCATGTTTATCCTGGAGATGTTTTCTTTGTCAAATTTCATGCCTCAGTTGTTTTAAATATCCAAAACTAGGAACCAGAGATAAACATCATGGAAAAAAAAAAAAAACCCAATGTGTTTCTTTCTATTACAGCAATAAAAGAGAAATTAACTTCTTCTCTCACCTGGGCCTTTAGTAATGTATACCACAACCTGAGTCTTACATCAAATGATGATGTTGAGTCTCCCCACTTTGCTGTTTAATATCTATATACCACTCATCATATTTGACACAGACAACAACTCTAAGAGATCCTAAATAAAATAAAATAAACCCCACCCACCACTGTATCTTTGATCTATACCCATTAAGTATTTATACAATCAAATATTTTCTTCTTATAGTGTTGTGGAAAGTCAGTAGAACTTGAAACATCATGACAAAACTAGAATTTTTCCATAGTAAATGCTAGAGAAAAACAAAAGATTAGTTATGGTTTGGGATGTCTGAAAACATGGAAAATCATGATAATAAAAAGAACAAGTCTCAGCTGTATCTTGGGCAAACCAACCCTGCAGTCCTGGCTCTACGTGAAGCAATTTGAACAATCAGTTAATGAGGACTAATAAGCAAACTAAGGTCTGTGCTGTTGGTTAGAAACTCATCAGGAATCCAAAGCTGAGCCGAAAAAATGCTTAGCATCAGAGGCTCAGCTGTATTCATTGTTTTCTGGTAAAACCAAAATAGCATCACAATTTCTGCCTGCATCTTGGCAATCCTCAAACATCAGAAACATGCATTTTCTAACAAACAGGACCTTACAACTTCTCAGCACAGCTTTCCTTTATTTAGACAACTATTTGCTTGGTTTTTTCTAGGCCCATAAAGGGTGTTAAGGACCTTGAGCCCAGAGCGCACCATGCAATGGAGCTGTGTCCAGCTAGCCTAGGAATTTGTGGGAAACTTTGGAATTCCCTGTGCTACTCTTTGCTCAGAGGAACAGTACAAACAGGCTTCCAGGCAGGACCCTGAAAAAAGCCAAGTTCATAGATACATAATTCCCTGTTTCTCTGTTGTTTTTACCTTATCAATTTAGCTCTCTTGAAAGCCAGCTTTCTTCAAATTTAAAAATATGGAAGCCTCAGGTGGACCTGAACAGTTGGTCCTCCTCATATCTTTTTAGCCTCATGGTCTACTAAGATAAAGCTTACTAAGGGCAGCTTTGGTCACTGATGCAGAATGCTGGCTCCACTCTGATCAGTTCTTAAGATGGCAGTCAGTTCTTTCATTTGTTAGGTGTCAAACACAGGAATACTGAAAAGAACCTTCTAACCATGGCCAGGTTATCTCTAGCTGAATGTGTTTAGTATTATAAGATCAATTTTAGCAATTATTTGGTGGTTTTTGATAATATAAAACAAAGCAAAGCTATGGAAATAAAAAGCAGAGTCTAATGAAGAGAGGAAAACACCTAATTCTAGCTATTTACAGCTTCATAAACCTCAGTCTTTGACCTGTAACTAATTCCATAGTGATGGAGCTGTTCACTCAAATGCTGGTAAGAGGGGTCAGTGTAAATCTCCCAGAAGCTCATTTGAACATATTTGCTAAGGTCTGGCTGATACAGCTCTGATGGGACACCCAGAGCAAGAGATGAGTATGGTCTCTGTGCAGTACTGGAGAAAAGGAAATGCACAGCAAAATGTGAAACATTAATTTGAAAAACTGGGAGGAGCACTTGTTTCTGATTTTGATGTACTGAACTCAGAGAAGCTGTGCCATGCTCAAGGAGAGCACTGAGAACTTCTGACCAGGCTGCCTTTTACTTTCTGAAACCCAGTCAGGAAGAGACTAAAAGACAGAAAGACAGAAATTTGCCTTTTAATGCTTATTTAGTCAGAAATCACTGCATAAATAACAACATAAATCTAGCGCAAATCCCATGCCACTCCTTGCATTTTTCCCTGACTCTATCCATGGTGTGGCTGGAAAAAGTTAGCTTTACTTTTAAAAGAAAACAATCAAACAAACAACACAACCCATGGAAGAATGTGTTTAAAAGACTACTGCATAAGAAGCAGCATGCTAGACCACAGACTGAGAGCACTCAGTTTGGGCCAGGGCAGAAAGCCTTAGGAGGTACCTCCAGCACAGCATTAAAACATCATGCTAAACATGACCAAAGTTCCCACAGGGCTTATTGGTGCTCTATGCCATCATGGTAAGAGAAAGAAGTTTTAGCAAAGCAGACCTCCTCCTGGTTAGGACAGGGATATTAAAGTATGCTGCAGTAGGTACAGACCTTTAAATCAACCTTCGGCCTTTCTTAGTTAGTAGTTGTTATCAACTTTACTTACTTATTTAGTAACAGGCACATCAGGCTGAGCTTTGCTCTCCATGAAAACTATTTTAACACAAAGCAGATTTGGATCCTTATTTGTTTTGAACCACAGGCGAAAAAACAATACATTTAGTTTGGAAAAAGGCTGCCAAGTGGATGAAAAAGGCCTGCAAGTTTTCCTTTTGGTCGCCCTTAGCATTTACTGTCAACTTTTCCCAGCTCAAAACCCAAAGTCTGCTCTCAATTAGCCTGGCATAGATCAGAACAACTCCATTGACTTCAGAAAACTTTTCTGGATATAGAGCATTGTGAGATAAAGCAGAATTTGGCCAATATTGTCTTTTTTTTTGTTGTTTTACCGGCACCATGAATTTCTCTCTTTTTGGAAGACTTATCGGTTAACACAAAGCAGATGACTGTGGACAACCTGTTTGATGTGGTAAACAAAAGCAAAGCCATTGCCAAAACAGCTGATGAGCTAGAAAGAAAAGAAACATGAATATTGTGGGAAGGAGAATGATGGGAAAGAACTTGAACCTTCTCCTGATTTTGGTACAGAAGTCCAAAAATAACCTAGAATATTTCCCAAAATAAAACTTAGTACAGTGTATGAGTGCAACTTCAATCTCTAACCGTGTTCATCAGAAGCAATTCCACTGGGTCTAATCCACTGTAATACCAGATATAAGACATCTGCAGCCACACACAAAGTTTAGAGCTTTCAGCAGGAACAACATAGTAAGATTATCATTAGTACTGTTACAATTCCTACTGGGAAAGAAAATGTAGTGAAGGAATTGAGACTGAAATCCATTCTGTAACTATTTTTTGGGAAATAGAGCACTGCAAAAACTTACTGCCAATTTTTTTTTTTTCTCAAGAGGAACCAGGGTTATGAACTAACAAGTCATTAGCAGGAGACAGTTCTTTCATGGCTGAACAGAAGTCACTTTCAATTTACAGAGGTAGTGAGTAATTTTATCTATTTGTATAGATTCCTCTCTACAACATTAACAATGGAAGCAACAGGGTCATAACGAGCATTTCTTCTGACAAAATCAAGTGATGCCTGCATCATATTCTAACATAGGATTTTAAAATTTAAATGCAAACTGCCACAAGATCAATCTATTCAAGTCCTTTAAACCCATAAATATTTTGCATTTAAGATCATATGCTCAAATTTGAAAATCTGATTAGAGAAAACCTCTTTCCATTTTAGTCGAATTCAAATTCTATAAATTTGTAAAAACCTTAAAGGACACATTCAACTTCACTATTTTTCTGCCTAAACATTAATGAGTAGAAGCCATAAGGCTTTTAGGCTTTTCCTTTTTTCCTTTCCTTTTATTTTTTTTTTTTGGTCTCAATTTAGCTATCAGGTGTAGAGATACTGTTGCACACATCTGGACTATTTCACTAGAAGTTGAGAGTTACTGGAATAAGATAAAGTAGGAAGGCTCTTTTTCCTCTTCCCACCACAACTACAGATTTGGGCAGATAATAAATCTAAAAATGTGAAGGACAGAAACTGCTTATCTGAAAAGCTTGTTTACCAGAAACACTTTACCAGAAAAATAAGAATTATGGAAGATCCAACAGTTGACTAACTTCTTTTTATGGTAACTTAAACAATTTCACTGAGCAGAGAACTTGCATCCTCAAATCCTGAACATACTTTGTAGTCTGCAATGTCCCATGGGGAAAAAAATCTGATTTTCTAGCTACAAATAATTCCCTGCCTTTACTTGTTAAGAGGACTGGATAATGGGGGTGGGGGCTGAGGCAGTATTTTTATTTAACTAATATGCAAAGTAAGGATCAGAATTACACGCATTCATAATTGCATGCCTGTTTCCTTACAGAGCCAGGTGAGCAAGTTGGACATTCCAAATGGAAATGAAGAGAATTTAATTATTGTCTTACAGAAGATAACTGTAACACAAAATTAAAATTCACTGCTTAGAGAAAGATTTCTTTCTTGTATTTAAACTTTAAATAAGGTTTAAAATATGTCACTGTCAAAAAGCGTGTGAAGCAGAACTATATTTTTTTTTTCAAAAAAGTAGCATTATTATTGAAATTATGTTATGTTGGTTAAAAAATATTTCAAAGAGCGTCTGAAACTGATTTGTTGTGGTTTTATTCCTTCTATTCTATTCCCACTAAAAATTAGCTCAAACGCAAATTTATCAGGTGTTACTGAAGCCTGCAAAATAAAGCTAGCAAGCACACACAATAATAGTGAGAAAACATGTTGGTAGAAGTTGTTGTCCTGGATGGCTTCTATTAGTTTAATTAACAGTAAGGGAATGAACAATTCCCTTCTGCAGAATGGAAGCATCTCCTCCTTTCCAATCCAAATTCATGAGTTTAACAAAAAAAAAATCATATAAATCAGATAACCATAACTATCTGCTCCACATTCATGGTTACAGATTCCCAGTCATATTGTTAAGTCCTGAAGCAGGGCAGAAGGTCATGCACAAGGCATCCCATGCAGAGCAGCTGAAGCTCCCAGCTGTACTCACTCTGAAGTTGCTTTAAACTCATCCTCAAATGCACTGTCATCCTTGTTATCAGCCTGTAAGAGCATGGGGCTCTCAGCTGGCAGCCCACTAAAGACCAGGCCATGGAAGGTGATGGAAAACAAGTGTTAATGTGTTGTCAAATGCCAAATGAAAAAAAAAAAAAAAAGAAAAAAGAAAAGAAGAAGAAAAAAAAAGAAAATAAGGTGCTATGTATGTGGTATACAACCTTCAACTATTATTCCAGTTATCTGGGGTCTTACATTTTCATATTGCCAGAACCCATTAAACTTTAGTCAACCCAGGTCTCTTTGCAAGAAGGACTGCTTTACATGCAACATAGGATTTTAAGACACTAAGTTTACATCCCCTGCCAACCAAGAGAAACCTTCAATGAACTTCCCAAAAGTTATAATTAATACAAGATATGCTCTTGTACAGACCATGCTTCAGTTTTTCAAACTGCATCTTCAGCAATGAGATGACAGTGTCCAGCTTTTGCTGTCTGCAGCTTTCATGTATCACCATCTGAGCTAGTCAGCCAGCTTCCCTTTAGAATCAACAGCCAGTCTCAGAGCTTGATTCATCTTGGTTGAAATTTCAGGCATGTAGAACACATTAGATAACTGAAGGCCCACCAGTGCTTGCTGCACTGCATTGACATCAAAGAGAGGAGGGCTGATCAGACATAAAACTGTGGTGAATTACTTCCAGCCCTGTGGTGCAGCAGTCAGACACACTGAGGATCTGCAGCTCCTTTTTTTCCTAAGCACACACAGCCTAAGCCAACCATCATAGGACTGGCAAAGACACCATCTTCAACTGACTCCACTGTTGCAAACTGCTGCTCAGCTAGCCATTACTGCCTCTCTTTTGCTAATTATAAAACATTAGATATATTCACTACTCTGCTGTAGCCTCAAAGGCAAATATTTATGCTGGAATGAAGAGGAGGAAAAAAAATAAGAATGAACTGTAACATACACAGGACAAATAGCTCTGAATTAACGTTACCATGCTCTTGTTACAATCTTCTGTTATGTGAACATAGTGAATATAAAATCTGTCAATGGATGAAATTAGGCTGAGTTAGTTCTCATACCAAATGCTCTATGTCCTGTGGTTTGGGTCTCCTTAGGATGGATGGTGCCAAAGAACTTAGCTATGTAGGTAAGTCACCTACAAATACATTTCCTTTTTGTGCTGCTGTTTTAACTCTGAATATGCTTTTGTTTTTTTCATTTTTATTTCAACGAAAAGAGGAAGATAAAGAAAAGCCTATCGTATTAATAAAGTGCAATGAGCAGAAAGCGACGGGAGAAGAAAGGAATATCCCTCGGTTCCTGCCCTTACCTCTCACTGAGCTCCTCCACGCGCTGCCCGTGGCTCAGCACGAAGCTGGACTGCCCACAGGGGCTGGCAGGGGCTGACAAAGTGCTCTTGACGTTGTTGTGTGCCGAGTGCCTGCGGCTCCGCCGGCGCTCCAGCCCCCTGCGCTCGCCCGCACCCAGGCTGGCCCTCCTCCGGTCCTTGCGCCCGCTGGGAGGCGGCTCGGCACCCTCATCTCCGTCCTCATGCCTCAGCGTCACCTGAGAAACAAAGGAACAAGGCCCACACGGTCCCCTCAGCTACCACAGGTCTTCACACCTAGGCTTAGAAATTTCCTGGTCTCAACATGATTAACTCCAATTAGCGTCACTGTTTCTGCAGCTATCCCTGAAAGTCACTGTGTATCCATTAGCAGCAGCTCTAACCATGGAATTATATACTGATGTTTTGCATGCAACATTACAGGACCTGTAACAACACATTTATGTGCCTCCTAAACATTTTGTTTTCTTTTTAATGTGGGACCGAATTTTCAAGGAAGCTGAGCAGTCTTGGATAACTAGTTCTCTTTATATCCTTCCAAAATACTTAGGCAAAGACTTGGTTTTAGTGAAGCTAACAGGAAAAAACTCCATGCATTGACTGATTCAACCTTTCCTCCTGGTCAGACACGACACTTGTAGTGATTAAGCAGAAGTTACCATCTAGAGTGTGCTGGAATTAGCAGAGGACTAAAGCATGGGTGCAATGCCAAATATCTCAAACTGCTGCACGCCCCAGATGTGCCAATGTGAACTACCTCTAATAGAAACTACCTCTAATAGAAACATGAGGAGAGAGGTTCCTGGCTGAAACAACGTAGTATCTAATGACTCTCATCTGAAATGCAGCCTAACATCTAAATAATCATTGGAAGTGAAAGATCCACTCAAATGGGCAGAGGTACAAAAAGAGTGATGTGTGCCATCAGAAGAATGCCTATCTTCTTGTTCCTATTAGTCTTGCTACTCTGGTAATTCTTACCAGAAGTTTTTTTTTTTTCTTTTAAAAAGGGGGGAAGTGAGATATCTCTGCTTGGGGTGTAAAATCTGTTTCTGTAAGGAAAAACAGATTTTTCAGGTAAAAAACAGGATTGGCAGATAAAAGGAAGAACCTGCAAAGACATGTTTAAATTTAATTTGGTCATCAAGGAAAAGCTGGCACCAACTAGGTCAACTGCCAATTCTGCAAGTAAGTCTTTCAGTAGGTGCAGCATGCACAAAAACCAATCCATCCTTTTAAGATTAATCACTACATTTTAAAAAGGCTGTTATAAGATGATGCCTCCGATAATAGAAAAAGAAAGAACATTACTGAGCCCTCTGCTTCTCTTGCTCTTCCTAGAAATTGCTGTGTATAAAGCTTAACTCTGCTAGTTAATGAAGTGGCATGGGAGTAGAACTGATGGAGAAAATGGAGAATCAAATCTATTAAATCCTTTGCTGGACTTAGGCAGCGATCAAGTAATTTAACTTTGTCATTTGAGAACATTAATTTACATTTACATTACAACTTCAGCCTAAACCTCCTACCTTCACCACTTCCCAAAATCTGAAAAAAGGCTAATTATTAAGAAACTGTATTTCCTACCCCTACATATAAATGCTTCAGAAGAAGTTATTTTATACCTAGGTGGTAAATGTGGAGTCACTCATTACTGCAAACTGCATAGGATCTGGTCCAGTGTAAACTCTTAAACACAGATTTGCTGGATATTCAGTTGCAGAACAAGTGGTACTTATGAAGTTGAGCTCAGCTGAGCCTTTTTGATGAGCTGAATACTTTTGCACATGGGAAGAACTTCTACTTGCTTCAGCATGTGCAACTAGCAGTTGCAGAGAGGAGGCTAGTAAATGTGCTGGTTTGCCTTGGACTATGCCCCAGCTTTAATACAAAATGCCTTTGCATTAAAGGCAGCTATGTGCCATAGCAGGTTACATACACAAATGTGTACAATACTTACAGCAACCAGATGTTTTTCTTTTAAAATAGGAGAGATAACCAAATTTCACCTAGGTTACATTCCCCCCCTCCTCTCAGCTTTGAAGTTTGCACAAGCTGTAAGATGCATAAAACAGGGCATGTTATGTTACCTCATAAATGTTAAATTGCTCAACTAAGTCCAAGTCTGTTCCTTTCTTGTTCAAGTGTCTCTGTGAAATAGCTTCGATGCCTAGCTCTTCCAGACAGTCCACCACATCGTAGAAAGAGTCTTGATCTGGCAATCCTGACAGCGTCTAAGAATCAAAGGAAAAACATTTAAATCTGTTTGTTTTGAAAAGAATTAAACAAAGGATTTTAAAAGTGGGTGGCAAGTGGTGCTATGTATGATTTCAATAAAGTAAAACCCATGATGTGGGAGTAGAGACACCGACAGAAAATAAAAAACAAGTGGCACAGTTTTTAACAAACAATTCTCTGCACTATGTAGAAAAATGAATAATTGACAAAACAAATCAATGTTGTTATTTTATACAAAAAAGTATGGAAAATGTAGGTCTTTAAAATACGCAGTTGGATTCTTTCTGGCAGCATTCAAGTGCAGACTTAAAGAACAGAAAATGTTAAACCATCAAACACAGGGATAAAAGCAAAGAGGGAGGAAAAAAACCCCAAAATGCTTAGCTAAAAAGAGTAAAGCTCAGTTCCTACTCATTCTTTTAGGTTTAGCCTTAAGAAGAAAAAGTCCAATGCACAGCTATGTGATGTCAGGATAGCAGGAAATATCCTGCACCATGTGCCTACTGCCCTCCACACCTGCAGCAACAGTCATCTTCCCTGAGCACAAATTGGTTTGTACAGGATGGTGACTCCTCTGCTCCCTTTCCAATTAAAAAGGCTTATTAAAGTTACACTGACTCCTTAATTCCTATTCCAGCTTGCTACTGATTCCTAGTCACTTTGTGCTGATTTTTCACTGCTCCTTATGCATGATGCAGAAAGACTAGTTTAATCCTGCAGATGTTGAGCAGAAACAACTGTACACACCATGCCACCTACCTGCAGGGCAAGGACATCCCTCCCCACAGGAACCAGACTGTGCAGAGCTGCTGCTGCAAAATACGTGAGAGTGCAGGCTGGAAGCAACACAGTTTTTCTGGATTAGCTCATCAGAGAGGTTTACTCCGAAGTAGTTTCCTCTCTCCCATTCAATTAGCTAAGTAATTTATCTATAGTCCCAGCTGAGGAGAGAAAGAGCAAGGCAAAGAGATGCAAAACCCAGGCCCTCGCCAAGGAGAGTTACATCCTCTCATGGCTGGGATGAACTGTGCTTTGTGAATGCTGTTTTTCTGAAGCCCATCTTCTCCAAGGCGGCTCTGAGCAGCAGAGTGCAGAAAACAGGAGCCCCTCTAGGCTGCCTCCCTACACCAAGAACCTTCACATTCAGAAAAATGGATCTGGATTACATGACTAGTGAGAGAAATGGGCAGCTGACATAGCTGTCTTGCTAAAGCACATCTTTCCTGTGATGTAAGCCATGAAATATGTGCACCAACAAAGTACATTTTAATTTTTTTTTTCTAATTAAACACAACAACATTTTCTTCAGTCATTACAGGATTTTTAACTGGTGAAATTCACAACAACAGGAATTCTTAGCACAAAGATCAATTAAGTGTTAAGGTTATATGTTCGGGCTTTAATTAGAAATTTCTCTCTTTCCAAGATAGCATTTTGTTTAGAACCCACTGAAGACTATGAAACTAAAACATCCTGAATAGCGCTGAAAACAGGTACCACATTTATTTTGTTCCTTCCTAAACTGACACCTAGCATTGAGTAAAAATCGGAGGATTCAGCAAATGAAGTTCTCATACGGCACATTCAGTGGAACTTTAACTTGGATGTGGAAATATTATCATAGAAAAGTGTTCAACTATGAGGCTTTCAGTTGCAAATGAAAGACATGGACAGCAACTATTCTGACCAAAATGCCTTAGTGCACAGTAGGATGTGATGTTTATCTGCAAAACGGTGGAGGAACAGTCAGATCTTCTGAGCATTTAATTCCTAAAATAACAGGAAATTATCTTCATGTTGATATGCAGATCACCCACCTTCAAGTACAGCTTTTTTAAAATCCAAACTAAGGCAAGCTGTAGACTGGAAAAACAGCAGCATAAGGTAGTATTTACTGGCAACTGCTGCTGTCAGCAGTCTTTTATTGGTTATTATAATTTTAAATCACACAGCAGTGTAAATCCAATTTTCACTGCATGTTGTTGACCAGAACTGGACAATAAAATATTTTTCCTTTGCATGATTTGTCATTGCACTCACAGATTCACTTTCAGAGCCTAAAGCACATCAAATTCAATTTCTAACTACTCCAAGAAAAATAACAAAGGTTATACTGGAACTATGCATAACCAGAAGTATCTGCACTGGGATCACTCTCATCTAAGAAATTCATTAATACCTAAATCCTCACACATTAAGAGAGGGTTAATAAAATATTGGCATAACTAAATTGGTTAAGCATAAATAAAAGAGAAAGAGAAGATAAAAGGACTAGAGCAATTCTTATGTCTGGGCAGATATGTTTTCTGCTTTGGAGCAGGAAGGAACACAGTCTGTAAATGGATACATGGAGAAAGAAAAAAGAGTACAGACATGCTTCCTTAAGACAAATCCTTCATGAGGACTCTGCCTGCACTGAAAACTTTGACATTTCCTTGTCTAGAGAAGCTGAAACCATCTGAGGCTTCTTTGTATTCTCTTTGGGGTAAAAAAATTACAACTGTTACATGCTGCTTGCTGTTTTCTCTATAATCATGAAAAATATCCCATTAAAAACATCATAAAGCTGCCCATAAGCCAGATCATAATTATAAGTGTGGATTTGTGGGATTCCTCTCTTCCTTGATCTTCATAACTGCCTTGCTTCTTTGACTGTGACATGCTTTTTCTTTTTGAATGTTTTTAAAGAACTACCTCCTCCTAAAAATAGCTTTAAATGTACTGAAAAACTCAGACTAATGGAATCAACTACAGGACAATAAAAGCATCAGCAGGGAAAACCTCTGAGGAAGTCAAACACCAGGAAGGTTACAACTGTGCAAATGATGAAGAGAACTATCTCAGAATGAGGAATCAGTACACAAAACAAGGTGGAAAGCAGAGACATTAATGACTGATCACCTTGGCTTTAATAGCAGATACAGACAGAAGCATATGTAACTGCTGATGCTTTTCAGAAAGAGTACAGCAGTAAAGTAAGGTGGTCTTTTAAACTCAAGAGGAACCTTACTACTGTGGAATCAGGAGCAAAGGTGACTCTAAGCATAAGTACAGTAAGATCAGTAACATCACCAGGAGAGGTTAGTCCTTCTCAGACATATTTGCTGGAAAATATCTGCATTAAGAAATCATTTTATTAAAAAAAAAAAAAAAAAACAAAAACAACAAACAAAAATGAACAAAAATCCAACAAAAATGCAACCCGCAATTCCAATCATGTAGCCAAGAGCCCAATAAACTGGCAGCTTGGTATATAACCCCCATGAACAAAATCAGCATTTTCAAGTGAATGCAATGAGTAATAATAATATTTCCTAATACTCTGCCCTATTAAGTATAACCATAAACCACACAATTATTTTGTTTGCCAAGAGTATGTTGGCTTTCTGTGCTCTTAAAAAATTAATCTTTAATTTTAGTACTCCCTCCCCCTACAATTTGTCTGTGACTAGATGCTGATTTTTAAGGAATTTACAATTATAAATTTCTAACTTTCAAGAACTTTTTATTTTCTCCCTCCCAACAGCATAAGCCAATATTTCAGAAAATATTTGACTTTACTGCAAAACTATGACTTACAAATCAGTCACCAAAAAATATAAGGAAATCAGAAAAAAATGTAACCTTACTTTTTTAAGCAGAAGCACCCTTACTAGCACTCAGACCTGTTAAATTAATCATATTTATATCACAGCAAAAAAAAAAAAAAATTAAACTATTTGAACTAGAAAACTGTGCATGACACAAGCCTTTGTGAGCATGTGATCTTTTCACCAGCACTTGCATTCCTTCTCCCCTTGGATAATCTGTTGAGTTACTTTGTCATGTTTTCCTTTAGCACAGCATTGTCAGCACTGGGAGAGGAGCCATGTCAGACCACAATTCCACACAACATCCACCAAAATAACACCTCTGCTCCCGGCTGCTGCCTCTGGGTGGCTGCAGCACAAGTAACAGGAGTGTGCTGATTGAGTACAGCTTGTCCTGCAGCTTCTCTATGACAGGTCTCTTCCATCACATACTCTCAACAGGGAAGTCCATTACACAATTGAAAACACCAATATTATCGGCACCAGTCATGACAACAAAGTAAACAAACCTTGTTAACCAAGGTCATTGCATAAACCAGTAATTCCGTATCAACTCCATCCTTCTCCTCCAGTATCTCCATGATGCTGGACCACGGCTTGGCTCCTAGAGGAAAAGCAGAAACTTTGGTTATGGTGATCAAAATGGGAAGCTACATAAAAAGCATCTACTTATCCACAAAGTGGCACAAATTGGAATTTGTGACCAGGTGAAAGCTCAAGCAGAAAGATCCAGCTTTGTCTACAGTCTCCCTTGCTCCCCTGAGCGTGAAGTTAATGTAGACAGTGAAAACTACAATCCAGCCTATTGCAGGGATATAAAATAGGGCAGGTGGACTCTCTACAAAGGCACCAGCTTCTCTCCCTTGATGATGAAGGGAGCACAGCACACTGTGCTTTGCTAGCACAGAGTGACTGACACCAAAATTCTGAAAATCAGGTGACAGGAATTTTACCCAGCCTATCATAGGTTCACATAGGCTTTGATAAATCTTCAGTAGAGACCTACGTGCTGTGCTTTCAGTGTGCCTGCTGCTCCTATTTCTAGTGCTATTGCCGAGTTGTGCTGCGTTAAGGTAAGGCAGGTTAACAAAACATTGTGGCAGAGAAACAGTTTTCTCAAATTACAGGCTATATGTCTTGGACAAAAGAAACGATCAATGAGGGAAAAGATTTGTGCTGTGGCTCATTCCCAAAATACTTTAATAGGAAACCCACCTACAGAACTTTCAGATATGATTCTCTCATTTTTCACTAAGAAAGGTCAAAATTTGTGCTTTTAGTTACTAGCTTGATTTGCATGTTGGTTTGCATTTACATATTTCTCTGATCTAAACCCAAACGGTTTAGTGAGTTATTGTGCTAAAAACATCAGGCAAGCAATACACTACCCAGACTCAGCCTCTTGTGTGGAAGGTGCTTGTAAAACAGTCCTATCTCACTTGACTGAATGGCAAGATGGCTGTATGTACCGAATTTTATCTAGGAAAACTGAAATAAATAACAAAAGACTGCAATCCAGTGTTTTGTTCAGAGTAAAATTAAAGGTGAGGAGGACTTATAAATCCAGTCACCAAAAGCAGAGAGCTAACCTTAGCCCCGAGTTACACTCATTTCAACTACACAACATAACTGTGATGGTCTTTCAGTTTCAGAGGGAAACATGCAGAGTATTCCAACAGCCCACATCCCCTGAACACTATATAGCTGATGAGAGTTTGAGTATAATCAGGCAGAAAAATGCAAACGTGCCATCACAGCCACGTGTTGCTGACTGATCAGTCACCCCAAGGTCTAAACTCTGTATTACCCTGTAACAGCCCTTGCTTATTAAAGATGGTATCCGATAGGTACCCTGCTACACAGACATAAAATCTCTGCTAACCAAGGATCTGCATTTTCAAGGCAATGGCAATGCACTGCGTGGAAAAACCTGTCTAAAAGTGAATGTGCAGACAGCAGTATTTCTCCTTTTTTTCTCCCCCCTCAGACAGTCTCTGATCTTTACCAGTCAGGGCTTTTATATCTTCAGCAAAATCAAAGGAGGAAGGGGATTCACTCTCAGATCTCCAGATGTATCTATATGCATTCCTAATTAAATACTAATTCAAATACATGTCTGTAATGAAAATACACTAGACACCTCTTTACCAGATTCTCTATATTGCCAGGCATTTTGTGCAGTATATGTTCAAAAGTCATGTGGAACAAATTCACTCAGCTTGCAAATGATTTATGATCAGCAGGAATGATATTCTCACTACAAAAATGTTTTCCTGTGGTTTCCAGTGAAAAAAAATGAAAAATGGAAGGAAATAGGAAAGAGAAACAAAATGGGGAAACCATGCAAGTCTGACTTACAATAATGCCATTTGGAAAAAAAGTGAGTTGATAACAACATAAAAACATAATTATTTAATCCACTGAGTTATTCAATGAGAGTTCTTTGTTATTGCAGGCAGGTTCTACTCTTATTGGAACAATCCTGGGTTTTTTTTGGGGCAGCATCCATGTATCATAAAATAATAATTTCATGGTCACCTTGCTGTTTTCCTGCAAGGATGATACATAATATTTTTCAAGCAATGCTCCTATTTTATTTCAGAATACAATTTTTAAAAAATATTGTCAATTGGACACACCTGCTAGTAATGCAGCCCTGTAACAGCTCATCTATCTTTCAAAAGCTTTCTTTATGCTTCTGCAACTAAACTTCCAAAATCTAGGCTTAAATTCCAAATTCTTCATCTATTCCCTAACTACAGTCAAGAGGAGGCAGTACTATCAATAACTTTGACAGAGCTATTCCAATTTGTACCAGGTTAAACCTTTCCTTCAAATGTTATTTCCTCCATTTTGATCTCAGTCTGAACAGCCAAGAAGTGAACGTGGAAATAGCTGTGAGGCCATCTACTACCCACCCAGAACAAGGCAGTTCTGCTGTGGAAGCTGCACCATGAGCTTCCTGCCTTGCTGTCCTTGGGTTAATATTCTTCCACATATATAATGAGAATCTGTAGTTTCCAACCTATATCCATACAGCATGGGACATACACAGATCCAGCTCAGCTCCCCCTTTCAGAGCTCCCCCTTCCAGAGCCTGTGCAGTCCAGCACGCTTAAAGTGAAAAGAGACCTGTTCAGATTAGGATCATAATGAGGAAAACTGCATTTGAAAATAAAGGTTTCATCTTGTACACATTGGAGTAGCTCTGCCAAAGTCATTGATAGTACTGCCTCCTCTTGATTCTAGTTAGGGAACAGGTGAATGTCTTCCTTCACCAGATCCTGATGTAGAAAAATGATGATCTAGAAGATTGATGATATAGAATCCAGTGATTTTTCTGGGAGCAGATGGGTAAGACTTTGTGGCAAAATCAATGAGAGTGATGAAACAGGCTCAGTGAAGTGAAGCGCCAGAGATTGAGTTTTGTGTGTTTTCCTGCCTCCTAATGGGTAAAATGAGAACTGTTTGACTGCCCAATAGGGGCTTGTCACTTGGAAGAGCTCTTTGTCACAGCTATTCTGACAGGGAGGCTGCAGTCTCAACTCTGATGCTACTTGCAGGGTTATGAGTAACCATGTATGGTGTATAGACAAAGAACAATGAGTCTGCAACAATTAAGCAAATATTAAATTAATTCAGTATATTTTCAGAATGACATTGCCCATTGTTTTAAGTCCCAGTCTTTTCTCAGTTTCCTCTTTGAATGCTTTTACATTTATTTGAATGTTTTTGTTCATGTCATACACAAAACCTTGACACCAGAACTACAAAACAGGTGCACAGTTTGTATAAAACATGAAATATCGTGCATGAGGGCAGAATCATGCATGAGAACTGCCACCAGCTTAGAGTGTCTGTCTCCAGCAGCTATAGGCTGGAAAGGTAGTGATACTTTTGTAAAGACCTTGACATCTTGTACTTCTGACTATTTATATTTGAATGAACTTATATCTTTCCATGGTACCTACAGTGTGTGAGTTAATTTAGTGGAATCTAACTATGAATGAAATTGCAGGAAAAGCAAAGAACAGATAATGAGGGCCATTTGGCTCTAATCTCTATGCTAAAATATGATTGTGATAAAGAAGCCCTAGACAGCAGAGTACAATACCAGCTCCACTTCCCAGAGCCTTTGCAATCTTATGCTTAAACTGAAAAGAGACCAAATTCCTCTGGAGTTCTGAAACAAAAAGGATGGGAGAAGGGAGGAGCTAAATGGAATTGCAAGGAGAAGCTAATTCCTATATGACAAGGGCCATGCAGTTACTCATTCATGGTCTGCTTGTACCTCAGAGTAAAGGCAGTACTTCCATGGATCTCTGCACTCCAGTTTGCATATGGATGTATTCACACAGAGACATCACAGCTGGGACCATTTTGAAACCAGGCTGAGTTAATATGGGGTTCTAGAAGTTAATCATGTGTGCTACACATGTTGAAGAATTATGTCATATCTCATCACCTTGTATGTACATGAAACATCAAACTTTTATCAAAGCAGTGCTGAACTTAATTACATACCTCCAAGATTTATGACAATGGTTCAAGAAAAGGAATATTGCTTTTCTCTCTTTTTCTGCTTTGTTTCATCAGTCATTAAAAGCAGGTACTTCTCATTTTTAGGCCACAAATTTAAAATTATAAATTAAAACACAGCATATGCACATCTGAAAGTGAAGGGCTTTGACACTGTATCCCACAGCATTCTTCTGGAGAAACTGGCTGCTCATGCACTGTTCACTGAGTAGAAAACTGACTGGATGGTTGGCCTAGAGAGCAGTAGCGCCTGGAGTTCAGTTCAGCTGGCAGATGAGCACTCTTAGGGTCCCCCAGGCTTCGATGTTGGGGCCACTCCTGTTTAATATTGTTATCAATGACCTGGATGAGGGGACTGAGGGCACCCTCAAGTCAGTTTGCAGGTGACTCCCAAGTTAGATGGGAGTGTTGATCGGCTGAAGGGCAACAAATCTCTTCAGGGGAATCTGGACAGGGAGGATCAATGGGACAAAGCCAGTTGTATGACAATCAGCAAGGTCCTGGTACTTGGGTTACAACAGCCCCATGCAGTGCTGGGGCAGAGCGGCTGGAAAGCAGCCTGTCAGAAAAGGACCTGGGAGTGCTGGTCAACAGCAGCTGAACATGAGCCAGCATGTGCCAGGTGGCCAAGAAGGCCAATGGCATCCTAGCCTGTATCAGGAACAGTGTGGACAGCAGCAGCAGGGAAGTTATTGTCTCTTTGTACTTGGCACTGGTGTGGCCTCCTCTTGAATCCTGTGTTTGGTTTTGGGCCCCTCACTTCAAGGAGGACATTGAGGTGCTGAAGAGTGTCCAGAGAAAGGCAACGAAGATGGTGCAGGGAGCTGGAGCACAAGCCTTATGAGGAGTGACTGAAGGAGCTGGGGATCTTTAGCATGGAGAAAAGGAGGCACAGGGGAGCCTTACTTCTCCCTACAACTCCTGAAAGGAAGCTGTAGCCAGGTGGGGGTTGTCCTCTTTTCCTGGTTAGCAAATGACAGGATGAGAGGAAATTACCCCAGGTTGCATCAAGGAAGGTTTAGGTCAGATATTAGGAAGAATTTTTTTCACCTAAAGGGTTATCAGGTTCTGGAACAGGCTACCCAGGGAAGTGGTGGAGTCACCATCTCCAGAGGTATTTAGAAGACATGCAGATGCAGCACTGAGGGACATGGTTTAGTGATGAACTTGGCAGTGCTGTGTTAATGGTTTGACTCAGTGGTCTTAAAACTCTTTTCCAACCAAAATGACTCTGTGATTCTATTATATTGATGACCTAAAAAGGGAACTAAATATAAAATCAGAAAGAAAAATCTCTTAAGGAGCTAAGAACAACTGCTTAATGAAAATAATTTTAAAAAATAGGAAAAAGGAAAAACTGGGTATTTGGGTTAAGGTATTTGCAAGAGTTCATAAAATAATCCACTAAAGCACAGGTATGAGAATTCCTGTAAAACCTCTCATTATGCTCTTAACATATGCTCATCTAACTAAATGCATCAGTTTTTTCAAGTCTCGTGTTGTTACTTAAGTTGTTTTATTACTTTGGAGCATTTAAATGATTGCCTAAGACTGCTTTACAGACAGAGAAGGGAATAGTTTGTTTCTCCTTTTTTTTTTATAATGAATTTACTAGCATGTTAGGAGATATAGGGCATTTTGAACTCATTGAGAATATCAGTGGGCTCAAAAAGCTGATGAAATATTAAGAATGACTGACAAAAGGAGTCATAGTGCTCACAGGTACATGAATATTATAATTATATTTATGCTTATGGCATTGTAAGGTTTATTGCTTTTAATATAAAACAGAAAGCCAACTGGCAGAATTTGCTGTTTGGAATTGCCCCTGCCTGCTTCCTTGCTATAAAAGATAATTTGGGTTTTTTCTTTTCAACCCATTCTGATAACTGAAAGCAAAATCTGGCATCTTTTTCCTATTTCTGGCACCACCTTTCTCCCCAGCCCCCAACATTTTCTTGTTTCACTTTTACCATATCAAGTCTCTCAGACAAGCTGAGTATGGAGGCAGTTGCTCCACAGAGGGAAGCTCGCTTTCAACCTCCATGTTTGAGACCACAACAATGGATCTCCTAACCTCAAAAACTCTCCTTGAGGCAAAGGAATGTTTTGCATCAAGAGAGAATGCCCCAGGAGCTTAGTGATGGCTTTGTGGGAAGAACAAGAAAGAACCATTTTTGTTCTATTTATTTGTAAAAAATACAGTATACATATTCAAGTATTTTTCATGAGCCTGAAGGGTAACAGATTTCATAGTATAATATCTGCTCAAGGGCGTTATTTTAATGTAACAACAGATGGTTTTGCTTTTAGTATAAAGCCTGTACTATTACTGACCTCGTCTTTCTCTTCAAAGGGATTACACTGATTAGATATCATTTTCTCTTTTAAATCAGACTGCTGCTTCCCAGAAGGAAGTGGAAAGATGGTCTTGCCCAAAGGAGTCTCTGTGTCGGAAGATATGGGGGTGGGTTTACTTAGCATGTGGGTGCAGGGAAAGGGCAATGACTCTGGCACCCCAGGAGGTAATGGAGTTCTTCAGTTTTCCCTCTTCACTTTCCCATTACAATTAATTCTTCAAACAACCTTAGATTATATGAATACTTAAAAAATGCTTTTAAGAAATGAAAGGTATGTTGGACAAAGCAGGCATCAATGACAGCAACTCTAGGACCACTGAAAGCAGTGATGAAATGCCACCTTGATCTCAGCAGTGCAGGGATGTTGCAACCCCCTGGTAAGGCTACTCACCTCTCTTTTCATCCACAGTGGAGACTGCCTGGATCAAAAGTGGGGCGTTGGATTCTGTGTACTCCACAAACACCAGCAGCAGCTTCAGTGCTGTCTTTACCACCAGGCGAAACTGGAAGAAAAGAGTGTGACTTGTCATTCTCCAAACTGCAGCATTCCCAGCTGTGGGAAGTGACACTGGGCAAGAGCAAGCCCAGCAGTCCACATCTGGTAGTAACACACAAACAGAAGAGATTAAACTGTGACAGCACTGAAAAATGGAAGGTAAACAGCTGGGTGAGAATTTAATTCACTAGACAGTGCTCTCCTAGAGAATCCCCAGCAAGTAACAAATGCAAATGAAGTCTTAATACTGCCACAAGTAACAAAAGGGTGAACATGCCACCTCTGCATATCCTCAACACTGCTGCCAAAAGTTTGATGTATACAGAACTTATTGAGCTAACAAAGCATATATTTCTTTATTTTTCAACACATTTATTTCCTCCTTCTCCTCTGAGACTTTAATCCTGCCAAAATGCTATATGATGGGATGATTTCCTCCTTATGCTTTCTTCTCTTCTTATAATGCTACTGTTTAACCCCTAAATTATTAAATAGATTGATATTCACTATTCAACACAACTTGGGAGGAAGTGTGTTTAATGTCCAACTATCCCACCCTGTCACAAAATGTGTGATTTACTGGAACTGAGCATTCTACCTGCAAGTTTTCAAACTCAGGTTTTTGTACGTCCTTAGGAGTGAGTGTTCATCAAAGACTCGGCATTGGTAAAATTCAATAGTCAAACTCTATCAGTTTCACTTCAGAGCTCCCAGTTCCAGGGAGGATCACTTGACTAAAAGAGCTGAGTAAGAATTTTTAAGGATAAGCAAGAATGATGACTTGGCATGATCAGGTATGCGAAAAAACAACTCTTTACTTGAGGGGAGGATGTTTTAATAGGCAGGGCTCTGCATACTAAGAGGGCTTTTACTGCAGGAAATGATACTGGTTCAAATTTGCTATTCTTTCAATCTCAATAATGGATTACCATACAGTTTCTGTCAATATTGACTAATTCCCATTTCCAAATTTTTTTTCAAGTCCTCTTAATACAAATCCTAAGAAGCAAAAAAAAAATCATTATTAATAAATTCACATATGTACACATGGTCACAAGACAGTGACTGTGTCTTCTAAAAAAGACTGCAAGTGCAACAGCTGTGCTCACACAGTCACTCATGGAGATATACTAGAGCTCACTTGAAGGTAATGAGCAAAAATGCAGCTTTGCTGCTGTTAACACACTGTTCAGTGTCAACAGTGATCCCAGCTACTTGCCTAGTTTCTTGGGGTTTACCCACTCATCTAGAATTGAGCTTAATGCCCCCAATGGCACTACTAGCAATGCAAAATATTCTGCTGTTGAAGCTAGGCTTTTTCCAGGCTTTATGTGTTGTCAAATGGTTGAATTTTAGGGCTGACAGCCAGGAAATACCAGTGACAAACCTGACCAGGTCCCTTAAGACCCTTGGTTAGTCTAATTAGCAGTTGTACTGCTGCAGTGATACTTCATAGATACATGAGGTAGTCAAGGGGAATTGAAACCTGATAACACAACAAATCACTTCCCCACATTTGCACTGTACATCCATGTATTTGCCTGTCAGGCCAATACCATGGAGTTGCTGGTCTGCGGTGACATTTCTCTTAGGAATCAAGTTCAATTGTTTAAGAAACATACTGAAAGAATTTCCAAAAAGTCAGCACTTTTTTGTGAAGTTACTTTGTAAATAGGAGTTATACCAGATTACTATAAACTATTCTAGCATTAACATGCTTCCCAGACAACCATTTACATACTACCTACTAATCTGATTAAGGTTTTTTATCCTTGAAAGTAGAGCTTGTATATTAATTTTGATGGTTCTTAAAGCCTCAGCCATGTGGTGACAACAGGATGAATTCTCACAAAAGTGATGCATGGCAAAGTTTCCATATGTCTCCATTTGAAAGCAATCAGTGGGGGACACACCAGGCTTTAGTCTATTTTTGCAAATCTTCTTCCAGGAAGAAGAACCTTTGGCAGTACCTTTGCTCAGATTGTTGCCTGCAGGCCATGGCACCTGCTGCAATGAGGAGCTGGTCCCTCTGCACCTGCCACGCTGCAAACCCTGAGCAGCCTCAGGGCAGCCCACTGCACTTGCAGCAGACCAAGGCTCAAGCTGGCTGATTTCAGGTGCTATCTGCAGGTATCAGCTTCCTGTGCTTAACAAGCTAACAGATGATTTGTAAGGAATAAATGACAGTCAGAAGCAGTCCTGGAGAAAAGGAGCGATTTGGAAAGCTACGTTTTGCTTACCATTTAGGTCCTAGAAGGACACTCTAAGTTCAGATTGTCAAACTGCAAATTTTCAGGCCTTATTCAGCTCCTCACAAAAGATTTAATCAGCCCTGGAAGTGGATGTGCTTTCCCCTGAAGGTGCATACCATGGCTGCTTTCTTCTTGCACCACCACAAACACTAGCTTTGAGAAAACCTGCGTTTAAAATGATGCTGTTTCCTGCTTAACAGAAAATCGCATTTGGGAGCCCTGTGGGCACTTTTAAGCCTGCCTGCTGCTCTGGACACTTGGGCAAGACAAAAACAAAACACTGGAGTCCTAGACTAAGCTGCACTATGCCTATGCTGAGGACTTACCTAGCTACCCATGACCCACACAGTCTTTGTGCTCATCCTGCAGTGCTTTTCTAAACTGCATTAACAGTGCTCTTGACAGGAGCAGGCAGTCATTGAGCAGCTGCACTGCCCCAGGAAACTGAATTTTCAGCCAGCCAAAGCCCCTCTGAGACATCTGATAGCCTGTCACACCCAGACACAAAAACAGTCCAGAGCCTGACATACTCACACTTAAACCAGCTCTTATTATCCACTGTGGCACCAAGCAGTCTCTGAAAGGTTTGTTCAGGGATACCTGGTGGCAGGACCCATGTGAAGCACAAGGAATTTTTTTAATGTGGCCTCCCATATTCTGTCCAATCTGTTAAATGTTCCCTTTGTGACCACCTGTGGGACTGAAGTTCCCATTTGTGAGTAACTATTTGATTGCCAAAGATCCTCACAGCTTCCTGTGTGAGTTCTAAAATGTGTTTGCAGGACATACCTTTTCAATTAATTATATAGCTAGATTGCAAATAAAATAACAATCTCAAAATTGGAAGATTGCTATAAAGGAAAAAAGCAGCAGCTGTTCACTGATTTTCTTGCTTCCTTTTGCGAAGTCATGGGACATTTTGCCAGTCACCATAATTTCATTTCACATGATTTACCCAGGTGGCACAGCAATGGGAGCAATAGAAACACATTTCATATTTCATTCACAAGCAGGTGAATCACTAATAATCTGAATCGCTGTTAAAAACTAAATGAAAACTTTTAAGACTGCTTGTGAGATTTTTTCCTGGTACTCATTTACTATTGAAGAGGGGATCAACTGCTTTCTGAATCTGCTTCAATAGTCACAGTTTTGTTAAAACCCATGGGCCAATCACACTTCTACTTCAAATAGGACAAGAAAGGCAACAAAGAAATAGATATGCTAGTTCAAAATAAGTCCTGTTACTATCACTCTGCAAACATTGGTTGTTCTAACTAAATCCAAAATTCCATTTAAATATTTCTGCTTAGTTAAAAAGGAAGGCTCACTGAGACAATATGCACACTTGCGGGCTTGGTAAAATAATTTTTTAACAGTTCTGAGATTAAATCAGGATTCTTGAATATCCAAACAGTGAAGCATCAGAACTTCTATTAAGCGAGAAAATAAAGTTCGTGTTGTATTTTTGTGTCATGTGCAAGCCAATTTATAGAGAGGAAATGATGCTAGCATCTTCTGGCTAAAGATAAGAACAAGCCAGCAACGCAAAAGGAAGAAGAAAAATTATAAACCTTTTCCCTCTGACTCGCTTTACCTTATACAGTGCAGTTTGGCAATCCCTTTCTCTTTTATCTTTTTATATTTAGACAGTTACAGACTCAGACAGGGATACCACACAACAGGCTGCAAAACTCATGTCTCATGGAAGGGCTTATCACAGTTGTTAATCACTTGTCTGGAAAGGCTTTAACCTTTACAAGGAATGTTGTCACAAAGTTCATTGACTTAGAGACCAAAGCAATATTTGTAGAGTTCAGATTGAAACATTCCGGATTCAATTATTTTTCCTTTTAAAAAGGAAGAAAGTAAAAAGGAAATTGAATAAAAATATTTTACTTGGGGACATGTAGCTACTTCGGATTTACGCTATTCAAATTTAAAGGAGAAATAGGCATTGAATTTTTAAATAAATATTTACTACGGTCAAATCCTCTGAAACCTAATCCAAGTGCATACTTGGATTTACTGTAGGTCAGCTACTCATCCTTTTTGTAGGATACAGCCAGGCAGAGCTGCAGCTAAAGAAACACCCAGTACAACCAGTACAGCCTGGCTGGGAGAGGTGCACTGGGAAGCTGGAACCCCTCTCTCTCATGGGGTGCAAAGATGCCCCCAACTTCAGGTCTAGTGCTGCAGGAAGAGCCCATTGGCATCCCACCATCATCTGCAATTCGACTCCATTTCATGTTTTACAAGGAAATAAAATCACTTCTGTTCACAAAAGGAGGAAAGATCTTCCTGGAATTGAAGGTTTTATATATATATCTATAAATTAAATACATTATATATAAATATATATATATAGTGTATCTATATAAAGCCACTATTTATTATAATAAGCAACAAATATGTAAAATAAATATTAATATAATATGGTAATATTATGATAATATATTGTTTTCCTTTGTAAAAATCAAAAAAAGGAAATATAAATAGTGAGCTTGAGAGAATCTCAGAGTAATAATTTAAGTTGGAATGGCCCTGATAAGATTTTCCTTTTTATCTTAGGTGAAAAAATCCAGTTCCTTTCCTCATATAGCACGACGTGGTCTGCCCCATCTGACCATCATGGTGAGCCTCACTGCACTTGCTCAGTAGATAAATATCTATCTCATACTGAGGAGCCCAACACTGGACTCCTGAACTCCTGATGCTGCCTTATCAGCACCAAAGAGGGAGAGGCACTTCCTTCACCTCGGTGGCTGCGCTCCCCTCAGCCCATCCTGGGATGTGTTTGACCTTCATTCACACAAAGGCACACCATTAACGCCTGCTCCAATTCATATTCTCTTATTCAGAATAAATACACAGACTAAAATAGTGTGATGCTTAAAGAAACACCTGTAATTTTCCCAGCTTTTATGAAGAGAAGGGGTAAGGGCTTTAAACTGAAAGAGATCATAGTTATACACTAAGAAAAATTCTTCACTGTGAGGGTAGTGAGGCACTGAAACAGGTTGCCCAGAGAGGTTGTGAATGATCCATTCCTGGAAGTTTTCAGGGCCAGGTTCGATGGGGATTTGAGTAAACTGGTCTAGTGGAAGTAAACCCAATAGCAGAGGAATTGGAACTATGTGATCTTTAAGGTTCCTTCCAACCCAAACCATTCTATTGTGTGATTTTATGACATCCCACTATTTTTTTAATTAATATTAAATTTTCTGAAATCTCTGCAACATTGTTATTTCAGTATTTCACATGCTCCCATATTTACGCAAAAGAATGCCTCTGCTGCATCCAACATCTTAGTGAACCTTTCCCACATCTGCACTGCAGAAAGCCAACCAAGAGCTCCAGCACTGAGTGCATAAGCAGGAAGAGCCACCTCTGTCTCAGAAGCATGCAGGGCTGGCTAAACATTGGAAAGAGCTTTAACAGCTACAGCAAGAGTTTTGCAAATATGAGTGCTTACATAACCCAGACAAAATTGGGGCTTGAGGTGCCAAACAAGCAAGGGGAAAGACATTAGAGGGTAAAACGTTTGAAGCTCCCTAATCCTAGGATTTGCAAATGCCTTACAGAACATAGAAACAACCCAAATTCTTTCTAGTCTCTCTCTTGTCCAAAACTGACATTTGAGGCCAGTTACTTCAGTCCAAAAACAGGTGACAAGTCTATTTAGTAATTCAGTTCCTTTTTACTCATAGTTCCTGAAGGCAGGAATGATCAAAAGAATGAGATTCTTCTGTGTCACCTATGCCAAGAACTTCCAATCACCCTTATTTTCCATCAGAACTTCAAAGCGGCATCTTTAAAGATGGAAAATTAGAAATTCAAATGACCTACAGAATATCAACCAAAACTTTGTAAATAAGTGTAATCTTCCTTTACCAGAAGGAAGAAAGAATTCATATGTGCTAGGGCCCTGAAAGCTGCTTGATGGATCACAATGAACAGGTGCCAATTCCCACACTTGCTTTTCAGAGATGCAGCATCTGCCCAAGCACAGGGAGGATCACAAAGCTGTGAGGCAACAGTTACATACAGTGTGCACAAAGCATGTGAATAACCCACATTCTAGAATAAATACAAACACAGTTAAATACAGTGTGCACAAAGCATGTGAATAACCCACATTCTAGAATAAATACATACACAGTTAAATACAGTGTGCACAAAGCATGTGAATAACCCACATTCTAGGTATTGAATACTGTGAACACCTAGGCATTTTATATCATTAGGGATTTAACTATTAAACAATCTGTGTTTCTGTGGGCTGGTTTACCGATAGAACAAATAGGAATGCATGAGATGCCATATCTATATTTTAAGCAATATTTATAAGTTTTAATATAAAAACAATGCCAGATTGCATTTTAATATTCAACTTTTGCTCAAATCTTCAAAGAGGGATGCTTAAATAAGGCAAACGAACTGTTGCTAAGGGCTTTGCTAGCTCAGGACTGAAGCTGTGAAGGGAATTAGATTGAGTTGAAAACCCCTATAAGCTTAGATGCAAGATGCTCCAAAACCATCAGTTAAACAACAGTCATTTTATTCTGAATGTTCCTTTAATTTCTTTTCCTCCACAGAATGTGTAATGTTAGGAATGGCAGAGAAATACATGCATTTACTATTCTGAAAATGAAATTTCTCAAAACTTTGCAAACATACTGTGTAATGATTACATGTTCTGCACACTGTTACATATGTGGTGTGTATCTGTCATTTATCTGTGGTGAGACTTCTGACATGAAGAGAAAGACGGTCATTAAAAAGAAATTCATCTGGCCTACCAACAAAACACAGGGATGAGCAAATAGTGATTAGTGAATGGTCAACAAGGGAAAAAAAAGAGGCTCATGCCTGGAAATTACAATGTACACCATCAATCATGGTCCAGAAGAAGGGGGAAATACAAAAAAAAACATCTGTGCACAGAAGTAGGCAACTCATAGAACAAATCCAAGCCTACAGCAGGTCAAAGTGGCACTCAGGTGAATACATGCAGTTCTGATGGGAGCTTTGAAAGAATATGTTTGGGGTAGAAATCAGCCCTATGTTAAGTCACTCCTAATGAACTACCGATGTAGCTGCATTTCTCTTGCACCAATTGCCACATCAGACAGACATTGTTTGAATAAACCCGAGGCTGCAGCGTTTGGAACAAGACATGAGATGCTACAGGGTTTTTTTGGGTATTCCCCTCTCCTCCTTTTGGACTATCAATGACAATCTTGAAGAGATGAGGAAGTGATTTTCTGCTCCCATAAAGTAGTCTAAAATGACTTTTTTTTGTTTTTGTTTTATGACAGGATAAATGAAAGACCATTCACAGCTCTCCAGGACAACACACAAAGTGAGAGGAATCTCATTGTGCTTTTCCCCCCTACAACCAGGCCAATCCCCCAGTGTATCCCACAAGAACTATTCATTGTGTAAAAATCACATGTAATTATTGAGCTAGAAAGGAGGACAGGGTAGGACTTGGAGATTATAGGACATAAAAGGATTAAACTTCTTTACCCTCAGGTGACTTCTGAGCTGGTGTCCTTGCACCTTTGTCAGGGGCCCAACCACAGACCTATTAGGTGTTACACAGTTTTAAATGCCTTTCTATTTGGCTTTTTCAGATATTGCTGAAACAAAAGGGCTTGGTTTCAATTAAAGTTTTAGTTTTTTCCATTGCAAAACGCAAACCAAAAAAATTTCACTGGAAATTTGCCATCAGCCTGTGTCCAGACTAGGAATTATGCTTCGCTTGTAAAGATTTACACTCAGATTTAATTTTCTTTCTCTCTTTAAATAGTGCAGTTTCATTGTATCATCTGTTGATTCTTTTATTAACCATTCCCAAACACTGGTACCTTTTAGGACTCTAGGAAAATAAACACTATCAGTACCTCTAGCCCTGTCTTCTCCGGATAAAGATTGTGATTGAATTATCTTAAATAAGGTATAAAACACTTAGCTTGAGAGAAACCACAGTAACATGAGAACCAATTTCTGGTTAGACTCATGCTTGTGTGTAACATGCTATCAAACATGATAAGGAACAGACCTCTTTATTCTCTTTTTGTCTTCTACAAACATGAACCTTATTTATGTCTAGCCTCAGTTTTCTAGCATTTTCCTGTTATGGATCATAGAGCAAGATGGTCTAGTAAAGTCTTTTCCTTTCATTAGATAGCAAAATCTCTGTTGGGTACATGCTAAACTAGCTTTATGCAAAAGCAACAGCAACAATATATTATGATATGAATAATGTCATTCTAACAAAACTTAGCATCTGGAAACATACTGCCTGACTAGGTCATTTTTTGGTAGTTCCAGCAAATCCATGACCCTAAAGTCTGTAATTCACAGTCAGACCTGATGGGTCTTTAGGAATAGTCATATGTCTATTAAATAAAATGCATGCTTCTGATCAGCAGAATAAATTAAAGATTGAACACTACCCTGATGATATGTTCAGCAATAGATGCAATAATGACATTTCATATTTTGGTAACAGTAAGGTAAGTAGATAATAAACAACAAGATTTGAAGCCATGCAGCATCAGAATTCTGTATTAGAAATGAGTTTGCAAATTGAAATGGATCACAAGAATGGGTTTTGTGCGCCTGCATAGGGGAAATATGATTAAGGCCATTTGGTATGTCTTTTTTTTTTTTATGACTGAGGAGTTACATGCAGAGCTTTCCCACCAGCCCCCTAAATTGATGCATGATTTTAGCCTTGAACTGTGCTGTCCTCAGCAGATGGTCATTGGGCTGAACCTCTGGCAACCGGAAAGGTTTGAGAGATTGGCAGTTTCAGCAACTTCTTTTCCTTGGGCAGGGCCAAGTTGATATTTCCTTAACTGTGTTACAAAAAAAATGGGAGAGGAAAAGAGTTTTTATGAACTTAATTGCAGATAGGACTTTATCTTCACTGCCTACTCTGAGATCCCTTTCATATCACACTTCTTTAGCATTTGTTATACTGCTGAATGACATCTCTGTTTGACAAAACATGTGATATAATACAAAGTCATCTTACTCAAGACAAAAGGCAATTAATTTTAAAGAGAGAAGGGATTCAATAATCTATTACTAAGGTATATCATGCAAAGCATGTAAGCACCTGAAAGTCATCTACAATTAATCAAGTAATCCAACAGTTCTGTGATGCATGCTGTGTTTGATCACATTTTATGTCCAGAAAAGCTGAAGTACTGTACATTTAAAAGGCAAACAGAAGATCTAACATTGCATCTTATTTCTTCTTTTAAGCCTCCAAGTAAGTATTTGACTAATGTGTGTTTTCAGAAATATTTTAAATTCTGAATTAAGTATTTAGATTTAAGATCAAATTACTATTGAATAATTTTCTTGAGTGACTAGAAATTATGTAGAAGGAAGTCACTTGCTCCACATCAATTTTCCATAGCAAACTATTTTCTTCCAAGACCCACTCTCTATAATTTGATTTATATAGCTGGTGACCAGAAATTTCCTCATGACAGCAGCAGAGAGGACTTCACAATCTTCATTACGTTTGATATGGGAACTGTGTACAAAACAGAATATTAAAACTCTAATATCTTCAGGATGTTAAATTTCCTCCTGGCCAAAGCAGAGTCGCTCAAGTAGAGCCCTGTCCCTGATTGTGAAAGCCATCACCAATAAAATGAATGAATTATGGTCAAAGTCAGAGGAAAACAGAAATAACAGAACTATTAGGGTAACTTCTCTTGGAGCCTCTTGAAAAATTAAACCCACTGAAACACACAACAGCCATGAGGAGCACAGCACTGTCACCCTTGTTTCCTTAGGCAGCTCTGCTGTCCCTCTCACTGCCTGCTTCTGGATTCTCTCCTGTAACTATGGGATCTATCTGCCCACTGCTCTGTCACTCTTGGCAGTAATGGAGTTATGTTACAACTCAAGTTGAAAAAGGCATTACAAAAGACCCCAAGCTGGTAATCACGTAAGAGAAAAGGAAGTTTCCAGTCATTTTGAAAGGGACACAGCTAGAAACTTGGTTCTCCGTCCTCAGCCTTACACCAGCCATGCTGCAGGTTGCAGGCTATTTGCACAAAAGACAGCAGGCATGGAACACACAGCAGGACTGAGCCTCCAGGAGCATGTGGGATGGCAAGGAAGAAGCAAGAAAGAAGGAAAACAAAGATAACAAATTGTTTCATTAGTTCTACTGCTTATGAAACAACTTGCTAGAATTAGTGGCCTTGGAAATGTCCTGTTTAAATAATATCAAGGTTGAGTTCAAGGACCCGAGGGGAAAAAACTATTTGAGTTTGCAAGTACAGTGGAAAATGACTCTATTATTATTCTGTGGTTTTCTGCACGTGAAATTTGTTCTTTCAACAGTTTCATTAAAATGTACTCATATTAAATACCCAAACTTTGCCTGTGTTTAAATAACTTCGCCTGAAAACAACTGTAAGCTGAATGATATGGTTACCAGTCCTTTCCTGACACTGTACAATCTTACAGACAACATTTCAACAGCAAAAACACAAAATCATAACAACCTATGAATAAAGTATGTGGAAATGGTTGAAGATAGTACATCAACAAAGATTCCAAATTATAAAATATTACCTATTGCAATATCTTTCTTAAGCAATTCATTGTTAACAGGTTATTCTTTTTAAGCATCTTAAAAAGCAAATGCTAGTGGTTTGAACTACTGAAATGATAAAACTGTTGAAAGAACAAATAGCACACATCAAACCATGGGACAAACCCACTGCAAGTAATTCTTCTTGAAAGAATATATAATAAAGCAAAACTAGAGAAAGGATATATATACATACATATACATATACATATATATATATATATATAGACACACACATATATATATATTCCATTTATTACTATAATGATAAAAGCAATATTGTTTCACTGTACATAAAGACTGCAGATTTTTCTCTATTCCCAAACTTCTGAGTATTATCAGGCATAAAAAGTTATTCAGAAGCAGAGGTTTGACTGCAAAACCAGACACTTATTTACCTTTGGATAAATTGCCAAATAAAGTTAATAAATAATATACTTTTCCCCTAAAGAGCTGGGGGCCATGTGAACATAACAGAAGTGATCATATTTCTCCAGCAATCATCTGTTTGTCTGTCCTAAATCTGGAAGAGGCTGCTATCCTCTAATCCAGTTCTCATTATCAGTCTAGTCCAGATGCTTTTTTTGTAAATCAAAAAAACTTCACGTTGAAAACAAAAATGTAACAGACTAGACATTTCCAGCTTCCCACATCATGGGAAGGGAGTGGCAGAATACTTCATGGAGCCATTTATAAACCTGATTTATGGAGACACAGGTCTCTGCATATCAGCTAAGACACTGCTTAATTACACAGCCCTAGCAGTGTCACACTATTCTAACTCCCTCCTTTGCCAGAAGAGGACAAGGATGGGGTTATTCTCAATTTTGGTTTTCATAAGTGCTAGCAAGCATGCAACTTCTGCATACAGGTCTACAACTGTAAGGATATGTTATATTATTGTAGGCTTCTCTCAACAGGGATCTTCTATTAAAGTGATAACTATTTTTGAAGAGTTACAAAGCTCAGTGTTCAAAGACATAATGTAATTCCACTCTTTCAAGCTACCTCCTTCCTCTGACTTTTATCAATCAAACTCATTCTATCCACCCCCAATTTTACAGCAAATCAAACAAACATACAAATTGAAAATATGTATGGTTGGTTTTGAATCCCAGAAAGGTGAAAGAGCTGGAAAAAGACTCCTCAGACTCCTGCTTTGATAAGAGAAATGGAATTGTTTCCATACAGCACTTCTGGTGATGTGGCAAAGGCTTAACAATATGGGCTTAACTCTAATCACACTCATGTTCAATTGTGCTCCAAAGGTCTGCAGATGAGATGAAGTTAACTTCAGCTTCACTAACCTCCATGTCTGGATCCCAATTTAGTTTGACTAGAAGGAAATGTCTTTGTTACAGCTCATAAAAAAGATCTGGCTTCTGCAGTTTTCCTCAAAGTATAAAGCAAACATATGTGGGTACCACTACAGCAGGAAAAAGAGGAGGAAGTTTGGGTGATTCACTTAAGGGTTGAGCTGGAAGGGCCCTCTCTGGAGATCATCTTGTCCAGCTCTCTGCAAAGCCACCTACACTTAGTTGTCCAGGATGGTGTCTAATTTATTAAACGTGGTTAAAAATTAACAGATATAAAAACCATGAATTAAAAAAAATAGTGATTCTTAAATATAAATTTTAAACAATTTTTTTTTCAAAGTATGGCACTTGAAACTTACTTTCTGCCTCTCTCTCACACACCCATACCAGTTCCCAAACACACATATACTGAAAGAGACAAAAAATCCCTAACACTTATTTTCACCAGATCACAGAGATTACCTAATTTCACTATAAAAAAGCAATTCCACGTAAGTTAAGATTCAAGTGCCTATACATATGCCCAAAATGTAGTTCTCAGTTCATGTATCATGTGAAGACAAGATTTTTTATGCAATGATACCTTGTAGCTCTCTGGACACCAGGTATGGTCTGGGATTACAGTAAAAATCTGTGATATTGTATATTAATTGAATTACATTTTCTCAAGCATTTAAGAGAATACTGAGTGGTTTTCTCAGGAATGAGAACTGACTCAAGTTTTGTGTCTCAGGTCCTCAGCAGCACCACAGTAACGCTCACTTTGGGTCTAGTTTGACAGCAGACAGAAAGGGATAGAAACATGTTTTCTATACAGCAGAATTGGAACATGGAAATGAAAAGTATTCAAGGCTTGGAAACTCATGGTCAGAATTGTTAGGTCCAGCAGGGCTTCTGAACTAACCCATCGGCATGTGTAGTCTCCCTGCAGCCTACTTTTGTGGAAATCTGGATGTGCAGCTCAAAGACAAGACTGGACTAGGTTCTCATCTCCCAAGTGAGGTTAAAAGAGCCTCCGAAGTCCAACAGAGCATCATCTGAAATCACCTGAGATGTGACCACAAACACCAAATAGCAATGTAATAGCTGAAGTCAAGTATGTGCCGTATATTCCGAAGAGGCTGTAGCTGCCAAGCTATAGGTTTGCAGCAGCAGTGACAAGGGATCAGATTCCAGAGTCTGTGTTTCTCTTCATCTGACCCTTAGTGCACTGTTCTGGACCTAAAGACTTTTGACTAAGCATATTTGACTAAGCTACTGCACAGTGAGATGTGCCTTTACTTGCGGAATTGTTTCACACATATTTCAGTTTTTGTTTCATCAGAATGAAACCGATTTCAGATGCAGTATTTAAGAATTATTCAGCTTCTAGGACTTGAATAGTTTTTAGCCAAGTAATTGCCAGGGTCATTCAAAGAGCTGAACCCACAGAAGCATGAGATCATAATCAGCAGTGATTTGACTTGCATCATAGATCAATTTTGAGCAGTTGTTTCAGTTCTTTGGGAGCAGTACAGAGGGACAGAAAGGAGACTGTGGGGCAGGGGTTGGACAGGGGAATCCAACAAAAAAACCCCAACCCTTTCTTCTTCCTGAACTAACCACAAGAGATTACTTCCACTTTCTTCTGAAGTCAAGAGTAACTGCAGACAAAATCAGTAAATACAGTGATGCATTAATGATGGGCAGCAGTTAACAAAAGCAGTAAACTGCTCCAGAACATTATCCTTTGCATCCAAGAAAGCTCAACTGAAATGCACTGCGGTAGCTGTGTAATGCCTGATGGGAATAGTTCTGACAGATTTAGACAAAAGCGAACGTAATTGAGATTTGACCCTTTCAATGCAGTGGAGTACAGGTTTTGAGGAGGTGACTTTATTGACAGCACTAAAATCACACTGAATTCTTACTTTTGGTGCAATTTTGCTTGGTTTTAGCAAGTTTTTCATGGTAGGCTCTCATATGGAGCAACCGTGTGAATGGCATGAAAGACATTACCACAGTAAGCATGGAAACACCAGAAAAAAATTTGGGTTTTTCTGGTGGTGTTTCCATCCCCCCCTGACACAAGTTAGTACATAAGCACATTTCCTTCTGTAAGAGCAAAATGTCTTGCAATATTTGAAAGAATTATTTAAAATTTCCACATAGGGATTTAGTTGTACAGTTCTTGAATATTCTTCTTATTATTATTAATAATAATAGAAAAATAATAATAACATCAGTTTTGCCAATGCTACCAGGCAAATTAAGTGTCTTGATAGACCGTCACCTGCTTTAACCAGGAAAGTAAGATCTCAGAACCTGGAAAGGACTGGACTTCAGCCTTGCTGCCAGAGATCCCTCTTTACTGCCTCTGAGTAGTACAGCAGATCAGCCTAAATGCATAATACCAAACTAAAAATCCCTGCAAGCTGGAAGTCCTACTCCTCCTCCCTAATTACTGAGTCATTTTTTTTAACCCATATATTCACAGCAGAAACAGTGCTACTCTAACTCAGCATAACCAGCTACAACTCATGCTCTGAAAGCAGGTCTTTTATTGCAGCCCTGACTTTTCCCTTCGATCTCCTAGACAGCTTCCCACAAGTGGGTATTGCCAGAGCCTTTCATTTATGCCTGTTTAGGATAGCAGAATGAAGGCTAAAAGGCTTTGTAAGCTATGGAGATGAACAAAATTAACCAAGGGAGAGGCAATAGGCTGCTATAGAATCACAAATAAATGCTTCACATTTGCAGCTCAAAAGAATGCTCCATGTTCTGGGCCCCCTAGAACAAACGTGTAAAACAACTGCTTTTAAAAACAGAGACATCTAGCAGCTGTAGCTTAACTATTTTACAATACATCTTTCCCTGATGAGGATGTGCTTACTGGCCTCCTCAGAATCTGTGCTCTGGCAGTATTCCTCAGCAGGCAGCTGGGTAATTCCTCCCCAGCACCTTGGACTGAATGCAGACAAAACCATAGAATTCCATGATAACTAATTCCATCACTGTGATTAAAGTAGATGTGTTAGAAACACATGGAGTTAAAGAGAAAAACTCCAGATTACAAAAAATACCCCAAAACTGAGGATGCATTTCATTAGACATGCAGAGAGATTCATTAGCTGTATGAAGCTACAAATATCCAAACTTAAAGGATATCAATTGCCTGAGGGAAAGGCAGCACAACTCAGTTTTTATCAATAACCCATGCTAGGTGTTAGATAGAATAAGTCTTTTAAAGCACATAGTCCTGCTCAACATTGCATTCTCCCAGAGGCATTTTGCTCCAGTCCTGCCCTCACACTCTTTATTCATATCCATCTGTGCCTGCTAGGTGGTGCTGTGGGATGGTTTTTCTAAGGCAGAAAGGCAAGTTGCTTTTTTCATTCCCCTCACTGATATTTTTTTTTTTTCCTTCTGCACGAGAACAGCTGCAATGTTTTCTGTATCTTGGCTGTACAGGATGTGTCCTGTCAGGTCTCTTGTCAAGCACGTGGTGGCCACCACTGAGGATGCTGCTTCTCCAGAGCAGTCAGGGAAAATGAGTGTATCAGCTTTCATCTGCATGTATCCATGCAGGAAAGCTGGAGTCTTAGATGGAGGTAGGAGGTTTTAATATCTAGTCTAAAATTTTCAAAATTTTCATTACCCTTTGTTTCAAAAGACACAGGATATTTAAACAAACTATTTCCATTTACAAAGAAGGATTTAAAATTAATTCAGATACACAAATCAAAAGCATGATTTCAAAGAAAAGGGAAAGACTAAAACTTCCCAGAGGCCCAACGAGTGAAATGTCTCCCTTTTTCCCCCTCAGACTGCAACTTACTTGTATGATGAAAAGCAAGCTACTGCAAAAACTTTGGAAGACACCCTTTGAAAAGGGTGGTAACAAGAAGGATGCTGGTTTAGGCTTCGTTTTTTTTCTGTAACTAACTAATAACTCAAGTGGCAGGACACTACCAGTGCTATAACATCCACAGTGTCATAAATGGTGCAGACTGGGACTGAACTAGTCAGATCTGTAGGTAAAGTAAGTCTGGTCCATCTGTTCCACATAACTTCGCATCAATTTAGCCAAAGATGACGAATAATCCTAACCCACCCTTCTGAGCAGGAGGGAAATGAAACAAAACAACCTCCAAGATGAGTAACTGTAGTACTACATCAAATGATGACATCAGGAAAATCTTGTGCTTGATTTTCAGATCCTGTCCCGTGGTCCAATGCCTTGGGACACCCTCGGAGCCTTTGCTGTTGCTCTACAAAAGACAGCCTAGTAAATGGCAACGTGTCTTTAACATAGCTTTCAATTTCTGTGTAGTGAATAGAAATTTTTTGTCTGATGCTCTGCTGTGAATGATCTTCCACTGCCAGAAGCTGAACCTGGGCATCCACATTGCATCCCTTCATCAGAAGGGGATGACAAAGAACAAGAAGGAAAAATTTTGCAGACCAGTGACAAAAGTTGAAGTATATCCTGATTCTAAGGAAGTTTGCCTCAAATCTCTCTACTGGATCCAGCTATTATGGACATCCATCTGAGCAGTTCAGATCTGGAAGCAAACCTACTTTCAGGTGGTGTAACATGTCTTTCCCCCTGCAGCCATGCACAGTTTTTACTGCAAAAGGCTCTAGAGTTCCTGAGTGCCTGGAAGGGTGGCCCAAGAAACACCTGATGTGAAGAGTGTGTATTTGTGGAAGCTTGACTGCAGATGAGAAAGGGAAAAAGAAAAAATTACCTGAACAGAAAACACTGCAAACCTCACAGAGTCGCAGTGACACAAACGAGCAAAAATTATGAAGTGAAATTCTATCCTCTCTACTTAATAAAAGGAGTAAAACATTTCACTATATTTAATAGACACATATATTTAATATAGTTTTAATATATTTAGTATCCTCAGGAAAACACAGTGAACTAAAACACAGTCCCCAGGGATTAACAGTTTTGAAGTGACTCCATACATTAATAGCTGTGTAGTCTCTTCTCCCACTTTACTCTTTCTTTACTATAAGAAAGCCTGTGTCATAGGAAAAGCTTAATTGGGGAAGCAGAAGCAGTCAAACTCTAAGTTAGAGAAGTGTTACATTCCTCTCCAAAAACATAACAATAAGATGCTTAAATAACCACACTGACATTTAAAGTGCAATGGAGAAAAAGGGCTTCAGAGAGGTTGCTTTAATTTTATTACTGAGCTAAAGAAGGAAGCAGTTACACACTGCTGGAAATGAAAAAGGCAAAGCATACATTTACTACAGTTGTGTGTCTTCTTATTAGAAGAGGAAATTCAAAAATAAAAGGGACCAATCTACAAAAATTCCATGCTGGCTGAGGTATTACGAGTATGTTTTATATTGAACATCACATTCTTGTTTTTTATTAATGCAGTCTTCAAAAAGGGGAAACAGTGAAGAGATAGAGGGGGGCAAACCAGGAAGCATCTGAACTCCTTGTTCAATTGCTGTGATCAAAGAGGGTCAGAATATGGGAAGAGAGTACACAGCAGGCCCAGATGAGGCTCATTTCAGTGTATCATGGAAGTCAGCTAGAAAACCTGCTGGTATGCTGGAAATTATTCTGAAAAGTCTTTATATGGTATCAACTACTCTTAGAGAACTGTGGAGAGAAAAAAAAAAAAAAAAAGGAACCTACCAAAGAACCTTCCTTTTGATCTTGATCTTATGAAAATAATTGAGGTCCATGCGTCTTACCAGACCTTTTTCTTCCTAAGGGCAAGTTGTGTAACTGAGGAGACCAACATAAAATCTGTGAGGTCGCCATGAGTCTTGGGTAATACCCTGGTGAGGGTCTGAGCTGCTTGCACCTCAGAGGTTCCTTGGGGTGCACTACATGCTGAATACAAAACCATCATGTGTGTTTTGGCAGTTTCCACTTTTGATACAGCCTATTTTTTCTGTTATCCAAGTTTTTTCAGCTAGTAGCCTTTGCTTTAAAAGCAGCTATTCTAAATGAAAGAATGACAAACATTTTTTTGAGTGATGCCAAAAGAGCATATATGGTAACAATTAGTATCAGGTTCAACTTTTACCTACGTATCTGTCTTCACATATAATCTGTCCTTCTACTTCCTTGTGTTCTTCCACCAGGCCTCTAAAATCCAAATACCAATTTTCCAGATGAGGGACCAAGGCAAAAAGGGATTTGAAAACTGGTTCAAGAATGTGCCGGGCAGCTGGATTCAGCCTAGGTCTCCCAATGTAAAAACTCTCTCCCTATTTGGGCCATTCTTCTCAAATATCTTTAATAACAATTCAATAAACATCAAAATAGAGATGAGAGAAAGAAGTAACTTGGTAATGAAGTTACAAAGTTTACTACAAACAGTTTGAGAAATTAAGTGATTAACAAAAACATCCTACCCACATACTATGAATCAATTGAACTCTGCTTGTACCAGAATAAATATCATAGCGCATTGAGATAAATATGTAAACTGAGCCCAAAGTTCTGTTAAAATAAGGATGGAATACCTGCATCCTTCAAATCTGATGAAATAAGTAACAATTACCATAATGCCCTTTCTTTAACAGTCAAAAAACCCCAGAATGTTAACACCTACTCAAAAATGCAAAGGTTGGCCGCCTCCTTTCTTCTATAGGAGTGCAGGAGTCTTCTCAGCACCACCACTGCAACCCTCCACCCCCATACGCTGCCTTCTACTGACAGAATAACCATAAAGCTCTGCCAGAAATTCAGGACACTTAACGAAGTCTCAGGACATCTGGATGCCAGGTTTGTCTCTTACACTGGTCTCAGCACACAGTTCCGATAAGGCACTGGTACTTTGTGGAAACATGTACATTCACTATGGTGCATTTTCACAAAACCACAGGATATTCTGAATTGGAAGGGACCCAACAGGATCATGAAGTCTATCTCTTAAATGAATGGCCCATTCAAGGATGGAATCCCCAGCCTTGGTGCTATTTTAGAACTGTGCTGTAACCAACTGAGCCAATCTCATTTGGGCATTTTCTTATGTTTCATAGTGATCTATCTCCTGTACCACACATGCCACTGACATGGCCCAGTCAGTGAAGGCAAGAAGGAATGACTGAGCACAGAGGGTATTTGCCAGCATTAGAGGACGTTTTGTGAATAATTATTTTAACTATTAGATAGATTAAGAAAACTGTATCACTTGACCTTCACTAAAGGTCTGAGCTAACACATTTGAGTTTGGTGACATTTCAATGACTGTGCACCAGAAGATGTTTCCCTGCTGCTCCAGTTAAACTTTCTAATAGCCTACTTTCTGATGTCTTCTGCCAAGCACCACAGCCACTGTCATAAAAGATACATCACTAAAACACCTAAGAGCAACAACACCAGAAAATGGGAAACTCTGGAAACTGAAGCATTATGCACCAGAGTTCATGAAACAGTGTTCCCAGAAAAGGTGCAGACACAGCTACTTATTTTAATTTTAAAACACTCCTGAAAATGCAGCTTATTAAACTCCTGAGTTAGGATTATTGATATTTCTACCCTGAAAAATGATAACACAGCTGTCCCAAAAAGTTTGTCATAATGACCACAATGTGCTTTATACTGGCCAAGTTGATTTCTGCATTTAGATATGCATAAAACTCTCATGAGTATACTGTACCATAAGCCTGGATTATAACTACCATCTTTTTATCCTTCAAGAAACTCTCTTATATTTCTTCATTCTGCTTCACCTGACAACTTATTTTCTATTTCTTTTGGTTAGGCAATTAATTTTATTGTCAAAGACATTTGCTGCTGGTGGCTTCAAGCATGCTGGAATAAGTAGGCTCCATTTTCTTTAGTCTCAGTCCCCAATACAGACAAACTTTCCAACTGCTCCTTCTCCTTTCACTGCAGTGCTGGACATAATGCTTGTTAGAAAACACTAGGAGCTAATATCAGATATAGATGTTATTATAATAGTAATCCATTATCGAATAAATATATATATTAATAGCTAGGGTGTGAAGCACAGCATTTTGCTCACACACGTGACACTGAACTACTCTAGTGAGGGAGACCAAGGCAATCCTAAAAGCTAGTACTGACTTTAGGGTTGCTTTTCAGTTTTTACCCCACCTAATTCTAGTATAACTCTTGCTTTTTATCTCTCTTCTTGCATTTCCTTCACAACCAGAAATCTGTACATCTGCATAGATGCATGGTATTTTCTGGGAATAGTTGGACATATTTCACTCATCTCTAACCCGACACTTTCTTAAACAGTTTTGAATAGATGAGATTGAGTGAAAAGTTGTGCCTGAGCATTGGCCACATTGCTGGCAGTTAATCATTACATTTTCTCATTCCCCACTTCAAACGAGTTGAAATCAGATCTCTGATATCTTGTGAGGGAACTGTATGTTTTCTAGTATCTCCTTAATCTACAAGAGTTCCTTTTGACCACAGAAAAATGTGTATTCATCCCTTCAAAATACTCGTAAGGGAATGCAACAGATGGAGCTACAGGAATAGTTAGTGCTGCAGGACTCAACTACTTTTATGTCTGATGGAAGGACTTTGAAATCTACCTAAAAATATGTCTGGTAAAGAGCAGCAGCACTCACAGCAATCTGTCTGCTGAGTTGGAGGGACCAAAGCAAGTGCTTAACACAGTCTGTGCTGGCTAGTGTATCCTATTCCAAGTTTATTGCAACATCCTGATCCTTATCTTCAAAGCACTAATTAAATACAATTCAAAATAAACTCAGTTCATGCAACAGTGATGATCCAGTTTCTGAGTGAAAGAGGAAGAAAGCTCTCTGATGGCCTGGGTGAGCATAGGCTCAAGACCTCAAGAAGTAGGTAATAGGGAAGTTCCAGTCAAGCCAGGATTTCATTTCTGCCTCCCGCAGCCATTTTCATAACAACAGCTCAATGGCCAAATGCACAGTAGATTAACTATAAGAGGCAGCTGCTGAGATGGATGTTCAGGGTTTCAGTAAACTCAAAGCAGTTGCACCTGCTCACCAACATCTCGAATGCAGGGCAGCCCATGGGTGAGACTGCAATAATTTTAGGCTTTGAGAGGAGATCTCAGTTTTGCTCTGAACACTTTTAGGAAGCAAAGGAACCAGAAAGCCTGTAAGAATGATACCCAGCTAACATTTCTACTTGGTCTAGGCCTGAAAACAGAACAAAACTAGAGGCTTGCCAGAGTTGTGGCTAGAGGTAAGAGAGCAATGATGCAATCTAAATAGCCTGTGCTTAAATTATATGGAGCATCTCATTTGTCAGGAGCTGCAGGAAGGTTTGTTAACCATCAGGGCAGCAGACTGGGAAAAAAACATGTAAAACTGATCACAGCAGGTTTCCAAGCCGTGTGATTTTTCCTGGATTCTTAATTCTTTTAGCTAGCCAGAGTTCCTAGATCACCTTCCAAACACATTGAGAATAAAGCATAGGACAGTTCTACAGCACAGTTCCTTACAAAAATCAGGCATATGAATAGACCATCTATACACACAACTATTTTTCAAAATATATGGCCATAAAATTCAATGAGATCCAAATACTTCATATTTCCAAGATTGTCAACAAGAGGGCAAACCACCAGGTTGGCAGTGATTTCACTCAACATGCTTTGGGGTTAGGTTGTGCTATTCATACCTGTTAAGACGCTGCTATTTATTCATACCTGTTAAGATCCTTAGAATTGTAACCTTCTCCATTACTACAATCCATTTTTTGACATTTATTTGGAGACCCACTTTAAAATCCAGTTGCATAAGATTGGGTGAGAAATTTCTTGAGGAAAAGATCAAGTTATGGAATTCTCAAGTTTGTTTCTGTCTTCAGTGTAGCACATGCATAAGTGACTTGTGAAATGGACACTAATTTAGTCAAGCTTTTTGACTGAGTATCTACCTCTACATACCTTAAATGATTCATTTGTGTAAAAAAAAAAATAGGGTTTTTTGTGAGTACTATTTCTCTCAAAATTCTCATGAAATGACTACCAACCACAGGCATGCTTTAACCTGCCCGTGGCACCATGCAGAAAAAGCAGCCCCAAAGGGACTTGTTTGAAGTCAGGTTGATAGGGCCCTGAGAAACCTGGTCTAGTGGAAGGTGTCCCGGCATGTGGCAGGGAGAGCCTGGAATTAAATTATCCTTGCTAACCCTCCCAATGCAAACCAATTCTATGGTTCTATGATTCTGTAACTTTCCTTTTGCAATCAACAAGTTTACCCACTAAAATGACATTGTTCTATCTGAATGTGTCAGGTTTTGTTTTTCCTTTTGCTTTGAAATAGGTTCTTTTGCTTATTTCTGAGAGAATGATATTTTTAAATATTCAGAAATCATTTCTTCAATACCAAAGCAAGCAAAAGGTTCACACAAGGCACTTTAACTTGATCGTTAAAGTTTGTAGTTAACTTTGCAATCTCAGACTCAGACAGAAGCAAAGTAGGAAAAAAAATTAAAACAATATGTGAGATAGGAATCTTTAATCAACCTCGTTGTATCAGCCTGGGCCCAGCATTCCACCCTGTCTTCTGAGGTTACCCAGCACCACTTTGAAAATGGATTATTTTCCACTGAAAACAATGCCAAAAAGGGGCTTTAGCTCCCCTGGGGGAAATTAGAACAGCCTGGATCATCAAATGGGAAAAAATAATCATTATCAGGAGCAGTAAAAAACAGGGGGAAAGAAAAGGTGAAACTAACCTCAGATTTTGGACCACTTTATGCCTTAGAAGTGGCTTTGAAAACCAAGATGGATTGGCAAAAGCTTGTGAGTTTGTGATGCAAAGAAATGTTTGCTTCTCTAGATAAAGACATATAGAGAAGATACAGAGAAGCTGCTATGCTTTTTTCAAGATGTTTGGTCCAGAAATGTACTTTTGTAAACAGTCAATAGCTAGTTCTGGAGGACTGAAAGCACTGATACACTAAAAGTATTGTACACCTTCTCTTACTAGGTTAGAGGAATTACCAACACATATGAAAGATTTTATGTGTGTGTGTGTATATATATAACACCTTATATATGCCTATAGACCAGAAATACATTCTATGGACTTAATATGGCTTAATATATGCACATGTCTTTAACTTGGTGTTCCTTCTTTTGGATAAGAGAACTTTTCCAAGAGGTATTACCATTTACCTGCCAGCGATCCACCAAAGAGCTCCAGTGCCAGCTGCCAGCATAAAAAAAGTCCATTTACAACCAGCCTAGATATATTTGCAATACAACACAAAACCAAATCCAATTGCAGGAGTAGTAAGGCATAGGTGGCAGAAGCACTGAGAAGGTGGTGAAATATCATCTCCCAGGTACCGTGAAGTTGAAACATGAGTGCTACAGCACGTGGCCAGTTTAAGCACCATCCTTGACAGGTTAATTTCAAAAAAAAAAACCCAAAAATTAAGGAGCAATTCTAAAAGCACTGTTAACTACCATTCAATTAACTTCTAGTTTTGTCTTCTAAGAACCAAACTCTCTTGCACAAATGTCCCATGCTAGCACCAAATGCTAAAAGAAAACTTGGTTGACACCAATATTTCCTATTTACATAATTTGTAGCTTATATAAGATGGTTAGAGCCTTGGCCTGCTGTAGCCCTCTTTTACATGCCTGCAGCAGCTCACTGCTGACCTCAGTTATGTATTAAAGCTATCTGGAAGCCAACAACATGTAACCATACACCCATAATTGAGTACATACTTGAATGCTTTGTCAAACAGGGAACCACTGATGAATTACTGCCCATATAACTAATGATGAAATAATAGTAATGTGCATTTACATTGGGATTATGCTGCCAATATTTTATGCCAGGGATGTATGAGCCACTGATGATTGGAAAGCAGTCTACAGGCAGCCTGTGAAAGCCCACTGCCACACCGTGGCGTGGTCATTTATGGTTGGACACAACTTACAAAGAACCAGCAGTGGGCCTAAAAGTCTGGGATGTGCCAGTAACGCTCTTACCTCCACATAATATCACTAAACAATGGTACAGCTACCATCACACTTCCAACCTAGTGCCTATATAATACCAATCTACAACAAAAGGCTCTTTCTTTGTGTGCCATGGCAAACAAGTCATCTGAGATTAAGTTTCTTCCTGCTTTTCAGTTCTTCACCCTGACACAGCTGGTGCCTCTCAACTGGTACAATGACAACAGTGGCAGTGCAGTCACACCACTGGAATTCCAACTGCCTCCCTAATAAGTTTATTGAGAGCCAACTTAGATAACAGCACTAAAATGACCAACAACTTCTGATAACCCATCAATGTAAGTATTCATTGATGCTCAGCGGGGTAAAACTGCAGTAGAATTAGCAATAGTAAGGAATACAATGGCAAAAATCTGAGGAGGCTTTCAGTAAATTGCTTAGAGTCCTTCTTTGACACTAATTTAAACTTTTACTTCCCACATTTTCCCTCCATCTTTATACAGAAGTATTGCTGGGTGTGTAAAGTGATCTTGGAGCTGGGTACCAAAATCAGAGCTGTTGCAGTACTGAGCATGCCAGCCCCCAAGGTGCTCTGCTGAGCCTGTGTGATGCAACAATCCACTGCTCAAAGTGAGCAAGGGTGACAGAGCCAGCAGCCCCTTGCAAACAGAGCAGAGTAAGCAACAGTGAAGGGGCAAAACCACTACAGATTTTGATAAAACAATAAAAAATATCTGTGGAACAGATTCAACAACCTCCACTGCTAAGTATAGTAAACCCAGTCAGAGCTCTTGAGAAGGCAAGAAACCATGTGTCACAGCTGTGGCAGCTGAATAACTATACTCCTCCTGTATCCTATTAGAGGGATTTGTCCCAAGAATTAATTGGCAGTTTCACTATTCCTTTTTTGCTCAGCAATGTTAACATATTTTTCATCATCTTTGCTGTGGAAAAGGCACCAGCATAGCCGGGCTGCAACTCAGACTGTAGGTGCATTGCAAATTCCAGGGCTTCATTTTTCACAGAAAGTCAAAACCACCTTTAAGTGAGTAAAGCAGCTGTCCCACCACACTGACAGTAAGCCTGCCATACCTTTGGTTAACTTCTGGCACACAGACAGGGACTTAGATCTCCTCCAAGACAGTTGAAGAATAATGAAAAAGCAACTTTGATGCTACCTGAAACCAAACTATTCAAAGCACATTGCCTGCATTCCTCAGCTGCAGGCACTGAGCCAGGACATGGAGATAATCATTCAGGCTGGCAATGGGGGAGGGAGAAAGGAGCTTAAGGACCCAAGAGCTGAAGTACTCAGAGCAAGAAAATCTAGAAAGAATTTAATCTGCAAGGTAGCAATACAGTCATGTTTCTCACCCATTCCACTCCCATTATCTGCTTTAGAGAATTAAAATGGTCACGGACATGCAGTAATTTTGTTTCTTTTTTGCTTCTTTATCTGTTCCATAGAAAATGTAGATCTATATATGAAGCAAATAGTTTCTCTCTCACCTCACACTGCTTTTTACACTGTGGCAACATCCCCTGTTTCAGAAGGACAAATGGCTCAGAGTAATGCCTAGACAGCCCTGGAACATTTTACACTGGGGGAAAAGTTTCTGCTTATCTTTTCCCAGTCATGAAGCCTGCCCTTTAAGCCTGAGATTTGATAACTATAATGAACTTACTTTTACTTATCTACCAATATAGGTATGTCGACCCAATATAAATCAGTTCTTTCAATACTGCAGCATCTGTTCTTCGACTTGACAGTCTGCTGCAGCAGTGAAGTTTGCACTTTGTAGAAAAAATTCTAGTTAAAAAAGGACTCCTGGGACATTGAGCTCTTCCTCCTTGTGTTATGAGAGCTATCAGAGGAAAAGGGGAGTGCAGCAGCCTCTCCATGTCACTACAGTACGCAACAGCAACTTTGTGTGACTCAGACACTTGAAACATTCTTGGAAATTTCTTAGTAACTATAACTATGGATTCAACTCCACGAACTACAGCAACTTTTGAGTTGTAAACAACTAGCATACTCTATTCCAGCTACTGTGTCATACATATCTATCTATGTACAGATCTGCATGGTAAGAGCAGCAGGAGCCCCTGGCAGGCCTTAATAAGCTTCCTAAAGCTCATTAAGAGCCAACAGGCTGGAGCAGGGTACATTTGTGGGTTTACCTATCCCATGGCCCCTCAGAACAGCATGTCAGTAGAATCTGTGTTCTGCTTGCTTTTCAAATTCCAGCAAAGCTGGCCTTAAAGGTAGACTGTGCACTATATAAATCACTATTCCACTGGAAAAGACCTACCCAAGCTACATATATTCCAGCTTTCAACTTTTTGTCTCAGTATGTGGGAACCAGAAAGAATACCCTGCAGGCTGGTACATGACTTTGCCTTCAAGGTCTCTCCACGCAAAAGAAGACTTGACATTAGGATACATTTCTTTGCTAAGAGGGTGGACAAACACTGGAAAAGGCTTACTGGAGAGGTGGGCAAAGTCTCAAACCTGTCAGTGTTTCAGAAGTATTTGGACAACGACCTTCATAAAGTGAAGCTGTCGGGCATTTGGTCTAGATGGTTGTTGTAGGTAACTTCCAGTTGAACTTGTGTATTCTACTTTAAGAGGGGGTCACTCTGAACTGTCCTCTCCCAGTGCTCAGCAGAGGTGAGCAGCGTAGAATGGTGAATAGAGTGGTTCCAAAGAATGCCTTGGGAACTGCAACTACAAAACCAAAAAACTGACCATTTCTCCATGGTCAAATGCAATGGCAGCGCAGACAGTAATGAGGGCATCTTTGACTTTAAGAGCAGCATATGTGCTGACAAAAGAGTATAAAAACAGTAGAAGTATCAGCTCAATGTGACCTGGTTTCCACAAAGAGTATTATAGAATGTTTTAGAGCCTAACACAAAGTCTATTTATACCCTAAAAGCATTAAAAAAAAAAATGCACCAAAAGAACACCAAAGCCATATAAAATTGGAATATTTGAGAGTCTTACCTTTGAGCCAATAAGCGTGTACAGCCATTGGATGGTTTCATTATGATTTATCACTCCATTCATGCCATCGACGTAAAGCATTATCTGGCCCAAGGCTATTGCAAAGGAAAGAGAGAAAATATAATTAGAGCTGGTGAAGACTTTTTATAATTCTAAGCATTGCTGACAATTTTCTCTGAGCAGGGTTTACCAGAGAAGTCGGGAGCTCAACTAATGAAAGATATATTGGGCAAGATTGTGCTGGATTAAATCCTGGGGAAACTTCACAAACTTTACTGACTTATTCTGTAAATATAACTGTGAATTTCATCCAGAGACAAGCCCAAACACTTGTTCTTTCCTAGAAGATGGTGTATTTTATGCTCCCCAAATCTGCAAACAGTACTTTACACATGGCTTACTGTCGCAATGGTTCCTTCAGCTACAGTGCTTTTTATATTATGAGACAAGACTTTCACCATTTGTTTCAGCACCATATATAATGTTTGGAATTAGTATATTTGGATTGACAGTTTCAGTGAATTCCAGTGATATGAAATTAAAGCTGGACAATTAACATCAATAAGGACATCAACTATTCACTACTGCACAGTGCTCTCTTGAAAAGGATTGTTACATTTTACTGAGAAAATACAGAAAAAGCAAAGCATGGTTATAGCAAAGAAGTGTCTTTATTAATTTATCCTAAAGCTTTTACAACAGCATTAAAAATATACTAGTAAAATATTTCATAACAGTAATTTCATAGTTTGCAATTGTGATAATATGAGACTTTCAAGAGACAACAGCTATTAAATCTTTTCTGACTGATAAGGACAGACATTTTTTGTAAGGATTATGAAAAGTGAATTAGTACAATTCATCTATCATCTTCAAAAGTTTCCACTGTTAGATCTTCTGCTTTATAGCAGGAGATCAAAGCACAGTGGGATGAAAAAGAAATCGCTGATGTAACACCTTTTAGCACAGCCTGTTGGCATAACAACTCAATTATTTAACGAACAGCCTGATGAGCCCCTAGAACACTGCTTTATGGGGGGGAAAAAAGGAAAAAAAAGGGTGAGGATAATTATCACACTATTAATCTTCCAAACACATTCTGAATGTTTGCTAACCTTTGCACAGGTTGTGTGCAGTGCAGCGTCATTTACCTTGAGGGCAGACTTTCAAAGACATGTATGCTAGGCAAGCACTTCGGTACCCCTATAGCCAAATAGCTAACAGTCATTCTTGCACCATCTCCTCCTTTTCCCTTTGGTCTAGTTGGTCAATTTATAGTTAAAAACCTGAGGTACTATTTTTACATTCTTTATCTCATCTGTCACAAAAAGCTAGAAGGAAAGCCACACTCAGTGAATGCCACACAATCAATGAAGACTGAGAAAAAGCTGGCAAGAGAGCTCTGACACAGAGATAACACGTCTCCTAGGCAAGCATTGCCACTGGAGTATGCCAGGCACTCTCTGCTCCTCCTCTCCAGGAAACAATCACTCAGCACCCTCTGAAGACATGCCTCTCAGGTGAATAAAATCAGGTGGGAGGGACACAGGCCCAAGTGTTATGGCAAAATAAAAGATGTAAGTCAGCAGTAAAAAGAGATATGAATTACACTACCTGAATAAATGGCTGCTTTGAAGCATTTCATTGCAGGAAGAGAAAATGCTACTATCCCAGCAGTAATCAGAGAAAGTTCTTAATTCTTGTTTTTACTTCCTTTCAATGCTGAAAAGATTTGGCACTGGATCAGGATGAGATCCAGTCATGATAAGGTCAACAAATCCATTTTTTTCCCTCTTGCAAATTCTTTGGTTGGGGGTGAAGTGCTTTAATTTGAATTTAAAGCAAATGTGAAACAAATTTAAGTCTTAGAGCATGCTTTCCAAATTAATATAGAAATCACAGACAACAAAAATTTTGCTTTAAAAAACATGTACACAACACAAAATTACTCCACTGCTTATACTTAAGACTAATTAGACAGGAAGGCTAAGTGAGATCTGGCATGCATTTGTTTTCAGCCTGTTAGATGTGACTCTTTATAACAGCAATATGTTAAGGCAAATTAGTAGACCTTAGAAAGAAGCCAAAAAAATGTTTTAGGGATTCTTTAAAACACAAGAAAAAAACCACTCCCATTGCTGCTTGAACTAGTGGCCAATAAGTTTCACAGGGCAAGGAATGATAAACAACGCTATCAAACAACCAAGATGTAAACACTTATGTGTCCACAACCAAGTCACATCTCCAGCAGTTATCTGCCACACATGAAGCTCTCAGCTGCTGCCAAACCTTGGTGTGGATCTTCATACTGCTATTTCCTGTCTTCAGGGGTCAGAAAAATGAGACAAGATAGGTATGGTTGAGGAAAAATCTGTTTTCATTAAGAGATAGAGTAAGATAAGGAGAATTTGTACTTTGTACAAAGCTGAAGCCCCATAAATTCTTAGGAAAAGAAGGCCAGAAGAAGATCTGAAAGGAGGAGAATGATGGTTTTCATACCCCATCAAGTTTCTGTGCTGAGCAAGAACAGGTATTTCCTTTACCATAACCACACCACACCGCCAAAATGGAAGACACCACCAAAAACACCAGTGTAGGAGCAGGCTGGAAGTCCTTGGGCCCTTCCAGGCCTTGGGTCTGGCTGAGTAAGACACAGCAGTTTGGCACTAAAAGGAGACTGACAGAGGACATTTTACAATCTTTGAAGCTTTTCTACCCAACTGCTATCTCACCTCCCACCCACAGCCATAATCTGCTGAAATGGCCGTGGCTGAAGCGCAAGCTCCACGCATGCAGCACGCTCACACATCCACCACCAACATCCAGGGCCCCAACAAGGGTGGGCAGCCTCATCTGCAAGGCAGTTTGGAAGGCCAATCTACGCCAAAATAATTTAGGTTCACATTTGTCTGTGCCTTTAACCAAACTTTTTTTTTCTTCTTTACCAAAAAATGAGGAGGCTATTTAATCCATTTAATCCCATCCCTCAGCTAACTGGAATTCTTTTTGGAAGTATATCAACAACCTACTTGTATTAGGAAAGTTTACTATTGTGCAACAAGGGGCTGGGAGAGGGGAGTTTAAATACGAAGCAGACCTAATTTGGAATTTCTTTGTTCTCACTACCCTTGTCAAACCCTTAATCTTATGTGAAAGTAGTCTGTGACTTTACCCATAGCTATTTTCAAGTGGAAAATTGATGGATTTCTTAGGAAAGGCTTAGGCTAGAAAAGGAGAGACCAGCCAGAAAGCTCAGAGATTTCTGTGAAATAAGAGGTTTAAGAAAGCCTCTAAAAACTTGCCAATATTGGCACTGATACTCTCCTGGGATATAAAGTTTATAGGACCAAAGAGGAAAAGCTCTAGCACAAAACATCATCACAATGAACATCACTTAAACCTAAAGTCTCTTTATCCCACCCAGACTGGAAAAAGTTTCAAAGCTGCTCCTTGCCCAGGCATGCACCTGCTTCTCTAGTCTTCTCTGCTTCTATTTTACCACAAGACTGACTTAGAGAAAACAAAATCACTGAATGAGCAGAAAACCTATTTTCTTACAATTTCCCATGAGTCAAACCCCTTCTCATCATGTCAAAAATTATGGCAGGGATGCCTTTTCTGATTGCATTTGTTTCCACCAGAATAAGCAAAATGTATAGCATGAAGCAGGCCAAAGACAGACCTTGTCACTGCAGGTTTCACTCCCAAGAAAGCTTTGGGCCCAAGTTCTTCAGTTCATACCCAGTAGCTGTGGTGCATGACATGTGCTGCAACATGCAGCTACATGCCTCTACAACTACAGGCAGGTGTGCACAACAGACAATGGTGATGAAACTAAAGGGAAAGAAGAACCAGCTGCTAAAACTCATATTTTCATTGCTAGCTAAACTCTTACCATCATCAGTGAGAAATCAAGGGTCTGTGTGATTGCATTAATTACATTTGAAAACTGACTGCTAGTTTTGGTATGCTATCCTGGGCACCAAAAAGGCTTACTCCATCAAAGCAAACCTCATGATGAAGAAAAACCCCATGTCAAGTGAGGGATCCCATAAAGGAGATAATGCAGTTACCTAATATACTGCTATAGAGCTACTAGTATACTACTACTACTACTAGGTGGTAATTCTGAAGAAAACAACCATATTCCAAACTTCTTTCTTGGTGTTTCCTCATTAGAGAGAGGCAAGATCCCAGCTACCAAGTGGCACCATCTTGAACACAAAATCTCCAACTCAGCTCAGCCTCCATACACTGGATGTCAGAAGCTGCTACTTTTGCTTGTAGCACATTCCCACCATGCTTGCATGCCCACCCTCCAAACAGAACTTATTGTCTCTATAAAATCCAAGAATATTTCATTTCCCTGATGATAAATCATTATTAAATACAACTTCTATACCATCCAGCTACTTGAAAATTAGTAAAATCACAGCAGAGCTCCTTCTTCTAAGAGGTGACATCAGATAAAACAGATGACTTGGACTCTCCACTGCTTCTGAAAATGATCTTACAAAGCAACACTGTGGCAAACCTCATGACTCACACTCAGTCCACATCATTAGAACCACCTAAAATTTGTGTGTTTGGGGTTGGTTTTGTTTTTTTCCTGTAACTATTTGTATGGGTTGGTTTAAGCTTCAGTGAAAAATCTGCTATTTATAGAGCTATTCTCATTTCTTTACTATTGTTGACTCTATATGTAATGTCACCCAGAAGCTAAAAACAATCTTGTTCCTGGCCACAAGTGCATTAATATTTTATTTCTTATCAAATATTTTAAAATCCCAAATCTTTTAAGTTTGCATTTTTGCCCTCTCTTCATTTGTTCTTTCTATTATAACACACATCATGGTTGAAACAGGCTAAGGAATTAATTTTCAGAACTCCCATATGAACCATAGGCTGAACTTCTATTACACAAGAACTGAACTATCTCAGAAAAATCACATCGAAGAACTAATGCTATGAACCAAAGCTGCAAAACCAGTTCTGAACAGAGGTCAATACATTAAATTGCTATTATACTTCAGAAGTTCTTATGCTGGTCAACGCTACTTTCAATTCAAACTTTTTGTCTTACGCTCTTTGAGAACTTCTGCAAGCCAGTTTCAGACCTAAAGCATTACTCAAAGTTCAAATCTTTTGCAGAGACAGTGAGTTCCCAAATCAAACTCCATCTTAATTTTTCCCTCTGTCTACTTCACAGAGAACACATAGAGACACCACAAGTCCACCACCACAGAAACATTCTACAGGGGAATTTTCTCCTCTCCATGTTTGCTTTGCCACCCTTTTCCTCTGGTGTTTTTGCCTTTAAAACAGGACCCAGCCAAGTCAAAGGGGACACAGCACCTTTATTCAGCTGACAAGTTTCATCAAGAGCTGATCATTATACACACCATGAAACACCTGTGGCAGCGGAGAGTCCCAACAGAGCCAAAGCAGCTTCTTTTCCAGGATTTCTTCTGTGCTATTTTAGAAAATTTAATTGAGTGCAAAGAAAGAATGGACTCTCACTTGACTCTGCCAGTAGTTACACTACCGAAGGCCTTTTTATATGAATTAAAACCTGGCTTACATTTATGCATTATAAAAGGTTTGCATGATACATCATAATTGTTTTAATAATTATTTTATGTTGCAGCACTCCAGTTTTAAATGCACTATGTTCTAGCATGTTTTACAAGATTAATAACATAGCAATGTAAAATTAACTGGTAAAAACATTTCCTCATGAAGAATAAATGTCTAATTAAAATACCTTATTTATAAGTGAGCAATTATAGCTGAGAACTGGAATGCTATTTTGCAAGCTGACTAGAAGCATGGAAGAATGAAAAAAAAAAGAAAGAAAGGAACAAAAGGAAGAATTAAGGAAGGAAGAAGATGGGAAAAAAAGACAAAAGAAATGAATATGAAAGGTTGAGTAGATGGTTTTAAAAAATGCTTATTCATCCTCAGTGCTTCATGAAGCAAAATGCATTCAGAAAAAGAGGTGTGGTAGCCTGTAATTAAAATTATGCATATGCAGGTATAGAGCTGAAATAAGGCAGCTCCTTCTTAATGGAGTCAATACTGGCTGTAACACTAAATAATCTTCATCCAATTTATATATGAAGTTGAGTATTTTTCTTAAGAACTGAGATTTTTTTGAGTTTTAAAGCATTTCTTGAGGAGACTTCCTCACTGGCCCTCAGAACTTAAATTCTGAGGGAGCAGGACATGATGACGAGATTGCCAGATTTTCTTGTGAAGGTGAGCTATTCTGCAAAAGCACCATAGCTGAGCAGGACATTGCCCATGCAAACACTGAAGGCTTATCTCCAATAAACTGACCTCACCTCCTAGCTATGGACTCCTGCAATGAGTACTGATGCTGCAGCCAGTGAGAAGTGGCTTCATTTCAGGGCAGAAATTAGAGTCTATTTCAGGATTAGGTCTCTCTTCTTATCTTTAAATGTATTTTAAACTCTTTATACTGGATTTATCATGCTAGAGGCTGCCTAGCCCAATCTGTCGCTCAAACTAGGGAAATGCAGAGCAGGGTATTCATGACTCTGTACATCTGGGTGTTGAATATAGCTCCAGGTTGCTGCTCAGCCTCTCTGGGCAACCTGTGCCAGTGCTCAGACACCCTCACAGGATTTTTGTATTAATTTTTTAAGTTTAAATCAAATTTCCTGTATTTCAGCTAGTGCTCATGGCAGGCCTCTTGTCTTTTATTGTGCATCTCTGAAATCTGGCTCCATTCTTACTCTCCCAATCATATATTCAGTCCCTTTCATAACATTGAAATTTAATTAAACTGAATTTAAACTGAAGATTAATACACAGTCAAGAAACCAAAACTACACATTAAGCTAGAAATCTCAAAAAAAAACCAACTTTAATTTTGGAGCAAAACAAGGAAATTTAGTGAGCCTCCCAAGTTTAGAAGTGATACCTTAGTGCTTCTATCTGGGAGCTGATTGAGTAATTTAGTCTGGCAATGTGATGGATTTCAAGGCCTTTCCCTCTCCATTAATCATCATGAACATAAGCCTTCTGTTTGTGTAAACAATACTAATCCTGACTTTGAAGGTACAAAGAAGGAAACACAAACCAAGCTTTGCAGAATGGAAAAGATAATTTCTGTAGCTCCCTTTCCTGAGCTCCTCAGACATCTATTTACCCTGCACAAAGAAAGGTCCTGCAGGTGCAAGCTGTCTTTTATCAATCATTATCAATTACATACAGCACATCAGTTTGGAATTCCAGCATCTGCTTTACATGCCGAAAACCTGAGCTTTGAGAATGAACTCAGCCTTTGGATTGGGAAACACTGTAGGGTCAGAAATGGGTTTGGAAGAAAATGCAATCAGGACTCAGTATCAGCAAAAAGCACAGGTTATTTTGATTTGGACTCCGTGTGTTGCTGCACCTGGGGCAAAGAAAAGTATGAGGGAATACATGGAATTTTTTTTTTTTCTATTATACATCAGCAGGATTTTGCTGACTGCAAGTAGGCTGCCCGTGACTATGGAAAAAAGAACACTGTCATGGGGTTCCTGCCTTCTCTGGCAAGTAAAGAATTGTGGCACAGCTAGGCTATTTAACAAATGGACTAACACTAGAGCAGAGGAAGGACATATGGTAGGGTAAAAGCATTCACATACCGAACATTTTTAGTCATCAACAGTGTTTCTTCTTAGTACAACTGTAAACCTTCCAAAATGAAACCTGTGGTTTCAAAGTGAGCAAGTGATAAATTCTCACTGACAGCTTTTCCCCCCTGTTTCTCTTGGGGGAGAAGCCACACTTTCAAATATTTATTTTTTTCCTAAAAGTAAAGAAGATTCTCAGGGAAGCAAAAGGGGGAAATTCAACAATTCCAAGCATTATTGTATTCCTCCTATTACAGAAATATTATACTACATTCCTATAATTTAATAATTTATAATATTCATATTTCCATACTATTCTTATTAGAGAACTATATTATTGTATTTTTATTCTTCTTATTAGAGGACTACAAAAATAAAAAATAAGATAAAAAACTGTGCCAGTCAAAATGTCAAGCATTGCCCAGCTCCACAAGCACAGCCTTTGTAAAGCATAACATTGACCAATGATTTCTTGCTGTTGTGTAGCAACAAATTGGTGATATCATGAGAGCTAGTGTTCTCCTAGATAGCACTTCTTTGTCTTCTAAGCTCAACTTCATTCTCTGAGGTCCAGCCCCGGGCAGGTAAACATGGGCTCAGTTTGGCATCCTGGGATAACAGCGTTGCAATCAGTATGGTTGCTAAATACACTTAAACCAGGGTTTAGCAGAGAGGCTTACAGAGAGTTGCAATGATTTCCAGGGGCATGTAAATTTACCTCTGCTGCTCCCATGCCAACAGCCAGTCTCCAAAATTCATGTATTGTGACATTCGTTCAATAAACCTGGACTCTAAAACATGACACAAACTATATGCCTGAGGAACAGAAAAGCTGTGAAAAAAAGATGAATGAAAACCACTGAAAACAGTAATCGTACCACTTATGTTTTACTTCGCTTCTCACAGAGTGTTTTGCAGGAAACAAAGCATGTTGCCAAAAGTGACTCTCAGAAAGCCATCCGATTTTGAGTTAAATTCATACACTGTTTATTCTAGCCATTAGAATAAGGTATGGTTGGGGAATACCAGGGTAGAGATGCACTGAGAATAAAAATACAAGTAAAATTCTGCAGCTATTTACTTCAATATAAAGCTATTTTCTTAATTCTCACATAGTTCCTTCACCTGGAGATGCATTCCAAACACAGCTGCCTCTTCTTCCAATGTGAGGTACCACATGTGTAAAGCACAATAAAAGAAAAATTAAGAAGCACTACAAAAACTTTATGTAGAATCACTTTTGTAATTTCTCGTTACTTAAGTGACAACAGGTACATATTTTAGACAAATCCAGAAGTTCCTAGAAAGGGATCCATTGGCTTTCATCATCTCAGCAGACCAGAATGCAACGAGTGCACACACAGCACAGATGCATTAAGATGATTTCAAGGCACTTGAGTAGTGTTTGAAATATTAGTGTCAAAAAAGATAAAGAAGTTCTGCTTTTTAAAAGGATGCTTTTTAGTATAAACTTGAGACTTCAATGCGTTTATCGTCTTGAAACCAACTGATTTGAAGAGCACCGTAGAGCAGCACAGAAAGTCATATTTTTCTTAACTGTATTCCAGACCATCCAAAATCCTTGAATAAAAGTTTCCTCCCCTGCTCAAGAAGGACTAACTCAAGGGCAGAAATCAGTAGGAGAAACAAGAACTGACTATGCCTTAAATTCAGCAACTAAATTAAAATAGTTTTTAACAAACTGGATGAAAAAAATGTCTGTTCAAAGCAAAGGCAAGACTGGAAGTAAGGCTTTCTCACAGCACCCCAGCCTCTTCAGCATACTGTGTTGGCTAAAAATGAATCAAACCAAATGGCCTGAAAATAAAAGCTCTTTGAAACAAGATCTCTGTCTCTTATCTACTGAGGAATAGATCCCAACATCCAATGATTTTATGAAAAAGACTGCATCTGTCACTTTTTATTCATTTATCTGTCTTAAAACCAATAGTGAGTGTATCTTTCTAATTTTCTTTATTGTAATTATACCATGACAGATGCTGAAACTAAATTCCTGATATACTTTTCAGATATTTATTGCTCTTCAGCATGCTCAGCCTGTCTCTAACGTTTCAGATAGACTCTACCCTGCAGTAATGTGCATGCCATTAAAGAATTCACTTTCATCTCTTGAATTTATGCTTGTTAGGGCAAATTAATGAAAGACTCTATTCTTTAAGTACTGGCTAAACAAAGCCAAAGTCAGCACTAGAAAGCAAACCAATACAACACTTCATTAAATGTGCTTTTTATTTCTTCTTTTTTCAAGTATGTCTGCTGCTATGTGAAATTTAGAGTTATACAGTCTCCTTTCAAATCTCACAGTAAAGAATGTCTCAAGCCACAAGTTCATACCTCCCATTTGAAGTGGACTTCCCATGAGAAAGGTGCAGGGAAGAGACATAATTACAAATCCCTTTAAGTACAGAGCTCACACTCTCCCAAAATATTGACTGAAAATGCTGTTTTGTGTCTCTGCTCATTCATCTCAGATAATGAGCAAAGATTCCTTCCAAATTAACTGTAATTCTCTTCTAATCCCTCTATTCTTTTTTTCCCCCCCTTCAGTACAGTGATAGTGAGAACTCCTTTGAATTCTGAATCCCACCTTATTACAGCAATGCTTTGAGAGAAACATAACAAAATCACTGGTGTCATGCTCAGACTTCTCTGCTCTGACTTCAATAGGTGGACAGCTAAGCACAACGCACACCGGTCCTGTTTTTTTGCTTTCTCAAAATTTGCAGTTGACATTTACAAAAAAAAAAAAAATTGCTAATTTCTGATTGCAAGAAAGACAGAATAGAGAATCTTTGCTTTGAAATTTATTTCCTTAGCATATAAAAAAATTAATAAAATCGATTCAAGAAAAAAAAAAGTATTTGGGGGCATAAGCTTCATTTGACCAAAGAATGTAAGGTCTGCCATTGGTAACCACTTGTCATCCATGTGGTGGCAGGGAGAGATAATCATGTAAAAGCTGAATATGAAGATGAATGTGGTGCTTTTTTCAGGTTTGACCATCTACATTTTTAATTTATCAGTAACCCTGTAAATGAGAAATGCAGTTGAATAACCATATTTTATTTATAGAGAATATTTTTAGGTGATTTTTGCTGATTATTCCTTGATTCAGTGATCATAGCATTATTGGTAATCCTCACATAAACCAAGCAGGTTTCCATGACTGTATGATTGGTCAGCACTCCCTTAGCAGGCATTACTGCATGGTTATAGGATCCAGGATAACAACACTGAAGAAGACGGTGCAGAGACAATTTGGAGATAGGAAGTGTTTTACAGCTCCTTGTGTTAGTTCAGAGCAAGGTTGCTGAGCTCTGCTGTATGACCAATAACATCAGGCTCCACATAGAAGCAGCTAAATTACTTCCAGACCCAAACCAGTCCTGGAAGTATCACGGACACTTCTGCACAACACTTCTCCAGTAAGTGATGTGGCCTGAACCCAAACCATCTGTGCATAACTGGAGTAGAAGGCTATGCATCTATGGAATAATTAGTCCACAAACAAGAAAAATCCATCATGGGCAATTAGCTGTTTCTGGGTACTAAGAAAGAAGTTAAAAGAAAATTAGGTACACAAAATTCAAGCACTTGAAACTTCAAGAAATGCCAGAGTTAAGATTCCTGGAGAAAACTTTGTTCAGCCTACTCTGTGCACAAACTTAACTATGTCAAAATCAATTTCAAGAAACATTATTCCTGAGCTTTGGAGTACTTCCTCACTCAGAGTAAGTGCTGCAAAGTACTGTCTATAAAGCACTCTCTCACTGTGTGGTCCTAGGAAATTTTTAGTGCAAACCTGCTGAGAAGACAGAATATTTCATTTCCTGCAGGATGATGTTCCTCAATACAGTGAGTGCTTCACGGGTCTGAATACCTTTTCTGCATAGCACATTGATGAATAGTAAAGAAACTACTCTGTCCTGGAGAGAAGTTGGGGCTTCCACTAGCTCTGGAGGTCACATCTGAGACACCTGATAATCTGACTTGTATTTGAGAATACCTTTTGGTATAATAGTACTTGTAGTTTAGGTTAAGCTCTGCGCAGTACAGTCTCAGATTGGCCCCCCAGAAAACAATAAACACTCTTTGACAGTGAACATAATTATACTTTCTGACAAGTTGAGCTGAAATTACTTGCCTAGCAAGTACAATACATTCTAATGCTGTGGCAGAGGTTCAGTTAAAATCTCTCTCCTGCTATGTCAGGAACCTTAAAATGTGTAGTACCACCAGCCCTTTGCTCTGCTTGAACTTCAAGGACTGGCAGCCTTATTTCAATGTCTGGAAAACTTGGCTTTATAAACATTCTAATCCTTTAAGTGTTGGATTCAATGATCCTTGTGGGTCCCTTCCAACTCAGAATATTCTTTGTAAGCTGCTTTTTTGTTAGATTGGTTTGTTTTGATTTTGAGGGAAAAAAAAATGTCTGTAAAAGAATCCCTCATCACACTCATCATGTGTAAGTGGAATGAAACTGTGACGCTCATCACATTGGGTTTTGCCATTTAATTTAATGGAACAAATACTTTTCCCATTAACTTTTTACACACTCTAAAGCAACAAACAATTCTACAAGCTACTTCTAGTTTCTGATAGAAGTCACATTGACAGAAGTTGCTTCAACAGACATGATTTAAAAAGTTCAGGACATCATTGCAACAATACTTGGAGCTTGAAGAAGCAAGAGTCATTTCAGATGGGCTGCAATTCAACATATCTAGAGGTACTTGGCTGATCAGTTTTGATACCCCTAAGCTTCCACAAAACACCATCCACAGCTTTGTCACCCTCCAATTTATTATCTGGATTTGGGACACCTTCTCTCTTCATTCATGTTTCTCAACAGCAACACTGATAAAGTGTCACAAAATGCCAAAGCTTTCTCATACCCTGCTGAACCCTAAGAGAATGATGAGCATCCTGCTGCTCTACACAACACATTCTGGTAAGTGGAGATTATGAGATAGGGAGAGACAACAGACCTCTGATCTGCTCTAAGCTACTGTTCCTTGAGGCTACTGCTCTGGTGCCTCCTAGTTGTCCTGCATGGGCATCCTTAGCTCCAAGCATCTATTCAAAGTACATCTCACCTTCTTTTCGGGCTGGTATCTGTATGTCTGGAAGAATGCAGTTAACAATATGATCACTGTTACTATACAGAACAACCTCTTTTAACAAAAGATTATTAAACAAAATCGGGTAAATTACTTGCTTGTGAAATGAAATGGGTGTATGCTGTCTTCAGCCTTTCTCCTCTTCATAAAATCACGCCTACTTTCTCTAGAATTGTTACTTAGGAATTAAGTAATTAGAGAAATATTTTAATTAATCTCATCCCTTCTGACTGCTCAAGGCCAAAGGGTGATTTTTATCAGAGCATACAGACCATCCACAACAGTTTTTCACTTTTCACATAGTACAAATAATGCAAAAGTTAAAAAGTAAATAAAACACCTGAGTTGCTTTATTGGTGTAGAATATAAAGTGGAAATAAAATACACTCATTTTGATTCACTGCTTGATCTACAGGAATTTATGTTAGCACAAAGTGTAAAAGCAACTAAAATCTTTGAAGCCAGTAATTCACATTTCACAGTCGGACAGAAGAAAAAGTAAAAGCAAACAACATTTATCGCCTAAATGAGGATGGCTGCTTGCTACTGTGAAAAAAAATTTCAGAGCTTTACAAAATCAACATTGCAGTACTATAGCTGATATAAACCTGCAAAAAAATATTTTACAACCATTACATAATAAATTGCACTCAACTGTTTCACATCTTCAAAATAAAGTATTCAGACTCCAAAATACCACTCGGTGTGAACTTTTGAGAGCTCCATTTTTGCATATCAACTTGGGAAAATGCTTCTAAGTTGGTTACATAAATACATTGCCTACAATGCATCCAATCCAAGTGACCTTACAAATAGAAATAAAATATGAAGTGATGAGAGAAAGAATCAACATTGCTGGTACAAGCACTAAAAAAATAAAGTCTATTCTTTTCTGCCTCCCGTAATTTCATTTCAAGTTTAACATACAGAAAGGCTCAGAGCCAGAATTCTTATCCAAACTACATAAATCCATAGGCAAACTCTCCATACTATATGGTCCTGTCCCCATAAAACCTTGCAATTCTTCCTAATGGTGCTTTCCAGCAGGAAAAACTACTAGAGAGCTATATTTTCTCACCAAATCTTTGATCAATCTTTTCCTACCATATCTTTCCTTAGAAGAATGAATACCCTTCCTTGTAATATGTTTATCAAATGAAATGGAAATGGAAACAAGCCCCCAAACCCAAAGTGAACTCTACAGCAACTGTGTACCCCACACTGCTGCTGAGGCTGCCTCTGAGAAAGACCCAATTAATTCCCTTATTCCCTTCCTGAATTCCTGAGCAGGGTCAAAGGGAGGCAACACCATTTACCACCACACAACCTATTTAAGACAGCTGGTCCAGCTAATAATGTAAACATGGTAACACCTTGGAAAGGTCAATCAGAGGAATGGAACCATTAGCAAAGCAATTAATTTTTGGGTTGACCACATGCATATTTCCCTCTTACTTTACTCTCCTCCCTTCCTTCCCTCACCTTCTTAAAGGAAACATAAGGAAGAATTTTCACTCATCAAAACACAAATTTTCAAAAGGTGAGAGATGGAATTTTCTCAAACATTGAAAATGCCTTATTTTCTTGGGATGATTTCCAGCACAATATTTTATTTATCTGTTGCCAAAAGAAACACCTTTTCATTTTCTCATTAGTCAAAGGGCTTTAAGAACACACTTGAGGGAAATGATCCAACTAACAAAACAAATAAAACCTTTCCCTGCGCTTCACATGCTCCATGAAAAGTGGAGACTTCATGGAAACAGCACCGGTAGAGCTATCTGTTCAACCTGAGGTGTGTTTACTATCTCCTTAACAATCATCATAAACCATTCATCAATGCACATGGAAAAACTGTAGATTCTCTTAATCCATCTATCTATCTATCTATCATTCCGTTCTTCTACCATTCTATTGTTTTTCAGTAAAGTGAAACTTGAGGAAAAGGAAAAAAAAAATGTTCTAAACTCATCAGATTCAACGGTCTCCTTTCATTTCTCTGAGGGTTTAATTACATGACATTTCATAAAGCTGGAGAGTAAAATGCAAACCAGAGACAGAGCAAGGCACCAGAGCCCCAGGTGGATTTCCAAGGTCACACTGAGCTTGCCTGCCCTCCAAGCCCTTGAGAGCTATAAAGCTGAAATCAGATACTGCTACATTTACCTCCTGTCTTCTTTCACCACCTTTTTTTCTTAAATCTAGACTGCCAACTTTAACAAGCCTTCTATGTGCATCACACACCATACACATTCCTCATCTAATTGACATGAAGAATATGGAGCTTGTGGAAGGAAGAGCTCAAAGACTAGAGATGTGACATAGTCTGTCTTTGTAGAACTGCCATAGTGCTTTCCTGTTTGAGCTTTTGTACTGTGTTTTTTCTTTGCACAACCAGTTACAAACACTCCAGATCTAGCAAGACTGGCCAGGACCCATGTAAGGAATTGTGCCTTCCAAATAGGGTAATATTTTCCCTTTGGTTTTCCAAACTCACCTACATTAGTACCTACAATTACAATTAAGCAAATAAACTTCAGAGATCTGGAAGATTAGGAAGTATTCAAATGCAGATTAAATGCATTATTGCAGTGTAAACTACTTCTACCAGGTCACTTCCACAGTTCAGCAATGCTTTTTATTTTCTCTGAACTGTGCGTTAACATGCTTGGGTATTTTTGTGCACATATCCTTGCTTTTAAATACACAACACATTTACAGATGTATATCTGCAGATAAAACTATTTAACTATATGTATTTGAATGCACATCTCTCTCTCTCAAAATTCTTACAGTATTGTAAAAAATGGGTCATTTAATGATAAATGCTTTCATATATGTATAATTAGTTTTTAAAGGATTGTTGTTTATTTGAAAGATTTTGTAGAAATAATGCTTAAAAAGCCCTGACCTTCACAGTGGTTTCAGAGTTCTATTTTTACAACAAAATGCATACTACAAACAACAGGCAACATTGCCTTGTTTAAGGTCCAAGGTAATGATGTATGGGGAAAGAAAAGGAGATGTTTCACACCATTTTCACCACCAGTTCCTACTAGAATATAATTTCAGCGCCTGAAGAGGTAAAACCCAAAGAGCAAAAGAAAATTCCTAAATCTAGCCTCCCTTCAATGAAGTAGAAATACTTACCTCTTTTTTCTTCCCAATTTGACAAAGTTTATCAAGGTTAAATTTGAAATCACTCACTCCTTACAACAATTTCACAGTATTTAGTGAAAGAACAGTGCTTCTGCAGCTTTCATTTTCAGAGTTGCCATGCAAGGTATCTTTATAGCCTGAATTTTGAAAAGCAAAAAGTCAATCCAATCAAAGTCATAGCTAATGTGACACTTAAAGTAAACAAAAGAGAGTCAACTGCCACAAGAAGTTTCTAAAATCAAATGAAGGCATATGAAAACATGTGAGCAACACCTGTAATTTCTCACTTTAAAGAGGCCTAAATAAATGAGATAATATGAGATACCAAGTAATGGTTTCTTGTTGCAGTCTGCATGACTTATCAGCACTCAGTGCTGGAAAGCAGGATTTTGTGTTGTGTGATCTGTCTCATTCAAAGTAGGAAGCCTGGCAGAACAGACAGTAACATGAACACAGCACTAACACCATTTTAATTCCACGATAATTTAGTCTGGATGCTTTTAAAATGTGCAATAGAAAGGTCTGAGGTAGAGAATCAGCTTTTATTTTTACAAGTCACTTTTTGCTTAAGGGGACCCAAGACTGCTAGACAAGAGCTGTATTTTGAGACCAAAAATTTAGCATTTCTGACACAGAGAACATCAACCATATATATAACCCTGGACAAGTAGTCCACAGCTCTCCAGCCAGAACAGTGATAGCTGCATTAGGCTATGAACCAAAACCACACTGAAAAAAGGTAGGGACTAGTGGATTTCCACTGTATTAGGAATACCTGCAGGACAACAGCACCTCCAGATTCTTAGGAGGCAAACTCAAAGCAGTTCAAACCCCAAGGGGCAGAATGGGTTACCTATGGTAATAAGGATGGCAAGAAGAGCATTTTGCCTTGTTTCCCAGTTTGTAGGACATCTGTAATTCACTAGAGCACTTCACCTTCCTTGGATTTTGCATCTCAAAATCCTGAGTAGAACTGGATTCAAAAGAATCGGTGTCAATTTTCCTTTGCCTTGAGCAATAACATTTCTTTCAATACTATTGCTCGTGAAAAGAGTTAGATGTCAAATAAAATGGAACCTAGCTGTAATCTAGGTCTCACAACATGAATAACTTAATCTGATAACAGAAAGCAAACTTGTAACAACCGTAATCCTGCTTCACATATGAGTACTTAGAAAAATGTGTATGAATTCCTGAGGATATCTACCACCCTCCTCTCTGATGCACTCTAATACAAATATTATACCTATTATGCACAGTGCCATTATTTTGAAAGCATTTACAAGTTCATTGGCTTGCTTTAGATGAATTTTACACTTACTTCCCAGCAGTCATCTCTCAAAGTATGGCTTTAGGTACCTAAGATTCTCTGGCTACTCTCCTGAAACATATGAATAAAAACCAGGCTTTCCTCTTCATGGTTTTCTTGAGCAGTCTGTCAGTCACCCAGTGGCCCTAAGGAACTAACCTTCTTCATTTAGCTAAGTGAAGTGCTGAAAAGCATATATACTTCATCTCTGTTCCTTTTTCCAAAGAAGAGAAGAAAAATATTAGCTAAGACATTCTTCCCTTTCTTTACCCAGTCTAATAAAATCTGTGGCATCTTCTGAGAAATAACTCCAGGAACAGAGTGACAGCCCACACAACCTTAATATGAGCATCTCCCTAAGGCAGCAGACTAGTAGAGGATTCAAACAGCCAGAATGTTGCTTCCCTTTGAAAAACACAGGCTGGGTTAGACTATGGCAACAAAATGAAGAGACAAAGCTGAAAGGGTGGTACTTATCACTGGAGATGTGTAAGACCTGTGGCAACCAACTGCTGCTCTGATCCATCTCTTTTGCAGCAGCTGCAAAGAGAGTTCCCCAGGTCACTTCCCAGCTGTCCTTCCTATTTGCAGCTTCCTCCTCCTCATCCAGCAGCAGAAAGCCCTGCTGCTTCTGCCCTCAGGCAGCATAAACCAGTTCTGATCACAATGGAGAGAAGCCTGAAGTGTTAGAAATATGGAATGGTTTGGGTTGGAAAGGACCCTAAAAATCATCTTCCAAACCCACTGGCATGGGCAGGGATACCTTCCTCTAAACCAGGTTACTCAAAGCCCCATCTAACCTTGCCATCAACACTTCCAGGGACAAGACTTCCACAATTTCTCTGGGAAACCTGTTCCAGTGTCTCACCATTGTCATTAAAGAATGCTTTCCTGATATCTAATCTAAATCTACCCTCTTTCAGTTTGAAGCAATTCCCCCCATGTCCTATTACTACATGTCCCCATTAAAAAAACCCTCTCTTGCAGGCCCTGGGTAGGTACTGGAAGGTGCTCTAAGGTGTCCTCAGAGCCTTCTCTTCTCCAGACTGAACAGCCCAAGCTCTCTCAGCCTGTCTGCATAGGAGAGGTGCTGCAGCCCTATGAGCCTCTCCATGGCCCTAGTCTGAACTCACTTCACCAGGCCAACCTCTTTGTGGTGTTGGGGGCTCCAGAGCTGGATGCAGCACTCCACATGAGGTCTCACGAGTGCAGAGTAGGGGGCAGAACCATCTCTGTTGACCTTCTGATTCCTTTTGATGCAGACCAGGACACGGTTAGCTTTCTGGGCTGCGAGCACACATTGCCAGATCATGTTGAGTGTGTTTTCTATGCATGTTTGACAGAATACTGTGAATATATAATTTTGCCTACAAACTTAAAAAATAATTAGAAAAAGGGAATATATTAGCATAAGGTTTTACAGATGGTCACATTGAAACAGCTGGAGTCAAAAGTGCCTTACTTGAAATCAACCCCCAAGCCAGTAACAGCAGAAAGCAACCAAAGCTGTCTCAGACAAGTCACTGGACCAAGAATTCCACTTGCACTCTGAAACAGCCAATGCCATCGCTGGAAGATGTTTTCCCTCTCCCACTCAAGGGTACCATTTAAATTTGTAATGCTGTATCTGTCTATGCATGCCCATGAATAAATGGATCAAGAACTGAAAGAATTTCAAACCCAACAAATTAATAGGAAACTAGTGAATTTAACACATTCTGGACAAGTGGAGTGGATGGTGTGGAATATGGGAACAAACAGCAATAGTGCAGAAGGACAGGAAGGGAATGACATTTTGTTCTGCTTTTTTGGAACAGCAAACTAATGCTTTCCCTATGTTCTTACAAATGGAGTAGAGGCAGCAGAGGCTGTCTTTTCACTGACAGACATATAGAATAGCCTCCACTGTTGCAAAGAGATGCCAAAGGAAAGCTTAATGCCTGTTACAGTGGAAATATTGCTTTGTAAAAGCAAAGCTGTTTCTATGATTTTATTTTGCTGGATCTTATCTGCTGGCAGTAATGGTGATGTAAAGAAGATGTGAATCATCAAGAAGAGGAAATTAAAAACTGAAATTTTCTTTTCTTTGCCTAAAAGCTCTCTGAATTTCATTTGATGGGGAAAATAAGACAAAAAAAAAAAGTTTCCAAAAAATATAACATGCTATGTTCTTCATTAGCAGCATGAAGGATATAGATTTAAAATACTTTCAAGTTATTAGCTAGCACATATAAAAAAGGCCTCAAACACAATGTGGTTCTCGTCGTGAACACAAGTGTTGAGAGAAAACCAGAAATGCCAAACAAAAATAATCAATCACTATATTTAGAGAAATCATAGTCCTATGTATTGTATACAATAAGACATCTACTGAATTTTCTTTATGTATAGTAATGTGTTTGCGTTCTCACAGGATAACACAGAAATCTGTTTTAATCTAAAAGCTTAAAAAAACCCTTATAAATAAACATGAAAGAACACAAATGAAAAATAAGCTCTTCAGCTAAAGCAGCACTGCATTATCCTGATTATTTTTAACAAACTTCAGAGAACCTACATAAAAAAGCTCTTGTGTTTCGTGGCTTCTTCTGAAAAGAAAAATTGCCAGTAAATGTCAATACAACATGCAGAAAAAATAAAGATGATTTTTTCAATATGAACATATTTATCAAGATTGCTGTGTTTTTGTTGGCTTGAACAGTACAAGTGAAAGGCAAAAAAATATGGAAGACTTGGAACACTCTTAATTATTTAAGATTCTGGACCAAATCTGTGTTTCACACACATGTCAAGAGTTAACTCCTACTCATGTCAGTACAATAAATAAAAGCACAATCAAGCCCTTCAGATCTTAACCTACTTTGAAATAAAACTTCGTGAATTACTACTGGTAAGAACCATCCTGTTTTACAGCATTTAAAGCCAGAACTGAGAGACTTGGTTGTCATGCACACACCTTGTACCTGTGTGCTGAAGCAGCTCTTTCAAGTGCCATTTGCAATCAGAAGAAAGATTATTTCTTGTACTATCACCTTATAAGGAGCAGTAACCTATTTATGTTGTAACTCCACAGCAACCTGTTTACATTTTAACTTCAAGATCCTGTTTGGAGTGATGTCATTAGCAGACAATCTCCTCCATGCTTCTTGGTCTTTTGACTGCAGAGTAAAACTTCGAAATATTATACCTCTTCCATGCAGAAATCATTCTGAAAATGCAGGGAATCCAGTACATTTAATTTCCAATAATTCAGTGTTACATAAGCTTACCTTACAACTTGAGGCATTGGCTCTCCCTCAGTTACACACAAAGGCTAGAGTGGTCATAACACTGTTTCCCTGACAATTGCAAGTGCAGAATGGGGGAAGAACTCATAAATAAAAGAAAGAATATGTGTTGCCTTATTCATATTGACCCCATATCAAGAAGTTTCAGATTCTTGAGAGTAACCATTAGATATTCTTCAAGTACTCATGCAGTATTTGAGTGTTTCACATTTTATCCTTACAGCTTATGAGGAATAAGCTTCAGTCACTCAAGTTCAGACTGCTTTCCTGGCCCAAATACATCATACACATCCATCCATCCATCCATCTATCTATCCATCCATCTATCCATGTTGTACCTGGCCTTGTCTGAAACAAGCGCATGATACCAAATGCCAGTAGTGAAATATTTCAGGATAGAAAAAGCTCCAACATATTTTCTTTCTGCCACAACCTTTGCAAGGGGATGCATCCAAGAACAGCCCTTGGTGGGTAACCACAGCCTAACATCTAGATGTAACCAAGCAATATATTTTGATACACATCTGCAAAAAGGCTGTCAATACTTCCACCATAAGTTAGCTTGCATGAAGTTCTAGTACCACGGAGGACAGAGGTTGCTTAAGGTCAGTGGTTGATCATTGTGGTCAAATGAAGTGGCACATAAAGAGTGCAGTCTATGACTTCCTGAAATTCACTCACACAGGCATTCAAAAAAGGTTTTCTCAGCACCATCTGGGAAACAGTCCAAGAGAGGACTCCATGAACACCTGCAGTTCTTTCTCAAGTCTACAGGCAGGAGTAGATTTTTCTAATCTCTCAGCATTTTAAGAGCCTTGAGTAGCTCTGAACCAAACAATCGCACAGGAGTACTGAATCTGGAATGCCTGTGAGACAAGGCTCAGGAGGATTTAGCTGTTTTACATGCACTCAATAATAACTGATTTGGCACCAACTGTGAAGGCTTACAATGGTGTTTTCCAATGAGGCTGTTAAACCCCAAGTCTTCAGCAGGCTGCAGCTGAGCTGCCCCTGTCCATGGTACTCAAATAAGGAGCTCCAGGCCAACACAGGTCTCTGTGTGCAATGACTTTGGGTTTAGGTGGCACATCCAGCCTCTCTGGTTGTCAGGTTTGGAACACATGCACTACGGTTTTGTTGGCAAAAAAGCTGACTTTGCTGGCATAGTCTGGTGAATAGGATTCAGGTTTGCTCTTCTGAAAGATCTACTCAGGTCTTCCATCAACTGAGGCAATGAGGCCAAATTCCTCCTTGAAATAACAATTCTGCCAACAAAAATGCCAGTCAGGGAAAGCAAGTGAGCCCAGCCCTTGACAATGCACAGCTTTGGGTATCATTCAGTTCCAGTGGGACGCAGTACAGAAGACAGACCTTTTTTTTGACCAAGTCCTGTGGGGCAGGCAGACCCCTGTCCTAACCGGTCTGATAGTCCCAAGTATGCAAGAACAGTTGTATGTACTCATCAGAGATCCAGGAGACCTGATTTTGCAGGTGGTCCAAATGTCCTTCCCAACTTATTCTTCCAGATCCTTCCCAGCTTGTTCTTTCAGAATCAGCATGGCTAAAGATACATATTACACAGGGATGGTTATTTCTATAGTGTGTGTCCAATTACTATTACATATTACAAAGCAGGCTCCTAATCTGATGTTCTTTCAAACATTGCTGTTCCGCTTGCCTAGAGAGACCTAGGGAAAGGTGACATTCACAGTATACAACCTGGACACCTAATACAGGAGCTCAGTCTTCCTGAGCCCTTAAAACCAAAGGGATAGTCTTGCCCTTTAATTAGGTGATTCAGGGAACCATTACACCCACTAACCATGCCACGGTTTTTGACTATAGCACTGTCTACACCTATCGACTGCAACAACAATCATGTCACATCATCAGATTTTCTAAAGCCTGAAAACATGAAGCCCAGGTGTCTATGCTCTCTGATTTTCAAGCTCAGGAGCAGAAGACAGGGGTTTGTCTCTCTTTCCTCATCTCATCCAGTCTCCAAATACATACCAAATGCAATGGAAGTCACTGAAAAACAAATGCTTTTCTTAAAGGTAACTACATACCAGCTTATTCAACCTCTTCAAGGAGAGACAGATGAGACTCATTGTTTGAGGGAAATGACTACCAATATTTACTGTGACTCTCCACAACCAATGGGTTTCCTGTCAGAACTGAGGAAGCCTACAGATCCAAAGTGGTTTCTGCCACTTCCCTCAAATGGACTTGAGGAAGAGTTCCAATTAAAATGAAAGAAATTCCATCAAATACTCAAGACTTTCCATGTTACACTATAAGTTCATACACAGACTCATGACTTCACATGAAAAAAAACTGAGAAACAAAAGATAACAAGAGATATCAAACAAACTACTAATCAAGGAGCAAATCCAGTTCAGTCACAAGTGCGTACCCCAGTACACTCGAGGAGTCCACCTAACTACTTGAGACAAGGTAACTGGAATTAGGTGAGAGGAATTCTATCTTGTAATATAACTAAAAGGTGTTATCATTTTATCACAAAAGTTCCATACCTTCTCAGTGATTTCTCATGGACAGCTCCTCACAGCACAGCCAACACCCACTCTTTCGTAGCACTCATCCCTATTATACACAGCTGTGGCCTGTTAAGGGCAGGCCCGTTCCTAATCTTTGGTGATTAGTACAGCTGCAACTCCTCAGGTGTGAGATTACCTTCTACTATCTTTATTTTCTTACATTCTATCACCCCAACAAAAAGGGATTATTTTATACTTCCTACATCTTTAACTTTCATTATATATTCCAAGGGATTGATATAAAGGCAAGATTCCAACACACATTTCTGATAAACATATACTTCTCCATCAGGCCTTGCTCTACTAATTCATGATGAGGATACTACACAAGAACTCAACATTAAAACACTAAATTAAAAAAAAAGTCAGTTCTTTGTAGGCAAAATCCAAACAATTACACTCTCAGTGTAACTGATTCAGTAGTCACCCCATCAAATCACATTACTACAGCTAAAGATCAGAGTAAAGCAACACAAGCCATTTCATCCTTGTAGCCAATAAAGCAATAGTTTCCTACGTATTTTCAACATTTGAAGTGAGCCATCAGCCTCAGAATGACACAGAAATTAAAAGCATCCCTCATATGGGACAGTCTGCTTGCTTCTAAAATAGCCTGTTAGTTCCCATGAAAACAATCCAGGATTTAGCTGTCCATAATTTCCTCAAGTTTTAGGTTTGAACTGAAAGTTTCCCTGTGGTGTTTGAATTACAACACTTTCTTTTTTTCATGGAAAATTTCCAAAATTTATTACATTTGGGGTGGGTTTCTAAAAGGCAGGAAGAAAAAGGAGGAAGAGAACTTATCACTGAAATTGAAAATACTACTGAGAATATTTTCAGAAAGATGAATATTTTGGGAATATGAGCTCTTTGGAATACTCAGAAAAGCTATAACCTCATGTCAGTGAAAAAGTTCATACAGAAAACATTAAAATGTGCCCAAACTTTGTGTGATTATAAGGTTTTGAAATAGCTGTTTGACACTTGCAACAGCCTCTACTGAATATACATAATAAGCTGAAATCTCTGTAAACTCAATTCTTGGAGCTCAAAATATGCCCATAAAGCTCCCAGCTGCTGCCTTCCAAGGAAGGCCAAGGCATTCAAAGAAAGAGTAGCAGCTTTTGAGAGTTTTTGTTTTGTTTTAAAGAACTACCTTCTTACTCAGATGATAAGAGGAATTCTCATCTGAATGAAGAAGGAAACAAAATACAAACCTAGAGATGGTCAAGGAAATGAAAGAGGGAGAAACTCTGACAGAATACCCGATGAGTGTCTGAGAGTTATGAAAAGAGATTAAATGACTGGGATTAATGAGGAAAATAATGGGAAAGACTAACAGCTATTTGGCTGGAGGAAACACAGATTAGGGCTGATGTGAGTGACGTTGAGGAAAGAAATGTACAGAAGATAAGATACTGAAGCTTGACTGGATCATTGATAGTGGCACCGCAACACTCTCCCTTATTTGTTTGACTCAGATCAAAATCAGGGTTTTTCTGGCACAGGAGTTTGTGTCTCAACATTAAGAAGTGGAAAGAGTAACTCAACAGTACTATACAAAAATCCAAAACAATAACAATATAACAACCTTTCCAAACCCATTTTTCAGATGAACACATTCCTTTGTCAAGTTCATTACACCAGCTCACAAACACAGCTGCGGTTTCAGAACCCAGGACAGACAGTGCAGAGGTGGAAAGATGTGAAGGGAAGAAAAGGCATTTAAAACAGCTTAAACTGGTGAAGAAAATAATGTAAATGAATTTATGAATATTGTTGAATGGATTGATGATGCAAATAAACTGTCAGACTGATGGAGGTTAAAGGAAGGTGATGTGAAAAGCATGAAAGAGAAACAGATCCAAGAAAAATAATTAGGACAGACTGGAAAAGGGTCTGAATAGGAAAAGAAGTGCTAAGAGTAACAATAAAAAAAGGAATAAACAGAAAATACCATATCAACTTTGAAAAAACAGCCCAAGGACAAGCTCCAAACCATAACTCAGAGTTACTGAGTCTTTCTGAATTCAGAATGTGTTTTCAAGTGCCTCATTTCCTTATCTGCCACACAAAGATAATGCTGCCCTTTGAGCTCTTGGATAACATCTTGTGACAGAACACAGAATCATGCATGAGGAAAACAAACATTTTATAAGAGAGTTTGCATAGCATGAAATAATTGAAAAGCCTGGGGAAGGAGTGCTGATAAGAGCAGCTATTTAAAAGGTGTTCAGTAAGTGCACAGGTGTGATGGTGCTCCTTGGCTGAAGCAGGCAGCTGAGGGCAAAAGCTCCGTGCCATCAAAAGCTGAATCAACTGCCACACAAAGGGGGCAGGCATGTCTGCAAAGAAAGCTCAGACAAGTATTTTTAATTTTCAAGAGTTTTGTTTATCAACCTTAACAGTATTCTTAGCGCATTTGTCCATAATCATCTTAGGAAAAAAAACCAAAAACCCAAAAACATCTATCACAAGCAAATATAAAAAAATATCCTTATTAACCAATATATATAGTTTATACACAATACAGTCAATATTTCCATTATTGATATTCACCCAAATACTAAAGCAAGCTCATGGTGACCCACTACCGAATTTTGGGAATGCAGAAACCGTGTTTAGAAGATTTATGCCCAGTGAGTGGATTTTGCCTGAGTGAAAAACAGTGTCTGCTCCTAAGACTGCTCCCTGCATGCCAGGGAAGAGTAGTGAGACTGGGAACACCTGGGATCTCAGTCTGCAGACAGGGACCCTTGTCACTACAGAGACTTGATGCTCATCAGGAGTAAGTGCTGTGCAACCTTGCTGCACCCAAAGCCAGTTTGGGGCATAAGTTTATAAATCACAGAGGTGTCTCTGAAGAAGGGAATTGCAGGGGGCATGGGAGGGGACAGAGAAAGCAAGAGGGAGTTGAGAGCTTTGTTTATGCTGGTGATAACATATTGAAGGAGGAAGGTTAAGTAAGAGGAAACAGGATATTGCCCAGTATTGGCAGAAGTTCTTCAAGACCCCACCTGTCATTGAAATAAACCTACTTAAAACACATAACAGACACAGCATATCCTGTGTAGCACTTCAGTGACTCAAGCCAAGACCATCTGATGGCACTCCTCACAGCACACAACAGTATTTTTAGTATTTCTCAACTTCAGGGAACCCAAAGCACTTATAAGTTCAGAGGACAGAAGAATATTTGTTTTCTAACTATAAACAAATTAAAGAGGCAAAGGAAAAAAAAAAAGCTTATTTTACATAGCACCTACATCAGTAAACTCTCTTCACTAAACTGAGTGGGAAGAAACCTCAAAACAATAAATTACTGAAAGACACACCCTGAACAGTAGAGGAACTGTATTTTTAGCAGCTAGTGCAGACCAGTGATCCTTTCTTGCTTGAGTGCAGGAGGTAGGCATAGTCTTCTCTTTTGGCATGACACCACCAGCTTTAGTGCCAAGAATTTAAATGGAAAAAGCTGGAAATGCTTCACACACTGAAAACAGAAAAAAAAAATCCTTATTGTCAAGCAATATGGAGAGAAAGAAATCATGTCACAATTAATAAATATTGTACCAAACTCCACTTTTTGTAAAACTGTAGGAATGGGATGAACCTCTGCTTCTCCACACTACAGGCAGGGAGCCCCAAGTACAACTCTTCTGCCTCTAGCTTGCAAAAGGAAGACAATATTCTGTCTGGCTTTACATGGCACCTTGAATTTGCTGCCTGACCCGGTCTGCTCAGCCCCTGCCTGTGCATCCACTGACAGCTTCACACACACGTGGGGCATGGGGGGATGTCAGCCCCCACTCTACTGTCCTCACTCCAGTGCCACCCTCAGTGTCTCCTGTCCTGCGTATGGAAGGAGGTGGAGATGGCAGAGGAGGACGATAGGAAGTAGAAGGCTGGCAGAAGGTGAGCTGGTCCTTACACTTCACTACAAAGCAGCAAAAAGTTTCAATCTTTCTCATTCAACCCATGTATTTCTTTGTTAGTTCTGCTTTCCTGAGGGGCACATGCTGCTCCATTCATGCTTCTTTGGGCTGCACAGAAGAACAGGCAAGCAGAAACCCTCCACTGCAGAAACAGAAACACTATTACTCCCATATGTTCACTAAGATTATCCTTCACTGCCACCAGCCTACAAGCATTCTACAGTTTTTCTTAGACACATATGTATGAGAACAGCACTTCTGATCAGTTAATAATTAAGACCATGCTAATACAGGCAAGTCCCATGGCTTAGCTTTTAAGTTCCTCAATCATCTACAGTTTCTTGGTATTTGATGCAGTAGTGATCATAGACTTAAAAGCAGGTCCCTGCCTAACAGTAATGAAAATAAGTATTTTAAGAGTTTACAGTTCACTGGTCCTGCTTCCTGATTGCACCTATGAGAACATGATTGATAGAAATCCATACTCATGCACATTTGCAAGGATTCCAGACACACAGAGCTAATATGTGACTTAAAATAATGTAACTGGATATGGAAATTAACTCTGAAGATATCTGAAGAACTTCATTTTTGTCAAGTCCTTATATCACACAATAATCACTTTCAAGGAATAGCAGCCAGAACCTCTCAATTATCTTACAAATTTGACTCCACCTCTTCCAATTCTCATTTAAAGTCTTTAATTTTCCTTGATTATGTATCAGGATGGAGCACTCTGTGTGGCACTCTAGTGACTACCATCTCAAATAGCTGTGAAAGTCTCTAATCTCAAAATGAGAATAATCAAACTCTATTTCCCAATGATATTTTAACATGTTTTATGTGCATATATTCAATGCAAATAATTTATAGTGAAATTACCAGCAGCCATTTACTTTGTGTAATTATTCATATATTTGCTGGCTTATGAATGTCTTTACTTTTCTACACATTTTCTCCTTCTCTACTTTTGGGCTACAGTATTACGACAAAAAGGCAGAAACACTCTGTAATATGCTCATAGCCAGTTGGAATCAGTACATTGTTTTCAAGGCTTGCTCATGAAGTTTGAGTAGTTAAAGCATAAAATATCCACAATGGCTTTAAAGGCCTCTGGGAGTACTTCCCAGGTACTTATCTTTGCTCAGTAGTTCAGGATGTGCATTTTTCATATTCAGTTCCTCATTTTACATGGAGTCTGCATAGTCTGAGGTGTCACATTTCATGGGAATTTCCCAAGGCATAAAAATATTACCCAGAACCTAAGATTCATTTTCATAGAGACAGAAAGCATCTCAAAGGCTCCCAGCCCCTGTCAGCTTTAAAAAAAAGGGAAATCCATAATTTTATGGTGGTTTTATTACTGAATTCCATGTAGAACCTATATCCTCCTCACCAGCAGTCCCAGCATAAAAGGCCATTTCATATAATGCATGGTGCAAGGAACAGCTCAGGTTATTTTTGTAGATGTGTAAATTACTATAGGATGGTTAAACTTTTGAACTCAAATTTGCTTTGATGCCAATTCCCATCCCAGACTGGGAGGACTTGTACTGTATGCTCTGTGTGAGGACTATGTGGCTCTGCTTCCAGATGGATCATGCATAACAATCACATCCTGGGAGAAGGGAGGGAGGAGGAGGACAAAGGAGAGTGCAGTGCTTGCTCCAACAACCAAGGGAATGCCTAAGGTTGTACTCAGTAGGGAACTCAGTGTAATGCATGCATAGAACAAGTTTAATAAACATAATTTTAAAATATGCAGATGAGAAATGAAGAAGGGAAATGCTAGAAGTGTAGAGTGGAAAGGAGAGAGGATGTTTTCCCTCTTTTTAAACTGCATGGCTTCCAATGTCAAGCTCTCCCAACTACCCCTGTACACATAAACAAATGCATTTAGTCTTAAAGAGATATTTGCAGAAGTGAAAGAGGATTCACCTACTGAAACAAGGAGGTTTATTGTTTATATTATTAATCATGGAGATAGTTTCTGATATAACAAAGAGCATCTTGACATCATTATTTCTAATCTAAAGGGTTCGTGAATCTGGATGCCAAATCCATTTGTGTTTTTTTTCATTTCATGGCTTTTCAAGAAGAGGCACATCTTGAGGGTTCTGCACATGTAACAGAAAGAATTACTGATCCATCAGATATATGGGTCTGATTTTTCTGGGACTGCTACTTTTCACCTGAACTACAAGAAGTGGTACCTATAACATTTGCTGATGGAAAACTGGCAGTGTAGTCCATTTCACAAAGGGAGATAGCACGGCTGCATCCCTGCCAGGCTGTAACTCAGCTCAGCAGTGCTGCTCAGTAACAGGTCTTGTTAGCCCAGACACAGTAATCTGTGACTGATTTGCTCACACAGGGCTTGGTTTGGTGTCTTTTATTTCGCAGATTTTTTTGGAATGGTGGTAGGAAACCTAAGTTGTACCTCCATGTGGAGCTGCCCTGTACCATGTGGGCATAACAACTTCCAGGTAGAGTTGTCATCTGTTGGTATGGTTCCACAGGAACTGTGGTTTGATGTCCAGCATAAAATTGAAGGACATGAATTTTGAAATGCCCACAGGACAAGTGTCCAATTCTGATAAGATTTCTGAAAGGCCAAAGAACTGAATTTACTGGGAGACTGTGCCAGCAAATCTCAGAAGAAACACTCCAAGTAATCAAGCTACAGACACTCAGTTTGTCTTTAAAGTTCAGGCTCTTACAGCAGGTACTTGGAGATAGAGTGAGAAGTTTACATCCTATACTGCACATAAGAAAACAACCTGGATATGTAGAGACATATATAGGAACTTCACAGTTGCATAAGGATGCCTTCACACTGAAGGCTAAGAGAAAGAAATACAAAGGTAAGCCTAATCAAGTACTGTCTATTCCTGTTTACTTGGGACTGGGATACTTTTCTACAGCTGGAAAACTTTAAACAGTTCTCCAGTTCACACTAAAACAAAAATATTGCAAAGATATGGAGTATTGAATATTAGCTCCCTGTTCCCTACTAAACTTACATTACTACCATCTGTTTTATTGCTGCAGTACCAACCAGCAAGACACATCTATTTAGGATAGAAATAGCCTCTCACAGACTTTATTTCTATTTTCTTTGTTATTTACACAACACCTGCTTCCCATACAGACATTTACTGCAGAAGAACATGCTTCTCTATACTCAATGCTTTGTAATACCTAACCTTTAATGCAAAAGCCCCATAATTTATCAGGCTGAGGGAGGCAAGTTCAAGAGCACTGGAAACATTCATGTCCTTGTAAATAACGAGGGGTCTTTTTGATAAAAACAGCCAGTCAATTCCTGGAAGCAGATCATCCCCATGTTATAGAGAGCACACTTACAAACCCCAAGCATTCCTAGCAGTTGGCTCAATGCAGAAATGCCACCAGCTTGCTGATAACTTCATGCCTGGCTTTCAGAATGAAAGGGTTATCAGCAGCAGCTTCCACTGCCTGCTTGCAAAACCTCATCCTCACCTTCGACTTCCTCTAGCTCCTTGACATCCTCGAGCACACATGGTGTCCTGGTGACAGACAGTAACCAGATGGTCTTTTACCATTCAGCACTGACTCGTTTCAGGAATTTAATCTGATTTCCCAGAATATGCAGCACAGCCCTTGGTTCCAAACTTGGCATGCAGGTGGGATTGCATGCCTCTGGCTCTATAAATAGGCATAACTGTTGGTGGCTTTGGTACATGTCAGTGTTTGAGCTGCTTGCCGTTAGTTTGGAAAACCTGAACCCCTGCCTGGGCATCCATCTGTGGTTCTGACCGACTCTGGTGGCTCCTGTGCACATCCAACCAGCCTGTCAAAGAGCACAGCATCTCCTAATTCCAACAGCAAAGCCACTTTCTGTTTTACAACCTAGTAGCTCTTCCAGTAATTTCTTTCCATTTTTTATTGTTGTCAGCTGCATTGTACTGCATAATTAAAAGCACATGCAAAATACAAATTTAGAACCACCTCGCTGCAGTAGGGAGCTGAGGTTACTAAAAGGGTAACTACTGTGATACAGCTACACTCTTTCTCTCTTCATCCATCCTTTGCAAAGGTTGGCTCCCATTTACCAGGTAGACAGGTGAGGAATCAAAATATTGCCCCATTCTTATGCCTCAGTGGGGGACTGGAAAGTTTCAGGCTCCTCAGTACTCATTGCTCTACCTTTGGAAGTCACAGCTCCTCTTGGGAACTTCTCCATCGCTGGCAGTTCACATCTGTGCAAATTGCAACTATCAGGAAAACTGAAGGAAAATGTTTTAATGGATCCCTCATAATTTAAGCATGTAACAAAGATCAAAATGTGCCTTGGAATTATGTTTCACATGTGATTTTAGTGTTTTAAGACACTCAGTTCTTTATTATTTACATTTTAGGACTCATATAGAACTTTTCTGGTAAAAGCCCCTCATAAAACTACTTAGAAGCCCCCAAAAGTCTTGCAAAACACAGAAAAAAAAAAAAAAGGAGAAAAGAGCATCATTGTATACTCATGCTATCTGCATAAAGATAAAAGTATGCTTGTACAAATGCAATTCCAAAACAAACTACTATTTGCTATTTATAACGAAAAACCTGTAGGGCATATAATAATAGTAAAGGTGCTGTTCTATCAGACTGAAGATGCTGTTGACTTTGTGCATGAATTTATAAACCTTTAATCCTCTTAACTGGTATGTCACTGTCCCTCAGAGTATGTAAAATCCCTTACCCAGGTCCATTACCAATATCTTCTGTGCTTGCACCAATATCTGTAGAAATACACAGGACTTCAGCACTTTATCAGAAGTGCAGAGTATGTGAAAGGAAAATGGTCTACTGCAACCTAGTGTTCTGCCCAGATTAGTGAATTAAGTCTAAATTATTGAAGTTTTGACTATACTGCCCTTGGAGATACTTAAAGGATGTGCAGACATGGTGCTTAGGGCCATGGTTTCATGGTGGATTTGGCAATGTTAGGTTAATGGCTGAACTCAGTGATATTGAGGGCCTTTTTCAACCTAAATGTTTTAGGATTCTAATTATCTTTAATTTTAGATTACAGTAATGGTTTAGGGATTTACAGGAGAGTGGTTAACTTAAAGCCCAAATATTACCTCAAATCATAACTCCTAGGCTCCTCCAAGCACTTTATTTCTTCTTTTAAAAAAAACCCTGCACTAGAAATTCAAAACTGTCCAACAAAATTGAAACCATCTCTCATCCAGACTTGACACTCAAATTCTTATTCTCCATATAATCACACAGCTCTCACTAAATCAGAGAGCTGCATCCAAAAGCTGAATTTGATTCAAGCATAGTCTAGCATGAGCACTTATGACTAGTCTGCTATGACTGCTGTCCTATTTTTTCCCTCAGCCTTAGCTCCTTAGACCTTGCAGCAAGGTGAAGGCCTTTGCCTGCTCAGACTGAACACTCGGCTTGTGCTTTCAGACCACAAGAACAATATTAGCTTTCATCTAATTATGGAGACTTCTAAATACTGATCTGAATCCATAAGCAGCCAAATATGGACCCAAGTACACAATTGGACCCTACAAATGAGGCTGGATGACCTTTTGACAACCTTCTCATTTGATCTGAGGGACAGAGAGCACAGGACCCCACCAGGCAGAACTTACATCACAGGGCCAGCAAAGCCATCCCTGAACCTCACAGCTTATTTATTAAGTATATCTTTAAAAGAATCAAGCCTTGGTCTGCACAAGCTGCTTTTTTTTTTCCTCACCTTCCCAACAGCACTGGACAAATTATCAGAAAACATGGCTACCACGGCATTTCATGTGTTGCTTTCTTATTCTGTGCAAGGAACAGATGCTCTCAAAATTATATCCAAAGTTTCTTCAAAATTACAGTAAGGTTTATATTAATCCTCATCAGTAATGGATATTTTCATTACCTTTATTCCTATCTGGTTTTGAATATTTAGGTAACATCCAGCATACTGCAATCTTGTAACTGGGACAGAAAATTTTAACTTCAGTGTTATCCAATGAAGTTCTTCATCTTTGTGGAAAAAATGGAAGAGGGAAGAAAGAACAAAGGGGAAACAAGCCTGTTTCTATGGGGGGGAAGTCCCTCAAAACACGATTTCTTTAGATGGCCATAATAATTAAAAGGAACATTGGAGAATAAATTTCTTTTTAAGAACTGTTAAATAAGGAGGATCAAAAGCTGTTTTCTAAGCCAGTCTTTTTTAAAAAGAAACCCTCAAGAGAAGCCTGGCTACTGTTGGCTTCCAGTCTATAGGTCATGTGCTGACAGAAGGGAATCCTTTGGGGAAGATACAGCCAAATAGCCCTAGTTCAGGGACCTGAGCAGAAATAAACAGTTCTTCCTTAGTATTCAACAATAAACTGTCTGTTATTTCTCAACACTGTATGCAAAATCCCCTTACCTTCTCTACACTCACCCACCAAAGTAACTAAAATTTTCATGACTCATATTTAATCATTTTTGGCAGCTCAGTCTGACTTGAACCAAGTCAAAATCCCTAAGCAGAAATTCACAACCAGGGAACATTAGAGTGAAACAATGCAGCCTTTTGGAAAAAGGAAAATAATATCCTCAAAAAACAACTTGTACCTGGAGTTGAAGGAGCTACACTGAAGCACCTACAGCCCTTAAGCACATGTGTATTTCCAGCCTATTTTCCCTCCAAGGTACATAGCCATTTCTTGATGAGTGCAGGCAAACAAGTTGATATGAAACACTGGGAAATTGCTCAGTAAAGATGATGAACAGTCTCATGTAGGTGAGTCCTCCAAGCAAACGAGGTTATGCTGTGCCTAAGGCTGCCACTTACTGTCACAAGTGGCTGAGTTAGAATTGCCACAGGAAAAGAGTGAATGACACCAAAGGTGCTGGAGAAATGCCAGAATATGGAACTTAGGAGAAATCCCATCTATTAATGATTTAGGCTAAATGCAATGAAAATAAGAAGAATATTCCACTCCAAAAGGGTCTGCAGAACAAGGACAACACAGCAGGAAGGCAAGAAATCTTTAAAAAAAGACTACTTTTTACTTCTCAAATCTCCACTATGTAACACTAATCTTAGAGCTTACAGGACCCATCTCTGTGCTAACAGTGATGCACCTTCAGTAAAATTTATTCACGTATTTACCAGTACTCCAGGTTTTGTAAAATGCAGCACTGCAACAGGTACACACAACTGCCACAAAAAAACCCCAAAAAAACCAAACAAATAAAACCCAAACACCCAAACAAAAAACCCAACCCAAAAAACAACGAAACAACCTAACCAATCACTATGATCTTCCAGAAATAATATACCAGAAACACTCTTACATGGTGTATTTAATGCCTCTTTTCAGCACCCTCCTCAGTGAATCTGGATAAGACTGTTTGGCTATACCATACTTCCAAATCTATCGTTATCTCATTGCACATGGAGACCTACTCAGAAAGTACATGATGCCTCCTGGAACTGCAAACCACCTGACATAATTTTGGAGTTGTAACAACCTTTGAAATTCCTGAAAGACAATCAAGACCAAAACTGAAATGAAGCCCACATCACACAGAAAAAATAGTATTATTGTAAAGGATACTAGGATACACTACCCAGAGAGAAACTTCAGCTTCACACAGCAGCAGTATAGGGAAAAAAAACCCTGATTTCAGAAGCTACCAATCCCTAAAAGCATCTTCCTAAAAGAATGTTTTTACCTTTATGACATACTTTGACATAGTTAGTTTTTGTGATTGTAATGTTGTTTTGTTACATTCATTTTGAACAAGCTGTAATCACTTGTTAACAACAATGCAACAAGGTGAATTTGCAGTTGCATTTGTATGATGCCATGGACACTAAGTCTCTGTTTTACCATTAATTGAATTCACATGAAAATTTCTAATTTTAGATCATGGAAACCAGGGTCTTGAAAGCCACCACAAGAAAGAGACCATTAGATCTCTTTGGATGTATTAGGGTATGGGAAGGGAAGGAGAATGGGAAGGCTCCTAGACTAAGGGCCAGAATGTCCCATACAGCACTTTTATTTTGCTTCCAGTCAGAATTTTCCAAGATCATCTATGGCCAGTTTTCTCCCAGAAATTTCTAATTGCACACGTTTCTGTGTCCTTGTCTTCTATTCAAGTACTTTTATGTGACTGCACAGCTACTGACATGGAACATAATTCCTGTAGTACTGGTTTGCTTCTTTTACACCTCCAAACCTGGTCTTATCTTCAATGTCTTCACATGAAGCTTCACTTACTGTTTGAATCCTTGCTTTCCATAATTCAGGTTTGTACAATAATAATTTCTGGTTTGTACAAAATCCTTCTATTTATTTTTCTTGTTTCTGGGGGTTTGTTTTGCTCCACAATGTGTAGTTTGGGTTTTAGCAGTTAAATACCTTAAAGTGACATTTTTAAATACAGCTATATATGTCAGTCTAAGAAAACTCAAATGAGCAATCTACCACAACTATGTATTTGTAATCAGCCTCCATTTACTATGAGATCATCCAGCAGCAAAAATCCCTTGGAGTGACTGTTCTCCCCTCAAATACTGAAGAAACTCTCCAAACTTACAGCCCAGGTTCCCTGGCTAGATGAAAAACACATGCATCCATTTGCCCCGCAACAGAGGAAATCAACTTTCTAATCACGTAGCACACCTTTTTCCAAATCCCTCTCCAAACCCCACCTTTGCCAGTTATCTTTTAATCGCATAGAACAGAACATAAGCCTCTCATTACCTGTTTAACTCCAAAATGCCAGATAGCTTAAAATGGTTTCCAGCCAACTGACCCCTTAAGGAGTAACTTTCTCCTAGTCTATTCCATAAACACTGCATGATATCCAAGAGATACCAATGATGTTGCATTCTGGGAAATTAATTAAGAAAAGAAATAAGAAAATAAGAAAACACATCTCCCAACCAGGTGATGGAGCAGTCTAGGTGCTGCCCCTCCTCTGTTTCCCCGGTACTTTTCAACTGCCTAAGCAGCATGGAGAAAACCCTCCATGCTGCTTGGGAGGTCAACAGCCACCCATCACTGCAAGAAAGGAGAGAAACACAGCTCACAGAACTCCTCCTGCTCTGAACAGCTCAACCTGTTCACAGCAGATCCTTTGTAAAAGATGACCAGACTCCACAGTCCACTTTGTTCTGTGCCTTCTGACACAGTTATCCAGTAAAGGCTTTAGAATGCCTTTTCTTTCCTAGAATTAGATATCTGCAGTGTAATCTACAAGAAAAGGTGAACAATGGGGAGAATATTACAATTCCAAATATTCCAGTTCATTCTGCTCAGTGGTGAGCATTAATCTTCCCTTAGCTTTATGCATAAGGTGAAAGAATCAAGACCAAACAGAAGCAAGTTCAAAGACACTTTACACAGAAAGTTGCTGCAGACCTTTGAGACCTTCCAAGCAATAAAACCAACTTTTGGATGCATTTCCTTTACCTCTCAGGATGTAGTTCTGATAATTTTGGTCAGCTTCTGCTCCAACTTTGATTAAGCAAGTCAGACCTTCAGCAATAACAAACTCATGAACCAAGTCCTTGTCATCCTGCCACAGGAGAAAGAAAAGCTGAATTAGATTTTTGAAAGACAAAGAAACAGATTATATCATAATGTAAAAAACAAATGTATGCCTACAACACTGATTTTATGTTTCACATGTTGTAAGCAAGTTGATCTGAAAGTTGTTACACAGAGGACCAAAAGCAAAATTTAAGTTTTAAAATCAGAATGAAATACATCAGTGCAAAGCAAGAAAAAACATGCTTTAACCTTTCCATCAACTACAGAAAATTAAAATCTGCAAAATATGACTTTTCCTTTTTTTCACTGAAGGCTTCCAGACATTCTCCACAATACTAAATCTCTAATCATACCACATAAACAAATATCATAAAAGCCCCAAAGTGTCAGGATCAACAAGAGAACAGCATCTCTATTCCTTAGCATAATTCCAGTTTCATATTTTAGCTGTGTGCAGCAAAACTTTAAAACTGGTTTTATTGCAATGTAATATTACATTTACTACCTTAGCATAATATTAATTAATTATATTTAAAATGGGAAAGTAAAGTGTTAAAGATAAGATCATTAGTAGACAATATGCCTACACTGTGATGGAAAACGGCAAATACAAAATTTCACAGGAGTTTATGCTTGGTAAAGTGGCTCACTATTTTTTCATCATCATGTCTTTGCTCAGGGTAGCAGAATGATCCCATAACACAGTGCCACCAGGGAGTGGAGCGGTTCCCTGAGCCTTACATACAAAACTACTGTGTCAAGGAACTACAGAGCACCACATCTAAAGCTTGTCTGCTCTTACAGAAGCCTCATGCAGACAAATAAGAAGCTGTTAAGAGCTGGATTAAACAGCCCTTAATGAATAAGCCATGCAAATTAGGCACAAGACCAATTAAAGGTATTAATGGGAGTGAATTACTCTGCAGAAAATCCCAGTTGCTGACTGCCTTCTTTTAAATAATCTTAATTTATCCTTTCATACATAAGAGAGTAACAGACAAATTCCAGCTTTCCAATAATGCAGCTCCAAGAACACAAGATCTGTACAGTAAATTTGCTGAGAGTGATTTTTGAATTCATGGCGAATGCTTAGCAAACTGCCAAGAGAAATCAAATAATCAAGCCCCTTTTTAGTGAGACTATTCACTTACTGCAAGTTTCCTTCAGCTGGATCGTTTATTTACTGTGAATTTCCTTTTTTCACCAGAGATAATTTACATAATTTCTACAGTCTGACCAAAGGGGATATTAATAACTGGAAGGTATCTATCAGTTTGTGAGAATTTTAGAAATTATGAGAAAAAAATACATTTTATGTTTAAGCTTGTCAAATTTGTTAAAACATTTTGAAAAATCTTATACAGTTATGTACAGATACAAAAATTTATCACATGGTAAGGGTGATTTATCCTTCAAATAAAGTACAAAAGTACACAAAGTGGAAGCATGCAATCATACCCCATGTCTTGGTGAAAGGATGTAAAAGCCCAAAATACATAGGATAAAATTCACCCCTGCATGTGCACCCTTGAGCTAAAAATTCTTCTTATTTCTTAGTGTCAATGTTTTATCTTTTAGGAGCACTATTTTTTTTTCTCAGTAGCTAGATAGAAGCCTTAATAGTGTTTTCTGGAAAGCTAAGAAGTTTACAAACTCACATGTCAGACCAAGGCACTACAGATGCAAGCCCACAATTTCACGAAGACAAATTTTCTCTATTCATTTTCACCACCAGGTGAGTACTCCCTCCCAAGTATCCCTTTGTTAGATGGCATTTTTAACTCAAAATACCTGAATAATTTCTTCTTTTTTAAGAATTTTGAATCTAGTTTCCTTCAAACTCAAGAGAGGAAACATATCTATGCAATCTCCTAACCTTAATGTAAAGTATATTAAGGTTTCAGGTAAACTAAGGCTATGTGTAATGGTAACAAATTGTCTAATTTAAGAGAAACAATACATATATGTTTCTCTTAAATAGATATATATATATAACATATCTAATTATTGAGTGAAATAATCACAATTCTTTTCTGGATGGTAATGTTATCTTAGTTCAAAAACATTTCCTTTTTCTTAAAATGTCTTTCCTTGAAACTTGAACATATATTTTCATTTTGCATCAAGTGTGTTTGCATAGTCCTTGAACTGAGGAAAAAAGGAATCTATTCTGGATTGACAGATAGTGAAATAAAGAACATTGGAAAAACAGGAAAAAGTAGGAATAAATGTGGTCTGTGGCAGATTCTGACTTTTATTAATAGATCTAAAATGCCTGTTTGGGAAAAATAAATGACATTTGGATGAACCAAAAAAAAAAAAAAGTCCATATAGCAGAGAAGTTAACATTAGTTCAGTCTTAGAGTCTTCCAGACTGAACCCAAAAAGTAAAATAATTTTTTAATTGCATTTAGCAATTAAGGGCTGCTGACATTCAGTGAAAGATGAACACTGAAACCCACTGTAATTTTAGGATGTTTTCCCATAATCTTAAATAATGAATACATATTAGTGCATCACCTGGGGAAAACTTAGAAATTAGCATTTGATTGTCAAAATAAATCGAGGAAAAAATCTGGGTTTACGTTGATGGTATTTATTTATTTGTCTACTTAGTTATTTAATTATTTATTTTTTAATATGGACATTTTCAAAGCAAATTTTGAGGTCTGTCTTCTGGAATTTTTTCAAAGCAATCAAGTCATAGAGTCACCCTAAACTGAAAGGAGATATATTGCAGGGCAACAGCAGAGGAAATAGAGGGGATGAGGAACTCCAACTAGACTGCTTTTGGAAAGCAGTGAATAAACAAATCAAACCTGAATTTAAAAAAAGGCTTTTAAGATACTTCTCCTTTCCCAAATAAAAGGGAAAAAGAAGGTGTAATGAAGTAGAGTACAAACACATCATGCCTTAGACATAAATCTCAGCTCAGTACATTATCTATCCCATCATGTATATACGATGAGAGGAAAGAAGCAAACATCTGGAATGTGCAGTGAAAGATGAAAGGCATGCAAGCCCATGCGTTCTACATTGAAAGGAGAATGTTTACATCAATTTTGGTCTAGGATAATCTTTTCAGACCCATTAACTCACTGACTTGCCAAGTTAGGTGACCTCAAGAGTAAAGGCTACTCTCTAGCAGTGGTTAAGAGGTTCAGGTTACCAGGAAGAGAGCATTCATTGTTCAGAATATATGGCATGAGCGTGACAATGATACCTACAAGTACATGCCACACGTGTGTGATAGCAGCGAGAAGGAGGCAGGGAAATGTTGCCATTTGCTATGGAAATGGACTCCTCTGCTAATATTGCAAAGATTTATGAGCCCTTAATCAGCAGGCATTAAGGCACTGATGAGAAAAGCAGCAAAACAGGCAAAGCTGTCTAAGCTTACTGCTAAGCTCCTGCAACCATAAAGATTGTGTACTGACACAGAGGCTGGCTACTTAAAAGTCTTTATGAAAAGGTACCATTGGCCTCAACAGATAAATATATTTTGTTCATTTATTCACCAACTTCAATTAGATCATGTCTTCCTTTTTTAGGCTTCTCAAAGAAGATAATGTATGTTTGTGCAATAGAAGTCTATTTTCATCCAAAGTAAAACAGAAAAGACACCAAATATACTCAAAATGGTGACTTTACAACTTGCTTGTGTGGTTGACAAAATGTACAAGCTACACTTTTTCATCTCCATATCTCAGCCTAGCAACTAAAAAGTCCCCACAAACCTTGTGATCAAGCAGTCTGTACCATGGGCTCCTGTGCTCCACTGGCAGAAGCAGCAGGGGACACGGCCTTCCTTCCCACGCATTTGTACCATTTGATATATTTTATAATGCAGTTTTGCAGGGTCTTACCTGAAGATGTTTTTCTAAGGAATGGCATTTTGCAAGAACATGTTTTATCTGGTGTGCAGCTTCCATGTGCAAAGATAAAATGTTTATGTACTGTTTAAGATAAATTTTTCTGAAGCCTGCTATTTCTGTGGGCCATATGGTTGAAAGCTTTTACCCAAAGCATCATTATTTTTATGCCACAAGAAAGTTGCTTCATTTCCTAATAAGAATTGAGGTTTTGGAACATAGTTTCTCGAGGGGATTTTTTTTTCTTTTTAATCTAACAAGCACTGTTGAAAGCTTCATTCCAAGTATTTGGGGAAACTGGATTAGTAAGGAATATTCACACTTGGATATGCACATATGTATTTCTTTCTTACGTGGCTAACAGCTGTGCAGAATACTGTCTTTCCAAGGAATCATAAAACAAAACAAGTTGCTTGTCTATAAGATTTTCACCAAGAAGAATTTCATTTTTATGTTTTGAGCTTCCCCCTCCCTTTAATAAGCCAACCCATTGTTTCTGTGTGCTTAAGCATTCCCATATTTAATTCTATCTTGTACAATTCTCTCCTGTTTTTGTTACAGAATTAAAGACTGAACATTTTATAATGTTCATTTCTTTAAATAAGGAAAACCATGAGTTTCCCATGGTTTCCAGGTTCCCCAGTCTGTGCTGTCCACATGACACGTTATTGAGAGAGCCAGCAATCACATTCCGTACTGACCAAACCTTCCAAAATGCAGAAGTTGCTGCAATTCAGCCTAAAAGTGAGAGCAGCACAGGCAGACAGAGTACCAGTCACAGACAAGAGAATCTCCTCTCTAAGCCTTGCCTGTGGGTTTACAAGAGGGGATTGCATTCAAACCAGCTCCAGTGGCTGATGCATTTCACTGTCTGCTAGAGGACGAGCTTCCCTCTCGGCTCTGTCACTCTGCAACATCCCTATTAAGAGAGATTTAAACTCTGGTTATCAGGTCAGCTCTGGTTTTGTCTGTAGACCAAATCTTGTAGCTTCACAAAGATATACTGCATTCACATTCCAACACTATGATAATTCACCTAGGCAAAAGGTAAGATGAATATTGCCAATTCACTGGGCATCATGCATAGGAGAAGAAATATATATTGACTTAAAGAGGAGGAGCAACCTCCTCTGCCGCCTGAAATTTTTTGGGACAAGATGCTGCCAGTATATCAATACAGAATCCTAGGAGCAGAAAGGGCACAGCTCATTCAGATACTACCTGGCCTGGCTCCTGAAGTAAATATCCCTACTTTCCAAGAGGGAGAGCTTGTGAAATTTTGATTAATTCCTATGTTCATCTCTGAAGCAGTATCATAGCAGAGTGCACTATCCCTAGTCCACATTATTATGTCAGAACAAGGTCTCCTTGGAAAGCTCTCTTCCTCAGATTCCCCTGCCAAGAGTTCACATTGCACAGCAAGGAAACAGAACTGAAACAGAAACCCCAAATGATTAAGCTCAACATGAAAATAAAAAATAACAAGGAAACCTACATTGATCAATAAAATGTCAGAGCATTTTAGCCCTCTGAAAAACATAAAAGATGGCTGCACTCTTTAGAAGTTAAAGCACATTTTTTCAAGTAGCCCCCACCTCCCCCTCTCTTTTTTATTTTTAATCTCCTGCAAAGTCAAGATAGGATCACAAAGTTCAGCTGGTTTTAGGAGGATTAAGGTTTAGGGATTAAGCTTCATTCATTTGGGGATGTAAATTAGCGGCAGAGGGACAGCAGCTGACTGGTGAGGAAAGGGAGGAAGGAGGAGGCAGGTCAAAGAGCAAACCATGCACAACTGCAGGCTTTCGCTGGCATAAATCTCAAATCACAATGTATCTGGCACTCCACCACAAGAAAGTAAAATAAAGGAATATTGCACAATATACTTCAAAATCTTTCTCTGTTACTACATAAAGGCAGAATGATAAAATCCAGATTTCTATTAGCAACAGCATCAACAATGAGTAGGTATTTGTTCTGCCCTTCCTATACTTAATAGTACAAGGAGAATAGAAACAGATTTTTTGTCCTAAGCATTCCTCTGGATCAGGAAGATCTTCACATATTTTAAAAAAAAATCCCCCCCCAAAAAAATCCCAAACCAGTGCCATACTTTGCTCCTAATTTGACTGTCCTGGGCAGCAGTAGCCATGTGGCAGCACAGATCAGAACACACTTCCATGACCTGAGAGCCTTCATATCCACAGGCTCCCTGTACAATTTCAAAGGCTCATATGATTCCCCATCCCAGCAGCAATGGAAAACTAACACACAATTCCTCTCAGCCACCCTTTCGGGTGCCTACCTCTGAAACCTCAGTGACTACATTAGAAATATATCACAACTAAGCCTCCACAATAACGTTTTTAACTATTGCTACCTGCCTTCAGTATGCATCACATCTGCTGAAGTTACCAGCAAGATAATTACTCCCACTGACAAGACTAAAATGATGTAGTAATAAAAGTTATTTCGTGCTCTATTAGAAACAGAAATCCCAAAGTGTTTCCATGGTCCAGCTTTTTTATTGGCTAAACGACAGGTTGCATTTTGCAGATCAAGATTGGCTTGCAATGTTTGCCATTAGAAAAACTCACTCTGGCTTGAAACTGAGTAAACATAGTCAGGAAGTGATTAAAGGAGCACAGATTGCCAAGATATAATTTATAGCTGCTTTCCCACACTTCAAACTATAGTTCTGTCCTTTGGACTCCAAAATTATTGATATAATTAAAATGCTAGATTGCCAATCCAGAAGTGCCTGATATTATCTAATTCAATTTTCACTGTTTATTTCAGTCCATTTTAAAAGCCAAGTCATCTATTGCAAACAAATCTAGAAAGAAATCATTCCAAAAGCATACACACATGCACATATACACACACATCCATACAACAGCTACACACATCCATCCATAAACTGAAGTCCTACGAGTCTCTCAAGACTGTGTTCCCATTTCAACCTCAATTATTTATGAAGCTACAAAACAATTCTACGTATGGACTAGATGAGCCAGTGGTTGAGTAGGCAAGTCTTGTACTAAATATGAAACCTCAGCTCTATTTTGTGTTAGGACATAACTCCTAGAAGATGAACCAAACACTGTGAGTCCTCTGCTGTGACAAAGAGTCAATTTCTCTCAGACATGTATTTCCACTCCATGATACTTGGTAACCCAGAAACTAACCTAGATAGGTCCTTGGCAGGTTCACTTTCTGTCTTTTTTCTGTCGAATTCCCACCAGCACACCTAGAAAACAGCTCCTTGAGAACATGATTGCCCTGGACTAGGATGTCCCAAAACTGCTCATCTGCCAGAAATAAATGAGGTAAAAACATTTAAGTGGTAAAGGATCAAGCAACTGTTTTGTATCTCCATGGAAGCTCCTTCCCCTTGCTCCACTTGTTGATTGCAAATCACTTCCCCCACTTTACAGACCTCACCAGCTTTGCCAAGCTTCCATTCCTCTTCCCTCCAAACTTTTCCCTACACTCCTCCATGCTGTGGCTCCACTCCTCATTTTCTTCTGTTCATCAGCCTTTACACCTTCCCAACTAAGGACATCTGTGGATGATTTCATGGACATCTGTGTAGAAGCGTGGCCATAACATGACACAAAGACATCAGTATTTTTATACTGTTCCCTTTTTTCCTATTCTTTCATCTATTTACATGGAGCAACATTTTACAACAGCATGGATGGAAATTACCATCCCCCCCTACTTTCAGTGAGGCAATATACTTAGCCAGCATGCAATGGCTTCTGGTGATGATAACAATGAAAATTTATCCCCAGTTCTATTGTTGGAAGGAAGGGATGCCATCCAGAGGGACCCTGACAGGATTGAGAGGTAGGCCAATGCAAACCTTATGGAGTTCAACAAAGTGACCTGGGTAATGGCAATTGCAGACACATTTACAGGTGGAGCAGAGAAGCAATTGATAGCAGCCTTGTGGAGAAAACTTGGAGGAAAAATGTAGGGGATACTTGGGTTGATGAAAAACTCAACATGAGCCTGCCATGTGCACTGGCAGCCCAGAAAGCCAAAAGTATCCTGGGCTGCATCCAAAGCAGCGTGGCCAGCAGGGTGTGGGAGAGGATTCCACCCCTCTGCTCTGCTCTGGTGAGACCCCACCTGGAGTGCTGTGCACAGTTCTGGTGTCCCCAACATAAGAAGAACATGGAACTGTTGGAGCAAGTCTAGAGGAGGGCCATGAAGTGGATTAGAGGACTGGAGCACTGTTCCTACAAAACCAGGCCAAGAGAGTTGGGGCTGGTCAGCCTGGAGAAGAGAAGGTTCCATGGAGACCTCATAGCAACCTCCCAGCTCCTGAAGAGAGCCTACAGGGAAGTCAGAAAGGGATTCTTCATCAGGAACTGTAGTGATAGGACAATGAGTAATGGGTACAAACTGAAAGAGGCAAAATTTAGGTTAGACCAAGGAGAAAATCAGCCTAAAGTCTTTTATGTCTTCATTTTTCTGATAGATAACAAGTCAGTAAAACACACATATTGGCACCTAACATGGAGGGAAGGAAATAGAGATTTGCACAATTAATACAAAAACAAAGATTCCTCCAGCGGATGTAATTGAAAACCCTAAAAATTTACTGTTGTCTTAGGTTAATTAAAGACAGAATTTAGAGAGGAAAGGGTCCTTAGCCTGCACAAAAAAGTTGCTCCCATGTCACTTATATTCTTTAAGTTTGCTTTCTTCCATAACCAAGATTGAATTATTGTGATTCTGCCTCATCTTCACGACTACCTTCTTCAAAAAAGTCTTATTTCCCCTTTACTCTGAACATTTCCTCTTCTGTGACTTTAACTTCACTACTATTACATAGCCTGCCTGATTTCTGCAACAGATGAGGGTAGGAAAGCCACCTTACTGTGATGATATAATGTTTACTTCTAGTGCTCCTGCTGAACTTAACTTTGTACCTGGGATGAATGCCATGCTCACCTGAGAAAAGTCCAGAGTTATCATGAGGTTCTACCATTGCAAATGTTGGGCTGCCTTTTTGGGTTGTGCAGAACAATAAACTGAGAGGGAACTGAACTGTGCTACAATTCTTAAAAACAGGCTGAAAGGAACAACACAGAAAAGAAATTCTGCTCCTACTTAACATGTTGAACAATTTGTAAGTACCTTTCTGCTTTCAATATTTCATATTATTCAGTTAATAAGGCCCAGATAATTAGAAGATCTTTTATCCCCACATAACTTTTTCTTTCCCCTGTGAGTGCAAGAAGCAAGCAAGCAAAAAAAAAGTCACACCTTAGTCTCACATTGAGCTATTCAATTATTAGGCAGAAAATCTTTGGTTGCCTCCCCCCTTTAGTGGCATTTAGCGGGAAATGAACAAAAAAAAGCCCTGCTGTACCTATCTCTGTTTACCACAGTCTATCTCCCTATATACACTCAACCACCAGATAAAAATAGCAGTGAAACTAAAGACATTTTACGCCACTGATTTGATGGGGACAGAATTTCTTTTTTTTTCATCTTTCGTAGACAGCAGATATATCAACACATTGTGTGTTTGATCTCTCAGTTAACAGCAGAATTAAAAATTCCTAGAAAAGTTACCTAGAGCAGACCCTACCAGGAATATTTCCAATGGCAGATAAGCAACAGCTCAAGCAACATCTAGGCATTGTATTATATACCTGAGGAAGCTAAAGTAGACAGGGGCATCATACTAAACAACATTTCCTGTTACAATTCAAACACTCACAGTGATTAGAGAAGGAATACTGGTGGGTTCCCAAGTTTTAGGCTATCTTTACAGTGAAAGCAGTTCACAATTTTTACTCTCATTAAGCACTGTTTAGATCTTGGCCTGTAACATTGTCTAGACATGAAGAAGGCACTCTACTTGCTAATGAAATGGAGAAACTCATTTTGACATTTAATGTGTCATATCTATTTTATTTATAATCTCTAAACAGTAATGAGACATCTCCTTTGTAAAATAGGATTAAACAGATCTGTAAACTGCTATACAGAACACTGGTGAATTTGATTTGTGAAGGAAATGAAGGTTTCTCTTTTTCATGACTTAAACAAGAACCCTTCCAAGAGGCTCTTAAAGGGGAGAGGTGGCAGGCAGCCTCCTCACAAGTGATGACAGCAGCCCCTAAATCAAGTGTCACACAGCTTCAAACCCTAAGGAGTCATCAGTCATGCTTGCAGGAGGGGAAGGAGTAGCCTCCTTCCTTGAGATCAATGAGGCAAACACAGAAGACTCCTTCTGCACTCCTAAGGATGATTGATGACTCCTTAGCAGCTGAAGTGTGTGACATTTGATTTCACTCACTGATAAGATTGTGTCTTCCAAACACCTTCTAGTTAATGTTTCCAGGGCCCCCACATAGCTGCTCTTTGTGATATTTTTTAACACAAAGCTCAATTGTTCAATGATTAATGAATTTTTCAACAACCGATGAAAATTTTAAAAGAGAATTTTGTAACTGTGTCCCTTGATAGTCTGATCACAACACAAAACAGGAATCTAGGCTCCTTAAGAAAACTGACGGGAGATCTCCTGCCCCTGCCTCTGTCAAATGACACTTGCAGGCAAAGCAATCCTGAAAAAAAACTATCTTTGTTTTCCTGAAGAATTTAAAATATACACTTGAGGTCTGCTTATCAGAAAACCTAATGCATTTATTGATATTGATTAAAAGTATTTTCCAAAATTTTAATAAGCAGATTTCCACAAGGTTATCAATTTCCACAGACTTAAAATGTGCTTTACGGCTTTCTTATTTTTCTCACAGCATCATATTCTTATTCAGTTATTTCCTATTTTGAAATGATGCAATCAGAGTGATTTGAAACTATGCTTTGTAACTCCAAGGTACACTTGCTTATAGGTTTTAAAGTATGCCAGCTTTATATTGCATCCTGTTGTATCACAGGCCATGTTACATAAACTTTTTAGTATCACTTAAATCTCACAGCACTATTTATATTCATTTTTGTGGTTTTGCCCATTTTTTTTGCTTTTAAGAGTGATATTGAATTAAATACTTTAAGCAGATGTATTTTTAACTCTCATGAAATGAATAACATTTTTTGATCCTGATTTTCTAAGTTTTGGCTGGATTCTCCTCAATGCCTTTTTTTAACACTTTGCACAAAAGTCATGAGGTTTTGATAAATACAAGTCTGTCAGAAAATCCATTCAAAAAGAGAGAAACTGTACTGGTTGTGAATCCTATCTTACTCTGTAAGTTTATTTGTCAAAAAACATACTGGTAAATAGAGGAGGAAAACTGCAGTACAATCCAGAAAAAGATGATGACTGTGGCTCTCCCACCCCTTCAGAATGAATGACTGGAACAGAATGGCAGCACTGTCAAAGAAAAACGCTCCACATAACCTTCATCACTTTGCCAAAACCAGCCCACCAGAAGAAATCAAAGAGAAATTCCAAGTGTGGACTTGCCAAATGAATCTTTCATCTAAATTTTGAAACAAAGACATTGCTCGTGCCAAACATTGCTAAGCTTTGCCGAGGCCTCACGTGAAAAATCAAGAACTCTGACTATTTGGAATTCAAAATCAATGTAAAACTTGGGCTTACTCCCAATTAATGCAAATGAGACACTGCACACTACTTGAAGGTCTTTAAATTAAAAATGATCCTGATGTAGAACCATGCCAAATTAAGTCAGCAATGATGAAATTATAAAAAAATGGTGTTATGAACTGTCCTGGCACTTAAAGACATGATGAAGTCTCCATAACACTTGGAAACCTTGTTATTATGAAAACACTCTTTTTAAGTCAACATCTTATTTCTAAAATGTTACACTCTCAAGGAATTTAAAATGCTCTCTTTTAATGGCATACAAAATTAAAAAATATATTTATGTTGAACAACACACATTAAAAAACTATTACCATAATGACAAATTTCTAATGCTGACATACTTTCATGTCACACACACACACACACACACACAAAAAGACATTTTGGATAAAAATATTCCATTTATAATATAACCTTATTATATTTACTTATATTTTTTTTCAGTAAAAAACTGGAACAGCTTTTCTTTCTAAAACTGACACACAATTACTTTACATTTTCTCTCATGGTTCATTACGAGATAAACTAAAATCACACTCAAAGGATGCCCTTAGCAATGCTGTTGTTAAGGACAGCAAAGCTGGCAGGTAAACCTGGGTTGGCAGGGGCTTGTTTTCCAATTGAAAGTGTACTGCCTCAAATATAATATTGTATGAATACTATCCAGCCCAAGGAACATTTTTCACGTTCCCCCTAAGAGAACCTGTATTTTAAGATTATATGTATTTTAACCTGTATTGTAAGATTTTTTAAGGGTACATTTGCTCAACAATTAGCCACAGTTCCAGCAGAAAGAACTTCTTTATGTGATAACTGATAATTCCCAAATTCCTTTCCCTACCACTTTCATTAGAAAACAAGAAAATTAAATTCTTCAAGGAAAATTATGTCCTGAAGCAGCCCGACAGGTTTCACTTAAAACTCAATTCATACACAGATATGGGTTTGTGCATTGCTTTTCCCTTCTCTCTTGTTATTCTCCAACCCAGTCAACCCCTTAAATTACCAGGATAAATATTTAAACAGCATTTTTATTAGAACAACTGATCAGCTTTTAGAGAGAGATCTTACTGGTGTGTTCTCTGAAAGCACTGAGCACTTGTGCTCAGAAATATCTACTAGACTTCAAATAACCTATAGGGAAGAGGGCATTTATGAATACCCAAACTGGGAGAATTCATGATGGAAGGGCATGGATGATGGAAGGGAATTAATGATGGGAGGTGAAGGATGGGTGGAAAGAGAGGCTTAGCTTCTCATTGCTAAATATGTGCAAGTGCCCAGATTATCTGTGTAACACATAAATGCAGATAAATACAAACATTTCCCAGAAACAGCCAAGGTGCACAGAAAGAGAACAAACCAGAGAAGACTCTTGGAAACCTGCCTGATTTCCTGTGAGCACACAGGCCACATGCTTGGCAACCTCACAGGGATACCCAACTTGCATCCCTGTGAGTCTCAAGCACTCGTCTCCCTCTGGGAATGAGGGACTGTTTCTTGAAGGAATAGTGATTTTCCCAATCCGCACTCATGAGATGACCAGACTGTTTTGAACTGGAACCCCTTTCTTTGTCCAAAAATTTCAAAAATCAGGGACATTTTCTGATCCAGCACACATCTTCAACTACGCCAAGATTTACCATTAAATGGTCCACTCTTCACCACTCACTCCTATTGTTTAGAAAATTTTAATTCTGGCATTCCCTAAATTCTAAATTTGAAACCTATAAAAAGGATTATGCATTTAGAAAAATTGCAATTCTGTAGTCTTGCACATTTCTTAAATGTTTTTATTCTTATTAGAATAAATGTCTAGTTAAAACAAAGCAAAAATGTTAAACTAAATGTTAAACTAACTTTCCACCTATCTATTACAGCTAAAAAAAAGAATTATAGGTTTTCATCCTCCATTTGCATCCATTAGTAAAGAAGAGTTCCTCTTATTGTTCTCACTTATAATTACTGAAAATGGAATGTCTCAAATGAATTCAATTTTAGAATTGCATTGAGAGCATGCTCTAATTCACACAGATGGGTTTTTTTTTTCCACTTTTCCTGACCTCTCCTATCCAAAAGTTTCCTCGCATCCTGCAGTTTACCCAAGTCCTTCTCCTTATCCAGTGAAACCAATCTGAAATCCAAGATTTTAATTCAAGCAAATGAAGTGATACCACACCACTTGTCTATCACATTGTCTACTTCCCCACAGTACCCAAAATCCTCCAGATTTCAGATTTCCTCCATTATGAACATTCACATTCAAATCTATGCCTTTCCTTAAAATGATCAGTCACTACCATATCCTCCTCAGCTCTATGAAAAATCTTTTTGCCTTATCAGTAAATCTTTTCCTCTAAACTGAGTCTAAATTCAAACACATTTAGAGATCTCTCAGTGCATTTTGGTTCCTCATCAGAACTGTTGCACGTCTCCCACAAGTCTTTTAAGTTTTTGATATGGCTGGTTCTGATAAACCCAGAATTGGCCTATTCCAAATTACAAATGAAGTCTTAAAAGTCTCTTTTGCCAGAAACTGTAAGTTAGTCTCTAAATTAAAATTAAAAAAATGAAAAAAAAAATTAAATTCATGTTCAAATCACAGAATAGACAGGTATTATTTGCTCACCTGAAATATCTGCTTCAAGGAAAAAAGTGCCCGTCTCAGCTCCCGTCCACTGGAATTGTAAAGTTTTTCTGAGAAAACAAAATAAGACAACAGAAAAAACTTCAGCATAAACAAAACTGACAACACAACAAGAATGTAGTACAGTTTTTGAAAGGATCATACACCCACTTCCCATTAGGCACACTTCTCTTAAAAAAATTACTTTTTTAAAATACAGATACAGGACTTATTCATTAAATGTGCATATAAACCAGGATTTAGTTGTCTATAACTTAAGATGACATCTTCCAGGTAAATTCACAATAGTTTCAACAAGATCCATGAGAAACAATTGTCTCTGGAGTTTTTGAAAATGCTGAGAAATACTGTTCTTTCTGCATTAGGTAAATTTAGGGTTTACTGAAAGTACCAGATTAATCTCAAAAGACTTGTCTGAGACCACTCTTTGCCTTTGTTATCAAAGCTAGAGCCACTGAATCCCATCCTTGACTGCCTTCCCTCTAGACATTCTTTTCTCATGTTCTCATCTTTCTATTGTTAAATCCTTTCTCCAATAGCAATGAACGTTAATACCAGAAATAGTCGGACAGTCTGTTCTTAGCATAATTCAAAACAGTGTTTTATTCTCCTGAAAACTGATCTTGACCTTTTTCTAAATGAACCAGAAGCCTTCTTTTCATCATCCAATACTGAAATGTATTACTTCATTTATTCCCCTACTAATGCATTCTCACAGAAATAATTTAAAGACAAAAGCAACTCTGCTATCCTTCTGAACCCTGCTACAACGATTGTGCCTTTGGAAGAAGTCTTGGACTGTGCCTCTCAAGTCTGTTGTTGCAAATTTGTGACTGTGCAGGGATGAAGCAGAAGGTGAGCTCTTCAAACCTTCCTGGTCTACTATGCTTGGTGTATTTGATGGAAAGAGACTTTATACAACACATCTAGAATCCTAAATTTAATTTTATTACACTACTGTAATGCAAGAGCAATGACAAAGGAAAATCAAATCTTCATGGTCACCTCAGATGACACACTAGCCTCATCCACAAATCATCATGAAAGCAGCCTCTTTGCAATTGACAGAGTAGTGGCCTGTAGTGGCCAGTAGGTCTTGAGATCAAAGCTGGAATGCCCATGGAATGATAATAATCTTATGAGAAAATTAAATATCAAATCCCAACATTTTATATCTTACTTTCTCTTGTCTATTTCTCTTTCAATTACTACTTTACACTACAAAACCAAATTCAATTTTATTTCCCTCTGTCAGGAAGTTCCAAAAAAGAGACTAGCACTTGAGGATTCAATGCATTTATAAGTCAGTGATCATTTTTTACTTCAATCAAGGAAGGTGGGGTCTAATTTTAGAAAAAAAACATTTCTTATTCCAACAGTCATCTTCAACCAAAGGGAAAAGACGAAGCAAAATGTCAGCAGAACTAACACTATTTTTTTTTTACTTTGAAAGTAGTTTTGTTCATCCCTAATTGCCTCTGATTTCAAAGGCAGAATGTACAGAACTGGCAAAACTATTGTTTTTATAAGTTGTCTCCTTTCTTGCACTTTTATAGATTCTTGACGAAACATTGGAGAAACAGATTTCACTTCAAGCTATAAACTTAGAGGCACACTTTAATTACTCTCACTTAAAAACGCACTGGCATGTGGGACCACATTTCTTGGCAGGATAAAGAGTAATTTTGTCAGGAAAGCCTAAAGAATAATAAAGATCTTCTAAGACCCGGTCTGTCAACTTTACATGCCACATTACACAAAATATTTCTTTTTGAAAGTTACCTCCATCTGGCATTTGTTATTACTAATTTCCCTCTATTCATAATTCACCAGCATCATTATGAGCAGAATGTCTCCAAACAAGGCAGTGCATTATCATCTTAATTAAGAGAGGCACCACTTCTTAAAGTCCTGGCAACTTTGTACATAAATATCAATGTCCTAACAAATGCCATCTGTTGGTCTTGGTCTTGAACAGAAATCATCATCCCAGCCTGGCGTGAAGTCCTAACAAACCATTGTTATGATACCATAACACTGGTTGTTTCGTTGGTGCGTGAAGATTTTTGGTACATTTCAGAGGAACAATGCTGAACATTTTTTCTCCTTGGTGTTTTCACAGAGCATAACCTCATCCTTGGCAGTCAGCACAAACAATGCTCTCCCTGCTCGTCTGCAGCAAGGAGGACAGAAGTTACTGACTGCAGCTCAAAAAGGGCTCTATGGATAGAGCTAAGAATCAACAACTACTCTAAGTATCAAGTTTGACAACAGTTGTGGCATGCGTCACAAATGTTTGAGGTGGGTTACAGATCCATCTGAGGAGTGACAGTCCAGGTAAGTCATCTCACTTCTGACACCTTCTACCAGAGACAATGTACACTCGCAGGTACCTCCTCCCTCAGAGCTGATCTTGTTCACCCAGCTCAAAGATACAAGTGCACAGCATCTTCACCTGCTACTCTTACACATCGGCAACACAGTCTCTGCATAAGTCTTGACACCCGCGTTTTACAGTGTTGGCAGCCACCAGAAACATTCACTGGCCATAACCCAAGGAGGAAAGTGAGGTGACCATGCTACATCAGAAGATGCTTTGGTTTAGAAAACCTCAGCCCAGGATGAACCTCACCCAGGGCAGGAAAACCTGCATAAGCCAAGGTACTCCACGGACCCTTAAAAAAGTTTGTCCTTTTATTGTGTGCGCTGTTTTTCATGTTGCAGCTGGGGGACACTTGCTAAGATGTTCTCAAGGCCTTAGAGAATTCCTACTTGTTAACAGTAACTTTGGCACTCCAGGGACCTCAGACTCATCTTGAAATCTCCCGACTGCTAGTGAGGCTACAAAAATGCATCAGCAGAAACTGAAAGCAGAAACCAGTTCTGAGCTCTTTTCCTATGGCAGAAAAACGAAATTTAAGAAAAAAAAAAAAAAAAAAAAAAAGAGAGTGAGAGGAAAAGCCACAATTGCTTACAATGTTTTCACACTGCAGATGATTCAGAAACTACATAGCAAATGCTTTTTAATGCTTGTTTGACATAAGCAGTTTAAAGTGTTGCCCTATGAAGCAGACTGAGAAATAACTTTCCACGTTACAGCACAGAGGTGACTAATTCCCACAGTACCTCCCTGGAAGAGCTGTCTGTAACTGAATCAAATTATGCCTACAGATTTGAAACAGGAGTCTAGCCAGCCACCATCACCGAACCCAGAAAATTCTGAGGTTCTTCATGGACAGCCCAAAAGATTCACAAGTTTACTGCTTTGTTATAAGGTGTCTGATAAGCTTGAATGTGTACACCATGACTGCTTTACACCAGAAAACAAACCTCTGTATTTCAAGCAGGAACATGTGCTGCTACACCTCTGCCTGAAACTTCTCTGGTCCTTTGGTAAAACACACTTTCTCTCCTTCCCCAGGCCAGGTGCAGGCTGGAGACATTCTACGTTCATACACTTCAAGGTAAGATAAAAAAGGTCAGTGAGTTTGTAGGTCAGGGAATTTGTGATACCTGACACTGTTAATGATGGTGGCTTTGACAGCCATGTCCTGCTGATAAGTGACACTACTGCAGCCACTTTTACTACCTTTCTCCAAGAAATAAAGAGCTGCATCTGTGGCTGTGAAATAATTGCATATACACAGATGACAGAAAATTCTCCTTGTGGCTCCCTCTGACGTTACCTAACACTAGAGGGCACTGCTTATTTCCTTATTCTATGAAAGAAAAAGGCACTCTGCCCCTCCATGGGCTTCCCACTGATAGAGCAGCACTGTTTGGGATGCAGAGTTGATACTCCATTTACTGGGAAACCCTGTTTTTAATCTGTAGACTGTAAGATATCCCAATAAATTGAAAAGCATCAACTCTGCCAATCTCAAACATTCAAAATCAGAGTCAACTCTTTTGAAACTGATAGAAAACCAGGTACTGGTATGGGCCTGAGTTTTATTTACTGCAAGAACAAGGAGTCACATCTCCTAAATTATCCTTCACATCATTGCAGGGAGGAAGACAGAGAGATTTCCTTAGCTCAGCACTTGTTTCTAGAGGCAGAGAATCACAGATAACCAGTCTTGTGGTAGACCAGACATGTGGGACAGGTAGCAACCTGCAAGGGGCTATTTTGTTTGCTGTTGCAACCTGCAACAGCAGAACTTTGGTTATGAGAAGCCATTACACTCTAAAATAAAAATATTGCTTGTTACTCTGTATTTTTTGCTTGTGTTTACTTTTGTGAAAAATAATTCAGGCTAAGTGAAAAGGGATTCCTATAGGTAAATTTGGTACAAATGCAGCAGTGGAGGGAAGGCAGATTGGTTTGAAATCAACATCTTTTCAGAAAGGAAGAGAAGTATTTAAAGATATTTTATCAGACAACTTGCAGCTTTCAAATGGATTTTGTATTTTCAAAGATAATTGTCAGAGGCTCAAATTTCATTGGTTTTCACCTCTTTTGATTACGTGGGAAAAGGGACTTTTAAAAGAAAACAATAATTTGTCCTTATATTCTTAAATAAAGTATTGACTTTTCTTCTGCCTTCTTTGAGGGGAAAAAAAGAGTTTTTTCAATCCACAGTAATAAAAGAAAAAGTGGAACTGGCTGAACATTGCTTGGTTCAGTCCCATGTGTTACACCTGACCTCTGACCGACAGGGTACCATCCTCCTCCCTTCCTCTTCCATCACACCCATTGAATTAGTCCCTGGGATATAGTAATTTATACAGCATCAGCCTTTGAGCTGTTGGCAAAGGCTTGTGAACATCTGGCTGAGCACAAATGGGAGTTGCTCTGCTTCACTTGCTGCTGCCTGAATGACCTCCATGTCTCCCATCCATGCCTCTTTTCTTTAAACTATAATTTCAAGATGAAGCTCCTTTCCTTACAAAAACATAAAAGGGAGATTAACTCCACATTTGATTACATTAGCAGGATACCTGGTGCAGATCCACTTAAATGACATTTGAAACATTTCCTGCCATTCATTTTTACCTGGCATTGGACAGAAGTAGCAACATTTTTCCAGTAGCCACTTGCAAATTAGGCAGTACTTCGTTTTCTAAGTACTTACTGCAAATTAAGCAGTACTTAGTTTTCTAAAAAATTTCTAAATTTTTTAGAAACTAAAAGATTTAATTCCTCTCTCTGCAACAAGGAGTAAAATATTATTTTAAATGCTCACTAGGGTAAAGTGTTAATAAAACTAAAAGGCTTTCAAAATTTAAATGAACTGTCTACCTTTCCAGCAGCATTGATGGGGAAAAAAAAAAAAAACTTAAAAGAACAAAATAAATGTTTATAATGGTAAGAAATTTTGGCATTCATTCTTTCTGTGAATGCCCATGGCACACTTTTAAATTTATTACTGAACTATTCCAATTTTAAATGCATGTTATTTTATCTGAATGAATGTATACAATTTTAGAACTAAAAATTTGAGCAATAGTCATGCAAATGGGTCCACTCCTGTGAACAGACATCAGGAACCAGCCAGGCAGACTTCACTCGAGCAGGCTCATGGGTACATACAGTGCTGCAGATCTATAAAACAACTGTATATAAAACTAATTAGCGTAGTGTGCCAGTCTTTCACTTTATGTCAAACAAATTAAAGCAGTTCTCTAAGAAAAGACCTGGTCCTGTGCCAAGAATAGGCTCTTAGTTTAGCTTTTGTCCACGAAAGTTAGTCATAAATGTGTTGGCCAGACAAGGCACTCTCCTTTTCTTCCCAGGCCCCCTAGAAAATGCACGAAGAAGGGATTCATTCACAGGCATATTGCCCACTATTACATTAACACAATTGCTGCTTCTGCTGAGATTACTTTGCTTTGCATATTACAACTTTCCTTTTTTTTCTCTCTGAATTCAATCTTATTTTGTCTGGATAAATGCATTAATTAGTAGAATATGTCGCATGTGAACTCAAGCTACATATTCTCCCACTTATCCAGGGATAAATGGTTAGCACTTAGCGGAGGAAAGGAGCTTTCTCACAATAAAGGACCTTGGGCAAAGCAAGTGGCCATGTACGAATTTCGGGAAGGCGAGCCCACATCACTGTCAGCACCGACTGCTTTGGAGGAATGTGCAGGCTGCCTCCAAGGAATGCCGCCCCAGCTCCCCGGCAGGGAAAAACCCTCCCTACTCTCCTTTTCATTCAGACACACAGCAGCTGCTTAGCTAATTATCCGGGACAGTGGGTCCCCTCAGCGAGCAGGGTCCTTTGCCCCCACTGGGAGAGGGGGATCCTTTGTCGGGAAAGGATCCTATTACAGCTGCATATGAGAAGAGCTCAGCTTCAAGCCTGCATCCTTATTCCCTTTCTCTGTAAAGGACCTGCAGGTGGGGAGTGGGAGGAGGGAAAGACAAAATAGTCTTGGACACCCTTTCCTATCCCATACCCTAAAGCCATGTTGGCAAAGGCTCAAAGCAAAGAGTGCTAAGAGCCACCTGCAAACCCCAGGGAGTCTGTGGGTTTGGACTGACAAGCAGGGAGAACTCCAGGGCAGGATCTCCCCTGGGAATGAAAAATACCCAATTTGGCCAGCACTTCAGAGCAATTGTATACACTCACGCATGGGATTTTCTGCCTCTTTGAAAGTAGAAGTCTGCTCTCCTGACACTGCAAAAAGCACCCAGCTGAAAGAGTCCCTGGATTTCCACAGGGACAGTACACATGGCAAAACTCCTACTCTGGGAAGATGGGTGGAGCTAATATTTTTTTAATATTTTTCTGAAATGCCAAATGTCTTAACTTCTGTCAAAAGGGAATTAAAATAAGACTGTCAGCACATGAATGATTATACATTTAAATCCGCTGAAAAAAGTATCTGCTCCTGCAGGTGTAAGTGTCCCCCCTCACTTCTTGCTTCTGTGTTTCTAAGATATGAAATGAGACTCAATCAATTGTGGGAAATAAGTAACATATAAGAAAAGTCCAGAGGATTATGAGGACCCTGAGATGAGGAATCAGAGATATGCAACAACAGGTCCTTTACATTCCGAACATGTAATTCCTGAATGTCCTGGTGACTCCCCTACCTTTGGTTCTAGGTGTTAGTCAGTGATGGAGGCATAAACTACAGTAACATCTAAATCATTCCACGGGATTTAAAAGAAGGAGGTTTTTATGCAGATATCTGGTAGAAGGGACTTTCCAGTTTTTATTGTACTCCACTGTCATGGTTCAACCCCAGCTGGTAGCCAAGCCCCAGGCAGACACTCACTCTCCCACGAGTGGGATGAGGGAGAGAATGGGAAGTGTAACTGAGAAAACCTGTGAGTGAGATAAGGATAGTTTAATAGTAAAGAAAAAGCCACCCACACAAGCAAAGCCAAACAAAGAATTCATTCACCACTTCTGATGGGCAGGCAGGTGTTCAGCCACCTCCAGGAAAGCAGGGTTCCATCATGCCTAACAGTGACTTACAAAGACAAACACCTTCATCCCCAATGTTCCCCCCTTCCTCCTTCTTTCCCCAGCTTTATATGCTGAGCATGATGCCATGTGACATGGAATGTCCCTTTTTGGTATGCTGAGGTCAGTTCTTGTGCATCCCCTGCCCCCTCACTGATGGGGTGGTACAAGAAGCAGAAAAGGCCTTGACTCCGTGTAAGTGCTGCTCAGCAGTAACAAACACATCCCTGGATTACCAACAGCGTCTTCAGCAGAAATCCAAAACAGTCTAAAAGCCTCTCCCAAACTAGGTACTATGAAGAAAATTACCTCAGCCAAAACCACTCTGGTAGCATAAAAGGACTATAGTGATCTCAACCATTTCTACCAAACTTCTTCATATTCTGCGTGGTTTCAAGCAAACTACATGTCATGGATAAACCATTAGCCAGAGCTTCCTCTTTACAGAGCTCTAAATTACCTTGCTTTTACTTCTACAGACCCATCCACATGGAACTAGGAAGAACATTTGTTGTGCTATCTGCACACATTATGGCAAACAAATGCCAATGATTTACACTAAAGGGAGATGTTAAAATGCATGAAGTGTTTATATAGTTAAGTGCAAAAGGAAACTTGAGTCTCCATCTGCTGGATCCAGGCATTTTAAGCTGTGGAAGATGGGGCTCTCTGTGTATCCTGCACTGCATTATGCTAGAGATCCTAAAAACTGATGGTGTCAAAACTTCCTCTTACTGTTTCCATTTCTAAATTAGCATATTAAGGCCCTGCTTGCTCATAAGCAAAAGAAAGGACATATAAGGCAATGTGGGCTGAGATCAGGGTGAAGCTGCCTGACAAAAAGGGCTTGTACTTTTCTTCTTAGTTTTATGTCTCTGCTCACTACTGTTTTCCCAGTTCTCTACTGCAGAAACCTGTGTTAGTTATCTTTGACTGCTGCTGTGGAAAAAAGGACATAAGCAGTATGAAAGCCCAACAGCAGGAGTGCACAAGAGTAGGTTCTACCTAACGTGTGAAGTAAAATCAGAGTGGCATATTAAAACTCAGTGTCAACAAGGAATTACTTCACTAAACAAAAATCAACAGCAATGATCCCAAGAAACTTGAATTGTTTGCAAATTTCCATGATTAATACCCTCAGGCTTTAAAAATTAGTTGTAGCTGGAGAGATAAAGAAAATGCATGGAGTGTTCATTGCCAAAAGACCTTTTTTAGAACTGGCTTTCAGGGTCTGGCTGGGAAAAATATTGCAGGGCAGTGCCACAAAAAGTTTTCCAGCCCTCTATGAGCCAAAAACTGTGACTGGAACAGCAAGTCATCTCTGAATACACTTCCCATCTGATTATCACCACAGCTTTTATTTCCAGTTCCAAATTAGTTCTCTCATGTCTCCTTTCTGATTTTGTAAACTAGAATACAGAATTCCTCTTTACAGTTACAGATACATTTCCCAGTGAGTCTGATGCCTACTGATAACTTCGAACCCATGGGGACACTATGGAGGTCTATGCACACAGAACAAACTGCTCAATCAGCTCAGTCTTCCTTCCTTCCTTGAAATAAAAAAAAAAAAATATTCAAAAGATACAGCCTTTCCAACATATTAACAAAATAAAGAGCCTCTGCTTCTTCAGCCTACTTATTCCAGCCATGGAAAAGGCACCATAGTGTACTTCCCTACAATGATTTATTGATATAGGTGCTCTCCACTTGGATGCAAAAGGCACTAATATGCTCCTTAGTTCTGAAGTGCAGGAAACAGTACTTTGGGTTGACAGCTTCAAAGGAGGGCACTTCTGCATGTCCAGAAAATGCTATGACTTCTATTCTGTAAAAGTCAAAGGGTTACAAAAGGGAAAAGGCTGAGTAACAAGGTCAGATATTACAGCACAGTATTAGAGCAAGTGGTGATGGAAAAGACTTGAGAGGTCATCTTGTTCATCCCCCTGCTAATGCAAAATTGTTCCCTAGAGAGTAATACAGCAGGAAAGTAGTTGTTATGCTAAAATATAGGTTACATAATTCAAGAGAATGGGGCTGGGGAAAATTGCTAGAAAAGAAAATAATATAGAAGAACTTACTGCTTCTTTAGAGATTACTGTAGCAAAACTGAGGCTAAACCACAATTTTAAAAAGTATGTGGAGACCAAACTTTAATGTTTGTTTCAGTTTACAACTCAGTCTCTGAGTTGCTGACCTGTGTATTTGTGCTTGAACAAGCACATTAGCCAGTGCCTCCTGGTTTAGAAATATTGAATAAGAATATGCTAGTTGTGATTTGAGTTTTCTGGTTTTATTCCATTTTAAATACAGTGCCAACATGTTGCTCTGCATGTTAAATCAGTATTAGTAAACAAACAGCAACAAGAAAATTATAACAACCCATCACAAAAAAAAATTTAAAAAAACTGGGCACACCCTCACTATTCCTTGAATTATGGATTCCTTATCTGTGCTGACAGCTTGGCAAAAGGCAAAGCATCTGAGCACAAAGACATCACAGCTTTGTGCCAAGAACCTGAAAGAGCTCCTGAGCTTTAAAGCTCATATCAAGTTTTTCTGTTGCATAATACATGACAAAGTATGTCAGATGCTCTCTCCAAGACCAAGTTGTTGTGGTGATCCTAAGTCCAGCCTCAACAAGTCCATCAGAATTTAATTAGTCCTTTCACTTCAGAGGATGCAGCCTCCTAATTAAATGCCTGCATTGAAGCATCAATTTGTTCAGAAATTTGGAAAGCAAGGATGAAGCCACACATCTGATAGCAAGGCAACAGGCAAAAGAGGAGCAGCAGCAGCAGTTCATGTTGAAAACCTGATAAAGGTGCTTCTCCTCAGATTGCTGCTAGCAATTAAAATAGTGTGTGCATTTTTAAATACCTGAGCCTGTACTGCCTATGTGCTTTCCAGTCTCACAGCCATGCTGCTGGAGACAACTGGTTCCAACTCAGTGTTAGGGTTTTTTTTTTGACCATTTGAAGTGGCCAAGACCAAGAATCCACCACAAAATCCTCAAACACAAAACCCAGTAGATGTGCCTGTGATTGTGACACACTTTTAATATTAAGGATTAGTATTTAATTGTACTTCAGCAACCCCCAGAAACATTATCCACACAATCACAAAGATCCCTTCTGGAAAGCTTCTAGAGGTGACACCTGAATCCAGTGGGGCTTCATCTTTATGATTCTTTTATCCCAAAATTAATTTAAAAAGAGAATAAGCAAAGAATGCCACTGTAAATGCACATAGCATCTTCAGGATATTTATTTCAAATTTTCATTACATTTAGTGATGATAATATTGATTTCTAAAACATTTTTTTATAATTTAAATTCAATATACAGACCTCCTCAATCTGAAACTCTTGCAATATCTCAATATAACAGCCTTTTCCTTATGTTAAGAACTTTATTTGTAATTTATCTTTTCTATACCTTTCTGCTCTTGAGTATATCCTCTAATCAATTCACATCTTTAAATGTGTAAACCCAGACACAGCAATACAACTAAGGCTTTACTGATTTTGAGTATAGAGGGGAAAGAGCATTTCAACAGACAAAGATTTGGTTTTGTTTTAGTGTAACAGTCACACAAAAAGAACAATCCCTTAAGTAATAGTCTCATAGTTCCTAGCAGACGTGATCTCAGTCAAAAACAATAAGCTTGTTAACCAGCTTTGTTCTAATAACTTAAACTGCCTTTTCCCATGTGTCTTGATGCATTTTAGAGTTTTTTGGAAGAATGCTTCAAGAATACTTGAAGGATATAGTTAAATTAACAGAAATTAAATTTACAGATATGGATTTGCAACAGAGGGTGAATGAAAAAATATCAGATGTGCAGAAGGAAAGACTGCAGCACAAATACTTTTAGCAGATGTCAAAGTAATTCAGGGTCAGCAAGTTTCCCATCATTCTGAAATTGCTGGGACATATGAAAAGCACACTATTTTGGCAACTGAAAAGCAAACCCCACAAATAAACTGGAACAGAACCGCTAAGATCTCAGGCTAAATCCATGCCAATGCATGACTCTCATCTGATGCAGATGCCAGATCAAGCACATGGCCAGTCCTCCTTCAGTAGGCTGGGGAGGCTCGGAGATCCCTGCTATCTGCCGGACAACTCACTTGCCAGCATTCCTCCTGCTGCTGCCCCCTGTGCCTCGCCATCTCTGGGTCACGCTGGCACACAGGGGGTGCAGGCGGCTAGCACATCATTCCGAGCTCCATCTGCTGTCCCATGTCTTACAGCAGCAGGGACAGGAACAGGCGTCCCAGGAACGCGGCACAGGCACCCTGAGCAGCTTAACACAGGAGGAAGGAAGGAAGGTGACACCCTGGGGCAGCCAAGAGTCTCGAGCTTCTCATGCTGCGCACAGCAGCCCTGCAAGAGAGAACTGCTGCTGTCCTGTACTCCAGAGCAATCTCTTTGTCCTTCAATTACTGTCTTTTGTTATCATTCAGACTGTTGGGAATACAAAGGCTTTTTCAGAAGTGGAGACACCGTTGTACTCTCTTAAGGACCTGTACATCAGACTGCAAAGATTTAACAGCAGAAGTACCTCGGTATTTCCATCCATAAAAAATTATGTAAAAGTAGGATACGCCTCCATTTTCCAAATACCATTTCCAAGTTCTATGATTAGGGTGAAGAGAGGTGTGCAAAGATACATGCATTAAAATCAGGAAATTACTGATAAAAGACCGTGTTCATCAGGCAGAAATTTTCCTTTTGGAAATTCTCCCCCATTTTCATGGCTGAAAATATCCTAGATTTCCCAGAAACAAGATGCACTACGCTTGTAGTCCAGAACAGTATGATTGGATCTTTGAGAAGGAATACAAAACCAATATCAGAACAATCATTTCACCCCCGTTAACAAACACAACAGCTATTACCTCTGTGCCAGATGCTTCCCTGAGTTCTGTTCGAAAATCAGTGAGTTCAGTTAAGTGCATTTGCAGCCTGGTACATAAATCCACCCACTGCTCTGGCAACACATTTCCCCTTTTGAAACAAAAGCTGGCTGATGCCTCTCCAAGCAATGGTGTGCTGCCCATTGGGGCATCAGCTCTTTACCTCTCTCTCTGTTTGCAGAGACAGAGGTAAGAGAGACCTTGGAGCATTCCTAGCCTCACTTGGAATGAGGCTAGGAACTTCCTGCCTAAGTTTCCCCCTCAACATCTCCTCATCAACAGTTTTTACAACAAATAATTTAAATGAAAAGTCACTCAGGCTTTGGGGTTCCTTTCCATATGGCCCCATCCTCTGCTGGATCAGGGCAGCCTCCAGGCAAGTTTGCAAGTTCGCAGGGTGAAAAGAAAGGCTATCCTCACAGTGCTCCAACCATACCACCCTACCAGACATTTACATTTTCAGACATTCCTCAAGCACAATTTCTGTTTACCATACCATGTGGAACCCGGCCTGAACTTGTTTAACACATGTTTGCATTATTTATCCAAACTCATTCATCACAGTTGTAAAACATCTGACAGACGATGGAGGTTTTCCAGTGTGCATCAGGCCTCTCGCTTAATTCAACCGCTGATTATTTCCACCTCTAAGTAATTTGACCAAAGCCACACGAAAGCATTCAGCTATACTAAATCTTTCTCTGTTTGTTATTAACTCAGTCACTGGCTGTAAAGAGCTCTACCTCTCTCTCTACTTATCTAATTAATCAGAAGATATCTATATACACATGTATACGATATATATTAACACACATGATGTATACCCACATATACAATATACATATTCTACACATATAAATACAATAGTTTCTTTTTAAGAGGCTCCATGTGATAAGAAAAGCTTAATTGCTACATGGATTGAATTGTCATTTGTACCATAAATACAGCCAGCTGCTGTGCAAAGTGCTTCCCCATGCAAAATGCATACCCTACAGCACACATTAAACACATTCAGCTACTTAATGTGGATTTTTTTAATTCTCAGTTTTAGGAAAAGCATAGTAGCATAAAATTCACGAATTCACAAATTCACTTAGTATAAGCACACCAAGTCGATGGAGCTTTGAATCAGATCCTGAAACTGGAATGTAAAAACGGTTCTTTCTGTGATTATTGAGCACAAACACTGTATTTATTGTCTTTTTTCTCTTGCAGAAGGAAGACCTTTCAGTGTTCCTCTTAATTTTTTCTTTTTTGCATACTTTCTATTGCTCATTAATCACACTGACACAAGTCTGTAACTATGAAACTAGAAGCAAGTTAACAGCTAAGACCTACAAGAACATTAAAAGGACCAAATCCCGTCTTCTCTCTAGGCTTCCTAGATTCAAAAAAATACAGTTCAAAAAGTGTCATATGGGTGCAGGAATTCAAGATCTGTTCACTATTCCTGGCAAACCCTCAACTGTTTGCTGCATGGTTTGCTGTCTCATATGTTACTTTTTTTCCCCTTTGGAAAACTGTATAAAAACCCATGAAAGATATGAACAATATCATCATACTTTCACTCGACAGCACGGGCTGGTTAGTCCAGACATCAGAGTAAACAAGTAAGTCCCTGTCCTTTCTCACTTCAGGAATCAGAAGTGCCTTGGGAGTTTGAGGCCAAGGTAAAAACTGGGACAGCAAACTGAGAATGAAAAATCTCTTCTTCTCTTAAGTCAATGGTGTTGTGCCATTGCCTTTGAGAATCACTATGTTCCAAGGGCTAGTATGGATCTGACCCCTTTGTCTCCTTCAATTCCCACCCTATCATTATTTCTAAAGCCTATACAGAGACATTGGAAAATAACAATGATGACAAGGGATGAGTACAGAAGACAGCTCCAGCAAGAAAACAATAGGGTTTGCACATCTGATTATATTCTATTACATTCAGAAAACAGGAAAATGTGGCTTCTTAGAAGAAATGTAATACATATTATTACTGTCAGCTAGAGAAGGAAAACCATGAAGAAATAACCAGTTGCTCAAGGTTGCCTCAGTAATGTTTCTGGTCTGCAATCACTACTAATCTTTCATACAGAAAGCAGGCAATAAAGCTGAAGGGGCAAAAGACTTTCAGAAAAAAAAAAAAAACCCCAACAATATCCTTATTCTTTTGACTGAGGAACACTTTCTTACTGTATACTTTTTTTTCATTGCTCTTGGCAAGGCTGTTTATGCAAATAAGTGCCCTACAGCCTACTGTCATATGCTGTATATAAGACAAACTCTCAAGTGTGTACAGAAAACTTAGATGATGTAGAATTTGGCAACTTGTTTGTTAAGTGGCACTTTAGTTCATGAGCATATTAAATCCATGATGCATAATCTGCTTGGGCAGCCTGCTAGTTTTAAGATGTTAGTCTAGACCTATAAAGCCCTAAATGTCTTGGGACCTATTTATCCAGGCATTGAGCTTTTTTGGAGGTTTTCTGATGAAACAAAAGTTATAATCAGAAAATGTCAGTCACTAAATTGGAAACACTGCATTCAAAGTCTCTTGCAGCCAAGAAACTTTCTTTAGATCCAAGACAGGATCCCAAAGAAGTCTGCCTCTATTCATTTTAACTGAGGATCCAGGAAGGATATGATCTTCAGCCTTAAGATTGGTGCTGTGGGAAACTGTGGTGCTGCACCGTGATGAGGCAAATCAGAGGAGAACAAAACTGCAGGTCCTAAAAAGCTGCACTGCAGACAACCCAGAGAGCCCAATCCTGAGCACAAGTGCCAAAAATCAGTCACAAACTTCAGAAAAGAAAAATTCATTTGTACTCAGACTTGTTCACTTCAATATCAATTTTATGCAGAGGTATTAGGATGGTATTTCCTGAGTAGTTTCCGAGTCGTGCCACAGAATATTGGGTGTGTTTGTGAAAGCTCTGTCACTCCTCACTCCCTGCAACTTCAGGGTTTTGCATGTCTGGAACAATCTTATTTTTTTCCGGTGTTTCATTAGCAGCCCCTTTCTGAGAAATGCCAGGTGGCACCATGCCCAAAATCACTTGCCAGCTAATCTCAGAGGATTGGGCATTATGCCATTTGAATTAAAAGAGCTCAGCTCTAACTCACTGATAACATTTAGGAATCAAACCAATAAAAATGGGAAAACAAAACGAAGTCAAATAACCTCTGAATGCATACAGATGATAGCTTTTAACTGAAAATGTATACAGTTGTGGAGAAAGAAAGAAAGAAAAAAAACCAAAAGGCAGTAGAGATCGTTTTCCAAAACTTAAACAAGGGTTCAAGTGAGAAAAATCAGCTATGATTACATTGGTTTCTGAAAACAGCCAAAAGAAAAAGAAGGAATTTGCACATGTAAGTACAAAGTTAATGTCACAGGGTTCCCTGCAACCGGGCAGCTCAAACTTTAGGCAAGCTATGCTATGCCAATCACACCATGAAGTGCAGAGGAGAAAGAGGAAGAAAAGAATTTGCATTTGAAGGGAACAATGGAGTTTCCCTCTCAATCCCTTCATTCTGCCATTTTGACATGTCCTTCCTAAAGTAAAAGCAACATTTAATTTATGAAGACCGATAAAATCATAAATAGCCAGTTAAAAAGTCTGCATAATCCTAATGCTGTCCAAATCAACAGTAAAACATGGGATACTCCAGCATGTGCACGTAGACGAGCGGGTAAAAACACAGACTAACGATTCTGTAAATTATAAACTTCTTCTATCACAGGTTTTTAAGTTTTACAGGCTAGAAATTCCCACGTACAACACACTTCACAGGAGGGGTAGGGGAAGGAAAAACACAAGGCTAATAAGGATGTGACTATTAGGAAATAAAACAATTCAAAACCATTTCCTATAACACAGTTAAAGAAAAATATGGGAGGCAACTTTGGCTTGCTCTGACTTCTGTCTTTATAAAAGCGTATCTGTATTATTTACATCTTCTCCTCTATTCTTTCAGAGACCATGAGTCAGTACAGGACAGCTATTTTTCCTTTCACTTTGTTGTACATATCTTGGAGGGTCAGAAAGCATTGGTCTTGTAGTATTTCACAGCTAATTAACACAGATAACAGCTAATCAATTTAAATAAATCACACAGAGAAACTGCCTTTTTCCTGTGGCATAACAGCATCCAGGAAATTTTTATAGGAGAAACAGCTGAGATGAGAGTTAGCAGGTCTCTCCCCATCTTACAAGCAAGGATAAGGCAGTTTTAATTTTGGTCAGAACAATCTCCCAACAGTTCAGATGGCTGAAGGCCCACAAAAGTTGCTTGCTTTTCTGGCTCTGTTTGCAAAGCATGGACATCAGGCATGGTCAGACACTTCAGCACCCTCCACAGAGAGGCAGATATTTCAGAGAGGATGCAATCCTGTGTGAGACGCCTGCCCCCTCCGTGCCTTCGCCCCTCATGTGCCCTGCTGCCCGTGGGGACTGCAGGGGCTTTCTCTTTACAAAACACACATTTCTTCCAGTGAGAAACACATCTGACTTGCTACTGATCCAGCAGAAATTCAGAGGGAAAGGGACTAGCTTTGGAGGTGCAATCCATAAAAATGTTTGCTACTTGCTTTGTTGGATACTAATCATTCTGGGGTTTCTGGAGCGCCTTGTCAATCCTCAGCAAAGCTTGCTTGTGACAAGACATGCAACAAAGCAAAACCAGAAACAAACCCTGCTCCAAGGAGAGCAGAGCAAATCAAACCTAGAAATTAATGAAGGACAAGAAGTGGAATTACAGATGACATTTGTACAAGGTCACTTCCACACCCCAGCTGTGTGTTTTATACAGATCTTTTAGCTGCGGTGGGGCTGGATTAGTTACAGTGATTACACCAACAAAGGTAGTTAGATTTTTAAATAATTCCATACATCCCATTGCTTCCAAGGATATGAACACACTTTACAGAACTCCTCAAGACATCAAATGCTATGGATAGGCAGAAACTACCTCTGTTTGTCCTGAGTATTATATCACATCCCTTGTCAATACTAAGCAGTAATATAAGATGAATTTGCAAGAAATATATGCACACATACAAACACACCAATAAAATTAAAGTATATTTTGCCATTTGCATTTTTTGGTACCTTGTTTTAATCACACTTTTGATCAAAATACACTGCTGTTTTCCCCTACCAATAATATTTATCCAATACTTGGATACCAAAAAATACATTTCACTGGAAAATTATATGCCCTGAAAGAAGTAAAGCAATTCCACCACAACTGCTTTTGCTTTGGCATGCTGGCCTTTCCTGCATCATGAGCTGTGACAACAGATAGACTACCATTTAGAGATTGTAAGTAAAGTACAATGATGTACTTTGCTTATGTAAAGTACATAAGTAATCTTCTATGTCCAGGGGGACATAGAAGATCACCAACTATAAGCAACCAGAAAACCACCTCACTTCAAAATCTCTGACACTAGAAAACAGTAATGAAAAAAGAAAAAAATAAAGAAATCAAAGTTTCTGTGAGAAGCAATCCAGGATCTGAACTTCAGATTCAATTACTCCCTAAGCCCTGAATTAACAGATGAGCCTGAATGTGGCAAATATGCTCTCTCTAAAGACTATGAAAACAAATGAGACTTTATCATGCAAATAAAATCAGACATAATTTTTCTATCATTACATCAGAATTTGCCCAAAGAAATCAACATTCCTGAAGCTGGAGCACTCTAGCCATGCTACACATACTGTTGGAGGCAGGTTAAATCAGTTGGGAATCCTAAATGCCTAAAATCTGCCTTCAATTTTCCCTGGCAGTTACTTCCTTAGCACTAAACTGCATTGAATCAGTACACTGCCCGGTAAGTTTCCTTTTCCTCCTCTTTTTGAGATATTGTCCTACGAAAATCATAACTAAAAGAAATATTTTGCAGGTGGATGGAAATTACTGTGCAGGCTACAGCCTTCAATACATCACTGCACTACCTACCCAACAAAGACTTCTGGCACTAGATAAACATGTTTGTGTGTCCCTTGGTCATGTTTTCGTTTTCTCTCGGACTGCTTTCTGAAGGACAAAGCAAAAGACTGTGAACAGACTTGTGTAAGTGCTTTGGCATGGGAATGACTTCATACAGCAGCATTTCCATACCACCCTGATGAGGTAGGACAGTGCTGGTCCAGTCACACTATGTCACACCAGTTTGTTCTGTCTGGAGACAAACTCCCCTCCAATAGACCAAACCTGCAGAATCCACACAGTTCTGCCTAAATTGGAAGAGAGTATGTGACAGCAAAAATAAACTTCTTTTTTTTTCTTCTACAAGACAAGCACAAAAAAAAATCACCAAAAAGCTACAGAGATATGGTATGCACACATTTGGTTTGCGCTTTCCTCCCTTTTGATAAACTTTTTAGTTTTAGTCAAAAGCAGCTTTCATGACAAGTCCTTGGTTGAAATCCTTGAAACTTTTACTCATTTGGCTCACTTACATGAAAGCCCAAAACACAAAAACTTTTGTTTTCATGCCATCCCCAGCAAGCGGAACCAAAGCAAAGACTTGACGGCTATTTTATGTTTGAAATATTGGCTTCAAAGCAATGGGGACAGCACAGTGTGGGTGGGCCTGACACTACAGCTGTCTTAAAACAAAGAGCCTATATATCAAAAAAAGCTCACAAGAGACAAGATTTACCCGGAAAGAATTACATCCAACAGAAATGAAGATGAGGAAGAGGACATGCATGCACACGTGTTCAGGGGAAGCAGGGGGAAAAGGGTAATGGTGCAGTTAAAAATTAAAAACAAACAACAAAAAGATACTGAAGAATGTTGTATCCATTTGCAGCTGTAACCATTTCCATGGGAAGTATTTTTTAAAGAGCTTTCTGACTGCATTATACCATCAGTGCAGTATCATAAAAATGAGAAGAGTTACTTGAGCTAGCAATGGGGCAAAACACTCAAAAAAGGTGTGCATTCAAATGAGGCATCCCATGCATCTATAAATTAACTTGGAATACCAAGATCCATAGGGTAAGTGAATAAAAATGTCAATGAAGTGGTTAAGGTTTAGATCATTCTTTTGATCTCTATATTTCACTGCAGTGGATTCAGAGTGATTTTGCTGTTTAAGCAATGGGAAGCAGCAAACATTAAAATATCACACCCACAAAATTCTTGTCAGCATGTATTATCAAAATAATAGCCTAATTTTAAATAGAAATGAAACAGATAAAGATTACAGGGGCAAATTATTGCCACAATTACCTCTGTGTTTGAGTTTGCCAATGGAGTTTATGACAGGTGAATATTTTGACTGCAGCATCAGTTTAAAACATTTGACAGGCATCCAGGCACTGGGAGCTGTTAAGTTCCCTGAGCCTAGATTCTCTCATCTTACTGTTCCAACTGCTGAAGCCAGCATGTTCACACACAGCAGCAGTGTCTTCCTATGCCTGTCCCAACAAAAAGCTATCAGGAGGTAAATCTGCATGGGCTCATCTCTGTCCCTCCCTCCTGGGACTGCATGGGACAATACAATACAGCTGGACAGAGCCACCTTAACTCTGAAAGACTCATTTTGCAAATAAAAAATGATTAAAATGTCACCTGCTGTTTTGCAAAGGCCACCATGGTGTCACAGTACACACACTGTGCTGGAAAATGGAATTTCATCAAACCTCAGAGGCAAGCTGGTTCACCTTTGGGACAAAGGCACTGCAGATTTGAGATGAGAAGTGAGAACTGTAAAGACACACACCCATGTGATGCTGAAATCAATACCTTGACACCTCTCTCTTGGAAAAGACTGCTCTGGATTATGCTGCAACGTGTCAAACATTAGAAGCCTCTCCCTTGGAGCTGGAATCTTGATGATCCACACCACACGTATCCACCACACTCTCCACAGCCTAACAGAGCTGTGTTGTGGGCCAGCAATAAAGAACATCATCAGAAGGGGCAGAAGCACTAGTTTAAAACAAACCAGTATACCTTTGTATTGTAAATTTGTCCCCTCTCTCACCCACACATGCACAAAACCTTGCTACTTAAGTTGAACAAAACAATTTCTGTTTCAAAGCTGGGACCCTTCAACTAAGAAAAACCATTTGGTGGGGCAGAGGCATCTCCTTCATACCTAGAGAGAGAGGACATCCACAGCTCCATTTGTTCCCCATAGGGCCCTTCACTTCAAGGGCCCCCACACAGAGGAAAGCTGAAAGCCTCTTTTGCAAACCTCTCTTTGTTTTGTTTTTCCCCTTTGCCAACTATGATGATTCCAGAGCCATTGATAACAAAAGCAGATGTTTACAGCCACATGGGAGGCTTCCCTGTATACAGTGGCTACTGCATTACACTGCATTAATCACTCCATGACATCTACCATATGTATCACATTGATTAGTAGGCATTTTAAATCCCATTGACAGTGCTGGGATTAGACGTACACAAATATTAAAATGTAGACTCCTTCCCCATATGGTGGTCATAAAAATGATTCTCTAAAACTTTGGCTTTTTCAGGATTCTCATTTCTGCAACTGAAAAGTGAGTGGATGGTTATATATCTGGCTGAGAAACAACTATGAGGCTTTCTTAGTAGTTAATGCAATTGCAGGATCTAAGATGAAGTCTTCACAGTCTTTTACTATTTTTTTATATATTTTAGAAAGCAGAATTTTCCTTTTATTTTGCATATTTCTGGAGACAGTGCAAATACCTCTGTCATTCAACACAACTGACAGCCTTGGAAGATTACTCTATATAGCTAGAAAAGGTTTCTTCTGAAAGAAGAAACAAATATCCTGAAAATGACTCACTGATATATTCAGATCACTGCTAACTGGTCCCGGCTGGCAAAACTCAACCTGTGAATTGCTTCCTGCCATCTACTTAGTTTTGTTTGTTTTCCTCTGGTTTAGTACAGATTTTTGGTGTGATTCACTGATTACCTTTCACTGACACCAAGTCTCTTCACACTGAACATCAGTTTTGCTTTCATCTATGCTGAACCCAGTGATGGTGTATCTGATCTTCTATCAGCTCCATCCATAATCGTTATTACGACCAAGGCCTGTTAGTGCCAGTATAAATGTTAGGTCAGGGGAAAATTATGGGTACAAGTTACAGACTAAGCATTTCCCTGAAATTGCAAGTAAGGCTTTAAATTAGTAACTCACACAAACATCAGTGCATTAACTGGAACAGAATTACTCATCAGCTGAGACCAAGACATCCTCAATAAACTTGTATTAGACATCCATGCACGTTAGAATATGATTATCCTATACTGATGGAGGCAGAGATTTCATCTATCAGATGAGGATAGGTATCAAACATAAAACTTCTCTGGTGATATAATTTGCAAACAAGACTTAGTATTTGATGCTGTCTAGGATCTGGCATTGTTACAACAGAATCCTGAGGAGATTACTTCCAAGAAATTACATTTTATAAACATCACCTATTACTGCAAGCTCTGTAGTGCTGACTTCCAATTGCACATTTATTTCTTATGCCAAGCAGAAATGTGAAATCTTGTATTATTATCCGAATGTAACTTCAGGGGATGCTGGGATTCAGCTGCTGTAACTAACGAAGCCCATTTTTAGCGTTCATATACTGTCATAATGGGAACAAGCTGTTTTCTTTACAAGGTTGATTTCATGCTCAACATGGCCTACTGCAGTATATTCATAAGGAACAATAAAAGTAGATAAAACTATCAGATAAAATCCCTGATCCTTCCCACAAATAACTAAGGTGTTACAAAATCAGATAAAAAAGCTTTTGGCAACTTTGGAAATATCTATGTATAGAGATAACTCTTTTTTAGCAGACTTTCTCAGAAGATGTGAACTTTTCTGAAGATGAATGTTGAACGATCTTAGGGGCAACTCAAGTTTTTTGGTAGACTGAATTCCCTGGCACTGACTGCCCTTAGACTGACGAGCAGCATCAAAGGTTTATCTCCTCCAGTACTCCCTTCTCTTCATGTCGTGCAAAGAACTGCTGGGACGACAAGCTCAATGTTGTGTTTCGTACCCTCGTACTGGTAGTAAATTTAATCACAGCTCCCTAGACAGCACTCCTTGTGCTGGAAAGATGGGAGAATAGAGCATTTACATTTGGGAACATTCTTCTTCATTCTGGTGCAATTTGTGCTTCTCATGACAAAACAATGCTGCATCAAAGTCAGCAACTGTGGCTGTGCCAACTCTCAAGCATGCCAGTGAACTCTGGATAAGTTTTAATTTCACACTAAAGAGCTTGTTAAGTCTCATTGGGACCTTGGTATTAAGTATTCCAACTGATAGATTCTGCCAGCTGCAAGCTAATCCCATCGAGGTAAGCCCTTGCTGCAACTCTCAAGTGAGAGAAGTAGGAGATACATCTGGCTGCACACATTTGTCCTTACATATCAGCTACTGCCTCACTGGCTCTTACATTTATACCACAAGCATCTCACAATCCTTTCCCCTTGATCAGAATTAATTACAAAGAAAGTGATCTGGGAGGTGAAGGACTGAGGTACACTTAGACAACCCCAACAAAGTAATACCTGTGCAAGCAGGCTATGCCTTGACTACTAAATTCCTCAGCACTTGTAATTGTGAGCAAATCCCCAAAGCAAAAAAATACCATTTGTGTGTAAAGATTAAGTATTAGTTTTTGCTTAGCTATTTTTTGCTTATTTTGTCATATTTAAAATGGGCAGAATAGTATTTTCATACTGAACAGAAATTCAGATACGCCTTTGGAGCAGGCTGCTTTAGATTGTTTCATGACAGATTTATTTGTAAGGACGAGTCAAACATAAATAGATTTCTTAATGAATGCAGGATGGCACAAACATTTGTTACATTCTGAACAGATTAGTTTTACTTTAAAGGGAGCAGAGGCAAAGCTGACACATCACACACAGCTATGTAAAATGCCAATTTCCAGCCCAAGAGCTATGAGATTGCTGCTATGCATCTCATACCTGGGTTTTCAAATAGCTGGGCAGTGGAGCCAAATGCCTTCATAAATTTTGTTGCACTTGGAACTTCACTTAGCTGCACGGCCAGCAATTTGCTCGCTGCTCAGACCCTCATCAGAGACCTGAATAGCATCTTGCTTTATTACTCAGCAGATTTTAAACTTGAAAATAATTTTAGAGTAGCAAGGGGGGGGTGCAGGGGGAGTTGTCAAGATGCTTTAGCTCCGATGGCTATGATCTAGGATTTCAATCTGCTTTTGAAACAGCATGATTCCCACATAAGTCCAGCATGAGAAGTCGAGCTCTGTTGTTCAGTGGCACCGTTCCTTCCCTAGCAGCAGACGCTTGGAAACAGCAGAAGGTGCAAAACCCAACTGACTCCAAGTTCTCCAAAACATTAGAAAAACACGAATCTAAAGCTCGCAGCTGCATTTTATCAGATTTATCCATATAAATAGACCAAACCCAAAGTGGATCCAGACCTGAACTTTTCACCTTGTGTCCCTCTGTGACGAAAATGTATCTCATTTTGTTACTCAGACTAGAAATTCTTTAAAGACTTATATTATATTTCTAGCTAAGGAATGACGCTCTCACCAAAACCCTACTGTGCTATGGTGCCTAAAATAGTTAGCTCACTAATACTGTCCAGGTTTGGAGGTTACATTCTGAACAACATGTTTTGACTGAATAAGGATTTTTTTAATAATCTTTTCAGTTTTCTCCCATCATTTATCTTCTTGGAGCATAAGCACTCTGAGCCTGGACTGGTTACAAATACCAGTGAAGAGAACACTGCTCTCCTGTGGGCACTACCAGAACATCTTTAAGAGAGGAAGAGACGTTCAGGAGGATATCACAAGTCTTTTGTCTGGTCTTCAGTGTATCATATACCTTGGAATGTCTCATGAACTCTTGGATAAATGTCTCCCCTAATGCATAATAAAATTACTGATGACTGATCAACTATCCTTCTTTATCAAACCCTGTCTTTCATCAAAACCAGACATCATCACAGTGATTCTGCAGTATTTCTTTCCCAAACTTAAACTGAAAACACCTCCCGTTTCAAAGACAGAAATTGTGAAATTTCAGACACTATTAAAAAAAAATTAAAGAGTACAAATCACATGGAAATCACATGCGAATCACTAAACACAAACATTATTAGGTTTTGGGGGTGGTATTTTAGAGCTCAGAAGTTGGGAGTTTGGGTTTAAGTAACACATTTTGCTGGAGCCAACTCTCCTTTAGTTCTCCTAGTGTGGAATGAGGGAGATGCTGATTTTCTTGTTAAAGAACAAGTATGGCTAATGTTGCTGGTTCTGTCTCAGAGAGTCAAACTCAGACAAGCTTTGTGCTGCAGTCACCACTGTGTTCAGTGCCAAGGTGACAAGAAAAGACAGCAACGTCTGGTGCCTGAGCTACTGCCCCATTTGACTGAAGCCAGCCTGCACAGAGACAATATAGGGATCTCCAAGTGGTAATACAATCTGGCTAGTTTCCTTATAATAAACCCAAGGTGATTTCTTTTCACAATGCATATTTATAGGCAGAGGTTAGCTCTTTAGACTTATTCAGATACCTAAATAAGTACAAAGCATCTCCAGGCAGCTTCCAAATAATGAGGGACTTACCTTCTTGACAACTGAAAGGGCTAGATAGCTCAATACAAAAGTACTGCAAACGAAAAGCAGCACAAGGGCTTGCAATAGCCACAACTGGCTACTGTGCTGTATTTAAATGGAGGATGGGCCGTGCTGCCTAATCATTCAAAGTGGGACAACTTTCTTTAAAATCAATGGAAGCTGTGAGTAAATGGCAGGATCCACAATCCTTTTTTTTTTCCTTCTAGGTCTGTTTGAAAATCCATGCAAATTAAAGCCTTATGCTTATGGTTTAATTTTGTGGAAACAGATTCATATAAAGCAACAGTCTTGACTCGTAGGAGATGGTTGAAGCATTTAAAATGAAGTAACAGCTTTCTAAATCAGTTCTGGAGAGCATCCACTGTGTCATTCATTCATTTGTTCTCTGATGAATTTTTTTCCTCAAGTTAAATTCACCAGTAGCTTTTTTTTTTTTTTTTGCATTGGTAGTGACGGGAGTCAATCCTACTAAAACATAGTTTTGTTTTTTTTTATTACTAACCTTACAACTCTTGACAGCAGTAAACTCATGTTTGTATAAAACACACTTACAAATAGCCAGTGCTCTGCTCTACAGCCACAGAAGAATAGAGGAAGCCTAACATACAAGAAAGAATAAGCAAGTTCTCAAATGATCTGCTGTATGTACCTACAGGGTACAATCACTGGAAAGGAGAAAGCATAAAGGAATTAATCTTTCCATCAATGAATCAAAAAAATTCAGATTTCCAAGTTTCTTAAATTACTTAAGATAACTGCCTCCCACTCCTCTTACCAAGGCTTCACTGCTGCAGCTGTGTCACCCAAACAGTCTTACAGCCCCCAAACTCACAGTACTCACATAGAAGGTGTGGAACTCAGAAGTGCAAAACACTGTACTTGGTATACAACAAGAAGACTCCTGCTCCTTGATCCAACCCTGCTGCAAACTAATTAAGAGCAACACTGGCTACATTGCTGTGCAGGATGCTCACAGGTATTAGTTTGGAGAATCTACTCTCATGTTAGCCCATGATTACACAACACAAAGAACATGGAATTAAAAGAGCTCTGACATACGTCTGGGTTTGTATGTCACAAGATGACTTTAAGCTGGCTACCTGCACTGAGAGCCAAGAAACCAGAACTCAGTCTTTCCCAGAGGTCTGTCTCGTATTTGTTCTTGTATTTGTTCCTGTGTTGCTGCAGATGCAAAAGCAGCAGGTCCTGCTGAGGGGCAGAGGAAAACATGGGAGCAGCAGATTTCCATTTATGCTACACAGAGAGGAGTGGACTTTCTCTCATAACAACAGATCAACTGACTGTTGACTGTGTCAACCAAGGGCTCCTTTCATCATCACCATGGAATCATCTGCCTTTGGTGGGAATCTTTAACTACCTTAATTACAAAGTGCCATGGTTTCAATTTGCCATACCTGCTAACAGCAATCAAGGTGCAAACATGCTTCTAAAACAAACCCAGCAAAAAAAAAAGTATAAAGTTACAGAGTCAAAAATAATTTAGGCTGCAAGTGAAGTCAAGAACACCTGGTCCAACCACCCACCCAAAGCAGGGCTCCAAAAACCTAGGTATGAGCTACCTGAAGCACTGCATGCAAGAAAATGTCAAGACACACAGTTGCAGCTTTCCCTTTAGTGGGACCATATTTGGCTACGTGTAGTTGTGAAGCCACCATTGTCCTAAAGACAACAATCAGATCCGCTTTCTTCCACTGAATGTTCTCAAATGCAAGGACATATAATTTAAATGGCTGTTTTTTTCTAACCAAAGACATCAGTTACATCCAAGAATCTGCAGCTGTTAAAATTGCTTGGGCTCCTACATTGAAATAGCTGTCTGGCTACTCAGAAGCAATGAGTGAGACTCTACAGGATAGTTAAAAGGGAGCCCAAATTTAAACATGAGAGATAAAAAAAAAATAAATACACTTGAGCTGAAAAAGAGAGCTGACCAGAATGGAATTAGAAATTATTTTTTGCAAATGAGAGAAGTAATGTAGGCAGTGTGTGAAAAAAACAAAAAAAAAAAAAAAAAAAACCAAAAAAAACCAAAAAAACCAAAAAAAAAAAAAAAAAAAAAAAAAAAAAAAAAAAAAAAGAGTAAAACATCAGTAATGATTGTGGTTTTCTTGTTTCCAGACTTTGAAAGCATTTGAATAAATACTAAAAGACAGGGGTGCTTTAGAGATAAATGACCTTCATCCCATCTCTCTGTCTCTCTCACTGCATGAGTTAAAAATGGCATCACTTCTCAGTACTATATATAAAAGGTAGGGACTTCAGGGACTGGCTCACATTGGTATGTCAAGTGAGTATCCCCAAAAGTTTGCAAAGTTTATTTAATTCACATTTGAAGGTCTCCATGCAGGCCTTCTGAAAACATGTAATGTGTGAGCAAATGGCAGAACAAGTGATATAATCCTACTAAAAAGCAATGGATAGATTCCTGTTTGCTCCAAGAGGTTGCATGTGGCCATGAATATCTGGTTCCTTTACTGCTCTGCCTATCTGATTTGCTTAAAACATTTTTTTTTGATTCAGCATTTTCCTCTCTGGGTCCTCTAAGAGTATTTGAGTTCTGACTGAACCTTGGTAATTATTTCATTACTGTAACATCAATTAATGCACTAACCATACAGCTTTTTTGATGTCCAAACAGCCTTGAAGAAATTATTTTACACACTTTGCTTATTACACCAACCAGACTTTGTGATTTCCCAGTACAGCTGCTTTCCTAAGGTATCCCTCAGTTAAACTGTGTAATTACATTGGTTTTGTACTCTTCCACAGCCTAGACTTATTTTCTGATGTCTTTCTCATCATTCAAGTGTTTGCTGTAATGAAGCAACAGACCTTCAGCTAAGGACTGCTTTGCCACAAGGAAAATATATCATGGCATGAAGGGCTGCAGGGTGACTTCCAACCAGAGATTACATGGGCTGGAACCAAAACAGAAATGCCCACGTCCAGCTGTTCTGCTTATGGACCCTGTGGGCTCCAGCCAAAAGGGCAGGATATTTCACACAAACCCAAAATGCCAATTGTGCAATTCCTTACAGAAAATAAGCCTCTGGCCACTCAGATTTAGCCCCATCAAACAGCTGCCAGTGCAGCAAAAATAACCCAGGGATCATGCAGAGAATGAAACAGTGAATGTTATCACATCACATTGGAACCTCAGCAGCAACAGATGAAGAGAAACCACAAACACTTCAGCAACACCTTTGGTGAAAGCGTACATTCAGCCATAATTAAGCACTGGAACCGAATGCTGCTATTTAGGTATTGTTTAAAATGTCACGCATTTAAAATGGATACTTTTAAAAGGTCTCCTCAGGGCATACAAGGAGATCAAGTGTCTCACAATGAGGTTGCAGTTTGGACAGACAAGAGAAGAAATGTGACTGTCTGCAGTTGGATTTTAATAAAAAACCATCAGTCCCATCATGCAGCAGATACTTCTCCTTTTCAGTAAGGATGGATGTCATTTAACTGAGAGTAATCCATGAAGAAAATTTTTGATTCCTCTGAGAAACTCTCTGGGTAGGATTGTCTGGATCCATGTTAAAGGTTAAAAAAAAAAAATACTCAATAGTTATGCTGAAGTAAAACATTTGAGTTTAAAACCTTGCAAATATCATTACCTGTTATAGTTATGACATCTTTTCTATTTAAGTAGTTAAGATTTAATATCATAAAATAACATGATTTTCTGACAATAATTCTGATCTCACATCAGAACTTACCCATAATTAAGCTTTTACAAAGACAAACTGATATATACCTGTTATGTAACTCCATAAAAATTTGTCTATCAAATTCTCGTGTTTCCTGAGAATCTGAAATCCTTCAAAGGAATTTTTTTTATTCAAACATGTAAATGAAATATTCCAGTAAGTGAGTAATCAAGATTAACATACAATGGCTTACCATGACAACACTTTTTATTCCAGTTCTTAATGTAAAGTTAAAATTATTGCCCTATTATTGCCATTACTGCCATAAATGCAACAAAATTTGGGATTACAACTTTCCCAACTCTGAAATTACTTGTGCACACTCAACAGTTGAAGTTGTTTAATACATTTTCTAATCCTGCATATAAAATCCTATAGCTACAGAAGCCTTTGTTTTTTTCTTATAGTTGAACTTTCTATCTAGTACATTTGAATTCATCCTGTCCAGAGCTCTTTCAGCTTCCACAGCAATGATAAATACACTGTTAATACAAAGAAATTAGAAGCCATTTTGAAAAATGTCTTCAAAAGTCTCAGCAATTAGAACAATGATTCAGACTGAAAGATGCAGCTCCCCAAATCCAAGTTATCACAAATGTTTAAACTTCCTCTCTGCCCCAATTCCTCCCCGGGAAACCCCAGAGAAGGTGCTGCAGCATGGGCTTCTTATAGTTGGGGAGATCAATTGTGTCTCTTTAGCAAATTGTGAATATCACACAGAAATTTCAGGTAGTTCAGCTCCTGTCAACAATGCTGAGGCACCAATTACATCTGCCCCTGCATTTCTGCTGATCCCTGAGTCTCTCTGTGTGTGAGCAAGGCTGTGCAGTTTTCATGCCTGAAGCTCTGCTGATGCCGGTCAGCATTCAGCACACACCCCTAATGACATATTTTTAGGACTGTTGAGAGCCTTAATGCAAACTTGCTCTCCTCTGCTAGCCATAACACGGTACCACAAATAGCTTAGCAGTTGGCAGCACTTTCTATGTCTCATAAAAAGTTACTTCTGATCACAGACCGAGCTTTTCTACACGTACTATTCTGTCCAAACAGGCAGAATATATTGTGGGTGCAACACTATCTTTTTGGGCAAATATCCTGGACAGAATTTAACTTCTTTTTTAAATTATTTTTTAATAGTTTGATCTAGAATTGCACCCTGAAGAACTCAATATAAAATTGCAGCAAACATTTTTGTGCTATTTCTTTCATCTTGGCTTACCCTATATTAAGAGAAATTCCACAGCAGCAGGGCTAAGCATAACATTTGTTCTCATCATCTTTTAAGCTGAAAGAGTTATCTGTTGCATCAGATACAGTTTTTACATTCAGTTTTCTCTAAAATCACCATGTATTTGTAAGTGGCCTTAGGTTTGAAACAGGGTCTGAAATGGGGTCTCAGATGCAAGAGACTGACAAAAAAAATACTGGGAAACTACCCAGGCACAAAACTCTACTGGGAGATCATCAATCTTCCCCTTATTCCTGACTTGTTCCTTTCAGCCCTCAGTTACACACAATCTTTTGTCTTCTCCACTGCCCACAGCAGAACAAAACCCATGCACAGTTCAGCTGCCTTCCCTGGAAGAGGGCCTGGGGAAAGCTGCTCCTACAATTGGCTCGCTGTTGGGAGAAACCCGTCCTCCAGCCACCACTGAAACATGACATCTGAAACAGAGCAAAAGCCATCAGCCTGAAAAATACACAGAAATATGCTTACCAGTGAAGTGACTAGGTATCTCAAGATATGATCCATGTGATCATATTCCTGTGTTCTCCAGGTATGGAAATAAAAAACAGGCATCTGTCTTATTATTAAAATATGAGAATACACTGAAAAGTTTTACCTCAAGGCTATAAATTATGAAAAGAGGTTTTGCACAGCCTGAGAAAACACTTCAGACTGGTAGTTGAAGTGTTGTTCCTCCAATTCCTCCAATGCTGTGAAAATGTAAAAGGAGAACCCAGCCAAGGCAGCGTCTGAGGGTGGGGGAGATTTAGAAAAATACAAATATTTTCAACTCAATGTTCCTACACCTTTTTCAGCTCTAAGATTAACAGTACATTAAGCTAAACTTAATAAAAAAACAAAAAAAAAAACAAAAAAAAAACCCAGGAGTTGTGTTATCCAGAAGGCTGCAAGGTAGAAGAGTTATCTGTGCACAGACTGTGAGGGGCTGAGGGGGACAGGCTAATTTACAGATCTAACTTGTAACCAACCAAAAGACTGCCACAAGTGACAAGAAGTACCCCCCTGGTCAGTGCTCTCAGAGCACAGGTAAAGGAAGTTGCAGTGCCCATGGAGCATTAGAATCCCTACACCCAGGGCCAGCAGTCAAGTCTTGAGCTGAAAGCTGGCCACTGAATCCTGGTGCCAGGATGTCCTGCGGAATCCTGATTCCCCCGACATGAAGCAATCAATATTCCTGGGGCAAGCACTTCATTCACTTGAGCCAACAAGCCCATGAATATTACAAGTGACTCCCAATTATCAAACAGATTTTCCTTTATAAATTTCCTATACACTGACCAGTTTTCATCAATGAGTAAAAAGCTCAAACAGGTATAAAGATCTTAACCATGTACTTACCAAACTCCTACTTGTTTCTCTGACATAATAAAAGCAAAACTGACAGTGGATCTGCAATTTTCAGGACCTACCAAAACCAAGTGGTATAATAAAAACTGGCTGTAGGCTTTAGGACAACTTTCAAAAGCAGTGAAGTGACTTAACAGCCAGGGTCAAATTCTGAAAAAGAGATCTAGGATACGGATCATAAATGCTTAAGTGGCAGTATGAAAGAGGTAATTTTTCTTTTCCAAGCCAGTGGCAGAGCATGCTGATAGGAACTCAGCAGAAGCTGAGTCAGTTCCTGGAGCTGACACGTCCCTCCAGGTGCTGTGCACTCCTGCTCCCAGGGCAGAGCTGGACCTGCTGAGCCACGCAACATCTACCCACGCACCACTGCCCGTGCCCAGCTTGTGGATAGCAGCTTTGGGCACATCTGCAAGGGGAACTGGAGATCTCCTGCATTCATGGAACTTCACTGCTTTCAGACAGGAATCTGTCACAAAGTCATTGATGCTTTGATTGAGCTGTCAGAGGCGAGAGAAAAGCACGTACATTCAACACCTCCCTTGCTCAAATCAGGCGCCTCTGAATCTGGACCCAGCCCCTGGAATAAGCTTCCACACTCTCTCCTGCTGGACATGAGACCCCCAGTACCATCATGCTGTGCTCCAGAGACACTATCAGGTAGGTCCCATGATTTGATGGTATGCTTTCCAAACTCACACTCCTGTGCATTCCTGATTTAGAAAGTGCTTCTTCAGTTACACTATGCAGTTGAAACAAACAATAACAAGTTTTTCAAGGAGTTTATCTGAAACATATATGCATTAAATTCCACAGGCAATTATGCAGCACAGATGAAGATAAAACAATCAACAACCAAAAAACAGAAAAACCAAATCTTTACGCCAGATTAGTAAAAAGACAGACATGGTACCCATAGCCCTACCCAGAAGCTATAAAGGTCCATATAAAAGACTCAGGGTGGAGATAGAAAGGCACAGGGCAATCAGGGGTGAAAAAAAGGGATACCATACAGAAAAAAATGCAGTTTTTACAGGTTACTACCATGTGAAAAGTGGAAATGACAAACAAAAAGCCTCCCAAAATATAATACACAACATTCTAATTTGGGGGAATATTTATCATTTTAACTAAAATAATCATAAATAGTTTCAGTTATGCTTTGCACTTATGATCCAGTTTCACTAAAATGATGTGAACATATAGCCTCAAAGACTACTGAATAATATCCAGATATTCTTGAATAACAAGGTTTATCTCTTTTTCTTGTTTGTATCTAACAAGACAAGGCAGTCAAGGTAGATTTCAAACAAAGACTGAAGAAAGCAAGGAACGCACCTAAAACTCCTGCACTTCAAAATTCAAGAAAAGATGTCCTTCCCAAGTCCAGATATCAATAAAAATCCTTAAAAATGGTTGGTATATCTCATCTTTTTCACTCTATACACAAACACACATATTCATACACTGGGTTGCTGGAGCAGCAGCCCTTCAGCTAAGAGACAGGACTTCCCAGACCTTAGCTTGCTGTGGAGACCGGGGCTGCTCCATTCCCACAGGAAATGTCAACTTGAGGAGATTGCACATGCAGTTAATTCCAGTTAGCAAATTATTTTCTAACAACACTAACACTTGAAAAAAACTCTTACTCTGAAAAAATCAGACATGGCTGCAGTAAATGTAAATACAAGAACCTGAAGATTTTGAGATTGAGAATAAGAAGAGAACCTAAGCTGCATGACAAACAGTATTTTGCCAAACAAACATCAATAATAACAATGAGAAAACAGAGAGTATGGGACATATCTGCAATTTCTACCTCTGGAACTCACAAAACACTGGTTTCCAATATTTCTTAGAAATTCTCAGCCCACTGACTTACATGTAGTGTTAAAAACAAAAAACTCATTTTACTTCCATGTCAAGTAAGATGAGCACAGATGTTCTGTAAAAAGACCATACAAGGAAGTAAAGAGGTGAAGAACATGTCTGTGTATTTTCTAATTGTGTTTCAGCTATTGTTAAACTAATTTTATGGGATTTGAATCTTTAAAGAAAAACAATACAGAAAATTGTAGACAACTGAACGTATTCAAGGAATGCTGCTCAGCTTACAAATCAGATTTTTCTACTCTGCTAGAATACCCACTGACTTGCAAACAGAAGCAGTAAGGGTGACATCTCTTGATCTCAACTCAGGTCTTCACCTTACAGAGTGGGAAATTCTCTCTTAAAGAGAAAATTAAACCTAGGAGGAGAGTCTTATTTTGGTACGTTGCCCACCTTCAGGATTTTCTTTTTCCACAGTATTCAAAAATTCTTTTAGTAAATAAGAACAGGGAGTTTACTTCCTCACCTCCTTTCTCCACTGTTGCTTCACATTAACAGAAATATTATAATTTAGTAATACTTCTCTTTAGAGATGAACATAGTAAAAATCTCCTTTCCCTTTTGTATACAGTGTTGTCATATTAGCTTTGAGACAGATATCAGACAGACTTAAAGACCTTAGTGTGGGACAAAACCATAACATCAATGTTTCTTTTATATTTCAACAGCTGATTAAATGTCTCAGATGAAAGTTATGTGACATTTTAATCAAGACTAAGCTGACTTACAGCAGCAGAGCTCATGATGGCACTTCTACAGGCCACGCTTGGCAAATGTACTCTCTAAAATCTATTTCAGCCACCAAAAGGAGATGGGCATGAAGATCCTTATATTTCCCACTTTTCATTACATATGGCTTGATTGCTCAGGTTCTGATGGAGGGGTAGCTAAGCTGACACCAGCATTTTTCAAATACTCCTCCAAATACAGGTCATATTTAAGGGTGGTTTCAGCACTGATACCACACAGGAAAACTAAAAAAAAAAAAAATCTGAACCCTTGTGTGGCCCAGGACTGTAGAGACAGGTATCAGCATTTTGAGCTGTAACAGAAAGAAGCTGATAACTGCATAGCATTTGGAAGAATGATGGAATTCATTCATACAATTCAAGAGAGTAATGGAATACATGAAGAATAATTAGTCTCCATTAGCCAGGCTATTTTCAGTGACAGGACAAGAGGCAATGGGTACAAATGGAAACAAAAGAGGCTCCATCTGAACATCAGGAACCTCTGAGTGTGGCCAAGCACTGGCACAGAATGCCCAGAGAGGCTGTGGTGTCCCATTCCTGGAGATGCTCAAAGGCCTTTTGAACAGAATCCTGGAGAACAGGCTCTAGGTGTCCCTGTTTAAGCAAGGGGTGAGACCAGGTGACCTACAGTGGTCCCTTCCAATTCTGTAATCTCACCCATTCTGCAATTCTAACACTTGCATTTCCCTGCGTATTCTATGTATATCCTTCCAGACACATGGATTGTTAGCTTCTTGCCAAAATTAAGAAAATGGCAGATGAAGACTAAGCACCAGAAATGCAGGCACTGAGTGCAATTCCAATCTAAGACCTAGACTGTGAATACATGGATGAAAACAGAAGCAAGCACTGATACTTTGGTATTCATTTCTCAAGCTTGGACTGGGGCCCCGGCGAAAGTGAAAGAGTTAATAAAATTCCCTTACGATGTAAAAATTAATGTAATAGACCAGTTGTTCTCATGTGAAAGAGGATATAAGGCAGACTTTGTGAAACAGGAAAAAAAAAAGACCTAAAATGTATAAAAATTAATACTGTGATTCAGACTAAGGGAACTCCAGCTAAGAACTGGCTGATGCAAGGCTGACAGACCAAGTGGTGAGTGGGGGCTGAGACACGAGTAAAGTAATGAGAAATTCTTAAAGTTCGAGTTTACAAGGCTTACTAAAAGCACACCACAAAACTTGTATAAATGTACACTTACTGCTAAAACCTGGCACACAAACTATCCTCTTGTGCTGTAAAAGATGCTTGTTGGGCACTTCTACTTCAACCACCAAGAAATACAGGACAGGAATCACTGAGCCAAAGCCCAGCTTGTTCAAGCAACACGGAGCTGCAGGGCTTGGCAGCTGAACAGCCACAGTCCATTAATGAAGAGCTGAAGGATCCAACCCCTAAGGTGACCAAAAGCTCGACACAGAAACAATGTCCCAACCAGCCAAGACAGCAGTTACCTTAGGAAGTTGAGGCATAATGCTCTCTCAGTTGCAAACCCTGTTGCACATGCTGTATCAGGTAAATTCCCCAAAGGCTGTAGGCAGCAATGAGGCCGTGGCTTCAGCACAGCGAGGCTCCCACCCACGGCACACAGCATACAGAGAATTACAGAATCACAGAATATGCTGAGTTGGAAGGGACCCATTAGGATCATTGAGTCCAACACCTGGCCCTGTGCAAGAAATGCTGTCATCTCCTCTAAGGGGGTTCAAGAGCAACCCAGGATCAAAAGTTTTCTTGCAAACCTTCTCAGCAGAGGTTGAATGATTTTTTGCTGTGTCTGTACAATTCTGTGAAGATGAACCACTGGCAAGTCACTACCAAAGAAAGAACTCATGTTCTTTCTTTTCCTTGCTGTAATGTATCTTGAGGGGAGGAGGAAAGGAAGAGAAAAGCAAAGCAAAAACCTTAAAGAAACAAAAACTGCAATCACTCAAGGGTTATTCTTTCCAAAAAAAGATTCAAGACCGTATTTGTAATGGCAATAAACACTTTAGTTATATGCTTACTGTATTTCAGATTAGCAGATATGTTAGCAGTCTGTCATACAATAGCTTTAGGGGCCAAATAGTTTGCTCAATTCAAGTATCTACTCTGAGACGCACAGGAGAGTAAGTAAAACAATTTGAGGCAAGTATTTGTGTAAAATGCTTATTTTGCCAGCACCCTAAAGAAAATAAGCAGAAAAATCTCAAATTGCAACTTAAACATGAACATCTATTACCGGTTCCTTGTGGTCTATAAATCTAATCCTACTGCCCATACATCAGACTTAGCCATGCCTTCTGCAACTTCTCAAGTGTCTTCTCTTTTAGGAAGTCTTAATCTGTATTAGCTTTTCTTCTTCACCTGCATTTAAGGTGCAAAACTGCACCTTGCTTCCTGAATTTGTCTTTTTGAGACCTTGCAATGACTTTTAGTTTTCTCCTCTTCCTAATGTAATACACTAACATAAATCTAATCAAAGAAGTGGTGTGGCAGCTGTTCTGTAACAGATTCTGATGATCAGCAAATTTAGCACAAAGCCAAAACCAGAGAAGTTCAGTGAGAGCAATTTTAGAAGCAAAAAGGGCCATCATCCTTTCTGAAAACACTTTTATTCTGCCAATGTCAAATTACCAAAAGATGAAAATTGGTTTTGATGTTAAAATTGTCCTTGATTTTGTTTTCTGCATTGTTGGTTTTTTAAACCCATTTTTTTTAAAGAGATAGGTCTCTCCAATTCCTAGATTACCACTCAGAAAAACGCTTACGCAGTCCCTTCTGACAAACTTAAATAATGCTTTTTTTTAAGATGGTTAAATCATTCATCTAATATAGCAATATTCTGTACTCATCTTTATGAATTTTTACATTTTATGCCCACATAAGTGCAAATCTCTGAATTTGAAACATTTGTGAAAATTACACCACAGTCTAATAATAAAAAAACCCAGACTACTTACTATCATTCTTAGATAAATAAATTAATAATGAAAAAATAACCTATCAATTATGAAAATAGTATCAACATAACCACTTATTGTATCCTTAGCTGTATCCGAAGTCTACAATTAGCTAATAATAAAATTCCTTTTTCCCTTTATTTCCAGGCAATGTTTCCCTGCGGTCAACAAACAGTACAGAAGGAAGGATTAGAAAGCTATCCCACAGAAAGCAGCATGAATGCTTATTAACCTCAAAAGACTGACTCAGAGGAAACTAAATTCCAAAACTTGACACATCCTACTTCTTGTATCCCAACCAGATCTGTGGTTTCCATCATGATTTCTCATTCTCCAGCAAAAACACTGAACTATTTGGAACCAGATGCAGTTCAGATGGTAATGGAGATCCCAAAACACAGCTTTTCTGAGCCATGGACAGACATCATCATCCAAGCCTGGGCTTACGCAGAGAGGCATGGTTAAATGCAGATGTTGTTCTACTGGAGTTGCAATGGCTTTGAAGTTTTCCAACTCATTTAAGAAAGTTGCTGCACAGTAAGAATGCTGTCAGAATGCTGTCATATGCAACAAAACATTTGTTGCTCACCAAAACCAAAACCACATCTTCAAACTTCTCTGCCTGCCCTTTGTCAGCAGAACACAATGAGGCATCCATTTTCCTGAACACAGGACTGTATCTTACAATGTTGATTAATAAGAGTGATTTTTAAATCTTTTTCCTATTATACTACAATGCAAACTACTGATCTGGTAAGATATTTTTGAGGCTTCATGCTTACTACATCTAAAGCATTAAACCCAGTATATTTTCTCTTTTAAAAACAGGTTCAGTCACATGAACAAAAAGCTTATAAGAAAACAATTAGTGCATCATTTAACAAACACTAGCACTCCAAAAGTTGTCAGACTGGAAGTCAATATAAATCCTTTAAACAAAAGTACTTCAAAAGTGTTGAACAACAAAAACCCAGGGAAGATAACTGTATGCTAAAATATATTAATATTCTACCATTCAGCAGCTGCTTGCAAAAAAGTCTCAAAACCTTCTAATGATTAAAACAATTTTATATTTCCAATGAATGAATGGAGAATGCATCTCAAAATAAACAGATTCAGTTTCCATTATCTCTGTAGTAGGAGCAAGAAACAGTCTAGAATAGGAAGATGGCTTTTCATGGCCATGAACACACAAAGTTTCCCATGATGTGAAATGTGCCACCATCTTTTGTCTGAAAAACATACAATAAAAGCTAACAAAGGTTTGCTACACTTAGGAGGTCAAACCATGAAACAATCACATAGTATCATGAGATGGCTCATTAGGTTAGAAGATTTCCAGCTAAATAATGGAATAATGGAATCATACAATGGAACTGTAAAGATCATCCAGTTCCAATCCCTCCACCATGGGCAGGGACACCTTCCACATACCAGAATGCCATTCAACCTGCCCTTCAACACTTCCAGGGATGGGGCATCCACAACTTCTCTGAGCAACCTGTTCTAGTGCCTCACCCATCACCCTCCTACTAAAGAATTTCATCCTAACATGCAATCTAAACCTTACCTCTTCTAGTTTAAAACCATTCCCTTCTGCTCCACCATTATCTGCCTGTGTAAAAACTCACTCTGCTTCTTTTTTATAAGCTCCCTTTAGGGACTGGAAGGCTTCAATGAGGCTTCCCCAGGGCCTTCTCTTCCCCAGCTCTCTCAGCCTGTCCTCACAGCAGAGATGCTCCAGCCCTCTGACCATCTTGGTGTCCCCCCTCTGCACCTGCTCCAACAGGTCAGTGTCCTTTCTGTGCTGGGAGCCCAGAGCTGGAGGCAGCACTGCAGGTGGGGCAGAGCAGAGGGGCAGAATCCCCTCCCTCACCCTGCTGACCACACTGCTTTGGATGGAGCCCAGAATACTTCTGGCTTTCTGGCCTACCAGCGCACATTGCTGGCTCATGTCCAGCTCTGCATCCACAAGAACACCCAAGTCCTTCTTCACAGGGAAGGACTGTCAATGAGCTCTTCCCCCAGTCTGTGCTCATGTCTGGGATTACCCTGACCCAGGTGCAGCACCTTGCCTTTAGACTTGCTGAACCTCATGAGATTCCTGTAGGCCCATTTCTCATGTTTGTCCAGGTCCCTCTGGATGGCATGCCATCCTTGTGTTGTGCCAATTGCCCCACTCAGTTTTCTGCCATCTGCAATCTTGTTCACAGTGCACTTGATGGCTCTGTTGGCATCATTGATAATGATACTGAAGAACAACAGTCTCAAGACAGAGCCCTGAGGGACAACACTCATCACTGGCCTCAGCCTGGACATAGGGCCACTGACCACAACTGTCCAGTTGCATCCATCCACCCGAGTCCTTATGAACTAAGTAATCCACTCTCCAAATCTATGTCTCTCCAATTTGGAGATAAGGATGTCACGTGGGAAATGAAAAATCATCCTTATCCATTTTAGACCAGACTTAAAAGTGAATTTTCCCAGGTATTATCATGGATTTCTAAGTTCAGCATTTAGAAAGTTTCTGATATGGTCAAAAATTTTATGTTCATACTAGCAATGACTGCCTTCTTTAGAGTAAACATTTTCCACAACCTCCCATGGCATCTAAGCCATTCTGTTAACCACAGACATATGTTGCATATTACTATTTGCAGTAACAATCTGCTTGCATTCACAGTCTTTTATTCTGATTTAGCAGTGAACCTCTGTCACACAATGCATGTTCACTTCAGTGGTTTTGGTTTATTAATTTTTTGTCCTGTCTTTGTTAGCTAGCTTCTTCCAATTTTTTGAAGTTAACAATTAAAAAAAAACAATACAAACAGTCAATGACATAAAATGGTAAGTAGAAACAAAAGAATGCCATTGTGAAATTTCAAATAAACATGATCTAACAGTTCTAGTCTCACTTTTATGCTCTCAGGTCCCTCGTATTACAGAAAATAATTTGTTCTATGTATCATATTTTATCTGCACACACTAAAACTACCACACTTTTTTAATGATAATTTCAAACAATACTTTTTAAAGTACTAGGAAAAGGAAAAATAGTTAATTCAGCCAGTTTAATGAATCCAGTATATCCCTTTTCATTCTTCTAATGAATCGGCAATTCACTGAGGCAAACAGTGTTTGCTGTCCTCCTTTCTCTTTTCCCAAAGAGATTGGACAGAATCAGACTTCTGTTTTGCCATGGTCAGCCAGACTTGATTTTTCAGACAGCAACATTCCTGATGATTGAATTAAGGACTTCTAAATGAAAGCCAGCTAGATGATTAAAGCTTCTTCTGCTAAAACAATGAGAAACACTTAATTTGCCTAAATCAGTACCCAAGCACCAGCCACAGAGTCCATCAACAGCTCACACAAAGAAATGAGATGCAGCGTCATCTACTTGAACGCAAGTAAGTAGGTATCAGGAGGGTGGGATGGGGCAGGGAGCAGATTTGAGAAAAGGGAGATGGTGATTTAGGTAGAACAGGTGTCAACCCTCAGATTTGGTTCCCTATTTTGTCAGATGCTTTGCCTTTGAAGGAGGCAAAGAAAGCCAGAAAGAAATCATTCAGCTTAAGGGTCACTGTCTATTCTGCTGCTGCTTTGAGCATAAACACTGTGTGCTACCATGTGTGCTAAAAATAAACAAAGAAAATTTTTGCAATATATTCTTTTTCTGGATTTAATCAATTTTTTCACATTCCCACTGTCCTTTCCCAGTTCACAGAGATTGCTTTCCTCAGCTTTTCTAACAGCACTGCTTTTGGAAGCAGCACAAGGTAACCTGGATGCTGTCCTGTTTGGCCTGCTGTGCTCTTGCAGTAAATTTTGAGAAAAAACACTGCATCAGCACAATTTCAGAACTCAGGTTCCTTTGCAAATCACAGGAAGCAAAGAATTTTGCAAGTTGGCAAAGCATCAGAAGGACATCATTGTAGTCAGGAGTGCAGCAGTTACAGATCACAGAGAAAAGCCTGAGGACATTGAGGGATGCAATTCCAAGGGCATGGGTTTTACCACCACCACCAGATAGCGAGCAGACTTTTTAAGTGGTGCTTTTCAAATGAGGGCCAAGGGGATTTTTCCACCCTGTCACTCAATATTACAGAATTAGCAAACATTTTTAATTGATCTATCTGGTTGTTCCCATCCTTCAAATAACCTCTGTTGACCTATCACTCTAGGCTGTATATTGCAAACTCTGCCTCTGCAGAGTTCCACATTAAAACACTGCTGGTTTCCTCTGCAAATTAAACAAAAACCTTCTAACTGCACTTTAGGCAATACAGCACCAACACACATGAAGTCTTTTAGTCAACAACCTTTCAAAACACACACTTTTTTCTCTCTCAGAAAGTGTTGTTTAAAGCTGAAGTACTATATCTCTTCTTAAATCCTGGAGAGCATTCAGCTTCCCTTCACCATCACAGTTCATTTATCTTCCAAGAAGTTTCTGAGTGCTTGCTACAGAGAGGAAATTTTTAAAAGGCACAGAGAGAGACAGAAAATGTCACGGTGCCTGACACTGGGCTCTGGACCTGACTCAGGCAGGCTGCACCTTGGGGAAGGCTGCACTCAGACCCACACTGGAACCATCATTTCAGCTGGCCACCACTTTCACACCTGGAGTTGTGAAAGTGTGAACAGAGGCACCACAAAATTATATGCTCATTTTATTCAGGATTTAACAAGTGTTTCTCCAGAGAACAGTTTTGTTTCTTTCTGATTTCCACCCAAACATACAGAAATTTTCAAGGAAGCATCTAGATACAAAAGACGTTGAAAGCTAAAGTTATACAGAATGCAGGAAACACATTCCACAGTCATAGTGAGTGATTTTTTTTTTATCAGTTCCTCTCATAGTCACCTTAGTTCTATTTTTGAAAGCAGAAATCCTTGTGTTGAATACCTCCTCCTGATCCTCTCCTCCCACAGGGGAAAAAAAAAAGTTAAAACCAAAAAAGAACGCATTGGGATGTCTGGCATAATCATGGCTGAAACACAGCTAAGGGGCATTTAGGTACCCAAGAGAGAAACGTGTAAACCTTTTTAAAGTATGAGTTGCCCACACCTTCCTCTGAGGCAAAATGGGAACATAACCTAGAACTTTCTGTGACCTTGCAAATAAAATGTAAAAAAAGCAAAGTATCTGTTTATGGCCACTAATTTTTTTTTCCAAATAAAGAGAAACCTCCACCTTCTGTGAGGCTGAAAATATTCAACCTCCCACTTTAACTCAGTCTTCAAAAACCTTCAATACTTTGGCAACAAAAGATACAGAACCTTGTATGAATGTAGACAAGTAAAGAAAATGCATGCGGCTCTAAGGTTTATGTCGCACTGATATATCTTAAATGTAACAGATTACCACTTAAATTTAAAAGAGACTAGAGAGCAACATAGGTAATTAACCAATTTGAGGTCAATGTTCAAAATGCACACATTTGAGTGTGAGAGCCACCAAGGCATGGGTGAGATTCAGTTTTGAGAGGACCAACTGTTAGCACTGGAAGATAATGGAAAAGAAAAACTATCGTCTGAGAGTTCATTGAACTTATTTTCTGCCCTACTGAGTGAGTTTTTCTTCTCTAAATTCATTCTGGCCAAATACAGATATTTACAGATTTCTCATTTTGCAGCAGGTAATAAGAGAAAGTCTTTACACATGAAAGTTGTTTGGTCACTGATTACGAGAGTCTTTTAAAGGTTTTTTTCCTTCACTTAGCAGCAATTTCATTTTTCACCATCTATCCAGCCACACCATTCTGTGAATTGTAATTCACTCATCACCAAGCAGAGGCAATCTAATCCTTATCTCGTTAGTCAGTACTGGTTCCTCAGCTTCATTTATTATTTGTTCTGTCTGAAACACTTCATATGATGGATAGAACGAGGAGTTAATATGGGGAGCTTTCACAGATGCATATAAACATTTAATAGGGCCACATGACATGAAGACTGTGGACTGGGTCCAGTCAATTGGGGCCAAGGCATTGGCTTTTGCAAATGCTCAGTGAGAGTATTTGCTGGAGGAAGGGGGTCTGTAACACCTGTGAAACACATTCATTTTCAGAAAACTAAAAGATACTTCAGGCTCCTACTTTTTTCAGCCTGATATGAAAGGAACTGAGTGATTTTCTGTCCTAGTCTTAGGAAGCCTTTCTTGTAAGCATCTCCTTTCCTCTTGAGACAAAACCAGCACCGGATGAAAACATCCCCAGTGGATTCAGTGACACAGAGGCAGGGGAAGTTGGCATGTCCTCGGGTCCCAACCCCACACCAGCATCCATCTGACAGATCATCTCAGTGTGGGGCTGAGTGGGGATGAGCCCAACCCACCAAGCCCAGCCTCCTACCCACTCCTTCCTTATTTCCCTCCTACTGATGGGCAGCACACTGTTTGCAGCAGGGATCCTCAGCGAGCTGACAACAGGAAAGCACGTAAATGACAAAGGGTGAGGAAAGAGAAACAGCACCAGAACCCATTACTTCAATCACCAAAGAAATTGAGGAGCAATTGGCAGCACTGGAGCTGTTTCTCACAGGAGCATCTGCTTGGCACTCAGTTCTCATGCTTCATGTGGCTGCATTCCATGCATCTGTTGCCATATGGAAAGGATAAAGGCAACTGAGATGGGAAGATCTTGGAACATCAGAATTATTTCTGTCTTTCTAACATTTGTCTTTACATCAAAGGAGTTTTGGGTTGGCTTTTTGTTTGTTTGTTTTCTTGTTTCCTTTTTTAGTACAAGGACAAATTTGACCAATTTGGCCATGGTTTGGAGCAGGCTCCAAAAAGACCATGGAAGATGGCGGATACCTATTGATAAGATATATCAGGGCTCCAGAAGGCATAGAAACTAAAACACTGACTTTTGTTAGAAGATTTTGGGAGGGGCAAAAGCCACCTTGAATGAAATTACTTCAAAATGACTGTGGCAACAACCCTCAGGAGGAATTTCAATTTCTAGTGAGGAGGGGAAGAAAATAAAAGTGGGGGGAAAAGCAGTAACATACGGAAAAGAAAAAAAAATATCTTATTTAGGAGGGACAAGCTGCACTCAGAATTCACAAAAATAAATCTTTTGTTAAGACTCCAGCTGGGGTGAAATTGTCTCCCATACAGGTAAGTTAAAGTTGCACAAGGTTTTATCTTATAATGACAGAAAATTAAATCTTCTGAAATTTAATCTTTCAGTAGATAAGCCTAATGATAACAGGAACTTGAAAAAAAATTATTAAAATATGTCACAAGATTAAGCTGCATCTTAGATGTCATCTTCATTTACAGAACATGCTTAAATCACCAAAACAAGACCTGAACCACCCAGCTGAAATTATTTAGGAATGATAATTTAATCAAATTATCTACTGAATACAAAACCTGGTCATTCTAGTGTACAGGGTTGCAAAATCAGCTGATTACTTAAACATGTTTTCTCCTGTTTTTAATTGCTACAAGGGTTACTATGCCATTTACTCTGTACTAACATTAGGCTTTCACAACTAAAGGAAATTTACTGTGCTATAGCATACTATAATATATCAACATACCATAGAGTATACTATGCTATAGCACACTTTTGAAAATACTACCCTCTTAAAAGACATTTCTTACCATCCTTCTTCAAGATTTGGCTTGTGTCAGACAGTTAAAAATTTTATTAAAGCATAAAAATAAATCATAAGAAAAAGTTTCTCAGTTCTAGAGTAAGAAAATGACTGTAAAAACCTTGTAAAAAACAAGAGCAAAGAAACAAAGAGCTTTTAATGTTTAACACCCTGTTTGGGTTTGAAAAACTCTCACTGAAGAAGGCAGGGATTGTGCGTCAGCAGTTGAACTTGAGACTGCGACCAGGAAAAGCCACTGTGCAAGTGTGGAGAAAAAATAAAAAGAGCACAGAAAGATTAACAGCTTCTCCAAAAAACTACATAATAAGCTACAGAACAGAATGCCATTTCCAGAAAAGATAAGAAACTATTGCTTTTTGGTTACAACCAAAGCTTGGTCTAAGATTTCAATCTAGCACATAGTTGCAAAAGAGCCATCTAAGGCAAGAGCAGGATATGGGCAAAATGCTAAATCAATTTCTAAATGTTTCATGAACAAAGGGTGATTTCAGAAAAATAGAACAGTCCACATTTGAAGATGCTTTTGTATCAAGACACCATACATAAATAAGATTTTGAAAACTGGATTTAAGCTTGCAATTCTGCTAATGGAGTTTCATACACTGACAAGGTGTCCTGTTAAGGAGTGTACAAAGGTTGCATCCCCCTGGGCATCTCCAGCTTTGGCTTCTATGGAAAAGTAAGTAATCATTTGTTAATTCAACTGTTATTGCTTTGACTGCTTCTGTTTTCTCAAGTAAAAATTTTGACGGGTGAAAAAGAAAAGTAATTGTTACCCAGGAAGGAAAGCAGCATATATTAAAACACTTCTCAGGCAAAGACATTGTTCCTGTATGGTTTGAAATGAGACCCAGTGAGGAAAGTATTTCATGAATGTTAATCCAGGTCCACTGAGCCTCAGTCCAATACCCACAGGTTTGCATACATCAGTTCCACTAAATTACACTTCTATGCCTGTCTATCTGAGGTAATAACAACGATTTTCTCTTCACCATTACTCTGCTTTGGTGGAAGTTATACTAATGTATGTATGTTTATTTTACATACAAGTTCCTTCCATCATTTGTCTAATAAAATATAAATTAAAAAATACTCTGCAGAACATGGATGCAAAAGAAAACAATTTACTGTAATTTCCACACAAAACTTGACAAACCATACCAGGAACACTAAAATCAAAGATGGCAATGTAAGACTAATTTTTACTACCCTTTGTCTTTTCTTATTAAAAAACCCTGAGGATGGGAGTCTTCAATTTAACTTTGATATGCTCTTCTAAAGACTATGTGCAAATGGGCTTAATAATTATGATTTCTGGGACCTTACTGGATTTTTTTAATACCTGCTGCAACTTGAATCTGGGGTATGTATTTATCCCGGAGCTGTAAGACAGAGTGCACTAATGCCTGATACAATGCAAGGAATGCTACTGTCTGCATAGTTTACGTATGAATGGGGGGACACCAGCTCCTACCTGGAAAGCAAAGTCTGCAGGGCCCATGCCTTAGCATGTATACAAATTTTTGACCCTGAGACACACTGAAACCTCAGCAAGTGCTGGTGCAGTCAGCAATGGCTGTGGTTTCAAGTGCTCCAAATCCAGTGGGCAGCAGTCACTGAACCAGAGCCAGCTCAGCTCCTTTGAGAAGCCATCCATGTGGTCCAGGTTCTGAGCAGTACTGGAAGAACGAGCTCCAAGAGCCAGGTGCTGCAAGAAGCCATCTGTCAACTGTGACAACTGAGCTATTATCCTGAGACAACCTGGAAAACAGGCATGCTACCTCATCTTTTAGTGGCTGTTCTGTACTTTCAAAATACTCTAGTAACATCTGCCATACTATTTAGACATCCTAGAAGTGTTCTTTGCTTTTAAAAAACCCACATTATCTGAATTCTAAAACTTGGAAGAGTCAACTACCTGCTATCCCCTGCAGTATGGTAGAAATGCTGAAAGCAATCACTGAGCAGTAATGATTGGGCAACAGTGGGGTTGAAAATGTTTTTCAGCTTTGTGTCAGGCATATGACATATGCTGTGAAGCTGGAAGATTAGAACGTGAAAATCCAGGATGCAGATGCATGCATTAAACTGTAATTTAAGGACACCAAGCCAGAAGGTCACCCTTTCCAGGCATGGGACTAGGGCTGTCCTACAGAGGAGATGGCCTGCAGTGCGCCAGCTGCTGTCAGGCAGGGCGGCAAGCAGCTTCTTCCATGAGAGGCCTCAGGGATTGAGGCGCAAGTTCATTGTGGGAAAATTCAGACTGTCACTGTGAAAGCAACCTAAAACTGTCAGTTTCCTAATCACACTGCCTGCTCCCTTCAACACTCACAAACCAGGTTGTCTCTTTTTTATTCCACTGTGCTACAGTATGCAAGCGAAAGCATGCCTTCCTGCTATCAATACATCCACATCAACCAGTGATTGAGCCCAACCAATTTCTTCTGGAGGAAAATAAGAAATGGAAAAAAAGGGATCTATTGATTCAATAACAGGAATGGGTTATGTTATTTGTTCCAGAAAGGCCTGACAGACTTCACCTTTTCAGCTTTGTATTTCTTTCACTGATTTTATTTGAATGATACACATGAAAATATCTTCATAAAAATTATTCAAAGCAGGTATCCATTTGCCATAGTCCAGTGAAAATCAGATTGAAATAAAATTTATAATTGAAATAAGATATTAAAATTTTTACTATGAATTTTTGATTGAAGAGTGGAGTTTCATTCCATAATTCCCTGTGACGCTAGGCACAGTTGTGGTCTGCTTGCTTGTTAAAAAGAGAAGTTACATTTTCTAGCATCATTGCTGTGCTGTCCTGAAAAACCCGGTCGTATTTCCTTCAAGGGAAAACACACAGACTTCTCAGGGGCAGCCTCACACAGCACCAAGACTGAATGCAAAGTATCCTTTTTCAGAAGCAAGTGTAACACAACAAAATATATTTTGAGAAATAATATTTGTGTAGCAGTCTGTAATATTTTAAAATGTTCTGCTACAAGAAAAAAAAACGCAACAAAACAACAAACCTCCAACTTTTAACTTGCAATGCTGCGGATATTTCAGCTCCTCAAAGTATCATATTATCGTACTCTCAGACAACCCAACCACCCAGCCTGTTATATTAAATATGGGAGTAATTTACAGGCCAGACTTTAGGTCTAGTTTTACAAAAGCAGTCCCTCAGCAGAGGGATGTCAGACTCATTGACCTGGGCCCTGAGTGACAACCTTCTCCACAAAACAGAAGAAGGGAAACAGAGAGAGCTAGAGAGAAAAACATGAAAAATTATGTAAGCCAGTATTCATAAATGCTTGTCCTCATTTTCAAAATACACCTATATAAAACTTTTTATTTTTCCCCTGTGGTTGTATGCAACATTCAGCAGAGGAAAAATTATGCTGTTACATATTTGCATATTTTGAATCTCTAGGAGGATTTGAATTGAAACGCTAGATACTGGTACTATACTCTTTCCAGTTCACATTTCTGTTCCTCACAAAGAGAAATCATCCTGTAGATGATTAAAGACACTTACTCATCACAGACATCCCACCCACCTCCCAGGGAGAAGGGTGCTTGCCTTGAGCTCTGCTAACACTTCAGAGGGGACACGGGCTCAGGTACATTTGTGCAGCTGTTGAGCCCTGGCAGGGCTCAGTGCTGTGCACATATCCGTGGGCACAGACATGTACTCTGGACAGCTGTTAGTTAAATGCTACTTAAGGGTTATAGATCTCTAAAGTGGGACTTAGCACAGTCAGTCACCTCTAGCCAATTCTGAGCCATCCACTTCTGCTCTCACATCTTCTGCTCCGGGGCAGATAACAGGTTTAGATGAACGTGGATTT